>NW_027361873.1:2400000-3000000 GCF_039654945.1 Dendrobates tinctorius
ACTTCCCCGTTTCCCTATCGCAGGGCCACCATTGCTATTGTTACCCAGGTTTTCCCTATTCCCCCTGTCTTATTGTATTAGTTAGCGGCCTGCGGGCCGCGTCACATAGGACAATTACACGTACCGCATCCTGTTGTATCAGTTACCGGCCTGCTGGCCCTGTCACTCAGGACGGGGCACGTGACATAGCATTTATGTTCCTATTGGTCAGCAGTGGAATTCTACCATGCAGGCCATTATTCTTTCCTATGGTGGAGTCATGAACACTGACCTTAACTTAGGCAAGTAAGGCCTGCAGTTCTTTGTATGTTGTTGTGAGGTCTTTTGTGACCACTTGGATGAGTCATAGCTGTGCTCATGGGGTAATTTTGGTTGGCTGGCTACTCCTGTGAAGGTTCACCACTGCTCCATGTTTTTGCCATTTGTGGATAATGGCACTCATTGTGGTTCCCTGGAGTCCCAAAGATTGAGAAATGGCTTTATAACCTTTTCCAGACAGATCTCAATTACTTTGTTTCTCATGTGTTCCAGAATATCTTTGGATCGCGGCTTGATGTCCAACTTTTGAGGATCTTTTGGCCTACTTCACTTTGTCAGGCTATCCTTTTTAAGTGTTTTCTTGGTTGAGAACAGGTGTGGCAGTAATCAGACCTGTGGGTGGCCAGGAAATTTGAACTCAGCTTCTCAAAGATGTGATAAACCACAGTTCATTTATATTTTTCAGGTTGGGGGGGGATCACTTTTTCACACAGTGCCCTGCAGGTTTAGATTTCTTTTTCCCCTATTTATAAAGATCTTCATTTAAAAACTGCATTTTGTGTTTACTTGTGTTATCTTTGTCTAATATTTAAATTTGTTTGGTGATCTGAAACATTTAAGTGTGACAAACAAGCAAAAAAAATGGGAAATCAGGAATGGGCAAACACTTTTTCACACAACTGTATATTTCTATATGCGTTCCTTCGTGAATTTGCTGTGTTCAGTTTGAATCTCTAATGTGCACATTCTGATAAGAAGAAAAACCATTGCATGAATGGGTGTGTTCAAACTTTTGACCAGTACTGTACAATGCAGCTATTAACTAATGCTTTGTTGGAAGTTACCAGACTGTCTTTACTTCTCTGATACATTGCTGCTATTAACCATTAACCTGCTGAAGCATACCAAACTGCATTTACTACTCAGGTCTTCCTGTGTTCAACCATTGCCATATCGGAAGATGCAAGTTTTCTATACAGTTACTCCTTCCGTGTGTATCACACCTGGCTCAGCTTCATATTCATTCCCTCTGTTCTGGTCGTCACTCCTCCATGTGTTGTCCATTATGACCTGCTCTTCTGCACCATCGCCTCCAATCTGTGCTGCTCATTCAGACCTATGGCTTGCAGAAAAATCACCTCACTAAGTGAACCTGTAAGTGCTGCTACCTTCATATTGTTAGATTCACATAAAGTGCCTAAAACATATAAATATGTTTGTAGTCATGAAAACAATTTATTCCTGCAAACTGCACTGGAATTCTGGAGTATTTAGCTTGAGCATTGTTCTCGTATAAGCCCAAAAATGGTTGTCATACACTTGGGGATGCAGTCAAGGTTCTAGCAATTTTCTGGATTGATGTACTGTTATTTCTCTTTATTTAGTTTTTCTAGAACAGGGCTTGGCTCAGGACTGTATGGAACTGTGGACCAACATTGCCAAATTTTAACTGGTACTGTATATACACAGTTTTCCCATTTCAGTTTCTTTCTTGTTTGTCATTCTAGTCTTCAGCTTTCAAATGATATGGAGAGACGGCTATGCTGCGCTGCCGGTGTCTCAGTGAATAAAGTTGTCCAGAATAGACTTCTTCATTAGATGAATCTGTAACGAGGCATGGGCCGGTAGCCGTGGGCATAGTACTCATCCCGTACACCCTGGTATGTTATATGAAGGTGAGGGTTTTACTGGTGGACCTGGGCTATGGAGGCGCTAAACCCTTGCAGGATGCATGTCATTGATGACTATGGTTGGCCAGGGCCAGATGTCTGACAGTTCAATGAGTGAGACCGCCAGCCAAAAATAAACTTTTCACTAAACAATAATTTGGAGAGGATTATATACAGTAACTAGCAGGTACACAACTTCATGAATATTTCTTTCACAAAACAAAGCATTTCCCACACACAGATTCAATTCCTTCCTCTTTACTTTCTAGTCCTCTATCTTCACCATTCCTCTCTACTTAATCACAACACAGGTCAGTACTACAGTCCAGTTAGCAAGAGTCTTTTACTTAACCTGTGTATCTGTGTTTTCTTTCCCCTCTAGGGAACTATTTTGCCAGTATGGCCTGTACTTATATTTTCTGTCCCTGATGTTCTGGAACTTCTGCTTGGGGTATTTTCTCTCGTCGTCTCACATACTCTGTCACGTCTTGGCCCATTACCTCTTGGAGTGATAAACTCTGGGCCATAATGCTAGGTATCCTTCCCTTGGACCAGTCTCCAATTGGTCACACTGTCTTTCGGTCAATTCTCCTCTTTTCTTGTATCGGGATCTTGCTATCTTCTGTCATGGTCTCCTCTCATATTAGGGACACTCACATTATGTGGCAGTGCTCAGATCAGATCTTAGGTATGCTTTCTACGCACACTGGGTCGTAGCTGACCTTCTGACAGAAAACTCTGTCCCTTCACCTTAGCCTCTCCCAATCTGGGCTAGTCCCAACTGAGGCACCCCAGGATTCGGTTGCCACAGTGGCATTGCCTCCCTCACAGGGGGGTGATGACATGCCTGAAGCAAGGAGGGGTCCCCTGACCAAATAACACTTACATTCAACACTTTTCCTGACTCCAGACCAGAAGGGGGAGCTCTAAACCCGGTTTCAGGGGAGCTTCTCTATTAGTTCTTGCCTGGAGGAGGGGTCAGTCAGTCAGTGTCTGGAACTGAGAGAGACAGAGTCTGAGTGGAGAGAGGAGAAGTGAAAGAGAACCTGGGGAGTGGAGCTGTGACCAAGCTCACCCCAGAGTACAGTGCCAGAAGCCGGACGCCAGAGTCCGTGGCTGTCGGGTACAACAGTCCCAGCAGCTAAATTCGGAGGGCAGGGGATTGCAGGTCTCCTGGCCCAGCAAACACCCGAAGGCACAGCAGCAGACCAGAGTGCAGAGCCGCCATAAAGTAGCGACACCTTTAATAGGCTCAAGCTGCCTGCCATACGGGCAAGTACTTCAGAACAATAAGGAACAGAGGACTGAGCACAGCTTTAGGCAGCAAGGACCTCAGAAGACAGCGCAGTAAGGAGGCCTCAAAACCCATCTGGCTTAGTGGATCCTAAGTTGCTTCCAGGCTCCCCGTACCTCCATTGTCATCTGTAACTAGTGCCCCGGCCAGCACTTCAAACCGTGAGTAAAAGTGTGTAAACTACACCCTGCTGTGTCCTCGGAGTTATTTACTGCACCATCCACCCTGCACTACATCCATCATCACCATCTTTAACAATATAATTGCCCTGGGACAAAGCTCTACCTGTGGAGAGCTGTATCAACTCTGCTGCATCACCATCAGCCCCAGCGGTCTCTTTAAGCTGCGTCGGCCATCCTTGGCCAAGTATCACTGGTGGCGTCTCGCACCCTCTCTTATAAACTTTATTTCCCCTTTAATTATCATTTTTCATTGGACGCCCAGGGCCATGGACCGGGTCACTGCTGCCATGACACATCCTCTTAAGAACCGGCTCGGTACAGAGTATCCCCACGGCCCTGGTGGGCGCTCCACAACCATTAACTCTAACCCCCTCCCTACCGTCATTCACCACACAAGTATGAACACCAATAAGACATGTCACAATTCACATTTCACAATACAACATTACACTTGTTCGTCAAGGGGGAACGTGGACAACATGTCCATCTCCTTACAAATCACAAGTCTTCAGCTTGGACTCTTGTGAGAGCAGGATTTATATTTATCTATATTGACTCTTTTGTGGATATTCTGCATATATTCTCTTCTGATTTCCAAGATGGTTTTCGAGCCAGTGTGTGTGTTTTGTGATAAGAGGTCCCTTAGGAAATGTCTTTGTCTAACGGACTTAGAGAAACCATAAGGAAGATGTAATGACACCTAAGGTGTCACTTGCACTGCCTAGGGGGCGTGTGAATGAGGTCAGGGAGTGCAGGCAGAAGGCACACAGTGCACAAGGACCTGAGACTAGTGTAGTGAGCTCAGGACCTGGCACTAAGCGATCACGTGACCATGGGGTGGAACCACCGCACATGAGTGCAGGGAAGGACACTGAGCATGCAGAGCACAGGGCAAAGACAGTAAACGTGGTCATGGAGAGCTGAGAGCCAGAAGCCAGATGAATGTGCAGTACCTAGGGACAAGACAGAAAGTAAATGGGGACAAGCCAAGGGGATCAGATAACCAGAAGAGACAGACCAGTACAAAAGCAGGAAACAGAGGCAAAAGTCAGAGGACAAACCGAATCATACACAGCAAGGCACACAAGCACAGAGGCACACGTTTAAGGACAAGTCACCTGGGTCAGCAACCACTAACCGAGTATATGGAAGTATCACCGACACTAAATACAGGTACTACCAATAGTAAATAGCCACCCCAAAACCAAAGAGAGGCGGACTGAATTAACTCTGACCTGACCAGGATGGAGGCGGAACCATCCTGTCCAGAGTCATGACAGAAGAAATGAAACCTAAGGAGTAGAAATACACCTAAACTTTTCAGCTGTGTGTTGATAGAATTACCTTTAGCCAATGAGGTGTATGTATGCTAATGCAATTTAGAGATAAGCTGAGCCAACTTTATAAAGGTTTACAATTACAAACCATAAACAGTAGGGGTGGAGATCACAGGAGGAAACTTTTGAATAGAGAATCCTTCTGGATCTTCAGCCTTGAAACTAGAACACCATATGGATTAAATCATAGACAAGATTTAATTCTCCAATATTATATCTATCTATATATTGTTCTTCCTCTTCTCTCTTTGAATTATGGTTTTAATTTGTTTGTTACATGTTTGTCTACTATATATTTTTATCTAAAATGTATTTTTCTATTTGCAACTAAGCGTCAATTTATCCAGATAGTGAGGTTGTGAGTCCTGGGAACAGTAATTAATTTTATTGAAATCAACTGGGATTTTGGTAGGAAGAACCATAAGAAGAAGTTTAGTTCCTTTTGTCTTAGGTCTTAATCATGGCATATGTCGAAACGTATTGGTAAACGTAGTGTATAACGCTATCTTTGTGCAATATGTTGTAATAGCTAGTATCTATATTTTTCTGTGGTGCACCATGTTTTCTTATTTTTAATTGTGAAATAATAAATGTGTAATTTTTAAGAATTTTTGGTTTCCCGCTGGAATTCATCTGCTTCTTGGATATTGGACTGGTTGCTCAACCCTTGCTCCGTGCGGGAAGAAATGAGGAGAAGTCCCGGCAACAGGTGAGCTGACTACCCTTTTTTCTTCTGAGCCAACTATATTGTTACAATGTATGAATACTAAAAACCTATATAAAGACTGACTGAATTATGTAATAAAGAGAGATCTGCTTTAATGCTCAATGTACCAGCGCAGCTCTTCCGTGCACACATTTGAAGTTTACAATTTAATTTAGAACAGGCTCAACGTCTCAGAATGTCCCACATTATGTACTGAGGACACTCTTTAGTTGAGGTAACAGAGTTACAGAGCGCTAGACCCAAATGGAGTACAGTGCCATACAGATATTTTGCTAATTTTGCTTATTTTTTAAGGGAACTTGTCACATTGAATCTATAATATAACGGGCTAAGCGTCACTCTGTCCGAAGACTTTATAGACTGCCTGGCTCCAGACAGAGTGACGCACCCCCGCAGGAGATCGCGGAAGACGCACCACCCCGGAGATCGCGGTAGACGCACCCCCCCGCCGGCACGACACCTTACCGATTCGGTGAGGCCGCGGGGTCTTGCGTCTTGCTGTGACGACAGGAGAGGGCGGGTTGTTGCTCCGGAAGCGGCGCATGCGCAGTCCGCGCTTTCCGGCGCCATTTTGGGGAAGACAAACTGCAGTGTGTCTTCAAGACAATGGCGCCGTAAAGAGAGGAAGGTGCAGGCGCAGATTCCGGAGCAACAACCCGCCCTCTCCTGTCATCACAGCAGGCACAAAAGATTACCGGGGTATTCGCCGTGAAGTCAGGAGACGGCGGGTTGTGGCGCCGAAATCGGGCCCAATTATGGCCACACAATCCCACACTCCTTAGACCTTTTGAAGAAATCAGCGCCGGACAGCGCGGTGTGCGCAAGCGCCACAGTGCCCACTTCAGATTAATTTAAATATGTAAATTACGAATACATTTCGACGCCATGAGGGGTACCATGCATTCCAGGATTGGGGAATGAGGGGTACCATGCATACCAGGATTGGGGGATGAGGGGTACCATACATACCAGGATAGGGGGTGAGGGGACCATGCATACCAGGATTGGGGGATGAGGGGTACCATGCATACCAGGATTGGGGGATGAGGGGTACCATGCATACCAGGATTGGGGGGTGAGGGATACCATGCATACAAGGATTGGGGGATGAGGGAGTACCATGCACACCAGGATTGGGGGATGAGGGGTACCATGCATACCAGGATAGGGGGTGAGGGGACCATGCATACCAGGATTGTGAGGTTGAGGGGACTATGCATACCAGGATTGGGGGATGAGGGGTACCATGCATATCAGGATTGGGGGATGAAGGGTACCATGCATATCAGGATTGGGGGATGAGGGAGTACCATGCATACCAGAATTGGGGGGTGAGGGGTACCATGCATACCAGAATTGGGGGGTGAGTGGACCATGCATACCAGAATTGGGGGGTGAGGGAACCATGCATACCAGGATAGGGGATGAGGGTACCATGCATACCAGGATTGGGGGATGAGGGGACCATGCATGCCAGGATAGGGGGTGAGGGGACCATGCATACCAGGATAGGGATGAGGGAGTACCATGCATACCAAGATTGGGGGATGAGGGGTACCATGCATACCAGGATGAAGAATGGGGTGCCATGCATACCAGGATTGGGGGGGTTGAGGGTACCATCCATACCAGGATAGGAGGGTGGCAGCACATACCAGGATGGGAGACCATATACCAATAAAAATGCTCGCCACCCGGGCGTAGAATGGGTTCATAGCTAGTATCTATATATGTGTAATATATCTGTAAGGAGGTTGACTGGACCGCGGGTACCTGCATACTGGGTCCGGAACTACAAAGGCTGCATCCTCTTTTCCAAGGGGACAGCTTTGAGGAGGCGGACCTTCCCCTGCAGCCTGAGGGAAGCCTGAGTTGGAGGGACCTTCCTGCAGACCAGGAGAGGCTGGGAGAGTCAGAAAAAGGCACGCAGCGTCTGGCACATAAAAGGAAAAAGCGTGCGAAGCAGAGCAGTCTGGCACTGGCAGAGGGGAGTGTGGGGAGCAGCGCAGAGCGGCGTGCAGAGCAGTGAGCAGCGTGCTCTGCTTCCCACATCAAAGTGTTCTGGTGTGGCGATGGACCACATAGAAGGAGCCCCTGTCGCCTGCAGACTAGAGCCGTGCAGAGTAGAGTCGTATACACAGGGCCGAGCCGTGCACACCAAGCGGAGCTGAGCTGAGCCAGCTATGCAGCAGCCAGAGAGAAGTGCCCTGCCCTGAGAGCACCAGCAGCTTGCAAGCCAGTGCCTGTCGTCGCCCGCTGCCAACAGCGGGGACCAGAGAGAAAGAGACATGCAGTGTGAGTGCCAGAGAGCAAGGCACAGAACGCTCCGTGTCCGTGAGTACTGTACACGTGCCCCATAAGAGTGACCGGGAACAGGACAGACACTTGTACCCTGACCGTGCCAGTAAATGTATGCCGAGCCACGTTGGGCTCGTACAAGACTGTGACCCCTATTACCATCAGCCACTTTGGGCCCGCTTGACTGAGACTGTCAGGAGAGTTGTGCAAGAGTCACATCTGACTTAGCACCGTGGCCTGTACTGTTGTAGGCATCTGCAGTACATGGACTAAGGGCAGTGAAAGGTACCGGTGACCGACCACTGTTACCAGAAGAAGGGGTATTGTTTTCTTACTGGACACCGCACCAGCCGTTGTTGGCACCATTGAGTTTGCAGCAGGAGCTGCAGTTTAAGGACTTCCTGACATCTGTGCTATTGTACCACCATTATTTTGAACCGTTGTTCTTCACCTTAAGAATATACTATGATTTAATGTACTGTTTGTCTCCCCTGTATAACCCTTTGTCTCCCTACATCCTTTTCTGTTTAACCTTTTACCTCCTTGCATGAAGTAATCCCCTGAAAATAAACTTGTTAACTCTTTCTCTGCCTGTGTCCCGTCACTGCATCCCACGTTCCTGCTTGTTACCTTACATATCTATAAGTCTGATTTTCTATTTGGTCTGATTTGCAGTTAGTATAGAGCAGAAAAAACAGAATAGACATATAGATTTGTGTTGAAACAGATTTGATATACCTAGTAATTTATAGATTTAAATTTCAATTTTTCTGGGCTTGTGAGTCCAATGGGAGTTCCAACTCAAAAACTGACAGTCATCCTGATATGCACAATCATATTCCGTTGAATTAAAGCTACAATGCAGTCTGCATAGAATTTTACATAGATATTACAACAAATCTTTAGATGTGCATGGACAGATATATACACTCCCTGACAGACGTTATGTCGCTAAGCCATGTTATGTAAATAAAACTTATAACCTGGTGTTAAATACATCCATTGGTTGTATAAATTATTCTTTTGAAAGCTAGAACCCTTCGAAATGTGGTTTAGGTTAAGAAAATAAATTGGCATCAAAATTGGCAGAAATATTGATCATTTAATGGACACAGAATGGTCAGATTTTGGCAAGACAAAAGTTTTGTCGCCTGATCATATAATGCACCCAATCCTAGTTTACATCCTCACCTATGCTCAGTAAATGATCACTTAATTAGTGGGTGTGTATAAAAAGAAACCCAGCAACCCAGACCTTCACTTGAGCTCTGACAACATGCCAAAAATCCACCCTGCGACCAAAGCCTGGATTATCAAGAGGCTGAAGACCAGATCCATTGCAGAGGTGGCTGGCACCTTTAATGTGTCTCAGCGTCAAGTACAAAGAATTAAAAAAAGATTGGAAGAGACTGGAAATATGTTTGACAAACCCAGGTCCGGCAGACCCCGCAAGACAACTGCTGAGGAGAAACGTTTGTTGGTTAGAAAATCCAAAGCTAGCCCCTCTTCCACTGCAGCAGAGCTCCAACGGGCCTGGTCACCTCAAGTCCCTGTGTCAACTAGAACAGTTTGTAGGATTCTGTCTCGAAATTGCCTCATGGTCGAATCAGTGCCCAGAAGCCAGCACTAAACAAAAGGCAAATAAAAAACTGTGTGGCATTTGCAAAGTCCCACAGCATGCTAAACAGATGGACGCTGGAAAAGTGGCAGAAGGTGGATTTCTCTGATGAATCTTCAGTAGAACTACACCACAGCCACCGCAAATACTGCAGGAGACCTACTGGAGCCCGTATGGATCTAAAATACACCCAGAAAACAGTTAAATTTGGTGGTGGAAAGACCATGGTCTGGGGTTACATTCAGTATGGGGGTGTGCGAAACATTTGCAAGGTGGAAGGTAATATCAATAGCCTAAAATATCAAGAAGTATTAGCTACCTCTTATATTCCAAATCATAAAAGGGGTCAAATTCTGCAGCAGGATGGTGCTCCATCTCATACATCCATCTCTACAACAAAGTTCCTCCAGGCAAAAAAGATCAAGGTGCTCAAGGACTGGCCAGCCCAGTCACCAGACATGAACATCATTGAGCATGTTTGGGGTAGGATGAAAGAGGAAGCTTGGAAGACAAAACCAAAGAATCTAGATGAACTCTGGGAGGCATGTAAGACTGCATTCTTTGCTATTCCTGATGACTTCATTAATAAATTGTATGAATCATTGTTGAACCGCATGGATGCAGTCCTTCAAGCTCATAGAAGTCACACAAAATATTAAATATGACTCTAATAGCACCACAACTTCATTCACCAATGTTATGCAACATATATTTGTATTTTAAGTTAGTTATTTGTTTGAATATCACATTACTTTCTGTGGCCGACAAAACTTTTGTCTTGCCAAAATCGGGCCATTCTGTGTCCATTAAATGATCAATATTTCTGCATTGATGCCAATTTATTTTCTTAACCTAAACCACATTTCGGAGGGTTTCAGCTTTCAAAAGAATAATTTATTAACCAATGGATGAATTTAATGTCAGGTTATAAGCTTTTATTTACATAACATGGATAAGCGACATAACTTCTGTCAGGGAGTGTATATATTGGCGGGGTCACAGAATAGTATATCCCACAACTTTGCAGCCCTTACAACTTTGTCCCTTCTGAAGCCTCTTAGTGTTCCCACACAATAAAATCTCCACATTCATGCCCCACATAAAGTATCATGCCAACAAATGTGCCCCCCAAACACAGTAGGATACCCCAAAAGTGATTTTGTTTACAGTACCCTCCACAGGCACAGTATAATGACTCGTCAGTATCCCCCCCACAGTATGATACCTCCACAGTGACCCCAACACAGAATAATGGCCCCCATTGTCCCTCACACACAGTGCAATAGCCCCAACACAGCCCTCTACACAATATGAAAGTACCCACACAACCATCCATACAGTATAGTGGCCTTCCATACAGTGTAGTGGACCTTCACACAGTATAGAGGCCCCTCACACCCTTCCACGCTGTATAATGGCTTGCACACATTATAATGGCTCCCCTAGCCCTCCAAACAGTAAAATGCCCACCCACATAGCCCTACAGATAGTATAATAACCTCTGCACACACCTCCACACAGTATAATGGACTTCACATAGTCTTCCAAATAGTGTGATGGCCCTTAAATAGCACTCTAAATAGTATAATGGCCCCCAAATAATATGATGACTCCCCAAATAGCCCTGCAAATTGCATGATGGTGCTCCAAGTAGTATGATGGCATCCCACATAGCCCTGCAAATGGTATGATGGCCCCCAAATAGCATGATGCCCCCCACACATCACTCTAAATAGTATGATAACCCTCCAAATAGTATGATGGCCCACAAATAAACCTCCAAATAGTATGATGGTGGTCCCAAATAGTATGTTAGCTCTCAAATAGTATGATGGCCCCATGAATAGCCCTCCAAATAGTATGATGGCCCCATATATAGCTCAATAAATAATATTATGTCCTCCCATAGTATGATGGCCACCACAAAGAACTCATTGATTTAAAAAAAGACTCATCTCTCCCCGGTCCCCCACTGCTCCCATCTCGGCAGCGTGTGGTCTGCACTACTTGGCACAACGGTCACAATAAAATGACGTCATCACGCCTGCTGTTCTGAGATGTGAGATGGAAAAAGAAGATCCTTTTCAAGTGGATGGCTATTTAATGCATCTGTTTTCCATTGACCTTGCACGCCGAGCTCTGCAGGTGTCACTTCCCATGGCTTCTCAGCCACACTCCGTCTCACACAGCTGCTTTATGTCTTCCATCCGGTCAGGGTCTCGTGAGCTGACGGCTGGCAAACTTTCCTCCTCAGGGGATGACACTAGCGGCTCTTTCTTCTCATTGACGAGAACCGTAGGACCGTGCGTCTCGGGAACTCTTGTCACCTCTTCTCCTTTGCCAATAGCTTGTGGCGAGCTTGGTGGTGACTTACTCCAATGGACCATTCAGGCAGTTGTCCCTTCCTCCTCTTCAGGTCTAATCTCACCGTCGGGACCTCTAGACCCAGGTTGGAGTTCTGCTAAATTCACCTTCACGCGTCGGGACAGCGCAGATATTTGACCGTGGACTGTCGACACCCTCTCTATCTCTTCTCGGCGTCCGATGTCGTGACACTGTCTTGCTCTGAGTGGGGCTCTTTTTCTCCCGCCGTACCATTCCCCCCAACGGTGACGTTCCCTCCAATTAGCAGGGCCTTTGAAGGGGTGAGCGGACCTTTGCCATCGCTTTTCTCGGGTAGGGCAATTTCTGGACAGGTGTCCCACTCTTACGCATGCCCAGCACCCACGTCTGCGTCTGTCTGGTGGGTGATTTGGTCTGGCTTGGCTCATCAACCTTGGCGGGAGGCATCTCTCATCTGTGGTAGCTCTTCACTCCAGGACATGGGGTTACACTCTGGAGCCCCCACTGAAGTCTTCTTCATGCTCCGCACCTCTCCTCTAACTTCCTTCACCTGCTTCCATGCGTTTCCTTGGAGTATGCCACTGGTCCCCAAGACAGCAATAAGGATTTCCCCCAGACTCTCGACTTTTTCCCATATTCTTCTCATTTCCAGCCATAAATCACGAGTCCATGTCGGCTCTTCTTTATTCGGGCTGGGTACTCTGCAATGTCGGACCATCCCTGTCAAGGCTGCAATCCCCTGCTCCTGCTCGCCTATGCGTGCTTCTGCCCCTATCTCAGAGAAAGTCATACTGGATTTTACTCGCAAGCGCTCCCTCAGAGCCTGCTTCAGCCACACATCACGCAGGCCTGTCACTACGCACTACACTAGGCACTACGTTAATGGACCCTACGCCTACACCGTCTATGCGAGCAATGGCAGTATGGAGTTCCTGCAGCGCATTCATAAACTTGGTCACGTTCTCCCCCTCTCTTTGAATACGCCTGAACAGACGCATATGTGATTCTCCTATGTCCGTAGGGTCCTCAAGTATTAACAAGACATAACAAGATATACGATGACTCACAAAATGGAGGAGATGAAGAAATTAAGTTCTCCATCTTCTCCGTACCAGTGATCCAATTCTCGCATGCGAGAGAATCGGATCACAGTTAGGATGGGGCCACATGAGCTTATGTTCTCTCATGCAACACAATTGAGGCCGACTATGCAAATGACACTCAGCTCAAACTCTGTCAGAGTCTGATCCGAGTGTCACCTTAGTGTGATCTGATGCTCTCGCATGAGAGAATCCCAGCACAGGGGCAGAGGAGACAGAGAAAGTAATTTCTCCTTCTCCTCCATTGCCAGCGCCCGTGGTTTCACATGCACTCATAGACTGGTATGGGAGAGTGTGATCCGATTCTCAAATTGGCATGAGAAAATAATTGCAGCTCTGCACTCCCCATAGAATAACAATGGTCCAATTTATATGTCCATGTTAGCAAGCCCTTAAGGACTCTCGGGTCATGCTCGCAGCAGAGTTTCAGCTGAGGGTCATTTCCGTATAGCGTCTGATTCTCTGGCATGAGACAATCATTGGATGCTACTCGCCAGTATGAGCTGGCCCTAACAGTAATAATAAATGGCCACGTGGATTATGCCTGCCTCCTCACTGATGATGTTAGCTTCTGTAGATGTCTACATACCATCATTTTTCCTTGATATAGTGACTTTGAATGTCTTTGAACAATGCACAATATGCGAGCGGTATTTCCTATATGCTGTCACACAAAACTGATTATATCCCATTTCTCTGTCAGGTGTATTATGCAGTCTAAACTATGACTGTACACAATGTTCTGCAGAGTCCATATATTGGCTGTATTAATGCAGCTTAGTCATATTCCTCCTCTTCAGGAAAGCCTGCAGCTGCAATGATCCCTGCTGCCTCCTCACCACTACTGGAGCTACAGCCTCATAATCACTGGAGCTGCTGCAACCCCCCAACCTACTGTCTCCTTCCCCACCATCCTGTAGCATGTAAGCCCAAAAGGGCAGGGTCCTCCCTCCCCTCTATATCAGTCATTGATTGTTAGTTTGTTTACTGTAAGTGATATCTGTAATTTGTATGTAACCCCTTCTCATGTACAGCACCATGGAACCAATGGTGCTTTATAAATAAATAATAATAATAATAATATTCCACATTGTAAATGATGAATTGTCCTCAGAGGACTGAAAGGTTGGCTATGAGGGTTGAATGTTCCCTTAGGCCCCCTCCATGTGTTTCCAGTATATGTGGCATCCATTTTAAATTAAAAACAAATAAATGTAGTGTCAGTGTGTTAATATACTCACCTACCACCACTCTCTTCGGTGTCCAGTGCCGTTCTGCTTCTCTTCTCAGTGACGTCACCGCTCAGCAGACACTCTGGGTCGCACTGCACTCCGTGTGACCCAGAAGTGACTTGTGTCTCTGTTTCAGAACATGGCTCCATAGATTTACATTGTAATAGAGACTTCTGGCTCACACACGGAGTGATCCGGCTAGTCGCAATTGTGGTGACGTCACTGATAAGCAGAGAAGAACACCAGAGAGAGCAGCGGTAGGTGAGTGTATTCTTACAGTTACTCTACATTACATGGACACACACATCTAATAAAAAATATAGATGGGGGTGCTTCTTTAAAATTGGACAGCACAGGGATGGCAATGTGCGCAGTGTCATTTTTCATGAACCCATAGAATTGTATGGGTAATTTTGATTTCTGACGAAGATCAAAACAAGACATATCCAAATAATGTTTGCCCATCAAACAATGTCAAGGTGGTCCCAAAACTGATGGGTCCCTATCCAGTGTGAATACCTCCCTTAGGGCTCATACCATTTGCGAGAAAAAAAAACTGTTCGATTTCCGGACCGAAAAAACGGACGAGTGCTATGTGAGTGTAATGCGATTTCCGTGTGGTTTTTCCACGGAACATCCGTATGACATGCGTATGCAATCCGTATACAATGCGATTTTAACATAAGCTTTTACATATAGCAGTTCTCTCTTAATGTCTGTGGGGTTTTTTTTAACCCTTTCAGACTAGTGGATTAATAATGGCTAGGTGTCTTATTGACACCTCTCCAGTATTAACCAGGCTTAATGTCACCTTACAATAGCAAGGTGACATTAACCCCTTATTGCCCCCAGCCACCCACTTACAGATGCGCCTTTTCTGGGGTGGCTGGGGGCAGCTCTAAAAATTTTACACACACACACTACTAACATTATTAGTGAGGGACATATATAAATCTAACGGATATGCAATGGTATTCAATAGGTGACATCTCATTTGCGATTTTTTTTCTCAGCCGAAATTGGTGGACTAAGAAAAAAATAGCAGCATGCTGCGTATTTTTGCGATTCTCGGGCAAGACTCGCCAATGCAATTCAATGGGTGCGAGAAAAAAAAATCGGACAGCACTTTCACCATGCGAGTGCTGTCCGATTTTTATGCACCGGCGTCCTTTGAAAGGCTGGCAATTCATATGCGGCTATACAGTAAAATCAAACTGACATGTTAGAATACAAAAGGTAGAATACAAGTATACACATAGAATAAGTATATATATATATATATATATATATGTGTGTGTCAGTGACACACATATATATATATATATATTTATATTTCATAGAGAGATACATAGCAGATTAGGTGAAAATTCAATTGTTGGCATCTGTAAAATCATTACAGAATCCGACAGGATATGAGACATGGTTTACATACAGTAAACCATTGCATATACGTAAGATTTATATATGTCCCTCAGTAATAATGTTAGTAGTGTATGTGTAAAATTTTTAGAGCTGTAGGTGTTAAATTAAAGGATTAATTCACGGAAAAACTTGCATGGGCTCCTGCGCAATTTTCTCCGCCAGAGAGGGCAAGCCAGTGACTGAGGGCAGATATTAATAGCCTAGAGAGGAGCCATGGTTGTTGGCCCCCCCGGCTAAAAAAATCTGCCCCCAGCCACCCCAGAAAAGGCTCATCTGTAAGATACGCCAATTCTGACACTTACCCTCTCTCTTCCCATTTCCCTGTAGCGGGTGGCATATGGGGCAATAAGGGGTTAATGTTACCTTGCTATTTTAAGCTGACATTAAGCCTGGTTAAAAATGGAGAGGTGTCAATAAGAGTCTCGCCAATGCAAGTCTATAGGTGCGAGAAAAAATCAGACACCACACGGACCATCCGTGTGTCTTGCGAGAAATAAGCAAACATTTTCCAGGTGACAGGAAATTGCCTCATCCATTATCAGGAAGCTTTGGCATGCAAATTTCCCTGGCAACCTCTAGAAAAATCCTGGAACAAGCCTCTACGGAGTCCAGCAGCATGGCCAGACATATCAATGTGGAAATGCTGATAGTTCTGGTTCAGGAGAGGCCAGAACTATGGGACCAACGTGATGCACATTATTTGGACCACGCACGTAAGGATGCAGCAGGGAGGTAAATCTGCATCCAAATGTTCCCTGATTTTGAGGAAAGACCTCACGAGGTCCAGCAAGAAATTAGTAAGTACAATCATAAAAAAGTAATATTAAAATTTCCACAAGAAGCAAATGAAGATATCATCAAATGTGATGTTGTTTATAATATGTCGCCTATTTCAGACTTTACACTTGCCAAGTAGCAGGCCACATTACACTGAAGCCTACATTTTGCAAGGCAAACACTGTAATCGAAAGTTAAAACATTTATTGTGTTACTCTGCTGTCATTGATGTTACTAGACGGTGGTGCAGCTGCTGAGACCAGGAGTGGTGATGCAGGCCCCAAAAAACTAAACTATCTGCATTACGACAGACTGAATTTTCTGGCTTGCGTTATGGATCTCAGACCCTATGTGCATGCATGATACCACATTTTACACATGCTATTATGGGCAAATCTTAAAAGTTTTTTCTCTCTACTTTGTGCTTAAAAACAGAAATGACTCTAACCTTGCCGAAAGGGAAACTGCTTCAGACTCAGAGGTCAACATTGATCCAGTTGGGGAAGGTGAAAAAGAGCTTCCCACCGCAGGCAACAGGAGGCAAGTGAACACTGGGGTGTATTGGACTATCTGTCACGGACTGTGATTGATGATGGAGAGGAAGCATACACACGCAGTCTGGCCCGCTACCTACGTCCAATTCCCCCGGAGGTGAGGCTGTGGGCCAGAGGGGCCATACAAATTCTAATTGATGCTGGCACACAACAAAATATTCCCAACGCGGTATTTGTTTTCCTTGAAAGGTGGCAAATGTCAAGCAGTAACCAACTGCAAATGCCAGGAATACAAGAAGAGCAGGCGGTATCAGTTGCTGAGCCACCTCCTCCAGGTATGTTAACACCACAGCCACAGCCCACCCCAACCCAATATTGGACACAACATGTCCAATTTTCTGATCCTGCAGTATCTGCACAATATGGCCACTTGAGCAGACCAACTGTTGGAGGCTGGTCCCAACATGGGTATGGGTCGCCCTCCCAGGGCGGTGGGGTACTCGATACTGGGCCCGATGAGCTTCAATGGGAGATGTCACGGCAGCTGGGACCCGGCCCGTGGCCCTGGGCGCCCATTGTAAAAGGGGAAATGTTCAGTGTGCTTATGATGATTGAATGAGTCGTGATGCCACCTGTAGTGTTCGGCAATGAAGGTGTTAAGCCGACGCTGCAGACAGATCCTCTGGGACAGATGGTGTGGTGCAGCAATGATGTTATAGCCCTCCACAGGCAGGGCTGTAGTTCCAGGGCAGAGTAGGTGAAGTGACACGTAGATGGTGTAGTGTCAGGCGCAGGGGGAGATGTAGCCGTGCCGAGCAGGTTGACACAGGAATAAGTGGAGGACACCAGGGCATGTAGTTCCAAAGCTTTACTCACAGTCTGTTGTGCCTCCAGAGCCCGCATCCGTGCCATGTCCTCCGGGTCAGGAGCTCAGTCAACTTCCAGGCAAGATGAAGTACTCCTTTCCAACACTCCGCCAACATGTGCCTTTTCTGAACGCCTCCCTTATTGTGCCTTTAGTGAAGTACTAACAGTACTGAGTTACACTGGAGTTCCTCCTGTCAGATGTTCCTATGAACTCTACTTGTACGGCAGACAGCTGTAGCCTGCTTCGGGGACTCCTTACTACCTAGTCCCGGCTCACTCACATTGCTGTTGTGCCCCCAAGTCTTGTGTGGGAATAAAGTGGTGACAACTTATTTTCCTCTGGTGTCTGCTGCAGGGCCATTAGTATCCATACAACCTCGGGGACCGGACCCCGGCCTTGCGCTTAGAACTTGGGAAGGGTTCTCCTCTAACCCTAATCCTTAGTTCTCTCTTCTCCTCACGTTCCGTACTAATCCTTTCCTTCTTATTGAGAGTCATGCTTTCTATCAATGTTCCTTTCCGGTGCCAGCGGACCCAGGTCACTGAGGTCGGCTGCAGCACTTCCTTCATCCATCTCTCTCAGGGGATCTTCACTCCTCCTCTGGCTCTGTCAGACTGACTAAATCCTCAACTCTTCCCGCTCTTTTGATGCAAAAACTAAACTCCACCCGCCTCCCAGCACGCTTCGTGTTCCAAGCAAGGAGCCACCAAAGGGTGCTTTGCTACACTACTATGCTGTGTGGGATGCAGGTGTTGGAGTGTGGTCAGGTGTCTCCACCTTACCTGTATTGTGGGGCACCACACCTCAGGGGGAGGTGCAGTGCCTCTGTGGCGACTGAACCCTCAGGGGTGCCACATACCCCCCGTTAAACACAGCATGTCCGCAGGCTGAAAAAGAAGCAAAGATGGACAAATACAGGATCATACAAAATTTTTGTAATGCTAAATAAACAGTTCTTATCTAAACGTCACAATGTGGGAGGCATTCATTCTTGAACGTTACAAACAATTTTAACTAACTCTCTACGTTCTAATACAGTACCTAATTCAAAAGTGCTATTGGCAGTAACTCACTACCACTTCAAGTATTCTTCATCAACACATTTCTTCATCATCTCTTCTTTCACATTTTCTACTTCCTATTGTTAACCTTAAGTGACAACCGCTGATGCCTGGTTTGCCAACTGTCAATTTTTAATCTTTATTCAGATATTAAGGCATTAGTCTAAACTCTATAAAGCATTCACTATTTACTTTTTTTCTATAAAAAATGCTAGATATTATTAATAAGTGCAATATAGACATTGATCCAGCCAAGATGTCTTGAAATGTCCTTATTCTTAATGAGGTAGTCCTTATTCTTAAAAGACTTATGTAAAACCAAGAAAGGGCACCTAAAGAGGTGCAACTAATTACATTACAGTTCTGAATCATTCAGTGTCCATGATCTCCACAGTTCGGTAAGAAAAACGCTGCCAATAAAACTGGGCAACAAAACTGGAATCAACAGGGAAACATCATGATAACAAAAATAGAAAAAACAAGAACAATGGTGCAAATACCCTCCTGGCAGTGGCGTAGCGGGGGGGGCAGTCCGCCCCAGGCGGCAGGTGTGAGGGAGCGGCGCGGCAGCAGAAGCAATTCCTCTCCTCTGTGGGAGAAGCGCGGAGCCTGGACTCACTGACTGTACATTTTGACCTGCGGGGCTGTGCAGTGAGTGGGTAATGCAGCCTCTTCTTCCCACCCTTCCTCCATCCTTCTCCTCCGCCTATCGGGAGCCGCTGTACCCCTGCTACCTAGCAGCTTCTCCCTCCTCTCCGCCTGGACCCTCAGTGAGCGGCGCTGCGCTGGGCAGAGGCAGTGCTGACATCAGCCCCGCTGCACTGGAGGACTGTCATGGTGGGATGGTCGCGGCTGCCAGAAATGTGATGCACACAAGGAGCCATGTTAGGAAGAGCCAAGCAGTGAGCTGGTGAGTGCGGGGCTGGGGTAAGGTGGTCTGCGGCTGCCCCCGGCGGCCCTGTGTGCAGGCAGCTGTCATCCTCATCACAGGCTGCGCTGGGTGTGTGTCTGCCTCCATTGTGTGCAGTTATGTGCCACCAACACCGCTGCCTGTGTCTCAACATGTGCAACAGCGAAAGGATCTGTGCCTGCAGCCACACTGTGTGTGTGTGTATGTACACCTATGTGTGTGTGTGTACGCCTGTGTGTGTATCCACCTATGTGTGTGTGTGTGTCTGTGTGTGTGTATGTATACACGTGTGTGTGTATGTATACACATGTGTGTGTGTACGCCTGTGTGTGTGTATCCACCTATGTGTGTGTACACCTGTGTTTGTGTATGCCTGTGTGTGTGTGTATACACCTGTGTGTACGCCTGTGTGTGTATATATACACCTATGTGTGTGAGTCTGTGTGTACGCCTGTTTGTGTGTACGCCTGTGTGTGTATGTATACACCTGTGTGTGTATGTACGCCTGTGTGTGTACACACCTATGTGTGTGTGTACGCCTGTGTGTGTGTATCCAACTATGTGTGTGTGTGCAGTGCTTCCTTAATAATTATCCAGATTTAACATCCCTGCTCCATAAGGTGCGAAGACTGTGCTCGCACATCTGTCACTCAAGCGTCCACTCCACTCGTATGCAGAAGCTGCAGCGATTGCTCCACCTCCCCAAGCACCGCCTAATCATAGATGTTGCAACAAGGTGGAATTCTACCCTGCACATGGTTGAGAGGCTGTGCGAACAGAGGCAGGCTGTAATGCATTTGTGGGAGGATACATGGGCAGGCAGTTTGAGGGAACACATGGAATTGTCGGGTGTGCAGTGGTCAAAGCTGAAAGATCTCTGTAAAGTCCTTCAGTGTTTTGAGGAATGCACACGGCTGGTAAGCGCAGACGCCATGATAAGCATGAGCATCCCACTTATGCATCTGCTCATGCAAAGTTTGACGCACATTAAGGATCTGGCGTCTGCAGCAGAGGAGGAACAGGAGGAGGAGGAGGAGGGAAGCCTTGCTGACAGTCAGCCATTGTCTGGTCAGGGAACTGTCCTGGACAAGGTGGAGGAAGAAGAGGAGGAGGAGGAGGATAAGGGGGATGATTATTTTGGGCAGGAGGATGCTTCTCAGGGGGCAAGAGAAAATGTTGGAGTTCCAGGTCAGGTACAGTGTTTGTGCATGACTGTAGGGATGTGGATTTGCCAGAAAGTGCTCCTCCACCCAGCAGTGGCAGTGCATTATTGACACCTGGAACATTGGCCCACATGTGCGATTATGCCTTGCGAATCCTAAAAAGGGACCCCCGCATTGCCAAAATGATGAAGGATGACGACTACTGGCTGGCCAGCATCCTCGATCCACGCTACAAAGGCAAATTACACAACATCATGCCACAGGAGAACCTAGAGATAATATTGGCTAACAAACAAGCAACTCTGGTAAACCGTTTGTTTGAGGCTTTCCCAGCTCACAGCAGCGTGCTGTTTCTCCCACGAGCCGTAGTGGGCACAATGGAAGAGGTGTTCGTGGTGCACACAGCCGAAGTGGCGTTGGAGACAAGGGTTTAATGACCATGTTGTGGAATGATTTCTCAAGTACCGCTCACACGACTAATACTGCATCGATTACAAGTGACAGGAGACAGCAGTTGTCAACTATGGTTACAAACTACTTCTCCTCCCATATCGATGTTCTCACTCACAGGTCATTCCCCTTTGACTATTGGGCCTCTAAACTGGACACCTGGCCTGAATTGGCACACTGCTCGCTTGCCCTGCTGCTAGTGTGTTATCTGAAAGAGTCTTCAGTGCTGCTGGATCAATCCTGACAGAAAAAAGGGCCTGTCTGTCGACCCAAAATGTTGATGATCTAACCTTCATAAAAATGAACCATGCATGGGTTTGAAAGAATTTTGTCCCACCATCCCCTGATGACACATAGGTTGCCAGAAATCTGCCTCGCTTTTGTCCTCCTCTTCCTCGGACTTGCCCAATTCCGCCATTTGCAGCAGCTGAATGTCCAGCTTACACATCAACATATGCCATTTTTTAAACCTCGCTAACTGGGCTGCCCACCCCCACCAAGGGCTTGGGTCAACACCTGGCGCACCCGGGCAAGTGCCGTTGCTCTGAACAGGTGGATGGGCCCACTGATGGCCGACGGCACTGACACAGGGCCCCTCATAGTATAATAATAATAATAATAATAATAAATTTTATTTCTATAGCGCCAACATATTACACAGAACTTTACATTTCAGAGGGGATTTGTACAGACAATAGACATTACAGCATAACAATAATCGCATAGATTATAACAAATACCAAAAGGAATTAGGGCCCTGCTCGCAAGCTTACAGTCTATGAGGAAAGAGGTAGACACAATACAATGCCTCTGATGGTGGGGGGGCCCACTCGCCGTCAGACACACCAGCGTACTATGAGGGGCCCTGTGCCAGTACCGTCGCCCACGAGTGTGCCCCCCTGCTTGGTCATGGCCACAGCACTTGCAAGTTGCAATACTTACCTCTCCCTGCTCCACCGCTGTATAGTCTGGCCAGTTAAATCCTTCACAGGGACGGCCACTAGAAATTTGGTGTATTGATCGATGATGGTTAAGATGTAGCTATGGCCTGTCCTGCTGGCCTCTACCTTCAGATGATCAATGGCTACCATTTGTAATGAACGTCAACTTACAAGCGGATGCAGTGGTGCTTTATGATCACCTTTCACAGTTGTGATAGTCACAGACGTGTGACATTCCGGCCACCATTTTTCAATGTCTCCTCTCATGCCAATCCAATAGAATCGCCTACGGCCTGTGGCTTCTGTCTTTTGCACTCCAAAATGACCAGACACATCATGATAGGCAGTGAGGACCATGTCTACATCTCTCCCTGTGATCACAATTTGATGGAGACGAGTAACGGTGATGTGAACCACGCTACTGCGATAAAGCAATCCTTTCTTCACAAAGAACCATTTTTGCTGTCTCCACAGACACAGTAATTGAGGGTCTGCATCGCCTCTGCACCATCTACCGGGAGGTTTTCCCGCGATGAGTAATTCCCAAATTTCTGCTAACACTCAACTTTCCGTCTGTACTTGTATCCATGTAGTTTCCAGTAGCGGAGAGTCTGGACTGGCTTACTGAGATTGAAATATACGAAGATTTAAAAGTACCACAACACTGTGTACTGTTGTATGCTTCGAATATCTTTCCCTTTTTCTACTTTTTAAATTCTGGTGTAATACATAGTGAGCCTGTGAGTATCTGTGTCTGACTCCGGAAGTATAGATGGAAATTTACAATTACCCCTAGACTGGATACACCTGGTATGTCCTGATACAGTACCTTTGTTCAAAATTTTTTATTACGGTATCATCCATAGTGAGTGAGCGTGTGCGGTTTACGCCTTCTACGGTATATATACGGTGAATCGGAGATACCAATTTTTACCCTATACTTGATACAGCTTGTATCTAGTTATAAAGTACCTTTGTTCGACATTTAGTATTACGGTCAAATCCATACTGAGTAAGCATCTGAGAGTGACTACGGGACTATGTATACGGAGATTTCAATTGTGTCCTATAATATATACTTGCTATCTTGTTATCCACTACCTTTTTCACAACATTTTTTATTATGCTCAAACCCAGACTGAGTGAGCGTCTGAGGGTGACTCCAGAAATATATACCGAGATTTCAAATTTGGCCAACACTGTATACAGCTGTACGCTTCTGATATAGTAACCTTTTTTGCTATTTAGATTCTGGTGTAATCCATAATGAGCCTGTGAACGTCTGTCTGTTACTCCGGAAATATATTTGGAGCTTTAAGATTACCCCAACACTGTATACAGCTGTACGCTTGTGTTACATTACCCATTTACAGCTTTTCATATTCTTGTGTAATCCATACTGGGCCTGATAGCGTTTGTGTCTGCCTCCTGAAATATATGCGGAGATTCATAATGTTTACACTATACTATATATACCTTGTATCTGGTGATACTGTACCCTTTTTCAACTTTTAATTTTATTGTGTAATCCATACTGAGCCTGTGAGCATCTGTGTAAGACTCATGAAATATATATGGAGATTTACTGTTATCCCTAGACTGTATAGAACTGTATGCTTCTGATACAGTACCATATCTGCTGGTATTTTGGGTCCATTTTCCAAAACATGAGGTAGTATGGTGGAAGACGATGTGGATGTGGGCATGGGGGGCCACCTGGTACTGATGGTGGTGGTGCATCTGCTGGTTGTGCCAAAAACACAATAGCAGCGAAGGCAGGAGGTGCTGAGCCTGCGTCATGGTGTAGCTCTGGAAGGCCTGTAAGGCTCCCTTTTCTGGGAGTAGGTAGACTGCTTTTAAAGCCGGAGCATCAGGAACTGTTTTTGGCTTACATTGCTGAAACAGCCTCCAGCTCTATCGCCTCCTCTTCTGAAGTTTAAAAAAATGCAAGCACTGAGTCGTCAGTGCAGGCTTCTGGTCAGGAGCAACCCCTTTCCTTGTGTCCTTCACTCACACCAAAAGTGAAGGATGCGGCAGCACACACTTCAGATTACTCCATGGAGCTCTTTTCACATACCATGCCTGGGTTAATACTGGGTTATACTATATATACCTTGTATCTGGTGATACTGTACCCTTTTTCAACTTTTTATTTTATTGTGTAATCCATACTGAGCCTGTGAGCATCTGTGTAAGACTCATGAAATATATACGGAGATTTACTGTTATCCCTAGACTGTATAGAACTGTATGCTTCTGATACAGTACCATATCTGCTGGTATTTTGGGTCCATTTTCCAAAACATGAGGTAGTATGGTGGAAGACGATGTGGATGTGGGCATAGGGGGCCACCTGGTACTGATGGTGGTGGTGGTGGTGCATCTGCTGGTAGTGCCAAAAACACAATAGCAGCGAAGGCAGGAGGTGTTGAGCCTGCGTCATGGTGTAGCTCTGGAAGGCCTGTAAGGCTCCCTTTTCTGGGAGTAGGTAGACTGCTTTTAAAGCCGGAGCATCAGGAACTGTTTTTGGCTTACATTGCTGAAACAGCCTCCAGCTCTATCGCCTCCTCTTCTGAAGTTTAAAAAAATGCAAGCACTGAGTCATCAGTGCAGGCTTCTGGTCAGGAGCAACCCCTTTCCTTGTGTCCTTCACTCACACCAAAAGTGAAGGATGCGGCAGCACACACTTCAGATTACTCCATGGAGCTCTTTTCACATACCATGCCTGGGTTAATTAAAAATGGGGCCCATCATATACTGGAGCATTCCAAATGGGGGACATCAGACACTGGAGCAGCATTTACGGGGCTCATTATACACTGGAGCATTAGAAATGGGGCCCATTATATATGGAGCATTATTAGGGCCCATCATACACTGGAGCATCATCCATGAGGCCCATCATATACTGGAGCATTCCAAATGGGGGACATCAGACGCTGGAGCAGCATTTACGGGGCCCATTATACACTGGAGCATTAGAAATGGAGCTCATTATGTATGGAGCATTATTTGGGCCCGTAACACACTGGAGCATCACCCATGGGGACCATCATATACTGTAGCATTATGTGTAGCTCATCATATACTGTATGGAACATTATATGTGACCAATTATTCTGTATGGAGAAATATATGGGGCTCATTATTCTGTATGGCGCACAATGTGGTGGCCATAACACTATATGGAGTAATATACTGTCCTTTTTTGAGCTATTGTACAATTTAAAATAGATCAGTCATGTCATGTAAGCAGAGAAGTATTTGTCATTGTACTATACCTATATTTCTGTGCCGTATCGGAGCATCATGAGTTGTGGTATGTGTTAAAGGGGCGCACTGACACTCTTTGGCCCAGGGCACACGAAAACCTGGAGCCAGCCATAACCCCCACAACTTTAGCCAAATAACCCCCAGTTTTCAATGTGTAACTATTATTATGAAGTAAATTAAGGTTGACAAGCTTCAGTAATAAGAATTGATGTTTTTGGCATTGAAATGGGCACTGTAGGTGTGTTTACTGTCCTCCACTCCCTGCCGACTTTGCTTCCCCATTAACTTTCATTGGGTTTCGTGTTACAGTCGGCCTCCGACTTTTCCCTATAGTCGACCGATTTCGTTCGACCCGACTTTTGCGAAAGTCGGGTTTCCTGAAACCCGACTTGACCCTATAAACGGCAAAGTCGCTCATCTCTAATCAGATATACAAAAACCATGTAGAGTAATGTATGGGCAAAAATAGCCTCCTACAATGGTCAGCACATGTTCACATTAGCGATATACAAAACCTATGTAGAGAAAGATGTAGGCTAAAATAGCCTCCTACAATGATCAGCACATGTTCACATTAGCGAAATACAAAATACAAAACCCATGTAGAGAAAGGTATAGGCAAAAGTAGCCAACCTTGCTATTGCTCCCACATATATTGCATTGCATTTCAATACTTTTTAATTGATTTATAATAAAACTTTATTGATTTTATGGCATATGGTTTCCACTCCCCTCTTTTTGTATGATTTATGATTTAATTGGAAACGCCGTTTACATTAGGCAATATATAATATTGTGAGACCTGTTGCTAATACAAGTCTGAGAAAAAAATCGGATCCAGCGGCATCAGTCACCAGATACGTTTTTTTCAAAAAACGACGGATTGTGACTGATGGCAAAAAACTGATATGTGAAAGCAGCCTAAGCTATAGCTAGAAGCCTTCATAAGAGAAAATGTGAATATCACCGGCAACTCCCTGAAGCAGACTGGGAGTTTATAAACACCCAGGTCCAGGTGTGTCAATTATAGCCAGAGGGAGGTTTCCACTGGGTCCAAAATTCAGAAGGGTTAAAAAGTTGTCTGCAATGCCAAACGCAGAGACCTTCCGCAGCCAGGGACCACGTACCTTTACTTATATCCTGAATTCACCCTGAGTGTGTACTCTTCCCCCACCCAGGGAAGAGGGGAGTAGTAGTGTACACAAACCAGACTAACAAGGTAATACGAACAGGGGTAAAGAAAAATACCAAACATGCAAATATACTCAGACATACAACAGAGGAATGCACCGGGGCAGAGGCGTATCTAGGCTTCCTGGCACCCGGGGCAAGAATTTGGTTCGGTGCCCCCCCCACACCAAGTACATATGCAACTTGCACACTTAGCCATGTACCCACGAGCTGCTCTCCCTAATGCTCTCAATGTTCAGTAAAAAATTGAAAGCAGGAAGAGAAGCTCATTGTCAAGTATGAAAATCGCATAGGAGTGAAGTGTCCATGTGATGACTACTGGAACCTGCAGAGCTGAGTCATGACATTGCAGGCTTCTGAATTCTCACAACGAATGCACTGCACACTTTTAGGATTCTCCCTTGCCGATGTACAGTCATATCAGCACAAGTATGTGATTTATATACTTCTGGTCACATTCCGACTAGACGTGCCCGGCCTCGCTCTGTTCATTTTCATTGAGTGAGGCCACACATGTCTAGTCAGCATGTGACCGCATGTATGTAAATTACTGGCACGAGAGAATCCTGACAGCGTTCAGGTGAGCACTGTGAGAATTCAGAAGTCTGCAGTCACATAGAATGACAGCAGACTCAGCACAGACCCGGACAACCCCTTTAATGTTCCTAAGAAATAAAAACATGAGAATAAGTCAGTATCACAAATAACATTTACATTCAAATACCTTATAGATGGCGTCGTCTCTGCAGTCGGTCTCCTTTTCTTCTTCTTGTCCAAACCCCATGATGAGTTTTCTCATCCTCAGCGGCCTCTGCAGACTTCCATCTTCTCCGGTCTTCTGCAGCAAATCTCCACACGATGCCCTTAAAGATAGAAGTGTCATTATAATGCTCCTGAATAAAAATGTCTGCAATATACTGTCGCCTCACACTATTCCCCTCCCTCCTCTAACATCCCTCTGTTCACCATACTGTCTCATCATATATTTACCCCCTCACTCTCTATACTGTCTGCTCACACATACCCCTGACTCCCCATACTGTGTCAGCACACATCCCATCACCCTCACTCCCCATACTGTGTCCACATACTCTTTTCCCATCGCTACTCATACTGTGTCCACATACATTAAACCGTTCGCTCCCCATACTGTCTGCACCCAACCCCCATACTGTTTCCTCATACATACTCTGTGTCCTCAAATCTCCCCACACACATTAAATCCCCCATCCACACTCCAAATCCCTCACACACATTAAGTAACCCCCATCCACACTCCAAATCCCTCACACACATTAAGTAACCCCCCATCCACACTCCAAATCCCTCACACACATTAAATAACCCCCTATCCCCACTCCCAAATTCCCCCCATACATTATGTACCCCCACTCCAAATCCCCCATACATTAACCCCATCCCCACTCATTAACCCCCATCCCCACTCCAAATCACCCACACATTAAATAACCCCCATCCCCACTCCCAAATCCCCCCCACACATTATGTACCCCCCACTCCAAATCCCCCACATATTAACCCCATCCCTACTCATTAACCCCCCCAAACAATAACCCCCATCCCCACTCATTAATTCCATCCCCACTCATTAACCCCCCCGTCCCTACTCCCAAATCCCCCAACACATTATGTACCCCCCACTCCAAATCCCCCACATTAACCCCCATCCCCACTCATTAACCCCCCACACATTAATTCCATCCCCACTCATTAACCCTCCACAAATTAATTCCATCCCCACTCAATAACCCCCATCCCCACTCATTAACCCCCCACACATTAACCCCATCCCCACTCTTTACCCCCACACAGTAACCCCCATCCCCACTTATTAACCCCCCACATTAATCCCCATCCCCACTTATTAACCCCCCCACATTAATCCCCATCCCCACTTATTAACCCCACTACACATTAACCCCATCCCCACTCATTAACCCCCATCCCCACACATTAACCCCCATCCCCACTCATTAACCCCCACACATTAATCCCCATCCCCACTTATTAACCCCACTACACATTAACCCCATCCCCACTTCTTTAACCCCCACACATTAATCCCCATCCCCACTTATTAACCCCACTACACATTAACCTCATCTCCACTCATTAACCCCCCCACGCATTAACCCCATCCCCACTCATTAACCCCATCGCCACACATTAACACCCCCCATCTTCGGTGGTTTCTTCAGCTCCACATTGGAGCACACTTACCACCAGTGCTGAGCGTTCACTCTGGGCGCCGAGGAGTGACGTCAGCAGCGTGATCACATGACCTGATCACGCTGCTGACGTCGCTCTGGCCCAGCGGTCAGAGCTGCAATTGTACTGGCATCTATACAGACGTCAGTACAATTGTTCCCTGGGAGCCGGCACGCGCGGTACCTTCTCTGCGCCAGCTGTCAGCTTGACAGCTGACACAGAGAACCGCCGACTCTCAGGCCGGGGGGGCGGCAGAACGCAGCCGCCAGGTAGGACACTGCGGACCGCTGCATTAGGCGGCCCGGACTGCGCCCCTGCCAGCTGTGCCCGGGGCAACTGCCCCGGCTGCCCCCCCCTAGATACGCCCCTGCACCGGGGAGTAGAGGATGGAGTTAAACCAAAGTAGGAGAAGAAAAGGAATTATCATACACTCAAAACCTAGCAACAGTCACTAATAAATCTACCAAACACCTTCTCCAATAATAACCACTTAACAACCTCCAGCCATGCAGCAAAAGCTAACTGACAATGAGTGCTAGCCAAAGCCCAGATTATAGGGGAGATGGGAGTGGCTAACTGTTAGGATCGGCGGAACGCACTAAATAAATAATAAAGTGGATTCGCCGCTTGTGTTCCACCGTGCAGAAGGTGTTAACACTGCTGCTGAATAATGGCAGACGCGCTATATGGCGGTATAACGCAAACGGGTTAAACGCCACCCGATGTGCGCTGAGCGGACTCTGTTAGCTCACAGAGGCGCTGTAACATAAACATAAACGCCGAGCCTGTTAGACTCACAGGTCTCAGCTAAATTGCACGCGTGGTATCCGGCCACAGGACACGGGCCCAAGGCTGAGGTCGGTGTCCGTCTAGACCTACCGTGCGTGCGGCGTTGCTACCGCGGACGCCGGTAAGTGCTGCTGACTGCAGCCCATTGGCAAACCCAGCCGCTATACAATAGTGCCGTGAGACATTACACAATCGGACACTAGTGTAGAGGTGCGGTGTGCACAGTGGCCTATGGCTTGCCACTGACTGGCGCTGATTCTTTCTCTAGTTCCCTATTCACATGCGTAATATCAGAGGGAGGGGAATCATAATAAGTCAGTCACCAGAATCATACATCCATCACCATTCACACATCTAGCAAGTAAAGTCTATACTAGCGCATGGCCAAGCGGCCATGCGGGCCTTTTATAGCCGTGCGCTGCCGGGACCTTCCAGATCTCTGAGATGGACCAATCAGATTTGGAGAAGGACCTGAGCACATGACTCCCGACCTCCAATGGGAGATCGTCTCGTGAGCATGCTCAGTGGAGCGGCAGAGGGACTTAGCCTCAGGAATGGCTTGCTGCAGAGCAGCATGTGAGGCTCTGGATTCCTGCTGTGTCACTGCAGGAATCCGGCACCTAACATTACACCCCCTCCTAGGGCCCCCTCCCTCCTGAGCCTTCCAACCCACCAAATAAAGTTTTTTGCCACGTACCACCTTGTGTCCCACAGAGGCGTAGGCCTCAGGCTCATCTGAAGACAAGACTGACGCCCTGGCAGATGACTCGGAAAACCGGGACATGTAAACAGGTTTGAGAAGGGACACGTGGAAGGCGTCAGGGATGGCTAAGTCGTCAGGAGCAGAAGTTGGAGCAGGGCGTCGATGTGTATCGGCGGGCATCTTCATTCGCATTTTAGAGGTTTGAGTGACGTGGGGTGCGACCCAGACTGTCGCGAACCTCCATTGCCCAGTCTGCCACCGGCAAGGAATACAGTAACCCAGCCGGCCTGTTTAGAGGAGCTGCTCTGAGCACAAGAGGCGCATGCCTGAATGTATTTTTTAGTTTCCCGAGCCCTGTGCGGCCACCAATAAGACCTTGCCAGGAGTTTTGTGGTCTGCTTGTAGCCAAAGTGACCACCCACCCTGGACGTGTGTGCCCACGCGAGAACCTTGGACCGCAGGTGAGGCGGGACAAAGGTCTTGCCTGGCGGCACTGACCCAAGGACGACCGGAGCCACGGTCTTCAGATTCCCAGTAGGGGGCGCGGAAAGGTCTGCAGACACCTCCACAGAGGCTACTTGGATACTTTCCCCCATGCACCTTTCCACACAGTTTTTGCTCCATCCCAGTATTCTCCCTGAAGACCACTCTATATGAGGGAAATGGCAACGGAGCCAGGGAACCCCGAGGAGCACCTGATCGATGCTCTCTGGCATAATGAGCAGGGAAAGCGTCTCCTGGTGAGACGGTGAAATAGAGAGCCTAAGGGGTGCTGTTTGGTGGGTAATCTGGGATGATAAGGTCTCCCCGTTGACCACCCTGATGGGCACTAGGCGAGGAAGTGGTACCAACGGGATAGCGTGCTGTTGGGCGAAGGACGAAGACATAAAGTTCCCTTCTGCCCCGGAATCCACCGTGACCCGTACCTCCCAAGAGGAATCACTGCTACCTAACGTCCCTTGGAGTGCCGGTTTGGGGGAGAAGGTCTCCATAGTGAATAGACCCCCACCAATGACCAGTGGACGCAATTGTTTTTTCGGCTGCTGCGAACACCTGTTAGCCGGGTGACCAGACTATCGACACTGGTAACAGCATGTGGAGCTATGTGCTGGATGCATCTTGAGACCAGTGTGGGACACCTCCATGGGCTCAGGAGGTAAACTCTCCAGCTCAGATGGGCCTAGAGGTTCAAAGAAGTTGGGAGCCAAGCTAACCTTCCGTCTGGATTGAGCACGCTCTGAAAAACGGAGATCGATGCGGGTGGAAATGGCAATCAGCTCTTCCAGAGTTACGGGAACCTCTCTACTAGATAGAGCATCCTTAACATGCTCCGCCAAACCTCTCCAGAACACAGGGATGAGGGTTTTATCAGACCATTCCAGCTCGGAAGTGTTAGGACTCAGATTTCTGTCCCTCCTTTGCTGAGATCTAGGTCCTCACATTCTGCAGTCTCCTGCGCTTTTCCTGCTGCAGAGGAGATTGCAGAGGAGATAGCTTCTGGAGAGAGTTGCCGCAGGGCAAAGTCCTTTGTTCCCTCATCTGAGCATGCTCATGGGACGAACTCCCTTTGGAGTTCGGGAGTCAGGTGCTCAGGTCCTGTGTCGAATCCCATTGGATCTTCATGGAGCCTTGGAGATTTCCGGAAGGTCCCGTTTGGTATAAAAAGCGCGCATGGCTGTTCCGCCATGCGCTAGTATTTCTCATACTTGCTGCTGTATGTATGGTGATGGATGCTTGGACTGGTGAGTGACTTATTAAGAAACCCCTTCCCTCTGATAATACGATTGTGTGAGCGTTTGGGCTCAGCCAGTAGCAGCGCTAGCGCCAGCTCGCCTTAGCTCCATCTTGCACAGCAGCTTAGCGTCTGCATTGCGCCAGCATTATTGCAGCCCCTTGCCAGTGGCTTAGTTCTTGCCGCACTGCAGTTGCAGCTTATCTCTGCGTCCGCAGTCACGACGCCACGCAGCTCATTTTACGGTAGGCCTAGACGGAGTAGTCCTGCTGTCTAAGGCTACTCCTGTGACCCTTGATACCGTGTCTATGTCGCTGAAGGTCTGTGACTCTGTACAGACTCAGCGTTTAGTTTATGCTTTCTTCCTGCAGCTCTGTGAGCATAACAGAGCTTGCTTGAGTGCACTGGGTGCAGTTAAAACCCTGTGCATATTACCGCCTTAGTGCTCTGCCTCTTTTAGCAGCGGTTTTTCCATCCACCGCACGGTGGACCCCGAGTGGCGAAGGCACTTTATTTTTTATTTGGTGTCTTCCGCCACTCCTAACATAATAGGATCTGGCCAGGGTCTGGCTAGAGATGGCAGAACAGCAGCAACTTCTGCAGTGTGTACGTCAGCTCGAGACTCGCCTGGTTACCCTCGAGAGGTCCTTCGCTGCTGCACAAGCCACAGACGCTGCTGTCCAGGCACTCACAGATGCGGTAGGGCGTATGTCCATGTCTTCCCTTGCACCGACAGTTACCCGCCTCCCGTTGCCCGATAAATTCTCTGGGGATGGCGCCTCCTGCTGGGGTTTCATCAGCCAGTGCTCAATACATCTGGAGCTGCTGGCTGCGCAATTCCCTACAGAGCGGGCTAAGGTGGCCATTATTATCTCCCTACTGTCGGGCAAGACCTTGGAATGGGCTTCGCCTCTATGGGAACGTGGTGACCTCGAGATTCGGACCACTGCCAACTTGCTAACAGCAATCAAGCAAGTATTTCTCGGTCCTCGGGTCACGCATGATACGTCTCTGCATCTACTCGCCCTTACTCAGGGGTCACTCTCGGTTAGCCAGTATGCCGTCCGTTTTCGGACACTGGCGTCCGAGTTGGAATGGTCCGACAAAGCCCTCATCCCCGTTTTTTGGCGAGGTCTAGCAGAGCACGTGAAGGATGCTCTCTCCACTAGAGAGATCCCCACCAGCTTGGAGGAGTTAATTTCCGTCTCCTCACGTATCGACCTCCGTTTTTCAGAGCGCGGTATGGAGCGGGCTCACTCCAAGCGAAGAGCTGTTTCGGCTTCTAAATTTTTTGATACTCTTGAGCTGTCTGAGCCAGAGGTTCTACCCCCTGAGCCCATGGAGGTGTCTCGTACCAATCTTAATACAGGCTCAGATCAGGAATCCATATGCGGTTGTCACCATGTATGTGCGGTTTCTCCGGAAGCCAGCTCCCCGCAACGGTCGGAGTCTGAACCAGTCATCGAGACCTTTGTCCCTCCTCATCTTAGGGCTCAGGTTCTCGCATGGGCGCATGCGTCCAATGCGCCTCACCATCGGGGCTACATGCAAATCTCGAAGCTTTTGGCCGGAGCGCATTGGTGGCCCCATACAGCTCGGGACATTAAAAAATGTATCCAGGCTTGCACCTCATGTGCTCAGAATAGCCTTCCTAGGCAGAGGGTGGCGACGGCCGTCGACTCACGACGACGCTCTGTTGCATTGGCCGCTCCCGCCATTTCCCAGGTGTCTCTTCTGAAACCTGGTGACCTTGCCTCCACTGATGCCGTCCAGGTGTCCCGGTTTACCGTCTCACCTACCAGGACACCAGGCTCGCCTTCGGACGAGTTTGTGCCCTATGCCACCACAGGGCACAGGTTGATGGTCCGGAGGGCTCAGGGAGGAGGGGGCCCTAGGAGGGGGGTTAATGTTAGGACTCAGATTTCTGCCTCTCCTTTGCTGAGATCTAGGTCCTCGCATTCTGCAGTCTCCTGCGCTTTTCCTGCTGCAGAGGAGATTGCAGAGGAGATTGCCCTGCGGCAACTCTCTCCAGAGGCTAAGTCTTTTGTTCCCTCATCTGAGCATGCTCATAGGACGAACTCCCATTTGAGTTCGGGAGTCGGGTGCTCAGGTCCTGTGTCGAATCCCATTGGCTCTTCATGGAGCCTGGGAGATTTCCGCAAGGTCCCGTTTGGTATAAAAAGCGCGCATGGCTGTTCCGCCATGCGCTAGTATTTCTCATACTTGCTGCTGTATGTATGGTGATGGATGCTTGGACTGGTGAGTGACTTATTAAGAAACCCCTTCCCTCTGATAATAAGATTGTGTGAGTGTTTGGGCTCAGCCAGTAGCAGCGCTAGCGCCAGCGCGCCTTAGCTCCATCTTGCACAGCAGCTTAGCGTCTGCATTGCGCCAGCGTTATTTTAGCGCCTTGCCAGCGGCTCAGTTCTTGCCGCACTGTAGTTTCAGCTTATTTCTGCGTCCGCAGTTGCGAAGCCACGCAGCTCATTTTACGGTAGGTCTAGACTGAGTAGTCCTGCTGTCTAAGGCTACTCCTGTGACCCTTGATACCGTGTCTGCGTCGCTGAAAGTCTGTGACTCTGAACAGACTCAGCGTTTAGTTTATGCTTTCTTCCTGCAGCTCTGTGAGCATAACAGAGCTTGCTTGAGTGCACTGGGTGCAGTTAAAACCCTGTGCACATTACCGCCTTAGTGCTCTGCCTCTTTTAGCAGCGTTTTTTCCATCCACCGCACGGTGGACCCCGAGTGGCGAAGGCACTTTATTTATTTTTTATTTGGTGTCTTCCGCCACTCCTACCAGGAAGCCAGTGTCCGGAAATGGATGGCATACTGGCTGACCGAGAGGGATCCCTGAGTTAACGCTAGTAGCTGGAGAGAGGTGTCGTGGGTGATCCGTGGCCCTAAGAAGACCTGCTTCAGGGATATTAAGAACTGAGCAGCGGTCCGAACCTCTGGGTCACCACACTCCCACAGTGGCGTGGCCCACTCCAACGCCCTGCCCGACAGAAGGGAAATGATGAACCCCACCTTAGCCCGTTCCGTAGGGAATCGCACGGCCAGTAACTCAAGCTGGATAGAGCACTGGCTCACGAAACCCCTGCAGGAGGCGCTGTCGCCAGAAAATTTATCGGCTAACGGGAGGCGGGAAACTGTCGGCGTGGACGTGGACCCACGCGAGACAGCCTCTGCGACTGCCTGGACAGCAGCCTCAGTAAACTTCGCAGCTGAGGTGGCACTCTCGAGGGTAGCCAACCTGCCCTCCAGCTGCCGAATGTACTGCAGTAGCTCCTGGTGGTCCGCCATTACTAGCCAGAAAAGTGCGTTCGCCGCTCAGGGTCCACCATGCAGAAAGTGTTAACACTGCTGCTGAATAATGGCAGACGCGCTATATGGCGGTATAACGCGCACGGGTTAAACGCCACCCGATGTGCGCTGAGCGGACTCTGTTAGCTCACAGAGGCGCTGTAACATAAACGCCGAGCCTGTTAGACTCACAGGTCTCAGCTAAATTGCACACGTGGTATCCGGTCACAGGACACGAGCCCAAGGCTGAGGTCGGTGTCCGTCTAGACCTACCGTGCGTGCGGCGTCGCTACCGCAGACGCCGGTAAGTGCTGCTGACTGCAGCACAGCGGCAAACAGCCTCTATACGATTGTGTCACGTCTCACGGCACTATCGGACGCTAGTGTAGAGGTGCGGTGTGCACAGTGGCCTCTGGCTTGCCACTGACTGGCGATGACTCTTTCTCTAGTTCCCTATCCACATGCGTAATATCAGAGGGAGGGGAATCATAATAAGCCAGTCACCAGAATCATACATTCATCACCATTCACACATCTAGCAAGTAAAGTCTATCCTAGCGCATGGCCGAGCGGCCATGTGGGCCTTTTATAGCCATGCGCTGCCGGGACCGTCCAGATCTCTGAGATGGACCAATCAGATCTGGAGAAGGACCTGAGCACATGACTCCTGACCTCCAATGGGAGATCATCTCGTGAGCATGCTCAGTGGAGCGGCAGAGGGACTTAGCCTCAGGAATGGTTTGCTGCAGAGCAGCATGTGAGGCTCTAGATTGAATCCGACGCCTAACACTAACAGTGCTCAGTTGAGCCTAAACGCAGGAAAGCTTCCAGGAGCTCTCAACTAAGCAGATTAACCCCTGCACTGCTAAAATAAACTTGCTCCGTTTAATTTTAACCCCTTCACGACCTTTGACGCCACGTAGGCGTCATGAAAAGTCGTGACAATACGACCCATGACGCCTATGTGGCGTCATGAATTGATTGCTCCCCTGCGGGTCGGTTGACCGGGGTCACTGAAAGGCCACCCGACCCGCACACAAAGGACCCTTCAGAGTTAACACCTGGGGGTGTGGCTTAGCCCCCCACGTGCCTACGCTCTGATTGGCTGTTAAAAGTGAAACTGCCAATCAGAGCGATTGTAATATTTCACCAATGAAAATTGGTGAAATATTACAATCCAGCCATGGCCGATGCTGAAATAGCATCGGACATGGTTGGACACTGAGACCCGACCCCCCCCACACCGACTGACGGCAGCGATCGGCTGCCGCCACTGTCTGACGGCACCGATCGGCAGCCGCCGTCATAATCTGCCCCCCCAGCCCTCCGATCATCCCCTCAGCCCTCCGATCACCCCCTCTCACCCTCCTTTGTGCCTCCGATCTCCCGCTATCCGTCCAGGTGTCCCGCCGTCCAGAGTCATGGGCGCCGCCATCTTGGAAGATGGCGGGCGCATGCGCAGTGCGCCGAATCGAATCTGCAACGCTGCAGATTCATTCATTTATTTTGATCACTATAATAAACTTTCATAGTGATCAAAATAAAAAAAAAGTAAATCACCGCCCCCCTTATCACCCCCATAGGTGGGACAAATAATAAAAAAAACAAAATATATTTTTTTTATTTTTCCATTAGGGCTAGGGTTAGGGCTAGGGTTAGGGCTAGGGCTAGGGCTAGGGCTAGGGTTAGGTCTAGGGTTAGGGCTAGGGTTAGGGCTAGGGTTAGGGCTAGGGTTGGAATTAGGGTTAGGGTTAGAAATAGGGTTAGGGTTGGACTAAGGGTTAGGGTTGGACTAAGGGTTATGGTTGGACTAAGGGTTCGGGTTGGACTAAGGGTTAGGGTTGGACTAAGGGTTGGAATTAGGGTTAGGGTTGTAATTGGGATTAGGGTTAGGGTTGGGTTGGGATTACGGTTAGGCTTGTGGTTAGGGTTAGAGTTGGGATTTCGTTAGGGGTGTGTTGGGATTAGGGTTGAGATTAGGGTTATGATTAGGGTTGGGATTAGGGTTAGGGGTGTGTTGGGGTTAGGGTTGGAGATAGAATTGAGAGGTTTCCACTGTTTAGGCACATCATGGGGTCTCCAAACACAACATGGAGCCACCATTTATTCCAGCCAATTTTGCGTTCAAAAAGTCAAACGGTGCTCCCTCCATTTCGAGCCCCGACATGTGCCCAAACAGTGGTGTACCCCCACTTATGGGGTATCAGGGTACTCAGGAAAAATTGCACAACAACTTTGGGGGTCTAATTTCTCCTGTTACCCTTAGGAAAATAAAAACATGGGGGCTAAAATAATTATTTTTGTGGAAAAAAAGCCGGATTACTTACCGGTAATGCTCTTTTAATGAGTCCACGACAGCACCCACTGGAGGTATCGGATCCGCCCATTTGGAACAGGAAACCCTACAGGAAAGATAAAAGGGGCGGTCCGCCTTTCCTCCTCAGTTTTACGTTTCAGAGTACCAGAAGGACCGCCAAGGATTAGGCAATGTTCTCTTATTTTAACATCTTTCTTATCCATTATTTGGTAATACTTTAACTATTGATATCTTTAGGGGGGGAAGTGAACGGGTGCTGTCGTGGACTCATTAAAAGAGCATTACCGGTAAGTAATCCGGCTTTTTACTCTTCGCCACGACAGCACCCACTGGAGAGATTCCAGAGACCATCACCTGGGTGGGACCACCGTGCCAAGGATAGTCCTGCCAAAGCTTAAGTCAGAGGTTGATGAAAGATCAAGTCTGTAGTGGTTATAGAAGGTAGAAGGGGATGACCAAACTGCCGCCTTACATATAGTTTCAATCGGAACATCTCCCTTTTCCGCCCAAGAGGTTGCCATTGCCCTGGTGGAATGCGCCCTGATGTTCCCTGGAGGATCTTCGTTTTTTGCGGAGTAGGCTAAACGAATGGCCTCTCTGATCCACCGGGAAATGGTGCTCTTCGTGACTCCATACCCCTTCTTACAGCCCTGAAATGAAACAAATAGGGCCCTACTCTGCCTCCAACTGTTGGACCTCTCAATACATTTTAGGACAGTTCTTTTGACGTCCAGAGTATGGAACTTCTGCTCTTCCGGAGTAGAGGGATTTTCATAGAAGGTTGGGAGGAGTATCTCCTGAGATCTATGGTATTTTGTTGCCACTTTTGGCAGGTAGGCAGGGTCTGGTTTTAATACTAATCTGTCTTGGTATTCTTGGAAAAAAGGTGGATCTATTGACAAGGCTTGGATATCACCCACTCTTCTAGCTGAGGTTAGTGATACTAAGAGGGCCATTTTAAGTGCTAAGTATTTGAAGGGTATTGTGTCGATCGGCTCAAAGGGGTCTACCGTTAGGGCGTCTAAGACCAGATTTAGATCCCATGTAGGGACGGAGGGTATGTGGATTGGAGCTATTCGTTCATATGCTGTAATAAAACGAGTTATCCATTTGTTGCCTGCTATATTATGGCCATATAGTGCTCCTAATGCCGATATTTGTACTTTCAGTGTATTTACTGCTAAGCCTAAGTCTTTCCCCTTCTGCAGAAATTCCAAGATTGGGATTATCGGAACTTCTGTTGTATGAGGTACTGTATGGAATTGAAGAAATTTTTTCCATATTCTAATGTAAATCTGGGTCGTGGACTGTTTTCTACTTTGTAGTAGTGTAGCAATTAAGGACTCCGAGAATCCTCTTGTCCTCAATAACTGCCTCTCAAATTCCACGCCGTCAAGTGCAAGCTGAGCACTTGAGGGTGGAAAAAGGGGCCTTGGGAGAGTAGATTGGCAGTCGGAAGGACCCAAGGATCTGTTATCGACATAATCTGCAGCCACGAAAACCACGGTCTTTTTGGCCAGAACGGTGCTATTAAGATTATTCTTGCTTTGTCGTCTCTGATCTTCCGAATTACTTGAGGTAGGAGGATCAATGGAGGGAACGCATACGCTAGGTTGAAATTCCATGGAACTAGAAAGGCGTCCAGTATGTTTGGGTGATCTGACGGAGATAGGGAGGCAAAGGTTTTTATCTGCCTGTTCTCCCTTGTGGCAAAAAGATCCACCTCGGGTTGTCCCCATGCGGCTACTATGTCCCTGAAGACCTTCCGATTGAGGCACCACTCTCCTTGTCGTAGAGTGTGACGGCTTAGGAAGTCTGCCTTTTGATTGCTCTCGCCTCTTATATGAAGGGCCGAGAGGGACAAAAAATAGTTTTCTGCTAAGTTTAAAATTTTTGCCGCTGAAGACATCAGAGTCTCTGATCGAATTCCTCCTTGTCTGTTTATATATGCCACTGTGGTGGTATTGTCCGACAGGATCCTTACATGCTTCTGTTGGAGCTGCGGAAGGAAGTTGTATAGAGCATAGAACACTGCAGTCAGTTCTTTTAAATTAGATGAGTAATCACATTCCTCTTTACTCCACCTTCCCTGATAAAACCCATTCTCCATGTGGGCTCCCCAGCCCTGGGGACTGGCATCGGTGGTTACAATACAGGATGGAACTATAACCCATGGGACTCCTGAACATAAATGGTCATCGTCTAACCACCACTCTAGGGAAGTCAAGACTTCTTGTGACAGGGTTATTTTGCTCTGTAACCGACCACTATGTCGCTTATCCTCCTGGAGGATCTGGTGTTGTAGTGTACGGACATGGTACTGGGCCCACCGGACTGCCGGGGTGCAAGAATTTAGTGATCCTAATAGTGACATTGCTCCTCTTAAGGATACACGTGGTTTATCTATAGCTGCTTGTATTTTTTGTTTTGTGAGGATGATTTTTACCTGGGGTAGTAGACATCTCTGGGTCAAGGAATCTAGTTGAAATCCTAGAAATGTCTGGAGAGATTGCGGATCGAGTCTGGACTTTTGGATATTGATGATCCAGCCAAGGCTCTGAAAAGAGGAGACTGCGTCAGTCACGCGTTCAGTACATTGTTTGACTGAATTCCCAATTACTAGGAAGTCGTCTAGATATGGTACAATTAGTGTGTCCTTTTGACGAAGGTAGGCCATCACTTCTGCCATCACCTTGGTAAATATTCTTGGTGCCGTGGAAAGCCCGAAGGGCATGGCCGCGTATTGGAAATGACGAATCCTGCCCTCGACTTCCACTGCGACTCTTAGGTATTTCTGGAATCTGTTGTGTATAGGGAGATGATAATAAGCATCTTTTAAATCAATCCCTGCCATTACGCAATTTGGGAAAAGAAGCTTTATAGTGGATCTAATCGATTCCATGTTGAACTTATAATTTTTTATAAATGAATTTAGCTTCTTTAAATTAATAATGGTTCTAAATGTACCGTCTGGTTTAGACACCAAAAACAGGGGAGAGTAAAAGCCTCTACCCTGTTGTTCCTCAGGGACGTCAACTAAAACTTTTTTAGCTAGCAGGACTCGAATCTCGTCTTCGAGAGCCTTTTGCTGAAGTGAGGAATTAAGGCGAGTTATAACAAAGAACTCATAGGGGATTCGAAGGAATTCAATCTTTATTCCTTCCTTGATTATATTCAAAATCCATGGGTTTAACGTAATTTGTTCCCATTTGGTAAAAAAAAATTTTAATCTGCCCCCAACCGGTGGGTCTAAACTTTTAATTTTTTTCTCTCCTATATGTTGGCCCTCTGAAGATGGTACCCTTCTGCTTTTCGTCTTTCGTGGCCCATCTCGTTCTGTCCGATTGTCTTCTTCTCCCGAATGGCCGTCTTTTAAAGGTTTTCCTATAAAACGGAATGGGAGAATCACTGAAGGCCTTTTTCCTTTCTTTTGCCTTGGCGAGAATTTAGTCTAAGGCTTTTCCGAAGAGGAACTCACCCTCGCATGGGGTTGCACTAATTTTGGATTTTGATTGTGCATCCCCTTTCCAGCTTTTTATCCAAAGCGCGCGTCTGGCGTTATTCACCAGGGCTGCCGACCTTGCTGCAAGTCTTAGGGTGTCCGCTGAAGCGTCTGCCATAAAGGCAGCTGCCCCTCTTATCAACGGGATGGCTGCACGCAGTTTCTCCCTTGACACTCTTTGCTCAATCTGCTGGTCTAATTGATCTAGCCATACCAGCATTGACCTAGCAGTACATGTGCTGGCTATTGCGGGTTTGAATACCCCGGTGGTGGACTCCCAGGACCTTTTGAGCGAGGATTCAGCCTTTCGGTCCAATGGGTCTGCTAACAATCCTGCGTCCTCGACCGGGATCGAGGTTTGTTTGGAAGTGGAGGATATGACAGCGTCCACCTTTGGTATTTTAGACCATTTTAATAGATCTTCATCAGTGAACGGGTACTTCCGTTTTGAAGCGGATGGGAGAAAACCCCTCTGGTCGTGTTTTTCCCATTCCCTTTTGATGAGATCTTTAATTGCCGGTATTACTGGAAATGATCTCTTTTTTTCTGCCAATCCCGCAAACATAATGTCCTGCGCGGTCTGGGCTCCCCTTTCCTCTTCACACCCCATAGTATTCCTAACCGCTTTTACCAGGTTATCTACGCTGTCCAGAGGAAAACATGCGCGTCCTTCCGCCTCCGAGGATGATGATGAGGACGTGGATGCGGAGCCTGAGTTTAACCCCTGTTCTTCCTCTGACTCTGAACTGACAATAACCTGTTTTCTATGCCTGGACTCTGCGGGAGTGCTGGCGCGGTTGATGGCTTGTATTTCCTCCCTAATTATGGCTCGGATATCCTGAGAAGATATCGTCGGCCCCTGCCTGGTCTCTTTCATGCATTGTTTGCAGAGTTTTTTGGGGTAGGAGTCAGGGAGAGGCTCTGAACATAATGCACATTCTTTATGTTTTGTTTTTCCTTTTTTCTTTGACTGAAACGGGAGGTCAAAAGGTAAAGAGAGGGGGGAGGGGGGGGGAGGAGAGGAGGTTAGCTTAATAGGTAGAGCATATGCTTTGCACACTCACCCAGTGAAGCTTAATACCGGTTCAGATGGCTGAGACGGTTTGGATCGGGTTTCTGCTGCCTCGCTCCTGCGGGCAGTCTCCGTCCTGGCGCTGCGGTCCCTGGTGGAGTTGCCCCCAGCTGAATCCCCTGCTGGGGTTTGCGACTCTGCGGGGGACGACATGTTCCAATGTTGCAGCGCTGCAGCGCTGTTTTATCTGTATCGTTGCCCCGGAAGTCGCCCTGTCACAGGGCGCATGCGCCGCGTCATCGCCATCTTACCCCGGAAGTTCAACCATTACTTCCGGGGTATGGGAGCGTCGGGCGCCGGCCTGCTCCCGCCCCACCGCTACTAACACACGCGGCTCGCGCGCACATGGCCTCACCATCCACGCTATACCCCCACCGATGGGAATGGGGGGGGGGAAATCTCCCGGATGCCAGACCGGCGCGCTCCCTGGTAAGACCGGGCGGCCCTCCCCGGACCCGGCCCTTACCACTATGCCACCAGACGAGGGGGGAGCCGTCAAACGGAGTCTCCCCCGACGCTGCCTCCGGACCGCAGCCCCTGCCGTTCCCGAAGAGACCGCACAGGCGGATGCATGGCCCAGGTAAGATCCTGCAGGATCCTGCTCCATTTGGAACAGGAAACCAAAACTGAGGAGGAAAGGCGGACCGCCCCTTTTATCTTTCCTGTAGGGTTTCCTGTTCCAAATGGGCGGATCCGATACCTCCAGTGGGTGCTGTCGTGGCGAAGAGTAAAAAATGATTTTTTATTTTCACGGTTCTGCGTTATAAACTTCTGTGAAGCACTTGGGGGTTCAGCGTGCTCATCACACATCTAGATAAGTTCCTTGGGGGGTCTAGTTTCCAAAATAGGGTCACTTGTGGGGGGTTACCACTGTTTAGGTACATCAGGGGCTCTGCAAATGTAACATGACGCCCACAGACCATTCCATCAAGTCGGCATTTTAAAACGTCACTACTTCCATTCCGAGCCCCAACGTGTCCCTGAACAATGGCCCCTCCCCCACATATGGGGTACCAGCGTACTCAGAACAAACTGGACAACAACTTTTGGGGTCCAATTTATCCTGTTACCCTTGTGAAAATAAAAAATAGTGGGCTAAAAATAATTTTTTGAGGAAAAAAAAAAAAAATTTTATTTTCACAGCTCTGCGTTATAAACTTCTGTGAAGCACTTGGGGGTTCAAAGTGCACACCTCACATCTAGATTAGTTCCTTGGGTGATCTAGTTTCCAAAATGGGGTCATTTGTGAGGGGTTTCCACTGTTTAGGTACATCAGGGGCTCTGCAAATGTAACATGATGCCCACAGACCATTCCATCAAGTCTTCATTTCAAAGCGTCACTACTTCCCTTCCGAGCCCCAACGTGTGCCCAAACAGTGGTCCCCCCCCACTTATGGGGTACCAGCATACTCAGGACACACTGGACAACAACTTTTGGGGTGCAAAATATCCTGTTACCTTTGTGAAAATAAAAAATAGTGGACTAAAAATCATTTTTTGAGGAAAAAAAATATTTTTTATTTTCACGGCTCTGCGTTATAAACTTCTGTGAAGCATTTGGGGGTTCAAAGTGCTCACCACACATCTATATTAGTTCCTTGGGTGATCTATTTTCCAAAATGGGGTCATTTGTGGGGGGTTTGCACTGTTTAGGTACATCAGGGGCTCTCCAAACGTGACATGACGCCCACAGACCATTCCATCAAGTCGGCATTTCAAAACGTCACTACTTCCCTTCCGATCCCAAACGTGTGCCCAAACAGTGGTCCCCCCCACATATGGGGTACCAGCATACTCAGGACAAGCTGGACAACAACTTTTGGGGTCTAATTTATCCTGTTACCCTTGTGAAAACAAAAAATAGCAGGCTAAAAATTTATTTTTTGAGGAAAAAAAAATATTTTTATTTTAACGGCTCTGCGTTATAAACTTCTGTGTAGCACCTGGGGGTTCAAAGTGCTCACTATGCATCTAGATAAGTTCCTTAGGGGGTCTAGTTTCCAAAATGGGGTCATTTGTCGGGGAGCTCCAAAGTTTACGCACACAGGGGCTCTGCAAACACGACATGGTGTCCGCTAACGATTGGAGCTAATTTTCCATTCAAAAAGTCAAATGACGCTCCTTCCCTTCTGAGCCATGCCGTGCGCTCAAACAGTGGTTTCCCCCCACATATGGGGTACCAGTGTACTCAGGATAAACTGGACAACAACTTTTGGGGTCCAATTTATCCTGTTACCCTTGGGAAAATAAAAAATAGCGGGCTAAAAAATCATTTTTGAGGAAAAAAAATATTTTTTTATTTTCATGGCTCTGCATTAATAAACTTCTGTGAAGCACTTGGGGATTCAGAGTGCTCACTACACATCTAGATAAGCTCCTTGGGGGTTCTAGTTTCCAAAATGGGGTCACTTGTGGGGGTTTCTACTGTTTAGGCACACAGGGGCTCTGCAAACGCAACATGACGCCCGCAGAATATTCCACCAAAGTCTGCATTCCAAAATGGCGCTCCTTCCCTTCTGAGCTCTTTCGTGCTCACAAACAGTGGTTTCCCCCCACATATGGGGTATCGGTGTACTCAGGACAAATTGCACAACAACTTTTGTGGTTCAATTTCTCCTGTTAGCCTTGTGAAAATAAAAAATAGCAGGCTAAAAAATCATTTTTGAGCAAAAAAAAAAAATGATTTTTTATTTTCACTGCTCTGCGTTATAAACTTCTGTGAAGCACTTGGGGGTTCAAAGTGCTCATCACACATCTAGATAAGTTCCTTCAGGGGTCTAGTTTCCAAAATGGGGTCACTTGTGGGGGAGCTCCAATGTTTAGGCACACAGGGGCTCTCCAAATGCGACATGGTGTCCGCTAACGATTGAAGCTAATTTTCCAATCAAAAAGTCACATGGCGCTCCTTCCCTTCCAGGCCCTGCAGTGCGCCCAAACAGTGGTTTATGACCACATATGAGGTATCGATGTACTCAGGAGAAATTGCCCAGCAAATTTTAGGATCCATTTTATCCTGTTGCCCATGTCAAAATAAAAAAACCGAGGCTAAATAAAATTTTTGTGAAAAAAAAGTACTTATTTTTTTACGGATCAATTTGTGAAGCACCTGGGGGTTCAAAGTGCTCACTATGCATCTAGATAAGTTCATTGGAGGGTCTAGTTTCCAAAATGGGGTCACTTGTGGGGGAGCTCCAATGTTTAGGCACACAGGTGCTCTCCAAACGCGACATGACAACCGCTAAATATTCAAGCATATTTTCCATTCAAAAAGTAAAATGACGCTCCTTGCCTTCTGAGCCCTGCCATGCGCCCAAACAGTGGTTTATGACCACATATGAGGTATCGGTGTACTCAGGAGAAATTGCCCAACAAATTTTAGGATACATTTTATCCTGTTACCCATGTGAAAATGAAAAAACTGATGCTAAAAGAAAATTTTGGTTGGAAAAATTAAAATGTCCATTTTTTCATTCCATGTTGCTTTAGTTCCTGTGAAGCCCCTGAAGGGTTAATAATCTTCTTGAATGCAGTTTTGAGTAGCTTGAGGGGTGCAGTTTTTAGAATGGTGTCACTTTTGGGTATTTTCTGCCATATAGACCCCTCAAAGTGACTTCAAATGTGAGGTGGTCCCTAAAAAAGATGGGTAAATTTTGTTGTAAAAATGAGAAATTGCTGGTCAACTTTTAACCCTTATAACTTCCTAACGAAAAAAAATGTTGTTTCCAAAATTGTGCTGATGTAAAGTAGACATGTGGGACATGTTATTTATTAACTATTTTGTGTCACATAACTCTCTAGTTTAACAGAATAAAAATTCAAAATTTGAAAATTGCAAAATTTTGAAAATTTTCACCAAATTTCCATTTTTTTCACAAATAAACGGAAAAATTATTGACCTAAATATACCACTATCATGAAGCCCAATATGTCACAAGAAAACAATCTCGGAATTGCTAGGATGCGTTGAAGCGTTCCTGAGTTATTACCTCATAAAGGGACATTGGTCAGAATTGCAAAAAATGGCCAGGTCGTTAAGGTCAAAATAGGCTGGGTCATGAAGGGGTTAAGGTGAAGTGCTTTTAATCAGTGAAGGAGTAGAAGAAATCAGGTGGTGCGGTCTTCTAGCTCCTCTCTGTCACGGTAAACCCATGACAATACCCCCCTTCTACGAGGGATCTCCGGAACCTTAGAATTGGGTTTATCAGGGTGTGCCATGTAAAAAGACCAGATCAGTCTAGCCGAATGGATGTCAGATGCTGGCACCCATATCCTCTTTTCCGGATCTTATCCCTTCCAGTGTGCTAGATACTGAAGCAACCGACGAACTAAGCGAGAATCAACAATCTTAGCTATCTGAATTTCCAAATTTCCATCCACATTGACCGGATATGGCAGTTCAGAGGACGCAACGTATTTTTTTGAGTAGAGATCAATGAAACACATTATGGATCCTAAAAGTGGGTGGCAAAGCAAGGCGGAAGGCTACGGGAGTGACGATGGCTGCAATCTTATAATAGCCGATGAATCTAGGCCCCTGTGTCCAAGAGAGAACCTTCAACTTAATGTTCCTTAGAGAACAACCACACCAAGTCACCAACACACAGGTCTGGATTCACCAAATGTCTCTGATCAGCCACACTCTTACATCTGGACCCCATCTTCCTCAAATTATCAAAAAACCCTTGCAATACAAACGTAATTGATGATGAAAAAACTGTTCCACTTCAGGTATTCCAGAAGAAAGATTATTATTAATTGAGCTGAACTGAGGATGAAACCCATTGCCCCAAAAAACGGTGACTTACCAGTAAAGACCCTGCACAACCAAAACAGACTGACAGCTTCCACACAAAAGTAACATAGCTGACAGGAACAGTGTGGAGATCGTGACATCCATGAAATTTTACAATCTCTCTGATGGAAAATTTGTGCCAAGGTCTTGGTGTTAAGTAAAGAGGGTAGCACATTAAAATGTGACATTTTACTTAATCTGTCCACCACCACCAAAATTACAGTATTGCCTGCCGCCACCGGTAGATCAGTGATAAAATCAACCAATAAATGAGTCCAAAGTCTACTGGGAATCGCCAATGGTTGGAGAGACCCAGACGGATGAGTATGAGAGGTTTTAGAATGAACACAGACACTGCAGGCGGCTACATACTCCCGGACATCCTGATGTACCCCTGACCACCAAAAAACTCAGAGTGAGAAGATCTGTGGTGGCTTCATTACCAGGATGTCCAGCCAAGGTCGAATCATGATGTTCACTAAGAAGTCTCAGACGGAGATTCACAGGCACAAATAGTTTACCTAACAGATAGGCAGCAGGGGCGTCCTTCTGAGTGTCAACAACCTCTTTCTCAAGATCGGAGCATATAGCTGCATTAACCCCATCTTTTTTGTAGTATAGGAACCGGTTTACAATTATCTCCACCCCCTGGAAAATAACTTGATAAGGCATCCGCCTTAATCTTCTTGTTCCATGGCCTATATGTAACAAAAATGCTAAACCTGGTGAAGAAAAATGCCCATCTTGCCTGTCAAGGCGTTAGACATTTAGTAGACTCCAAATGCACAAGATTCTTATGATCCGTGATTACCATAACCGGATAAACTGTCCCCTCCAGAAAATGATGCCACTCGTCAAAGACCCACTTGATTGTCAAGAGTTCCCTGGTACCAATGTCATCATTTCTCTCCACAGATGACATTTTTTTAGAAAAGTGTGCACATGGATGCAATTTACCAGGAGACGCTTCCTGCAAGAATACAACCCCCACTTCAGACGAGTCAACTTCTACAATAAAAGGCTTAGTTACATTTGGCTGTATGAGAATTTGCACATATACAAAACACTCCTTCAAGGCCAGACTCGACCACTTGGAAAAGTCTGTCCCTTTCCTGGTCATATCCGTCAGAGATTTGGCCACTACTGAAAAGTTTTTGACTAACTTATTGTAGTAGTTGGCGAAAACCAAAAACCTTTGTAACGCCTTAAAAATCATCAAGATGATCCCAATCCAGTACCACCCATACTTTCGCCGGGTCCATGTGAAAACTGGTGGATGATAAAACATATCCTAGAAAAGGGATCTCCTCAACCAATAACATACATTTCTCTGGCTTTACAAATAATTTATTGTCTATGAGTATCAGTAAGACCTGCCTCACATGTTCCTGATGTGACTCAAGGTCAGGTGAATAAATTAATATGTCAACAAGACAGATTACAACAAATCTACCTGCCAGGTGACTAAAGATGTAATTTACAAAGTGCTGAAAGATGGTGGGAGCATTAGTCAACCCAAATGGCATCACAAGGTTCGCATAGTGTCCCTCAGGAATATTGAAAGCTGTTTTCCACTCATCTGACAAAGAACACATGTAGTGTTCGAAATGTGTAGCTGCGTTACCGCTAATTGTCTTGCGGATGCTGATCTAAACTTGAATTTTTCAATAAATAGCCATTTTTATCAGCTGGACTTTTCCTTTTTCCACTCATCCCCCTCTTTAATATGAATGAGATTATACGCCCCCTGAGATCCAGTTTAGAAAACCATTTTGCACGTACTATCTCATTAAAGAGGTCGGGGAAGAAAGGGTGCGGATACGGATCCTGGACCATGATCTGATTGAGTTTGCAGAAATCTAGGCAGTAGCATAACCCTCCATTTTTCTTCTTTACGAAGAAAACCCCCGCAGCAATGGGGGATGAGGATGGTCTGATATTACCCTTTACCAAACTTTCCGCGATATAGTCCTTCATGGCCTGCCTCTCTGGACAAGAGATATTATATAGTCTATTCTTTGGCTGCTTGGGACAAGATTAACGGCACAGTCATAAGGATGATGGGGAGGAAGTTCTTGGCAGCCCTGCTCCGATAACACATCCCCAAAGTCAGACAGGCACAGACTTGGTATCTGTCCTTGCAAGCCGGGTGTTCAAGCAGTGTCCTTGACAATAATCACTCCACTTTACCACCTAGTATGCCAATCTACCACAGGGTTGTGCAGAGTAAGCCAAGGAAGTCCAACAATCTCAGGAGAGGGCAGACCCTTTAGCACAAAACAGTCATGGCCTCTACCTGTAGATGTAACCCTTGGACAGCAGGTGTAAAATGTCCCTGTCTCAAGGGTGCGGAGTCGATGGCGATTATGGGTATATGTCTGGACAGTGTATGCTGTTTGAGTCCTTGGACCTGGACGATCAAGTTAAACCATGCCTTCTGTCCAGAATGGCAGAAATAACTAACTTATTTTTGCCCAGATGGATTTCAGCATGCAGAAAAAATTGTGTCCTACCCACAGAAAAGATATGTACACCCGTGTTGCTAACCTTCCTGCAACCCGAGCACCTTAGTTTTCCGGCGGCTGTTTACAGTGAGATAGAGAAGGACATGCTGTGTCGGATCGCATAGGGGAAGGGTTGTGCCGCCTTCACTCACCGCTGGAGAGAGGAGAGAAGGACCCAGCAGGGATCGGCTCTCTGGCGCCACCACTTGCCCCAGGTCAGTCAGGGAACTGCACCGAGGGCAAATAGTCACCGGAAAGGCTTCCCTTATAGGTACGAGTTATTGAGCTGCTCCCAGTGAGGGGGGATATACATCACCAGTCCAGGCTGGGGATATATATAAACCTCCTGGCCATCACTGTCAGGGCTCCTCACTAACACAGTACGGTATGCTGCCACCAGTTCTTTGTTTGAAATAAGCCCCGTCCGACAGCAAGCTTCTATCAGGTCAGAAGCCAACCCAGGTAGCGTATAATAACCAACGGAGCATGCGGACGTTAGGATTAGTGTATCGAGATAAAAGAGCAGCCCAAGATTAATTTTATATTTAATTGCCGAAAAGGCGCACTAGATATATACAGGTATATATTTACAAGAACAAATATGCAGGTATACAGTCAGGAGTGTAGTACAAGGTTAAGGTACAGAAAGGTTACAATTACCGTGTTATATAGCATGTGACCACAGGGAGGTGCTGATGGATCACAGGTCCAAATCTTAGTTATGGGATTTCCTTGACCGCGTCAGCTAACGGTCCTCCTGCCAGTGGAAAACTGAGCTCAAAATGAGGAGCTGTGTTATGAATGGGCACTGAGGAGGATAGCAGGCCAAAGCAAAGCCACAGAAAACCAGAGAGGTTGGTAACTAAGCGGATGCAGACCCCTGATCCTGTCCACACAACTAGCAGTAGCCGTGGAGCGTGCCTACGATGATCCTAAATGCCTCGGCACAGCCGGAGAGCTAATTAAGCCTAAAGCAAGAAAGGGGAAATCTAAACTGCCCCTGAGCAGACCCCAAAGGAATAGATAGCCCCCAAACATATATTGTCGGTGAGACAAGATGAAAACACAAAGGCAGGCAGAAAAATAAACTGAACAAACGATGGGGCCCACACTGACTAGACAGGACAGGAAAGGAAAGACATTGTCTGCAATCAGGCAAAAAAACCTGCAAAAAGTCCAACACGTCTGATGCACAAAAAACACTGAAGTCGCACGACTTCGCCCCCACTATATCAGCACTCTGGTATATTCTGAAAGCAAAGCAAAAAGAGACCAATATAACAGGGGACAAAATAAACTGACACATGCAGCAACATATGGGCGGTGATTCAGCACAGCCCCAGCCGGAGCTGGCTGACCCGCACAAAGCAGAGATAAACAAAACCAGATCAAATGCAAACAGAATAACAAATGATCCACTTAGCTGAACACTGCAGGGAAAGATCAGGAGACATCAGACCTCAGAGGGCACAGGAAGAAAATCACCAGCAGGCACAGAGGGAGTCGGCTGTCTTAAATCCCAATCAGAAACCCCAGATCTCCAATTGTCTTCCTAATTATCAGGTGGCAAGCCTCTGTCAATCAGATCAGCTCCACTACCTCCAGTAACCACCAGAGTGAGTCCAGAAAGAGAACTCGCAACTCCTCTGTCAATCTGACCAGCTCCACTACATTCAGTAATCACCAGAGGGAAGCCAGAGAGAGAATTCACAACAGAGCTGCCTCTTATCTCCTAGGCTCCTACCTCCCACACTCTGTGCCTACACTGGGCTGGCCCTCCTCCCATATCAGAGAGTATGGTCTTCCAGGCCAGAACAGTGAATGTCCATAACTTTCCGCCCGAAGCTCTAAATAAGCCGGCACCGGCACCACTGGTTTCTCCTGGATTTTATCTGTGCATAGAGATGAAATACGGCTACTGTATTTAATTACTGGTAGCTATGCTTTGTAACTCAATACCGCAGAGTGTTAGGGGGTGCTCGAATAGGCTCAGAGATATTGCATTCTGTTATTATAGGTCATTTTCTAGATTTCATATCTCAGAGCCTTGCACTGGTTAGTCTGGGATCTGTTGTGCCACGATGTCAGCCTTAATGAACAAAGGGAGCCAGTTGGTTGTAGCTGCAAAAGAGCTCACACTTTTGTGATAATTTCTGGGGACAAAGAATCTATGTCCATTTGGGCCCCCCCTAGAGAGGGGCTTCAAAAGACTTCTTGCTGGAGTTAATTAAAGAAAAGCATTGGACCTGGGGAATCCCAAGGGTGGGGGGGGGCTGAGTTTGAGAATAAGTATTTTGGGCCACAGCATCTGATAATGAATTCCATCAGACAGGAAAATGACATCAAGTATATATATCATTTTTCCATGTCTCACACATGCACCCACAAAATGGCCCTTTCTTTTACAGTAAAAACATACTCCCCCTTTACACCGAACAACAGACTGCTTTCCAGAATGAGTTGTTCCGCCCAAATGCATGGGTTCTTCAGATGACTCAGACCAGGTTTCCCTTGGCCCAGGACATCCCACACATTGGAGCGTCTCTTTATGTCTTTGGTGAACATGGCCCATCCACCCGAACAGCCAGAGACATGGCTGCTGTAACTGGAGTCTCTTACAGGACTAAGGCATTTTCACTTTTACCTATAGCCCTTGACAAAACTGGCTATGCGGGGTCATTTCACTTACCGTATTTTTCGGACTATAAGATGCACCTCACCATAAGACTCACTCCAAATTTTCAGAAGGAAAATAGAGAAAGAAAAATAATGTGTCAAATGGGAGTCTGTCTTAACGTCCGAATTCAGCTTACCGGGGGTGATCGGCACAGGTGGAGGAGTGGTCACAGGGGTTGTTCGGAGGTCCAGGCTGGTGCAGGGGCCTCTGGGAAATCCCACCCCAGGATGGTGCGGCGGTGGTGCGGGGGGGGGGGCTCCGCCAGTATTTTGCGACAGGTTCGGCAGTGGTGCAGCGGAGCTTCTCCGGCGTTTTCACAGGTGCGGTGGTGGTGCTCTGTGGTGCGGTGGGGCTCTGTTGCCAAGATCTCAATCTGACCATGTGCCACCCCCGGCGGCCATTTTCCTGGAGGCCAACGCATCGCAGCAGTGGATCTGCAGGGGCCTCCAAGCTTTTACAAAATGCCGGTGGAGCCCCCCCGCACGACAGAGCACCACCGCCGCACCACAGAGCACAACTGGCCCACCAACCTGGAAAGGGAGGCTGCATCGCCCTGCAGCGTCGGACTGGGACCGCCACCACAGTATATTCCGACTATAAGACGCACCCCCATTTCCCCCAAAAATTTTTGGGTAAAAAAGTGTGTCTTATACTCCAAAAAATAGGGTAGTATCAGTGGACCACCTTCAAAACTAGGAGCAGTACTCCTACGCCGGCCGGTCTCCCTGCTGAAGCTGAGGTATTGAGGACTCAGCCAGGGAGACACGGTCAGGGTTGTCGCATATATGACCCAGTGCCAGAAAAAAATACTCCACCATCAGGAGGGACTGGGAGTCAGGCGGGAGAGAGAATGCCCATGTTTGGGGTCACCCTGAAGGAGCAAGTTTATTATCTCTACCTGTTGCTCGTCGGTTCCTGAGGAACAAGGACGTAACCTGAAGTATAGATTACAGGCCTCCCTGAAAACAAAAACTTATCACGCCCCCAGAAGACCTGTCAGGCAAAGCGATTTTGGGATCCACTAAGGTCTGCCTGGGAGTCATGGTCCCCAAACCTGATGTGTTAGGGTGCTGCAAATGACAGTGTACAGAAATGCCACCTCCAGGTTGAGCTGATGCAGTTTCCCTGTCAGAGCAGTGATAAGATCCATAATGGATCAAAAACGGTTTAGATTAGAGCTAATGTCACAACTCTGTTGTCAGTTGTCCCGGGACCATGGGCTCCTTCCTTGTCCCTAATACTAGGGGCGCCCTAGCTCACTCTGTTCTCCGGATTACTTCTGACGGTGAAGACAAAGGGTCACGTACCTTGCCTTAGCTCCTGGAACTATCCTCAGTCTGTACCCTTCCCCCATCCAGGAAAGAGGGAAGTAGTAGTGTACCGTAATACACCAACCAGACTAACAAGGTAATAAGAACAGGGGTAATGAAAAATACCATATATACTAGTGTATAAGCCGACCCATGTATAAGCCGACCCCCCTAATTTTGCCACAGAAAACTTATACGTATAAGCCTAGGGTGGAAAATGCAGCAGCTACTGATAAATTTCAAAAATAAAAATAGATACCAATTAAAGTAAAATTAATTGAGACATCAGTAGGCTAAATGTTTTTGAATATCCATATTGAATCAAGAGCCCCATATAATGCTCCATACAGTTCATGATGGCCCCATAAGATGCTCCATACAAAATACACCCCATATGCTGCTCCATAAAGGTTATGGCCCCATAAGATGCTCCATAGAATATGCTGCCCCATAAGATGCTCCATAGAATAGGCCCCCATAAGATGCTCCATAGAATAGGCCCCCATAAGATGCTCCATAGATTATGTCCCCATAAGATGCTCCATAGATTAAGCCCCCATAAGATGCTCCATAGATTATGCCCACATAAGATGCTCCATAGATTATGCCCACATAAGATGCTCCATAGATTATGCCCACATAAGATGCTCCATATAATATGCCTCTATAAGATGCCCCATAGAATATGCCTCCATAAGATGCTCCATAGAATAGGCCCCCATATGATGCTCCATAGAATATGCCCCCATAATATGCCCCATAGAATATTCCCCCATAAGATGCTCCATAGAGTATGCCCCATAAGATGCTCCATAGATTATGTCCCCATAAGATGCTCCATACATTATGCCCCCATAAGATGCTCCATAGAATACCCTCATAAGATGCTCCATACATTATGCCCCCATAAGATGCTCCATAGAAAAATCCCCACATGCTGCTGCTGCAAATAAAAAAAAGACATACTCTGTCCGTCGCTGGGGGCCAGGTGCCGGTGTCGCCGCTGGACCCAGCACCTGAGATATTCACCTGTCCCCATTCCCATGCTGCTCGTTGCTGTCTGCCACGTCATCTGTCAGTGACATTCAGGCAGCAGAAGGCGCAGCGAGCACTAACTACGTCACTGCACCCACTGACCTGAACATCACTGACAGAGGACATGGCAGGCAGCGGCGAGCAGCGTAGGAACGGGGACAGGTGAATATCACATATACTCACCCCCCTGGCGCGGTCTCTGCAGCCCCCTTCTCCCACGGTCTCTGGCGCCTGCCTTCAGCGGTCACGTGATACCGCTCATTAAAGACCTGAATATGCGCATATTCATGTATTTAATGAGCGGTACCACGTGACCGCTGAAGGCAGGCCCCTGAGACTGTGGGACAAGCAGGGGGCTGCAGAGACACGCCGGGAGTCAGTATGATCTGACACCCCTGCTCCCCCTCCCCCGCCGACCCCCTGACGTATATGACTCACATATGAGCCGAGAGGGTGACTTTCAGCCCAAAAAAATGGGCTGAAAATCTTGGCTTTTACGCGAGTATATACGGTACCAGACATACAAATATACTTAAACATACAACAGAGACAAATGCATCTAGGAGTGGAGGATGGGATTAAACCAAAGTAGGAGAAGAAAATGAATTATCACACACTCAAAACCTAGCAACAGTCATAGATAAGTTATTCTTCAAATAGTAATAACCACTAACAACCTCCTGCCATGCACGAAAAGCTAGCTCTGACAATGAGTGCTAGCCAGGTTACAGATTATATAGGAGATGGAAGTGGCTAACAGTGAACAGCTGAGAGCCTCAACCCAGGAAAGCTTCCAGGAGCTCTCAACTGAGTAGTTCAACCCCGACACTGCTAAAATGAAACTTGCATCGTTTAATATGAAGGTGAAGTGCTTTTAATCAGTGCAAGAGTAGGAGAAATCAGATGCTGCGGTCTTCTGGCTCCACTCTGTTGCAGTAAACTCGTGACAGTAGAATGAGTTAATAGTTGGTAAATTATTAACTCTTAATTATCATACTGTTTACAGCTTTGGCTAATAGAGGACTATTGGCACACTACAGGATAAGTTACATTTTGTAAAACGTCTTCTTGCATTATACAAGAAGATTAGGAAAGAGAAAATCCTTGTAGGTATTGAGAGCATAAAATGAAATAGAAATATTTAATTTAAATGTAAATAATATTCTACCAGCATCCAACGATGGAAAAATGCACATCGATTACTAAGTATATAGCTCCAAGATTTGAGAACTCAAAGCGGATTATTATTCTTATAGCTCTACGTAGACTACAAGAAATCCAGCAATGATATCTCATGACATCACCTCCCATATACTATGTGTCTGCAATTTATAATACTGGTGCTCTTTTATATGGCAGAGGGGCCTTTGCGTCTACTTAGCCACCAAAGGTCAGCGTGTGACTATTACTTCTGTTGCCTTCTGGTTTTTCCAAGCACATGTTTCTTCCATCATAATGATACATATGGTCCAGTTTGTTACCTGTGACTCCGAGTCACTACTAATGGGCAAGCCGTGAGACAGGGGAGTCAGGAAGTCTGAAGTCAGATACCAGGAGGGCTAGAAGCACAGAGTAGTAACTCAAAGGCATGCTCAGGAAACAATCCGCAGTGAAATGTCACTAAGGTAAGTCAAAACCAGATATTACAATAAATGGATAGTCAGAGGCCAATTCCAGGATCAGATACCTAAAATTAGACAGCGTCAAAAGCAGAAGGGAGAATCCACAAGAGAAGTCACAGCAAAGTCCGGCAACAGGGTTAGAGGAAAGAGGCATAAAGCTAAACATCCAGCTTAGGCAAAAATACAACTGATACTGACTACTAACAGCTAGCCAGCTAAATACCTGGCAAATGACTAAAGACGGGAGGCACTTGAGGAAACTCCCACTGACTAAACCAGATAGAGCAACAGGGCTGTCAATCAAAATACTGGCAGCCCAGCACACCCCTGGATCAGATTGGATGACAGGACTGTCTCTCACACTACCAAAAGTCCAGCATACTCCAGATTAGATAAGGTGGCTGAGCTGTCACTCACAGCGTTCCTAGGCCACAGTCAGTTATGAAACCATGACATTACCTTTGCCCTCTATAAGTCGCTTAATACTCTTATGTTGAACTGCTTTTAGAAAGGTATAACTTTTACCGCTCAGTAGTCTTATGCAATGTTCACACGTTCAGTATTTGACATCAGTATCTGTAAGCCAAAACCAGGAGAGGAAAAGTATAATAGAAACGTGTCACCACTTCTGTATGTGTAGTAATCGCAGGTACGCGGGATGCAGTGACGAGACGGGAGACGGGATGAACTTAAGATGTAACGTTTATATATATATGCCTGTAGGGCTATCTCGAGTAACCAAACAAGCTAACAACAGTTATCCTTGCAGGGATCAAAACAAGAATACACTGGTAACACGAACATGACTTACCCGGCAAAGACCGGTCACTATAGGGTCACGGTATGGCCAACTTCGGGTCCTGAGTATTAACTACAACGTGTCACTTATCCTCTCTGACGTCCGGCAGAGTGGTGGTCGGTGCTGCTTCAGCGTTTCAGCCACTGGGCCCAGCCGACGAGGATCTGGCGGAGACTTCGGGCGTTCCCATGCCCAGGCGAGGTGGGGGCACTGCAGGCCCCTGAAGAGTTCCTCTGCGTTGCACCTCCCGGCGGAGGCGGGACGGTATTGCCCGGGGACCAGAAGGTGTAGGCCACACCCACAAGCTGGGGAGGGGCAGTTGCGGCCGCAGGTGGCGGCAAACAGGCCGCAGCCACAGGCCTGAGCCGAGCTGCGGCGGCTACGGGCGGCAGCGGACAGGCCGCAGCCGCGGGCTGGAGTTGGGTGGTGCCGGCTGCTTTGAGCGCGGTCGGACGGTCAGTGTCTCTCCACTGGACGGCTCGGTGCCATCTCCCTTCTGTCTGCGGTGAGTCTCCCTTCAGTCTCTCCAATGGTTGCTCTCCTCTCCTTGCTCTGGCTCTCTGGTGCCCTCTAGCTTCCTTGCTCCTTCTCTCCTGCTCCATCGACTGACCTCTGCTGGCGTCCTCAGCCCCTTTTATACTAGCTCCACCCCCAACCTTTCTAGAACTCTCTGTGTTCCGTCTCCTAATTATGTCCCCCGGAAACAGTCCCCCTAGGAACCTTTGTGACAGTCCCCTTGGTTCCGGCCCAGGTACACAGCGGGGACTCCTCTTCCTACACTTGTTTCACTCACTCCAGGTTTTGGCTTACAGATACTGATGTGAAATACTGACCAAATACTGAATGTGTGAACGTAGCGTTACAAAGAGGGATTGATGAAATCTGTGCTGGGACTCTTTGAGGGGTATGTCTGCCTTTGACCAGTGCGCAAACAAGGTCACACAGGTGCATCTCACAAAATTAGAATATCATCAAAAAGTTACATTATTTCAGTTCTTCAATACAAAAAGTTAAACTCATATATTATATAGTCATTACAAACAGAGTGATCTATTTCAAGTGTTTATTCCTGTTAATGTTGATGATTATGGCTTACAGCCAGTGGCGGATTATAATGAGGTCAATTTGGGCAGTTGCCCCGGGCCCAGTGGGGTTAAGGGGCCCACAGCCCAGGCCAGTAAATTGCCCCATTATAATCCGCCACCGCGCAGGGCCGGATTATAGGCAGGGCAGGCGGGGCTTCAGGCCCGGGGCCCCCACCACAAGAGCTTCTAAGGGGGCCCCCACCACATTCCTGCTGGCTGCTGCAATGGCACTCCATCTTCTCCCCACCTAAAAGTGAGTGACCGTGGGGGCGGCATTATGTGCTCTGCTACCAGCAGCATCTACAAGTAGCGTGAACGCTGATGCTGCTGGTAGCGTGCAAAGGCTTGTGATGAGATCACAGGAGGTAAGGTGTCAGGGCCCCCGATCATGTGACCCCTGTCTCCTCCCCTCCTGTGACCTCATCAAAGGTCCTGTGCGCACAGAGCACTGAGAGCAGCCATGTATGTGGAGTGCGGCTCTGCGGGTGGAGGTCGGTGCTGGAGGCCCCATTATTCTCTATGTGGAGTGCGGGTGGAGGTCGGTGCTGGAGGCTCCATTATTCTCTATGTGGAGTGCGGCTCTGCGGGTGGAGGTCGGTGCTGGAGGCTCCATTATTCTCTATGTGGAGTGTGGCTCTGCGGTTGGAGGTCGGTGCTGGAGGCTCCATTATTCTCTATGTGGAGTGCGGCTCTGCGGGTGGAGGTCGGTGCTGGAGGCCCCATTATTCTCTATGTGGAGTGTGGCTCTGCGGGTGGAGGTCGGTGCTGGAGGCTCCATTATTCTCTATGTGGAGTGTGGCTCTGCGGTTGGAGGTCGGTGCTGGAGGCTCCATTATTCTCTATGTGGAGTGTGGCTCTGTGGGTGGAGGTCGGTGCTGGAGACTCCATTATTCTCTATGTGGAGTGTGGCTCTGCGGGTGGAGGTCGGTGCTGGAGGCTCCATTATTCTCTATGTGGAGTGTGGCTCTGCGGGTGGAGGTCGGTGCTGGAGGCTCCATTATTCTCTATGTGGAGTGCGGCTCTGCGGGTGGAGGTCGGTGCTGGAGGCTCCATTATTCTCTATGTGGAGTGCGGCTCTGCGGGTGGAGGTCGGTGCTGGAGGCTCCATTATTCTCTATGTGGAGTGCGGCTCTGCGGGTGGAGGTCGGTGCTGGAGGCTCCATTATTCTCTATGTGGAGTGCGGCTCTGCGGGTGGAGGTCGGTGCTGGAGGCCCCATTATTCTCTATGTGGAGTGCGGCTCTGCGGGTGGAGGTCAGTGCTGGAGGCTCCATTATTCTCTATGTGGAGTGCGGCTCTGCGGGTGGAGGTCGGTGCTGGAGGCTCCATTATTCTCTATGTGGAGTGCGGCTCTGCGGGTGGAGGTCGGTGCTGGAGGCCCCATTATTCTCTATGTGGAGTGCGGCTCTGCGGGTGGAGGTCGGTGCTGGAGGCTCCATTATTCTCTATGTGGAGTGCGGCTCTGCGGGTGGAGGTCGGTGCTGGAGGCCCCATTATTCTCTATGTGGAGTGTGGCTCTGCGGGTGGAGGTCGGTGCTGGAGGCTCCATTATTCTCTATGTGGAGTGCGGCTCTGCGGGTGGAGGTCGGTGCTGGAGGCCCCATTATTCTCTATGTGGAGTGCGGGTGGAGGTCGGTGCTGGAGGCTCCATTATTCTCTATGTGGAGTGCGGCTCTGCGGGTGGAGGTCGGTGCTGGAGGCCCCATTATTCTCTATGTGGAGTGCGGGTGGAGGTCGGTGCTGGAGGCTCCATTATTCTCTATGTGGAGTGCGGCTCTGCGGGTGGAGGTCGGTGCTGGAGGCTCCATTATTCTCTATGTGGAGTGTGGCTCTGCGGTTGGAGGTCGGTGCTGGAGGCTCCATTATTCTCTATGTGGAGTGCGGCTCTGCGGGTGGAGGTCGGTGCTGGAGGCTCCATTATTCTCTATGTGGAGTGCGGCTCTGCAGGTGGAGGTCGGTGCTGGAGGCCCCATTATTCTCTATGTGGAGTGTGGCTCTGCGGGTGGAGGTCGGTGCTGGAGGCTCCATTATTCTCTATGTGGAGTGTGGCTCTGCGGTTGGAGGTCGGTGCTGGAGGCTCCATTATTCTCTATGTGGAGTGTGGCTCTGTGGGTGGAGGTCGGTGCTGGAGGCTCCATTATTCTCTATGTGGAGTGTGGCTCTGCGGGTGGAGGTCGGTGCTGGAGGCTCCATTATTCTCTATGTGGAGTGTGGCTCTGCGGGTGGAGGTCGGTGCTGGAGGCTCCATTATTCTCTATGTGGAGTGTGGCTCTGCGGGTGGAGGTCGGTGCTGGAGGCTCCATTATTCTCTATGTGGAGTGCGGCTCTGCGGGTGGAGGTCGGTGCTGGAGGCTCCATTATTCTCTATGTGGAGTGCGGCTCTGCGGGTGGAGGTCGGTGCTGGAGGCTCCATTATTCTCTATGTGGAGTGTGGCTCTGCGGGTGGAGGTCGGTGCTGGAGGCTCCATTATTCTCTATGTGGAGTGCGGCTCTGCGGGTGGAGGTCGGTGCTGGAGGCCCCATTATTCTCTATGTGGAGTGCGGCTCTGCGGGTGGAGGTCAGTGCTGGAGGCTCCATTATTCTCTATGTGGAGTGCGGCTCTGCGGGTGGAGGTCGGTGCTGGAGGCTCCATTATTCTCTATGTGGAGTGCGGCTCTGCGGGTGGAGGTCGGTGCTGGAGGCCCCATTATTCTCTATGTGGAGTGCGGCTCTGCGGGTGGAGGTCGGTGCTGGAGGCTCCATTATTCTCTATGTGGAGTGCGGCTCTGCGGGTGGAGGTCGGTGCTGGAGGCCCCATTATTCTCTATGTGGAGTGCGGCTCTGCGGGTGGAGGTCGGTGCTGGAGGCCCCATTATTCTCTATGTGGAGTGCGGCTCTGCGGGTGGAGGTCGGTGCTGGAGGCCCCATTATTCTCTATGTGGAGTGTGGCTCTGCGGGTGGAGGTCGGTGCTGGAGGCCCCATTATTCTCTATGTGGAGTGCGGGTGGAGGTCGGTGCTGGAGGCCCCATTATTCTCTATGTGGAGTGCGGCTCTGCGGGTGGAGGTCGGTGCTGGAGGCCCCATTATTCTCTGTGGAGTGCGGCTCTGCGGGTGGAGGTCGGTGCTGGAGGCTCCATTATTCTCTATGTGGAGTGCGGCTCTGCGGGTGGAGGTCGGTGCTGGAGGCCCCATTATTCTCTATGTGGAGTGCGGCTCTGCGGGTGGAGGTCGGTGCTGGAGGCCCCATTATTCTCTATGTGGAGTGCGGCTCTGCGGGTGGAGGTCGGTGCTGGAGGCTCCATTCTCTATGTGGAGTGTGGCTCTGCGGGTGGAGGTCGGTGCTGGAGGCTCCATTATTCTCTATGTGGAGGTCGGATCTGGAGGCTCCATTATTCTCTATGTGGAGGTCGGATCTGGAGGCTCCATTATTCTCTATGTGGAGTGCGGCTCTGCGGGTGGAGGTCGGTGCCGGAGGCTCCATTATTCTCTATGTGGAGTGTGGCTCTGCGGGTGGAGGTCGGTGCTGGAGGCCCCATTATTCTCTATGTGGAGTGCGGCTCTGCGGGTGGAGGTCGGTGCTGGAGGCTCCATTATTCTCTATGTGGAGGTCGGATCTGGAGGCTCCATTATTCTCTATGTGGAGTGCGGCTCTGCGGGTGGAGGTCGGTGCTGGAGGCTCCATTATTCTCTATGTGGAGTGGGGCTCTGCAGGTGGAGGTCGGTGCTGGAGGCTCCATTCTCTATGTGGAGTGGGGCTCTGCAGGTGGAGGTCGGTGCTGGAGGCTCCATTATTCTCTATGTGGAGTGCGGCTCTGCGGGTGGAGGTCGGTGCTGGAGGCCCCATTATTCTCTATGTGGAGTGCGGCTCTGCGGGTGGAGGTCGGTGCTGGAGGCCCCATTATTCTCTATGTGGAGTGTGGCTCTGCGGGTGGAGGTCGGTGCTGGAGGCTCCATTATTCTCTATGTGGAGTGTGGCTCTGCGGGTGGAAGTAGGTGCTGGAGGCTCCATTATTCTCTATGTGGAGGTCGGATCTGGAGGCTCCATTATTCTCTATGTGGAGTGCGGCTCTGCGGGTGGAGGTCGGTGCTGGAGGCTCCATTATTCTCTATGTGGAGTGGGGCTCTGCAGGTGGAGGTCGGTGCTGGAGGCTCCATTATTCTCTATGTGGAGTGGGGCTCTGCAGGTGGAGGTCGGTGCTGGAGGCTCCATTATTCTCTATGTGGAGTGCGGCTCTGCGGGTGGAGGTCGGTGCTGGAGGCCCCATTATTCTCTATGTGGAGTGCGGCTCTGCGGGTGGAGGTCGGTGCTGGAGGCCCCATTATTCTCTATGTGGAGTGTGGCTCTGCGGGTGGAGGTCGGTGCTGGAGGCTCCATTATTCTCTATGTGGAGTGTGGCTCTGCGGGTGGAGGTAGGTGCTGGAGGCTCCATTATTCTCTATGTGGAGGTCGGATCTGGAGGCTCCATTATTCTCTATGTGGAGTGCGGCTCTGCGGGTGGAGGTCGGTGCTGGAGGCTCCATTATTCTCTATGTGGAGTGGGGCTCTGCAGGTGGAGGTCGGTGCTGGAGGCTCCATTATTCTCTATGTGGAGTGCGGCTCTGCGGGTGGAGGTTGGTGCTGGAGGCCCCATTATTCTCTATGTAGAGTGTGGCTCTACGATTCGTGACCCCCGTCACGTGACGAGGGGGGCCCACAGAGTCTGAACTGCCCCGGGCCCTGGCTACCCTTAATCCACCCCTGCTTACAGCCAATGAAAACCCAAAAGTCATTATCTCAGTAAATTAGAATACTTTATAACACCAGTTTGAAAAAATGATTTTAAAATCCAAATTGTTGGCCTACTGAAATGTATATTCAGTAAATGCACTCAATACTTGGTCGGGGCTCCTTTTGCATCAATTACTGCATCAATGCGACACACTAGACTTTGGATATCAAGGTCCCAGAGTCTGGAGGAAGAGTGGAGAGATAGACAAACCAAGCTGCTTGAGGTCTAGTGTGAAGTTTCCACATCTAATTATGGTTTGGGGAGCCATGTCATCTGCTGGTGTAGGCACCTGTCCACACTGCCAAAAGTACCAATACCTGGTTTAAAAACAACAGTACCACTCTGCTTGATTGGACAGCAAACTCGTCTGACCTTAAACCCATAGAGAATCTATGGGGTATTGTCAAGAGGAAGATGAGAGACACCAGACCCAACAATGCAGACAAACTGAAGACTGCTATCAAAGCAACATGGGCTTTCATAACACCTCAGCAGTGCCACAGGCTGATCGCCTCCATGCCACGCCACATTGATGCAGTAATTAATGCAAAAAGAGCCCCAACCAAGTATTAAGTGCATTTACTGGACATACATTTCAGTAGGCCAACATTTCAAAATTTTAAATAATTTTTCAAGCTGGTGTTATAAAGTATTCTAATTTACTGAGATAATGACTTTTGGGTTTTCATTGGCTGTAAGCCATAATCATCAACATTAACAGAATAAACACTTGAAATAGATCACTCTGTTTGTAATGACTCTATAACAGGGATGGGCAATTAATTTTCCCGAGGGACCACATGAAAGACCGTGACTGTTGTGGAGGGCCGAACCAATAGGTCAAAATTAATTTTTCTCAATATTAATATCAATATTTTATAATTATTATATTATTGACAATTTTATTAATATTAATTGTATCAGAATTGTATATTGAGCAGAATTAAGTATGCTGACATCCCCCTATATATCGTTTGAACCAGAGCACAGCCCCTTCTGTATATCGTATGAGCCCCCCCAACAGCCCCTTATATGCGGCATGAGCCCCACACAGCCTCCCCCATATGCGGCATGAGCCCCGCATAGCCTCCCTATATACTGCATGAGCCCCACACAGCCTCCCTATATACACTGCATGTTTCCTCCATGGCTTCCCCATGTACAGCATGTTGCCCCCATATGCAACACCATGTGCAGCATGTCACCCCTATATGCAGCACCATGTCACCCCCCCATGTGCAGTACCATGGTACCCCTCCATGTGCAGCACCATGTCACCCCCCATGTGCTGCACCTTGTGCAGCACCATGTCACCCCCATGTGCAGCACCATGTCACTTCCTCATGTGCAGCACCATGTCACTCCCTCATGTGGAGCACCATGTCACCCCCTAATGTGCAGCACCATATCACCCCCCATCTGCAGCACCATGTCACCCCATGTCCTGCACCATGTTACCCCCATGTGCAGCCCCGTGTCACCGTCCCATGTGCAGCACCATGTCCTGCACCATGTCACCCCCCCATGTGCAGCACCATTTCACCCCCCATGTGCAGCACCATGTACACCACCATGTTGTCACCCCATGTGTGCAGCACCATGTTGTCATCCCCATAGCCTCCCCATGCCCACTCAAATAGCCCATACACATAAGGAAAAAAAAACACCACATACTCACCTCCTCCCATTCCCTGGTGCTGTGCTTCTCTCCCGGCCTACGATGTGCGGACTAAATAGCTGACGCGATGATGTCATCTCATCACGTCAGCTGTTTCACACGCTGATTGGTGGAGAAAGTGGCCGGAGCCACTCCTCCACCAAAGGAGTCAGCAGCGCTGCACAGAGCCTCTGATTTTCAGCCCTAACAGCCCTAATGTGTGTGTATGGTTGTATATTAATTGCATGTGAATGTGTGTGCCTGTATATATGCATGCTATATGTGTGTGTATATATATGTATATATATATATATATATATATATATATCCGTACATGCATGAGCGGTCCCCTAAGCACTCTGGGCCCCGTCGCAGCTGCAACCGCTGTAGCTACGCCCTGCATGTATATATATTTTATGTATGCATGATATATGTGTGTATATATGCCTATATATGTATGTACACTGCTCAGAAAAATAAAGGGAACACTAAAATACAACATCCTAGATATCTCTGAATGAAATATTCCAGTTGCAAACTTTTATTCATTGCATAGTGGAATGTGTTCAGAGCAGTAAAACATAACAATTATCAGTGTAAATCAAAATGAATATCCCATGGAGGTCTGGATTTGGAATGACACTCAAAATCAAAGTGGAAAATCAAATTACCGGCTGATACAATTTCAGTGGAAATGCCTCATGACAAGGAAAAGATACTCAGTAGTGTGTGTGGCCTCGACGTGCCTGTATGACCTTCCTACAATGCCTGAGCATGCTCCTGATGAGGCGGCGGATGGTCTCCTGAGGGATCTCCTCACAGAGTTGGACTAAAGCATCCGCCAACTCCTGGACAGTCTGTGGTGCAACGTGACATTGGTGGATGGAGCGAGACATGATGTCCCAGATGTGCTCAATCGGATTGAGGTCTGGGGAATGAGCGGGCCAGTCCATAGCTTCAATGCCTTCATATTGCAAAAACTGCTGACACACTTGAGCCACATGAGGTCTGTCATTGTCCTGCATTAGGAGGAACCCAGGGTCAACAGCACCAGCATATGGTCTCACAAGGGGTCTGAGGATTTCATCTCGGTACCTAATGGCAGTCAGGCTACCTCTGGCGAGCACATGGAGGGCTGTGCGGCCCTCCAAAGAAATGCCACCCAACACCATTACTGACCCACTACCAAACCGGTCATGCTGAAGAATGTTGCAGGCAGCAGATCGCTCTCCATGGCATCTCCAGACTCTGTCACGTCTGTCATGTGCTCAGTGTGAACCTGCTTTCATCTCTGAAGAGTACAGGGCGCCAGTAGTGAATTTGCCAATCCTGGTGTTCTGTGGCAAATGCCAAGTGTACTGCATGGTGTTGGGCTGTGAGCACAACCCCCATCTGTGGACGTCTGGCACTCAGACCATCCTCATGGAGTCGGTTTCTAATCCTTTGTGCAGACACATGCACATTTGTGGCCTGCTGGAGGCCATTTGGCAGGGCTCTGGCAGTGCTCCTCTTGTTCCTCCTTGCACAAAGGCAGAGGTAGCAGTCTTGCTGCTGGGTTGTTGCCCTCCTACAGCCCCCTCCACATCTCCTGGTGTACTGGCCTGTCTCCTGGTAGTGCCTCCAGCCTCTGGGCACTACGCTGACAGACACAGCAAACCTTCTTGCCACAGCTTACATTTTGTGCCATCCTGGATGAGCTGCATTACCTGAGCCACTTGTGTGGGTTGTAGAGTCCATCTCATGCTACCACGAGTGTGAAAACGCAACCAACATTCAAAAGTGACCAAAACATCAGCCAGAAAGCATTGGTACTGAGATGTGGTCTGTGGTCCCTACCTGCAGAACCACTCCTTTATTGAGGGTGTCTTGATAATTGCCAATAATTTCCATCTGTTGTCTATTCCATTTGCACAACAGCATGTGAAATTGATTGTCAATAAGTGTTGCTTCCTAAGTGGACAGTTTGATTTCACAGAAGTTTGACTACTTGGAGTCATATTCTGTTGTTTAAGTGTTCCCTTTATTTTTTTGAGCAGTGTATATGCCTTTATATGTGTGTGCATGCGTATGTCTACATGTGAGTGTCTGAGTATGCATTTCTGTGTCTGCATGCACGCGTCTTTGCATATGCATTTCTGTGTGCGTATGTCTTTGAGTGTCTGCATGTGAGTGTGTGTGTGTGCGCGTCTGTCTTCCTGAGTGTGCTTTTATGTGTCTATGTGTGCATTTCTGTGTATGAGTCTTCACACGTAGATGTGCATGCTTCCCTGCATGTGTGTGTGTACTTGTCTGAGCGTGAGTTTCTGTGTGCATATCTGTGTGTATGAGCATAACTGTCTGCATGTTTTCGTGTGCACTTTTGAGTGTGGAAGTGCGCTTGCCTGTGTGTATATGTGTGTGTGTCCCCATTTCTGTGTGTGCAATCTGCAAGTGAGTGTGTGTGTCTGCTAATGCATGTCTGCATTTCTTTGTGTGTTTTTTTGTGTTTCTGCATGCCTGTGTGTCTGTGTTCTTCCAAATATTTATTATAATTGGGGAGAGAAATTTTAGGAGACAGTATGGGGAGAATGTGTGAAGAAACTGTACGGTGAATGATGGGAGGGTGGAATGGGTGGAGGAACAGAAGGGGGATGTAAGAGTAGACAATATGGAGAGTGAGAGGAGACAGCATGGGGGAGAAAAGAGTGAGGGGACACAGAACAGAGACTAGGTAGTGGGGGAGGGGTATATAGATTCGGCAGTATGGGGGGAACAGTGTGAGGACGCAGCAAGGAGGAAATAGTATGCTGAAGAGAGGTAGTGTGATGTGGGGGCATAGTATAGAGACTGGGCAGTATAGGGGGGACACTGTGTGAGAGGACAGTATGAGGAGGAGGCCCAGTATAGAAAAGAGGGGACAGTGTGTAGGGCATGAACCATAAGCTAGTTAGTATGGGTCATATTTTGTGCAGGGAGCCTTGTGAGAGTTAGTAGTCTATACACGGGCTCAGTGTTTGGCAGACATTTATATTTAGGAGCATTATAATGACACTGCTATTTTTAGGGGTGTTGTGTGGCGATGTGCTGCAGAAGACCGGAGAAGATGGAGGTCTGCGGAAAACAGCTGTGTATGAGAAGAGTCATCATGGAGTCTGGACAAGAAAGAAAGAGAAAGAATCTAAGCAGAGATGTCACAAGTAAGATACTTGGATGTAAATGCTTATTTGTGATCCTGCCTGCGTCTCATCAGTACTATGGTTCCTGTATGGTCTGCAGTCTGATGATGACTGATAACAACAACTCCCAGTATCTCCATTGTTAAGGACATACTGGGAGTTGTAGGTTCATGTGATACAAAGTGTGGTGTAGTGACCACTGTGTCCGCTAGGGGGCGCTGTGTGGATGTCCCAGGAGAGTGGATGAATGGCAGAATACTGAATGACCGTTATGTATTCCAAGGTGGGTGGCCTTCAGATGGAGACTTATGTGTGTGCTGATCAGCAGTGATTCTGCTGAGGTGCTGGTTCAATGTGTCAGGGACTAGTTACCTACAAATCCACCCAGGGGTGTGGTTAAGAACGCTAGTATAAAGTGTGTATGAGTGGTTCAAGGACCTGTGATGAGGTCATAGCCATGTGACCCGGTGGGCGTGGCTACGGACCATATAAGGTGGCCAGGGTAGGTCACATGAGGTGAATGCAGGGACCTGGTTGGTCTGTTTTGGAAGGCCCCATCTGGGAGAGATGGGGGCTGTCTTCCTGACAGCAAGGAACGCTGTGTTGAATGGCTGCACATGCCTGATGATTCCCTGGAGGGAATGGACATCTGCAGCGTGATGAAGGAACTATGAGGAAACCCTGACGTGGGTGAGATAACTGAGGCTGAAGAGCCTCTGTATGCATAACCTGTGTGACCACAGGGATTACAGAGCTGAACTCTGTCATGGACGCTATGCTGATGTTATGAAGTTTATGTTGCTGCTGTGGGTTTATGATGCTAAATAAACCGCATGGACTATGATTGTTTATAAAAAACCTGTGCCGAATCTGGTTTTGTGGCTGCTAAGCGAGTATCTCCTACTTGAATAACAGCGCTACATTACAATTGGTGGAGAATGCTATGGGCATTGTTGTAGCCTTGTTGCTAGGAGCAACGGAAGAGGACTGCAAAATTTGGTTGCTAAGGGCAACGGTTTCCAAAAAGTGCAGGTTGCAGTGCTGGCAACGCTGAGCCAGGAGGGCTGACGGTTGTGAAAGCCGTGTGATATACTGACAGCAGGTCAGTGGAAGAGACTTATAGGACACCTCTGCGGTAGAGGGGTCCGAGAACCTGCGCGGCCAGCAGGTGACGGTCGTGAAAGCCGTGTTGTACTGACCGGGGTCAGTGAGAAAGAGACTGGTGATTGCTAGGGTGCCTCTGCAGATATGAGGTACCTGAGGACCTGTGTGACCGACACAGGTAACGGACAGGTGTTCGTGTTGTACTGACCTGGGTCAGTGAGAAAGACTGCGAACCTGGAGGGTTCAGTGAGCAAGGACCTGGTGAGGCGTGAGTGTTGGGCAGTCTCAGGCGGAGACGGATGTCCTGAAGAGCACCCACTGAGCCCCTGGACCTGGTGAGGCCAGTGTGTTGGGAAACCCTGGGAGGAGGGTCGGCTCCCTGAATAGCACCCGGTGCGCCCTGTGTGTTGGAGGGTCTCAGGCGGGGACGGAACGACCTGAATAGCACACAGACAGGACACGTGAGTTTTGTGTGGTGTTTTTTGCTTCTTTTCTCAACTCAGTCTGCGGTGGCTCAGTGGGAGTCAAGAAGGTGACAAGCGGCTTGCTGTAACTCAGCGGTGTTACGAAGGGGACAAGTGGCTTCCTGTAACTCGGCGGGGTTACGAAGGGGACAAGCGGCTTCCTGTAACTCGGCGGGGTTACGAAGGTGGCACCAGCAGCCATATGTGAACAGCAGCCGGTGGTGTCGGTGATTGGTGCCAGCAAGGACTTGTGTGGTATCGTAAGAGACATAAACTGTGTGGTGTGAACTGTGGTCTGAGAAGACCTGTATAACGGACATGGGGAAATCCCGAAAGGGGGCGGTGGCCCAAATCGGGGTGGTAGCCCAATAGAGGGTGGAGTCCCAGAGGGGGGCGGTGACCCAAATTGGGGTGGTGGTCCAGAAAAGGGCCAGTGTGTCAAAAGAGGAACAGCAATGTTCGTGTATGTTGTCTTCTGAATGTGGAATATTCTTTCCGGATAATGACAGGCCACAGGTGTGTACCGTAATGCTGCACCGAGAAGGAGTCTCAGGTCGGTTGGATTCAAAGTGTCAGGTGACTCTGACAGGATCTCCTCTCTCTTTCTGTCTGACCGAGAAAATGGTCCAGGTTCGCTATAAACATGGGGTCACGGTGAACTATGCTGTAGACAGAGTAATGTTTGAGGGGGGGCCATAAGTGGTGAGTGCCAAGGGGGAGGGATACCCCCTGATTTAGTCTATGCCTTGGAGAGGGGCCGGGACTTTGTTGTGTTTGATGATGTGTGGCAGGAGGTTGGAGACGTTTCTACTGTTGCGCTAACAGATATTGAGACGGTGACGGCTCCTGACGTGGACAGGTCAGAGGTAGATGTGACCGGACGAAGGGGTACCTCTGCCCAACGGACGGATCTGACGGTTCATGACAGGACTGATGGTGACCTGATTGATAACACGGATGAAGTATTCACATGGTTAGTGGGTAACTGGAAGGATTACTCGACAGGCCGGGGTGTCTCAGACTCTTGGGGTGACTGTGGCTCTGAGAGAGAAAGGGAGCACAGAATAGAAGGGCTAGAGAAGGAAGTAGGTATGTGGTGTAGTGACCACTGTGTCTTCTAGGGGGCGCTGTGTGGATGTCCCAGGAGAGTGGATGAATGGCAGAATACTGAATGACTGTTATGTATCTCAAGGTGGGTGGCCTTGAGATGGAGACTTGGTCCGTTTTGGAAGACCCCGTCTGGGAGAGATGGGGGCTGTCTTCCTGAAAGCAAAGAACACTGTGTTGAATGGCTGCACGTGCCTGATGATTCCCTGGAGGGAATGGACGTCTGCAGCGTGATGAAGGAGCTATGAGGAAACCCTGACGTGGGTGAGATAACTGAGGCTGAAGAGCCTGTGTATGTATAACCTGTGTGACCACAGGGATTACAGAGCTGAGCTCTGTCGTGGACGCTATGCTGATGTTATGAAGTTTATGTTGCTGCTGTGGGTTTATGATGCTAAATAAACCGCATGGACTATGATTGTTTATGGAAAACCTGTGCCGGATCTGGTTTGGTGGCTGATAAGCGAGTATCCCCTACTTGAATAACAGCGCTACCTTACAAAAGGTATATGGGGCTGATCTGACGTCACAATTGATGTACCATATACTGATAGTGGTTCAGATGAGGTAATTATGTACTGGCGTGTTTATGCGTGTTTGTGTATGTCTGTGTATCTGGAATTATATGTATTTTTGTAAGATGTGTAACAGTGCACTGTGGTGTGTGAAAACATTAATATGCTTGAGACATATTTACTAAATCTATTAGGGCTCTTTCACATGTGTTAGGGAATTCTATTTGTCTGTCCATGTTTAGAAACAGACATGTGAAATTTGCTAACCTTGTCATAGCTGTCACCTTAGGGAAGTGATTGTATGGAGCAGGTTTACAAGCTGAGCCTGCTCCATACCAGGCAGATGTCAGCTGTGATATATAGCTGGCATCTGCCTGTAATAGCAATGATCAGAGCTCATCTTGATTGCTGCTGTTTTAAGTATTTAAATGCCCTTGTCAATCACGGACAGTGGCATTTAGATGGCACGATGGCCGATGCATTCACTCACCTGCTCCCATCAGCCTCCTGTGATGCAGCTGCAGGTTACTGATGGGTTGTAATGTATTGCTGCCATATTAGTAGTTCAATGACGCCCAGGCTACCTGGACCATGTTCCAATCACAGTGCCGAGACATTATTACAGCACGCTCACTTTGTAGTTAGCGGTGACTGTAATGCCTCCCTCCTTGCACCAACACAGGAAGCGACTGGCAGAAGGGAGAATAAAGCTTAATTTTCTCCCTGCAGCCAACACTTTCCCATTAAGCCGGCTAACCAGGCTTTAAACTCCATTTACCTGCAGATTAACCCTATATCTGCAGTTAAATAGAGTTTCTCAAGGTGTCAAGTCACCCTTACAGGGACTCTGTCAGTGCAGAATGACTGTTTAAACTAAGTCCTGCCGCTCCTCGGTGCTTCACAGTGTGGCCAATCATGTACATTCACCTTCCCACCTGCTTGTATTCCATAATTCTCCACCTCTTTTAACATCTAATGTGATTGACAGATCTGTCTTCATAGAGGCAGAGAAGGATGGAGATGGATGGAAAACAAGCAGGTGGGAAAGTGTATGTAAATGATTGGCCGCCATGATAATCTGAGTTCCTCCTGGGCGGGTCCACTGTAGGATACAAGCAGCGGGCATCCTGCAGTGGACTTGCTAGTGTGGAGCTACTCTAAAGGTGGTATCCAGGGATTCTGTTACAGGGAATCTGTCATTGATTTCATGGTGTCCTAACCAAGGGTAACAAACAGATCCCCCATAGCGGAAAGCTGGGTCACTCAGTTGTACCAAAATCTTGTATTGGAAGCTGCAGCATATGAGTCCTGAATGTTCATGAGTTCCTGACTTTCTCCGCCCCTGCTGCTAATTCAGTTTAAAAAAAAAAAAGCTGTAAATCAGGGGTCGGGTGTAGAGAAAACCAGGCGCTCATGAACATCCGCACTCATCATTTGCCGCTGCCAGAAATTTATTTTCCCAATGAGATATATTACAAATATGTTTAACATTCCTGTCCTTATGTAAGGGGCTGACATTGCTATGAACAGCAGAGACACGCTGCCCCTTTAAGAGACAGCACCCCCTTGGCTGATGTGATGGTACATTTGATTCTACCCTTCAAAAGACTGCTTTGGTTTGCTCTTCCAGCTATGGAGAGGGGAGGGGCTGTTTTTCCCAGTGAGAGTTTGGAGCTGGGAGTCTGCAGGAGACTGAGGTGAGGAGAAAACCGTGCAGCTTAGAGCTGACTGAACTTGTAGGATTGTGTATACCCTTCTGGGGATAACGAAGGTGGTTTTCCTGTGTTACTGCGAGGAGCCACGAAGATCTACAAGGAAGGGATTCAGAAGAGGGAGTTCACCGTTTCTAGGAACAGGTTCGGAATCGTCACACAAGTACAAGACCACGTTGCACAGAGCTTCCAGGGAGGACATCGCATCATCTTGCAGAGAACTGCAGGGCGCCCCCAGGAAGGAACCAACTTTACCGTGAGTGTTAACCCCGTGTACACACATGTTTAGGGCTTAGGATAGGCTGCAATAGACAGAGCACAGTAGCCGTGCGGCCAGAGTAGCAGCGGCCAGTCAGGCTATAGTTAGAGTAGCAGCATACTGTACTTTATTGCATTGTTTGCCTTTTGAAAGAATACACTGATCTGTTATAGTTGGTGCACCGTGCCATTTGTACGGCCCAGCTAAAGAATATCACTTTTGTAAATTGTTTTGTCATTGCATACCCCTGTTTACACTTCCCTAACACTGCATTCCTTGCCTGTAAATAAATTAACCCTTTGTTGTTTGCACCTCATCTTGTGTACCGTAGTCTCCCTGCATTGTGGTGGTCCCCCGGCCATGGCTTCACTTATATTATATAAAAAAAACCATTTATGGAAGCTGTAGAGTGGGCCCCTACAGTTAATTCCCCTGGTGGGCCCTAGGCCCACCAGTCTGACCCTGGATCTATATAATGCGGTTCACTTTTTGTATTGAAGAACTGAAATAAATTAACTTTTTGATGATATTCTAATTTTGTGAGATGCACCTGTATATTTGTAGTTACCTATAAATTCTAGCTGTAATGTTCCGTACTGAGATTTGTCATTGGTCCAGCAATGCAATACTTCTAATTTATCCATTTATTTTGTCATGTGCACACTCCAATTAGTAATGCTTTCTCAGTTACTAATTCCCTTGTGACTACACAAAGTCAGTCAATGATTTCTAAGGCTCATGGTTCTGCTTCCAAGTGAATACCAATTCTTGGCATGGTTCTATTTTAAGATTCTTGTATCTACCTTATTCATTCACATGCCCTGACTTCTAAGGTGCTGTGATGCATAATATGTGTCCTCCTCCCCTAATCCTGCAGCTGTCCTGCTCTCTGCATCACCACTGCAGCATTCTCATCACATACACACCCATCCTGCGTCCTGGCTCCTCATCCTCATGGAGATCCTCTTTTCTTCCAACTCATCAAATGATGCTTTTGCGGCATGTCAGTTTTGTTTCACTAACGTAGAAAGCCTACACTGGAATAGGTCTGTCTGTTATGCCATATTCTACTGTCTTCCTATGAAAAACAGAAGAGCCATCATTTCTCTGTGTCATTATTTTCTCACATTAACCCCTTTAGTATCAGATAAAAGAGATACTGATTTGTTTTATATAGTTTAGAATGAAGAAAAGTTGGAAGTTGGCTATTCTCCACGTCATTGCCAATTGGGATGACATTGCATCATAAACCTTCCACATCTTGCGGTATACACTAAGTCAATGTGTCACATTTGATTTTCGCTGGTCAAATCATGTCAGTGATAAAAACCTCAAGTAGAGAACTGAGCAGCACAATAGCACAATGTTATTGGTTAAATGACATTGGATATCATGAAGAGCTTCATGACTACAGATTTTCTCGTCATTCCAATGGCTACAGGGACGTGGAGAAACAGAAGAATGATAAGGTGGAAAATCTAGGAGAATGCATTTCTGTAGTTATACTGTACAAAATGGGTAATATTTATAAGCATGCTAATAATGCAAAACATAAAAGATCGCAGACATCATACAGTTTTCAGGCCTGACATGTACTAGAATAGCTAATGTCTTTGAACTGTATATGCAGATTCCAGCTGCAATGTTTTAGCTACACTTTAGTACAGAGCTCACCGACACAAAAAGAGGACTTAGAAATCCTCCAAAAATTTACACTTTAGTACAGCCTTCAATCGAGCAAGGTGGATATTTGGGACATTCGGGACTGTGATCTGCCAGGTTTCATGAACCCAATTTTTTCATAGGAGAACAGCGAGTGCATGGGAAACTGGTTGAGTGTCACTTCCAAATGAGAATATACTTCTTTATCATGCAAACTATTAACCCCTTCCTGACATTGGATGTATCCATACGTCATGGTCGGCTGGTACTTTTCGACCTAGGGCGTATGGATATGTCATGGCAATTTTGGGCGCACAGAGGCTCTGCGAGCGTGATCGCCGCCTGGTGTTAGCTGATTCTGCCCGCACCGCTCCCGGCACATTAGCCTCATAAGTACTGCAATTGATAGTGATAAATACTGTAATCGGTATATAGCAGGCAAGCAGAGGGAGGGAGCCACCTCTGCTCTCGGATTAGCGCCCCCTGTGACATCATCGCGAGGGGCCCATCATTCCCATGGTGACTCGATGTCGACATCCAGGTTAGCAGAGCTAGCAAACTGCTAGATCATGCTCAGAGCATATTGTAGCAAGTTAGTCAGTGAAATGCTGTCAGTTTGTAAAGCAAAGCTCCTGCTTTGCTGTGCTGCAAAGCAGGAGCTTTGCTTTACAAACTGACATGGGATCAGATGGCAAAAAGTGAAAGTTCCATAGTGGGACAAAGTAAAGCAGTGAAAAAAGTTGTAAAAATATTAAAAATAGCAAACAAATAATAAAATATATATATATAATGTACCCATAAATAAATAATTTTATGAAAAAAGTACATATATAAATACACTAGTTAACCCCTTTAGTGAACGCCGCAAAAAAAATCAAAACAAAAAACTGATGCTTTATCATCATACCGCAGAAGAAAAGGGGAATAAAATGAGATAAAAAAGATGAATGTAAACAAAAATGGTATAGCAGAAAACGTTATCTTGCCCCGCAAAACACAAACAGCCACACAGCTCAACCAGTGGAAAAATAAAAAAAGTTATAGCTCTGAGAATAAAGCAATGCAAAAATAATTATTTTTTCTATAAAATAGATTTTATTGTGTAAAAGCGACAAAACATAAAAAAAGATATAAATGTGGTATAACTGTAATCGTGCTTCCTGAATTGCTGGTTTTTGTTCATTCTGCCTCCCAAAAATCAGAATAGAAAGGAATCAAAAAATGTCATATGTCTGAAAATTGTACCAATAAAAATGTCAATTCGTCCCGCAAAAAACAAGCTGCTGCAAGACTATGGCAGCCAAAATATGGAAAAATTATAGCTCTCAAAATATGACGATGCAAAAACTACCGTATTTTCAGGCGTATAAAATGACTGGGTGTATAAGACTGTGGGGAAGGTGACTTGATGGACAGACTTGACTGGAAGTAGGAGGGGATGGTTTGTGCATGATAGACGGAAATTGGCAATGACAGAAAGGTAACAGCAGGGAAAGACAGAGAAGGGAGTGCAGTACCGAAATTTGACCACAAGATGGCAGGGGGGAGTATAGTTCAGGACTTGATATCAGCTTACGGCTATAGAAACTGCTTAGTCATGTGGGGCGGGGAGATAGGAACCCAGGAGGGAAATTCCCAGTGAGAGAGGAGATAAATAGGACAGGACAGGGTTCCAGGTTAGGTTAGTCCCGGGAGGAGCTCAGGTAGAGAGACTCACTACAGAAGACTGACGACGGTGGAGAGCTCAACCAAGGGACTGACAGGAGAAGACAGTCAGGGGGTGGCCCTGACATGACATACCGCAGGACAGACGAGGCCCCGGGGGTACCGATTGAACGACGTCTTCAGGCATGTGTAACGCTTGCAGTAGATTGGTCTAGGACAGCCCCAGCGAAAGATCCGCGAGGAACATCACCACGACTGAAGGAAAGGTGAAGGTACCAGGGCCTGGATACGGAGAGCTGTAAAGGTGCTGCGGTGTGTGGCTACGGTCGTCAGGAGGACGGCCAATAAACTCGGACCTGTTACGATTGGAATCTGCCTCCGTCTCGTCTTTGCATCGTCTGGTCATGGTAAGCAGTGGACCACCCCCCAATCCTGGCCCCTACCACAAGACGACCCCCAACTTTTCCAGTTAAAATATAAAATCTTCTCAAAAGTTGGGGGTCTTCTTATACATCGGAAGTCGTCTTATAGGGCAGGTGCGGAGCAATCTGCGGTCACCGCGTATGGTGGGGGGAGTGGTCCGAATGACGAGGTGAAGGGGCGTCTCATGGTGTAGGTGTAAGTGAAGTATCCCTATTACCTGTGCGGCACTCTGTACTGGGGGGCGGCGGCTCTTTGTGCAGTGTGGGGGCTCCGCCGGCATTTCGTCAAAACCCGGAGGCCCCTGCAGCTCCATTGCTGCGATGTGGTGGCCTCCAGGAAAATGGCCGCTGGAGGCGGCGCATGTGCAGTACTCGCAGGTATGCCGGATTCAGTGACAAGACGCAAGGTGGTTTGAACTTTAAAGTGTAACTTTTATATATATAGATGCCTATAGGGGCTATCTTGAGCAACCAAATAAGCTAACAATAATTGTCCTCGCAGGGATCAACACAAGAATACACTGGTAATGCAAACACTACTAACCCGGCAAAGACCGGTCACTATAGGGCCGCGGTATGGCTGACTACGGGTCCTTAATTACGTGTCATTTATCCTCTCTGACGTCCGGCAGAGTGCTGGTCGGTGATGCTTCGGCATTTCAGCCACTTGGCCCAACCGATGAGGATCTGGCGAAGACTTCGGGCGCACCTAGGCCCAGATGAGATGGGGGCACAACAGGCCCCTGGAGAGTTCTGCGGCATAGCGCCCCCGGTGGAGGCAGTGCGGTGTCGCCCGGGGCTGGAGAATGGAGGCCGCAGCCCCAAGATGGGAACGGGCGGCGGCGGCCCTGAGTGGCTGCAGGCAAGCAGCAGTCGCAGCCCAGAGCTGCGTTATGGGGAGCGCGGGCGGCAACGGACAGGCCGCAGCCGCGGGCATGAGCGAGGCGGCGACTGCCGCAGGCGGTAGCGGGCAGGCCGCAACCGCGGGCTGGAGTGGAGCGGCGATGACTGCAGGTGGCAGCGGACAGGCTGCCACCGCGGACTGGAGTGGAGCGGTGGTGGCCACCCGGATTGCGGCCGAAAAGTCAGTGATCCTCTGCTGGACGGCTCGGTGCCGTCTTCTTCTGCCCACGGTGAGTCTCCCTTCCATCTCTCCTGTCGCTGCTCTGCTCTCTGGTCTCTGGTGGAGGTCTTTATTCTGGCTCCCTGGCGCACTCTAGCTCATGTGTCTCCTCTCTCCTGCTCCACCGTCGACTGACTGCCGCTGGCGTCCCCAGCCCCTTTTATATTAGCTCCTCCCCCAACCTTTCTAGAAGTCTCTGCGGTCCCCCTAGGAACCTTAGTGACGGCCCCCTTGGTTCCGGCCCGGACACACAGCGAGGACTCCTCCTCCTACGCATGCTCAGATTCAGATCTCTTCCCGAGATTCTGCTCTTCTACTACTTAGGGACTCTGTAAATGGAGTCCACAAACTATTCTAGGAAAATCTGTGCTCCAGGAGGCAAATAACACTCCATCCCTCTGGTGTCTCGACGTATGGCTAAGCAGTAGTGTACAGCCATATATAGGGTATGTCTACATTCAGCAGAAATTGTGGAACAAATGTTGCTGCCATTTTACCCATTTCATTGAAAATGTAAAATCTAGGGCTAAAACAAAATTTTGGTAGTAAAAATGTAATTATTTTTTTCTTCACTGCCAGATGGTATAAAATTCTGTTACACACCTGCAGTGTTAATATGATAACTGCACCCCTAGATGAATTCATTGAGAGGTGTAGTTTGTAAAATGGTGTCTCTTAGGGGGTTCTGCTGTTTTGGCAACACAGGAGCTCAGCCATTGTGACATGGCACTCTCAAACCAGTCCAGCAAAATCTTAACTCCAATATGGTGCTTCTCCCCTTCAGAGCTTTGACCGGCACCTCAAAAGTAGTGTTTGACCCGAAATGGTGTATCAGCGTACTTAAGAGAAATTGCACAACAAATTTTAGGTCCCATTTTCTCCTGTTACCCTTGTGAAAATAAAAAATGTGGGGCTAAAATAACAAGTTTGTGGGAAAAACATGATTACTTTTATTTTCACAGCTCTACATTATAAACTTCTGTGATGCACCTGGAGGTTCAAGATCCTCACCACACATCTAGATACATTTCTTGAGGGGTCTAGTTTCCAAAATGGGGTCATTTGTGGGGGTATCCACTGTTTAGGCACATCAGGGCTTCACCAAACGTTACATGGCATCTGCTAATTATTCCAGCAAATTTTGCTTTCAAAAAGTTAAATGGCGCTACTTCCCTTCTGAACCCTGCCATGCGCCCAAACAGTAGTTATCCCCTACATATGAAATATCAGCAAACTCAGGAGAAATTGCACAACAAACTGTTTGGTGCAATTTCTCCTGTTACCCTTGTGAAAATGCAAAATTTTAAGCTAAAAAACATATTTGTGGTGAAAATGTGATTTTTTTATTTTCACGGCTCAATGTTATAAACTTCTGTGACGCACCTGGGGGTTCAAGGTGCTCACCACACATCTAGATACATTCCTTGAGGGACTAGTTTCCAAAATGGGGTCACATATGGGGGTTTCCACTGTTTAGGCACATCAGGGGCTCTTCAAATGCGACATCTGCAGACCATTCCATCAAAATCTGCTCTCCAAAATGTCACTTCTTCATTTCTGAGCCCTGCTTTGCAGTAGTTTTTCACCACATATGGGGTATCTGCATACTCAGAAGAAATTGCATAACAAATTTTGAGGTACAATTTCTCCAGTTACCTTGTGAAAATAACAAATTTGGAACAAAAAAAAATTTTTGTAGGAAAAATTAGATTTTTTTATTTTCACGGCTCTACGTTATAAACTTCTGTAAAACACCTAGGGGTTCAAGGTGCTCACCACACATCTAGATAACTTCCCTGAGGTGACTAGTTTCCAAAATGGTGTCAATTTTGAAGGGTATCCACTGTTTAGGCACATCAGGAGCTCACCAAAGGTGACATGGCATCCGGTAATTATTCCAGCAAATTTTGCTTTTAAAAAGTCAAATGGTGCTTCTTCCCTTTTGAGCCCTGCCATGGGCCCAATCAGTAGTTTTCCCCCACATATGAAGTATCAGTAAACTCAGGAGAAATTGCACAACAAATTATATAGTACAATTTCTCCCGTTACCCTTGTTAAAATGCAACATTTGGGGCTAAAAACATTTTTATAGGGAAAATAGTTTTTTTTTATTTTCACGGCTCAGTGTTATAAACTTCTGTGAAGCACCTGGTGGTTCAAGGCGCTCATCACACATCTAGCTGCATTCCTTGAGGTGGTCGTTTCCAAAATGAGGTCACTGGTGGGGGTTTCCACTGTTTAGGCATATCAGGGGCTCTCCAAATGTAACATGGCAGATTCCAGTGAAGCACCAGCACCTGAAGCTTCTTGAATGCGGTTTTGAGCTGCTTGAGGGGTGTAGTTTTTAGAATGGTGTCACTTCAAATGTAATGTGCTCCCTCAAAAATGGTTTTGTAAATTTTGTTGGAAAAATGAGAAATCGGTGGTGATCTTTTAACCCTTACAACTTCCTAACAAAAAAAATTACCGTATGTTTAAGAAATTGTACTTATGTAAAGTAAATATGTGGTAAATGTTATACCGTATATTAACTATTTTGTTTGAAAAGTTTGAAAATTGCTAAATTTTCACAAAATTTCAGTTTTTTTCAGAAATAAAAGTCATATCAAAGAAATGTTATCACTATCATGAAGTACAATATGTCACGAAAAAACTATCAGAATCAGTGGGATCTGTTGAAGCTTTCCAGAGTTATTACCACATAAAGTGACACTGGTCAGAATTGTAAAATTTTGCCTTGGCATGAAGGTGAAAACAGGCTTGGGGGCTGAAAGGGTTAACTTGTGGAATAACCACCCTCAGGAGCTGGTCATAGCGGGAAACATTGATTGTTTTAAAGAAGACATAGATGCTTTTTTTTAAATCAGAAAATAACATGAATAATATGTAAAATGTGTAAAATTCTTTATTGAATGTTTAGTCCAGTGAATCAGCAATTATGATTAGCTATTCTTCCTTCTTTCCTTTTACATCCTTCAGTTGAACTTGATGGTCATTTGTCTTTTTTCAACAGTATTAACTATATGTAAACTATAGGTTATTTCTTTTCTTATTGAATGCTTGTAAAATTGATGACCACAGCAGTTAAAGGGGTTGTCAACTCCTTCTCACTCTGAATGTTTGCCCTATCAAAAACATTCTCCACTCTCTGTTGATTGTTTATATGTCCAAAGGAGAGGACAGTGACGCCAGTGCTGCTTGAGTGCAGGGCTCACGTGACATAACTTCATGAGAGCACCAGGTACGCGATAATTTTCCTTCTACATGAACTTTTTTTCAACCCTTAATTGTCTGCCTATCTATAAACTCTTTTGTAACATCCCAACCACCTACTAAGTGGAAATAAAACGACAAACCTGTAAGCGTTTTTTTTTCACTACTGAATTGAAAAGCAGAGCCCTAAAAGGTACTCTTAAGTAACCTCCAGACGTGCCAAGTCATCCCCGCAACACTACTGTCCCTCACGTGCTCCATCTATTAAGACAAAGTCAACCATAACACTGCCATGCTGGCGACATCATTGACGATTTCACCATCTCAATCAGCCAGATACCACAAAATCCTATACCAATGGAGCACAGGATGGAAAATCTGGTTCTGTTCTTGGGTGTAATGCTTAAGACTCCTGCCAATGAAAATGTAATAAAGCATGAGGCACTTTATTGTCCACATCTGTGTAACGCTCACAGGTGGCGCATGTGGTTTGCGTACCCACTGTGCCACAGGGCCGGACCTGCCTAGGAAGAGGAGTAGCTAAGCAGCTACCTGGTGTTCACTGGAGCTCCTGATGGGGGAGAAAGACTGGGCTGCAGGTAGCCACCAGGTACCACACCTAATCAGGTGCCAGTACTGCAGCGGCTGCTCCCAGGGGTCAGGTTCGCTGACACGAGGAAACGTAACCGAGGTCACTTACAAGTAGAAAACGGAGACTGATGTACTGTGTGAACAACTTGGATATTGAAGATAGCTTCTTGTTCACACACGTAGTTAACAGGAAACAGTTCTGGAGCTGGCCACACAAGGACCAGGGGCAACGGACACAGGACTGGCCTCACCGCCTAGGATACCAGTAACAGGAACACAGACAAACTATACTACAATAAAAGGAACACAGGATACCAGAATAACTTTAACAGACTAGGGATGAGGGATCTGGCAGCATACAGTTGCACACACCGAGACCACTAAGAATAAAGTACAGTGGTTGCTCAGGCACCTCCCTATTGGGGAGGGTGACTATTATACAAGATGCCTCCCCTATTGACTGGGAAACACCTTGCAGGTGATAAATTTAACTAAATGCCTCCCATCTGTTAGCTGGGGGCATTTTACCATGTGACCACGCTGCCCTTTAAGAGCAGGGGTGTGAGCACGCTCGAACTAGGAGTGCCGCCTAAACAGAGGGCGGCGTGCACAGGGAAGGAGGAGGAAGCTCACGAGGACGCTGCTGCCGCCGGGACAGTGAGTAAGCTGGCGTCCCCGCATGCTGGGAGTAGGGGAATCATGCGGAGGCGCTGTTAGATGTTACAACCTGGCTTGTAGCTGGCCTTGAAACAAATGTTTACCTCCAATCATCTAAAGCAGTGTTCCCCAACTCCAGTCCTCAGGAGCCACCAACAGAACATGTTTTTAGGATTTCCTTAGCATTGCCGAGATGAGGAAATTTTCATCTGTGTGGTACTAAGGAAATCCAGAAAACATGATCTGTTGGTGGCTCCTGAGGACTGGAGTTGGGGAACAATGATCTAAAGAGTAGATATCAAATCTAGGAGAAAATGTAGAGGAGTGAAGAATATCATCTATTAATACAAAGCACTGTAGTTGTCTTTCCAGAACTGTTAATCAAAGAAGAGGAGGGTTGAGATTGATGTAGAACAATTCAAGTGCATTAAGTGACTTTGCTTAGTTAGAGCAGTAATTTTCTGCTGAAAGACTTCCTATTATTATTTCACTTTACAGCTACATAGTACTGACTACCTTGCACCCACAAAAGCAGAACACACTTTAAAATGGTTTTCCATTTTATAAAGTGGCCAACAAAAGCTCTTATAGAGCAGATAGTGACCCACAAGCGCAAGTCTCCCCCCCTGCAGCTCAGGTCTCGGTCCTGTCACATAGACAGCCCACTTCGCTAAAGCCAATCACTGAGCTTAGTTGCTTCTACGTTCTTCCTTGGAATGATTGACTGCAGTGGTGATGATTGACTGCAGCAGTGATGTGCGCTGTCGACATGACCTCTCTACTGCAGCCAGAACGCCAAAATGAATGCCGGTGCTTGCCCTGGGGTAGGGTGTGTACCTGATCTATTTCTTATTGTAGGTATATAAGACTTTACTTTCCTTAAAGTGGACAAATAGTATGCATTTTAGCATACTCTAAGGCTATGTGCACACGTATGCAGAAAATTTTTGCATGAAAACCGGACTCCTTCCCAGAAAACGCGCGTTTTTTCCACGCGTTTTTGCCTCAATTTTTGTGTGTTTTTGCCGCGATTTTTTCCGGAGCATCCCCAGACACATAGAAAATAGCCAGAAATGCGGAATTTACCACGAAATTAATGAGCATGCTGCGTTTTTACCGCAAAGCATTTTTTTGCGGTAAAAAACGCATCAATATGCACAAAAAGTGCAAAATGCATTAAAATGAATGGGAAGCTTCTTTTAGGCGTTTTTTGAGCGGATTTTTTGGTAAATCCATGGGAAAAAAAAACGCTGTGTGTGAACACAGCCTTAAAAAAATTAGATTCAGCTAAATTAAAAAAAATAAATTGCAAATGTAATGCAAAATACATTGTAGAAAATGGGAGTATTAGTGTCAATCTGTAAATAATATTACATAGATTCAATTGATACAGAGGTGCAGGACCTGCAGAGTCTGTGGGACTGTGAATTGACTGATCCATGTTATACTGCAGAACAGCACATTAAAGGGGTATTCCCAAGTTACTAAACTGCTTTAGTTAGACAGCATGAAAATAAGCTAGTTTTCAATTGACTTGCTTTTTCAATCAGCTGTCATTTTCCTGCATTGAGTGCTTTTATCATTCACAGCATATAGCTGGTTTCCATGAATCTTGAACACTAGGGCCTGTCCTGACTCTGACTGAGTTTACAGTAGTTACCTTCCAGGAGATGAGTTAACTCCTAACAATAAAGCCAGTTCTATCCAGCCCATTGATTTCTATAAAGATATCAAAAACTGACCGTCACATCCAAGCATAAGCATAGTGTGAACAGGTGCTTAACCTAGAGTCACAAACTCATATACATTCAAACAAAAAAGGAAGCACACTGTAGTGCCATAACATGCAAACATGAAATATGAAAAATGAATTGCATTACTGCATTAGAAGTATGAAAAATTGAGAAAGTTTAGCGCATAAAATGGCCAATTTTATGTGTACCTGGAAGCCACGGTAAGACATTTCTCGTTTTCCAGGACCCTATCTATGCCAATCCTCGCTTAGACTGAAGTCCTCATCTGAATGGGAACCTATACAAATCCTCTGTTTATGCCCGCCTGCCAGTGTCTCAGCCATGCCACTGTCTCCCCAAGTGGGATCAGCAGCCACAGCCAGACACCACCCTGGAGTGGCAGCTGCTTGCCGCACAAGCCTGACCTCATCATCAGGGGCTCCAGTGAAAACAGGCAGCTGTTTTAGTCACGCCACTTCCAGGGTAGTCGTGTTTGTGGCACAGTCGGGCCACAATCCCCGGCTCACGCCCACCAGTCAGTGCGTGAGCATGACATTGATCCACTCAAAGGGGTCAAATCTAGCTGTAGGAACAAACGATAATCCAAGAAACAGGATGGATTTTTCTGGGTCCAAAAGTATGTGATGATAGATTAATAATTTGATTGCCCCTCCATGTACATGAGTTCTTATACATCCTCATTTGTGGTTTTGCTGGGTGGTACGATCCCGTAACTTGTAGAGGACCATCCCCTGGGTCTCTTAAAAAGAGGAAGAGGAGGCAGTTGGTGAAGCAGTAACAGTGGGTAAAGTCTGAATGCTTGGATGAGGTTTGAACATTATCTTGTCATCTCCTTGTCCTAGTCATCTTTTGAAGTAGCCCAGTCCGTCGCCGCCCTCTCTTGTTTTTGATGCATCCTAAATGAAGAGTAATTAGAGCTAGTCTAGCCCGTAGAAGGGTTCACACACTCTGTTAGAAATTAATATGCTCGTTTTTCTTAAATTCAGAACAGTCCCTTATATATTGCTTATGTTTCCTATCTTTAATAGTAACATAGTAACATAGTTATTACGGTTGAAGGAAGACTTTAAGTCCATCTACTTCAACCCATATCCTATCCTAACTTGCCCTAACATGTTGATCCAGAGGAATGCAAAAAAAAACCCATGTTCCTCGAGTAGTTCGCTGCTGACCAGCATGCGTTGCTATAATTGGACCAGAGGTGGCAGCAGCCACCAAACCCACAATGCTGGTGTGAGCAGAGTTGCCGGGATCGATGAGTCTCCTGAGCAGGCTCCACTGCGGCCTGAGAGAAATGGGAGACCGCCGATGCCTAACAACGCAGGATGGGTTTTTAAGGATGATTTTACATATAAACACACACCCCCCCTCGGTAATTTGTACGGTCATTTCTGAACAGACTATAACCCTGTAAATTAACCGCCCAGTCATGGCTCTCCTCCAGCCATGTCTCAGATATCCCCACCATGTCATAATTATGTTCCAACAAAATTAATTCTAATTCCTCCATTTTGTTGGCAAGGCTTCTGGCATTAGAATACATGCACTTTATGTATCCAGCATCTGTCTGGCCTGGCCTGCTCTCCTATTTCCCCCCTTACTGGAGCAGACACTCCTCCGGCTTTCGGAGGACATGCCTTGCTGCAGCAGTGCTACTCCTGCACTAACACTCCCCTCATCTGCCAACTTAGCAAACTTATTGGGTTGTGCCAGATCAGGACTAGCCTCCCTGGTGCTCTTCCCTCTACCCCGCCTTCTAACTGTCACCCAGCTAGCTGCTTCATTGTCCTGCAGCTCCAATCTAGCATCCCCCCCCCTCATCTATCCCATTGAGCGTCTGCTCAGTGAGCAGAAGACTCCTTTCCATATTGTCTATGGATCTCAGTGTTGCCAACATGCACATTTAGATACAGTATCTGGGCTTCCAACGTGCTCACATCTCGCACAGCAGTGTGCACCCTCGACCGGCTGGTCAAGGATTGCATAAATGCGGCAAGATGAACACTGGATGGCATTGGCAATAGTGGAGCACATCCTAATGGGGATTGCACCAAACAAAAAAGATAAGTAATGCTCAATTGGTAATGTTCTACTGCAATTTTCAAGGTTTCCTCTCTACTATTGAACTCTGGGGCTAGCTTGTGCTTCAGTGCATCTTCTGTCAATTCATTCAGTTTGAGGGACGTTCTTTCTGAAGTCACTTTTTCTTCATTCAATAAAATCTGCATAAATCGAATAGAGGAAGCTACTAATTCCTCCTCCCACATGGCCAGCAGTGATGAAAACCTACTGTACATCTGGGTGCAGAGGCAAGATGAATCCTCAAACCTCGGGGGACAATTATATGTTTAATATACTGTATTTTTCAGACTATAATACACAATTTTTTTCTTCCAAAACTTTGGAGGAAAATGGGAGGTGCGTCTTTTAGTCCAGATGTACCTGCTGTGGCTGTGGATGGGTGAGTGGGGGAGCGGCAGATGAGTGGGTCACAGGAGATGGCTGCTGCGGCTAACACGTGTGACCACTGTTAAAGAGAAAGGAATATTCACTGCTCCTCACGCCCATATTCCCTCCCACATCTCTGCACTGAAGCCGATGCCGAGAGGTGGGAGGGACTATGGGCGTGGGGAGCAGAGAATATTCATTTCTCTTTAATGGCGGGAGCAGTGTTAGCAACTGCTGCCAGCTCCTGCAGCGGCTGGTCAATCATGTGTGTCCAAGATTAAAGAGAATGAATATTCACTGCTCCACACGCCCACAGTCCAGGTCGTGGGAAGCAACGAGTATTCTGGCAGATGTCCTCGACTTGTAAGCAGCATATCACGTCACTGCCATGCGGTGCTTGCAAGCATAAATCAGCTGCTGGCATCAGAACAGGATGATGCAATGGAGTGCAGGGAAGGTAAGTAGAATGGATTATGGTTTATTTTAATGTTTGTCTATTGGGGGCCATGCATACCAAGATAGGTAACAGGGGAGCATGCATACCAGGATAGGGATGAGTGGGCCATGCATACCAGAATATGAATGAGGATACCATTCATACCAGGATAGGGATGAGAGGGCCATGCATACTAGAATGGGGATGAGGGAGCCATGCATACCAGGACAGGTATGAGGGGGCCATGCATACTAGTCCAAAGCATACTAATAGGGAATCCAGATTGTGAGCCCCATCGGGGACAGTGATGATAATGTGTGCAAACTGTAAAGTGCTGCGGAATATGTTTGCGCTATATAAAAATAAAGATTATTATTATAGGATGGGGATGAGATGACCGTGTATCCCAGGATAGGAATGAGGGGACCATGTATCCCAGGATAGGAATGAGGGGACCATGTATACCAGGATAGGAATGAGGGGACCATGTGTACCAGGGTGGGACCCATGTATAACATGATGGTGATGAGGGGGCCATGTATACCAGGATCAGGATGAGGGGACCATGTATACCAGGATCTGAGAATGAGGGACCATGTATACCAGGATGGTGATGAGGGGCCCATGTATAAAAAGATGGTGATGATGGGGCCATGTATACCAGTATTGTGATGAGGGGGCCATATACAGTATAGCAAGGATAGAGATGAGGGGGTCATGTATACCTGGATTGGGGACATGTATATACCAGGATGGGGGATAGTAGTACAGAATTGGGAGACATTACCCCTGTAGCAGTGTCAGCAGCAGATCCCTTCTCCCATAACAGTGCGTCATGACCACATTTTTTTATTCAATTTTTTTTTTCTATTTTCCTCCTGTAAAACCTTGGTGCATCTTATGGTCCAATGCATCTCATAGTCCGAAAAATATGTTAATTGTCCAAGCACTGCACCGACCGGGAAGATTTAATGTTTTCTTTAAATGCACCAAGGAGTTCAGAAAATATTAGTTTACCAGAGGGACAAACCGCAGAGATATCATCAGACTCAGCTTCTGAAAAAACTTCTCTCACATCATCCATCCATCTCTTGATTGTCAATAGGAAACCAGCCATACGATTCACAAAAAAAAACAAAACAAAATCAAAATAGACCAACAGGGCCTCAGTATATTTAGAACCTTAATGATAAAATAGACCCCTAAGAAATAACTTTTATAACTTTTATTTAGAAAATTAAAATGATACTACTCCACTTCTAAAAACAGTATTTCAAAGGGTGTAACCAATCAGGACAAATCAGTATCTAGTCACAAAATGAACCAGGATCCATATGGAATTTAGAAAAGAAAAAAAATCAATTACAGGAGCTATTAAATCCCTAGACACCTGTAGCTAAAACTGACTTCTTTCTTCATCAGATGTAATCCACATAAGAAAAACAAAAAATGAAGAAATACCCGCCACTAAAGCTCAGCTTCTTTTTCATTAACGTAGATGTCATCCACAAGAAACAAAGAAAAACGAAAATGGCAAAATGCAAAGGTATGCTGAGGTGTGTGGGGAGAGGGAGAAAGGGACGACGGAGGCTATTTTAATATCTTGTGGACTAAAAAAAATACTCAAAGCTAAAAACCATCTTCTTTCTTCATTACATATAATCCACAAGGAACAACGAAAAATAGCGGAATGTATAATTCATCTTCTTTCTTCATCAGATGTAATCCACAAGTAACAAAAAAAGCGAAAAAAATCCATCATTACAAAACCAACTATCTTCATGAAACACAATCCAAAAGGAACAAAGAAAAAAAAAACATCCATCGCGAAAAGCCACATTTTCTTTCAACAATTGAAATCCACACTGATCTACAAGAAAAAGAAAAACACAAAATACTTGTAAATAAAATCAATTATCTTTCTTTCTCACATGAAATCCACAATAGACAAATCAAAACATGAATTACCCATAGGAAAAAAAAACCTTCTTTCTTCACCACACAAAATGTAAAAAAAATTGAATAATATAAAAAGCAGAAAAATACATCTTCTTTCTTCATGAGATGTCATACAAAAGGAACAATGAAAAATGAAAAGAAAATCCATCTTCTTTCTTCATCACATGTACTACACAAGGAACAACGAAAAAAGAAAAAATACCCGCCGCTAAAATCCATCTTTTTTCTTCATCAGATGTAATCCACATGGAATAATGAAAAAGAATAAATAAGCGCCGCTAAAATCCATCTTTTTTCTTCATCAGATGTAATCCACAAAGAACAACGAAAAACGAAAAAACATCCATCACTAAAATCCATGTTCTTTCTTCACCAGATGCAATCCACAAGGAACAAAGAAAAAAAATACCCGACGCTAAAATCCATCTTCTTTCTTCATCAGATGTAATCCACAAGCAGCAACGAAAAATGACAAAATACCCGTCGCTAAAATCCATCTTCTTTCTTCGTCAGATGTAATCCAAAAGGAACAACGGATAAACAAAAGATACTTGACACTAAAATCCATCTTCTTTCTTCATCAGATGCAATCCACAAGGAACATCGAAAAAAACAAAAAAATACCCGACGCTAAAATCCATCTTCTTTCTTCATCAGATGTAATCCACAAGGAACAACGAAAAACAAAAAAAAACCATCGCTAAAATCCATCTTCTTTCTTCATCAGATGCATTCCACAAGGAACAACGAAAAAAATAAAAAAATACCCGATGCTAAAATCCATTGTGGTGTAGTGACCACTGTGTCCGCTAGGGGGCACTGTGTGGATGTCCCAAGAGAGAATGAATGGCAGAATCCTGAAGGACCGTTATGTATCTCAAGGTGGGTGGCCTTGAGATGGAGACTTATGTGTGTGTGTTGATCAGCAATGATATTGCTGAGGTGTTGCTTTAATGTGTCAGGGAGAAGTCTCCAGGTAACTGGGGAGATGGGCAGTCCAGTTACCTACAAACCCACCCAGGAGGTGTGTTTGAGAACATTGTGATAAAAGTGTGTGAATAGGTTCAAGGACCTGTGATGAGGTCATAGCCATGTGACCCGGTGGGCGTGACTACGGACCGTATAAGGTGACCCGGGTAGGTCACATGTGGTGAATGCTGGGACCCGGTTGGTCCAGTGTGGAAGGTCCGGCTGAGATGGGGCTTCCTGGCTAACAGCCTGTGAAGTGGTTGTGAATAATTGCGACGTGTGCCTGTTAGTTCCCTGGAGGGATTGAATGTGTGCAGCATGGTGAAGCAGCATGAGGAAACCCTGACAGGGTGAGATAACTTGGGGCTAGGAAGCCTGTGCATTGAACAGTGCATAACTTATATGACTACAGGATAACAGAGGGAAACTCTGTAATGGACGCTATGCTGATTATATGCTGTTTTCTGTTGCTGTGATGGTTTATGATGCTGAATAAACCGAAGGGACTATGATTGGTGGAAAACCCGTGCCGGATCTAGTTTTGTGGCGGCTAAGCAAGTATCCCCTACTTGAATGATAGCGTTACCTCACACCATCTTCTATCTTCATCAGATGTAATCCACAAGGAACAACGAAAAAAGAAAAAATACCCGTCGCTAAAATCCATCTTCTTTCTTCATCAGATGCAATCCACAAAGAACAATAAAAAAAAGAAAAAATACCCGTCGCTAAAATCCATCTTCTTTCTTCATCAGATGTAATCCAAAAGGAGCAACGAAGAAACAAAAAATATTCGACGCTAAAATCCATCTTCTTTCTTCATCAGATGCAATCCACAAGGAACAATAAAAAAAACCTAAAAAATACCCGACACTAAAATCCATCTTCTTTCTTCATCGGATGTAATCCACAAGGAACAACGAAAAAAGAAAAAATACCCGTCGCTAAAATCCATCTTCTTTCTTCATCAGAAGTAATCCACAAAGAACAATAAAAAAAAGAAAAAATACCCGTCGCTAAAATCCATCTTCTTTCTTCATCAGATGTAATCCAAAAGGAACAACGAAAAAACAAAAAATACTCGACACTAAACTCCATCTACTTTCTTCATCAGTGCAATCCATAAGAAACAATGAAAAAAACAAAAAAAAATACCCGACACTAAAATCCATCTTCTTTCTTCATCAGATGTAATCCACAAGGAACATTGAAAAAAAATACCCGTCACTAAAATCCATCTTTCTTGTTCATCAAATGTAATCCACAAGGAGCAACGAAAAAAGAAAAATTAACTGTCGCTAAAATCCATCTTCCTTCTTCATCAGATACAATCCACAAGGAACAACGAAAAAAATGAAAAAATACCCAAAGCTAAAATCAATCTTCATTCTTCATCAGATGTACCGTATTTTCCGGCGTATAAGACGACCCCCCAACTTTTCCAGCTAAAATAGAAAATTTTCTTAAAAGTCAGGGGTCTTCTTATATGCAATGTGTCATCTTATATGCCGGGTGCGGGGGAGTGGTCCCGATGACAAAGGGAGGGTGTACATGGAGTTATCATCCCCCTTTTACCTCATTGGTGGCAGCGGTGCGGCGGCTCCTCCTTCAGCACTGTGGCGGCTCTGTGCTGGGGGTCAGCGGCGGCTCCTCTTTGTCCAGCGTGGGGGCGCTTTGCTGGTATCAGGATCCTGACAGTGCCGGCGTACAGCCTCCGCTGAGCAGGGACTCACCCGCACTGTAGGGACCCCTGGGGACAAGAACAGCCAGAAAGTACAGATGCACAGGACCTGAACGCTGAAGTTTAGCAAGCCGGCACAGGACCTACGGTCATGTGACTGCAAGGGGGCGGGGCTTAGCGTCCTGCTTTCAGAGAAGGTAGAAATCTCAGAGTCGGGCAAAACGGAGGTCATACACAGTATGGGCAAACGAGGTACAGGAGGGGTAAACAGACGGGAGGTCAGACAAAGCCAAAGGTCATACACAAGAGGGCGGTGCGGTACCAAAGGGACGAGCAGAGAACAGTTGAGTCACATGCAGAGAGTCATACAAGAAAGAGCGGTGCGGTACAAGAGGGGCAGGCAGAACTCGTAACAGGGACAGAACCGAATCACAACCAAACAAGCAACAAGTTATCAGGCACAAGGCACACTTATACAAGAGGTCAACTAACTCAGCCGAGGGCAGGAGTATAACTGACACCTGTCCTAAGTCCAGTGAACATTAAATAGCTGCCCTCTGCCAGAGAGAGGCAGAACAATTAACCCCCAGTCTGACCAGGACGGGCCAAAGCGAAACCCCGTCCTGGATCATGACAGCTGGGGGGCGGCTGCGGAGGCTCTCTGTCCAGCATCAGGGCTCCTCCGGCATTTCCCCAAAGCCCGGAGGCCCAGGCAGCTCCATTGCTGCGATGCGGTGGCCTCCCTGAAAATGGCCACCGGAGCCCGTGTATGCTCAGATTCAGATCTCGTCTCCTGAGACCACCGCATCGCAGCAATGGAGCTGCCTGGGCCTCCGGGCTTTGGGGACATCCCAGAGAAGCCCCGACGCTGGACAGAGAGCCTCCGCAGCCGCCCCCCAGCACAGCGCCCCCACGCTGGACAAAGAGGAGCCGCCGCCGACCCCAGCACAGAGCCGCCACACTGCTGAAGGTGGAGCCGGAGCACCGCTGCCACCAATGAGGTAAAAGGGGGATGATAACACCATTTACATCCTCCCTTGTTCATCGGGACCACTCCCCCCATATGCACTCGGCGTATAAGACGACACCCGGCGTATAAGACGACCCCTGACTTTTAAGAAGATTTTCAGGGGTTAAAAAGTCATCTTATATGGCAGAAAATACGGTAATCCACAAGAAAAACGAAAAAGGAAAAAATACCCGTCTCTAAAATCCATCTTCTTTCATCAGATGTAATCCAAAAGTAGCAACGAAAAATGACAAAATAGCCGACGCTAAAATCCATTTTCTTTCCTCATCAGATGTAATCCACAAGGAACAACGAAAAAAGAAAAAATACCCATCGCTAAAATCCATCATCTTTCTTCATCAGATGCATTCCACAAGGAACAGCGAAAAAAATAAAATATACCTGATGCTAAAATCCATCTTCTTCATCAGATGTAATCCACAAGGAACAACGAAAAACAAAAAAACACCCATCGCCAAAATCCATCTTCTTTCTTCATCAGATGCATTCCACAAGGAACAACGAAAAAAATAAAAAATACCTGATGCTAAAATCCATCTTCTTTCTTCATCAGATGTAATCCACAAGGAACAACAAAAAAAGAAAAAATACCCGTCGCTAAAATCCATCTTCTTTCTTCATCAGATGTATTCCACAAAGAACAATAAAAAAAAGAAAAAATACCCGGCGCTAAATTCCATCTTCTTTCTTCATCAGATGTAATCCAAAAGGAACAACGAAAAAACAAAAAATACTCGACGCTAAAATCCATCTTCTTTCTTCATCAGATGCAATCCACAAGGAACAATGAAAAAAATGAAAAAATACCGGACACTAAAATCCATCTTCTTTCTTCATCAGATGTAATCCACAAGGAGCATTGAAAAAAAATACCCGTCACTAAAATCCATCTTTCTTCTTCATCATATGTAATCCACAAGGAGCAACGAAAAAAAGAAAAAAATAACCGTCGCTAAAATCCATCTTCTTTCTTCATCAGATATAATCCACAAGGAACAATGAAAAAAGAAAAACAACCCAACACTAAAATCCATCTTCTTTCTTCAACAGATACAATCCACAAGGAACAATGCAAAAATGAAAAAAGACCCAAAGCTAAAATCAATCTTCATTCTTCATGAGATGTACCGTATTTTCCGGCGTATAAGACGACCGGGCGTATAAGATGACCCCCCAACTTTTCCAGCTAAAATAGAAAATTTTCTTAAAAGTCGGGGGTCTTCTTATATGCAATGTGTCATCTTATATGCCGGGTGCGGGGGAGTGGTCCCGATGACAAAGGGAGGGTGTACGTGGAGTTATCATCCCCTTTTACCTCATTGGTGGCAGCGGTGCGTCGGCTCCTCCTTCAGCACTGTGGCGGCTCTGTGCTGGGGGTCGCCAGTGGCTGCTCCTCTTTGTCCAGCGTGGGTGGCGCTTTGCTGTGGGGTGTTAAATATTATTACTTATGGATTTATATATATTAGTTATGGAGTTGTATTCTTATTACGCTCAGTTCTGTAATGGAAATTGCCTTCCACTGACACTGCATGTGCTATTTTAGCAAGTGGTAAATGTCAGCTCCACTACATATTTAAGTTTAACTCATGGTAAAAGTTCGACTCCATATATACACAGATCACGTGCCTTAAGAGACGTATATAATTCATGGCTATCTCTAGAGGTCGCGTTTGCTCCCTCACCATCATGAGACACAGACGCAAGGATGTCATCTCTGCATGGACATAGCTGAACAGCTGGTATGTAACTTTGCTACTTGAGAAGCCGAACAGAGCCAGGCGCCATTTGCCATGTGGGATCCCAGAGAAAGAAAGATATAAGTTTTGTTATGAACAAATGGACAATCTCTTTATAATCATGCACCTATTTTTATGTTTTTCTGTAATAATCTTTTCTTTGATGGAAGAATCCAAATAAACCACTACATTTTTATCTGGTAACTAGTCCTGAGTATTTTACAGGAATACGCATTATTTTACATTGGAGAGCCAGCCAGATCTGAATTTTTGTATTTTTTTTTGCGGATTTCCCTCAACTTGCCCTAAAGGGGAATTGAACTTTGCTAACGTCAGTCATATGTGCAAGTTATCAGGAACTCCACTACTCACAAGAATCAGACAGAACCTAGAAGTGAGGACTAAGAATTGCCAGATGGATTGAGAAGTACTACAAGTGCCAGACGTGCTGAAGCCAGACGTGTGAAGACAAGTGCCCAGCGTTGTCCATCAAAGGAACAAGCTGAGACATTTCAAGGTAAGAGAAATGGATGTCATTAATTGTTTTTCTAAGCAGAGTAAACTGAAATTTAAGTCTGTAGACGAGTCTAATTTAGACGTATTATGGCTCAGCTTATATGCAGAATGTGAAATGGAAAATCAGAAGTTAGATTCTAAGCTTTTCAATAGAGAAAGAGATAAATTAAAAAATATTCTACAGATGATAGATATATTCCATAGATCTGTGTCAGAGAAATCCAAAAATGATTGTGTGAAGGAAAATAGTGATGTTCTCGAGATTGGCTGTAAAGTTAGGGAGATTGACTGTAATCAAGTGTCTGTAGTGGCCATTGAAGGTGACCTTGCAGACGTGGAACAAGATGGAGAAGTAGGAGGAGACTTCAGAACTGACGTAGAGGACGTACAAGGGAAAGACGTACCACTAAGAATAGACGACTCACAGGCCCAACTCCGAAGTAAAGTAGGGATTGTAGAATTGTATTTTTTAGTGAAAATTAAAATCTACTCCAGTAATAATATTTAGAATTATGAATATGATATTAACCTTTTCTTTTCTTTTTCCTTAGAATTTTCATTTCAAAGCAGGACTTAATCGGGAAAAATTCTCTTACAAGGATTTATGCCTTTATTTACACAGGAAGTTGCAATAATTGCATGATTTTATATATTTAATACTTAAAAGGAAATAACTAACTGCATTTTAAATCTTCTGTGTGTGCCTTTACTGCATGGCATGAATGACTAACACAGCATGTGAAATTTGAACTTTGTTCTAATAATAAGTATAGCAGTATACTATGTCCCTGTTCTTTGGGAAAAGAATTTTTAAGGGATCTCAGCTTTTGCAAATCAAAGGAATTTTTTCCAGGCCTAAATGTCAAGTATAGCTATACAACATATATTTATGTCATGTGTATTTGGGGAATATTCAAAGAAATATTAAGATACTAAACTTAATAGTTTACAATGCGCATTGATTGATAATTGATAATTAGGATAATTTGGGTTAAAATACGTGTATTCATCACACCTTCGTATGTGGGGTAGTTTGGTTTAAACTTATATGTGACACAGTCTGAATGACCGTGACAGATGCGTGTATGAGCAGCTGCTGAGCGAGTAATGTGATACGTTTGTTGTATGTGAGGCCTCAGGATTCTAAATGCAAGAGAAAAAAAAAACCCAAAAGCCTTTATCTTTAGAAGAAATATGTGTCATGATCTGACAGTTTTAAATTGCACTGGGTGAACTTTTTTTACTTTGGAAAGTTCCAAGGAGTCTTGACTGTCCTCGGTGGTGGTTAGTGGTATTGCACTTTAGGTTTTTGTGCACTTAATTATGGATCAGGTGTGACACCCTATAAAGGTGTGCTAGGGGTGTGCAATCACGGCCTGTGATATTGTGAGATTGTTTTCACTCTGGGTTGGAGAGCCTGGAGGAAGGATGGAGCTGAGGAAGAGTCCTGCGCAGCTTAGCCAGGGGGGACGTGTTTCAGCTATGGTGTCTGGACGAAGGGCTGGCATGGCGTGGTGGGGTCGCAGTGATGGTGTCAGCAGGAAGTGTCTGCATGGACTGGTGGAGTGGAGACTATGGAGAGTGGCACTCACCATGTGGGACTTGGCTGCTGAGCTGGACTCAAGCATGCTTGACTTCGTGTCAGAAGCTGAACTCATCCTTGGGACTCTGTTACTAAGCAGCAGCAACTGGTGGTGGACTCTGCTGCAAGGCTGCACTTTGGTGAAGGATCCCGTTATGGTGATGGATCCGGGTGGAGGAGAAGACGCACGCAGGTGGAGGGCTCTGTTGCAGGAGCATAAGCACAGAGCATAAAGCTAAGTGGTGTCCCCCTGTATTGTCTCTTTCCCTCATGTGTGTTGTTAGTGCAGTGGTGGGATTAGTTTCCGCACCGACCAATTCCCTAGTGAGGGTTTAGGGTCAGGGCGAGCAAGGGCGTTGAGGTACGCGTGCGGCGCCCGGTGAGGAACCGGCATAGGGAACGCTAGGAGTGCAGGGACACTGGCTCAGGGGAGCTCAGGAGGTCTCCACTTCCCTTTTCCCTATCGCAGGGCCCACCACTGTTAATGTTTCCCAGGTCCCCCTTATTATTTAAATTCGCCTTACTGGAGGCGGGGTTTCCAGAATGTATGTTTAAAGTGTAATACCTAAATTCGCCAGGTGGAGGCGGTGTATCCATCTGCACGTATTATTATTTAAATTCGCCCCACTGGAGGCGTTGTATCCAGGGTCACGTGTGTTATGGGTCCGCCTTGCGGTAACACCTGCGTCCAGACACACGCGTGACCATGACATTATGCAGATCAGTTAAATTATTAGAATATTAAGATATAATGAAATATCTACACAACATATATTTCTATATTTCTATAGTTCTTTAGTAATTTCTTGATTTAGTTAATTGTGGATAAGTGCAATCGCACATCAAAATGGTTTATGAAGAAAATCTACATTTAAATTAATTTTACAAAGGATAATTTTATGATATTCAAATTAATTTTAATGGTTACACATCTTCAGACAAATAATGGTATAAGCAAGTATAAATTCACACAATTTATAAATTATTTTTAATTTTGGTTTTGATAAATGAATTATTTCATGAAACAATATTTTTCGGTATTAAGGGGGAAAATATGTTTTTGATCCTGACTACATCATCACATTTGATTAATACCTCTTCTTCACACATTTTAATAAAGAACAAATATAAATAAGGTACAATGGTATAAGTATTGGGTATAATAACATTAAGTATTATAAAGAGTCATTTCTTTACACTAAGAAGAGAATAACATGCAAAGTTGCATAATTTGAATGTTTTGGTAACACAAGTTTATGACAATTATGAAATAATCCAGATCATGGAAATATTAAGGGTATATGTTACTGAAGACATAACTACTCTGCATCAACATAAAAGCCTTATTTTTTATTCTTAATTTTAATTTTCAATTTTTTAATCTATTTTTATTTTAATTCTTAAATTTTTATTTTTTCTTCCATCAATATTTAATAAAGTAATATCTACTATAGAATATTGCTTCATTAAATATAGCGATGATATGGTTCCATTACAAAGGAAAATGTTTCACTTCTGAGTTATATGCAACAATTCTTTTATTCATTCATTCATTCGCTCACTCATATATTCTTATTTTGGTTCATGGCTATACATTCCTACATATTATTAGTATAATAAATAGATTCCTTATTAATAAAGATGAAAACACTTGTTACAGAAAACACACTGACACCTATGGGTTGAAAAAGGTAATTACACCTATGACATAAAAAAAAGTTCTATCACATGAAGAATATGGATAATAATGTATTATCACTTATTATTGGTTTATTATTTCAAACATTGAAATCCATATATGGTACAAATTCTGATAATAATTATATGGATATTACTGATTGCTATGGTACGCTGTGATATAGGTTAGGAAAATTACCAGATTTGGTATAGAATAGGGAATGAAGACTTCAAGCAAGATACTGAAATTACGTTAATAAAGACTTTTCATATTTCTAAACTTTATTGATTCTTACCAGTTGCAAGAAGAAGAATGCCGCTATCCAGAAGTCCCAGAAGGTAGCAAAGCTATGATTTCTGAGTAATAGACTGTGTTACAAATGCAGAATTCACCACTGACAGTCACAAGTGCAGTATCCACCACTGACAGTCACAATTAAAGTGTCTAACCTGACAACCAGAGGACGATGATCCTACGATGCTGAGATGAACTGTATTATCACGTTCTTATCAAGTTCCAGAGGTTTCCAATCACCTGAAAAGCTGGTGAACAATGAAGGTAATTGTCAGGAAGCTACAACCCTGACATGTGTCCTGTGCATTAGGACTGAGGACTGGTTATGGTGCTATGTTTAGCAAGGAAGAGTGATTTTAACCCTTGCTTTGCTGACCAAAGACGTCACACCTGTTCAAAGACCAGTGCCGATGGAGGATTCCAGAAATATTCAAGGCGAGCCAATGTAAGCCCAGGTATTTAAAGGTGACACTGCACAGATATTAAAGCTGCATTTCATCTATAGACTTTGTTTTCTTATCAACATTTGAATTTATGGACTTTGATTTTATACACAACACGATTTCTACAATATCTATATGCTAGAGAAAAACTGTGTTTTTAAAAGAACCAAGAAGAAGACAGAAGACATCAAAATGAAGACCAGATGACATCAGATGATGATGACTGGACCTGAGATGCTTCAATTTAGACTTAGGAAAGTATAATTATACATATTGTATATGAATATTGTTCACGGCTTACCATAACATGAATTCACATCAATTATGTCATTGAGTGCGTATAACAATAATCTGATATTATTATTATTATTAAATTATTTTGTCAAAGAAGAAGAAAAGAAGAAAAAAGATCTCATTATATTTTGAGGGTTCCAGTTAATGTCTGTCTCCCTCAAAAGGGGGAATTGTTAAATATTATTAGTTATGGATTTATATATATTAGTTATGGAGTTGTATTCTTATTACGCTCAGTTCTGTACTGGACATTGCCTTCCACTGACACTGCATGTGCTATTTTAGCAAGTGGTAAATGTCAGCTCCACTACATATTTAAGTTTAGCTCATGGTAAAAGTTCGACTCCATATATACACAGATCACGTGCTTTAAGAGACGTATATAATTCATGGCTTACGCTAGAGGTCGCGCGTGCTCCCTCACCACGCTGGACAAAGAGGAGCCGCCGCCAACCCCCAGCACAGAGCCGTCACACTGCTGAAGGAGGAACTGCCGCACCGCTGCCACCAATGAGGTAAAAGGGGGAAGATAACACCACTTACACCATCCCTTGTTCATCGGGACCACTCCACCTATATGCACTCGGCGTATAAGACGACCCCCCGACTTTTAAGCAGATTTTCAGGGGTTAAAAAGTCATCTTATAAGCCGGAAAATACGGTAATCAACAAGAAAAGCGAAAAAAGAAAAAATACCCATTGCTAAAATCCATCTTCTTTCATCAGATGTAATCCAAAAGTAGCAACAAAAAATGACAAAATAGCCGACGCTAAAATCCATTTTCTTTCCTCATCAGATGTAATCCACAAGGAACAATGAAAAAAGAAAAGATACCCAAAGCTAAAATCCATCTTCTTTCTTCATCAGATGCAATCCACAAGGAACAAAGAAAAAGCAAAAAAATACCCGTCGCTAAAATCCATCTTCTTTCTTCATCAGATGCATTCCAGAAGGAACAACAAATGGAATGATGAAAAATGAATAAATAAGCACCGCTAAAATCCATCTTCTTTCTTCATCAGATGCAATCCACAATGAACATAGAAAAAGCGAAAAAATACCCATCGCTAAAATCCATCTTCTTTCTTCATCAGATGTGATCCACAAGGAACAACGAAAAAAGAAAAAATACCCATCTCTAAAATCCATCTTCTTTCTTCATCAGATGTAATCCACAAACAACAATAAAAAAAAGAAGAAATACCCATCGCTAAAATCCATCTTCTTTCTTCATCAGATGTAATCCAAAATGAACAACGGAAAAACAAAAGATACTCAATGCTAAAATCCTTCTTTCTTCATCAGATGTAATCCACAAGAAACTTTGAAAGAAAAAATACCGTCACTAAAATCCAACTTCCTTCTTCATCAGATGTAATCCACAAGGAGCAACGAAAAAAGAAAAAATAACCGTGGTTAAAATCCATCTTCTTTCTTCATCAGATATAATCAACAAGGAACAATGAAAAAAAATTAAAAACTACCCGAAGCTAAAATCAATCTTCATTCTTCATCAGATGTAATCCAAAAGAAACAGCGAAAAAATAAAAAATACCTGTCGCTAAAATCCATCTTCTTTCTTCACCACATGTAATTCAAAAGAAACAATGAAAAAAGAAAAAATACCCGTCTCTAAAATCCATCTTCTTTCATCAGATGTAATCCAAAAGTAGCAACGAAAAACTAGAAAATAGCCGATGCTAAAATCCATTTTCTTTCTTCATCAGATGTAATCCACAAGGAACAACGAAAAAAGAACTGTTGCTAAAATTCAGCTTCTTTCTTCATCAGATATAATCCATAAGGAACAATGAGCAAAGGAAAACAACCCGACACTAAAATCCACCTTCTTTCTTCATCAGATACAATCCACGAAAAAAAATTAAAAAATACCCGAAGCTAAAATCAATCTTCATTCTTCATCAGATATAAACCACAAGAAACAACGAAAAAAGAAAAAATACCTGTCGCTAAAATTCATCTTCTTTCTTCATCAAATGTAATTAAAAAGGAACAACGAAAAAAAGACAAAATAGCCGTCGCTAAAATCCATCTTCTTTCTTCATCAGATGTAATTCACAAGGAACAACGAAAAAACAAGAAATACCCGTCGCTAAAATCCATCTTCTTTCTTCATCACATGTAATCCACAAAGCACAGTAAAAAAAAGAAAAAATACCCGTCACTAAAATCCATCTTCTTTCTTCATCAGATGTAATCCAAAAGGAACAACGAAAAAACAAAAATTACGTAACGCTAAAATCCATCTTCTTTCTTCATCAGATGCAATCCACAAGGAACAGCGAAAAAAACGAAAAAATACTCAGCTAAAATCCATTTTCTTTCTTCATCAGATGTAATCCTAAAGGAGCAACGAAAAAAAAAAATTACCGTCGCTAAAATCCATCTTCTTTCTTCATCAGATATAATCCACAAGGAACAATGAAAAAAGAAAAACAACCCGACACTAAAATCATCTTCTTTCTTCATCAGATGTAATCCACAAGGAACATTGAAAAAAAAATACCCGTCACTAAAATCCATCTTCCTTCTTCATCAGATGTAATCCACAAGGAGCAACGAAAAAAGAAAAATTAACCGTCGCTAAAATCCATCTTCTTTCTTCATCAGATATAATCCACAAGGAACAATGAAAAAAGAAAAACAACCCGACACTAAAATCCATCTTCTTTCTTCATCAGATACGATCCACAAGGAACAATGAAAAAAATGAAAAAATGCCCAAAGCTAAAATTAATCTTCATTCTTCATCAGATGTAATCCACAAGGAGCAACGAAAAAAGAAAAAATAACCGTCGCTAAAATCCATCTTCTTTCTTCATCAGATATAATCCACAAGGAACAATGAAAAAAGAAAAACAACCCGACACTAAAATCCATCTTCTTTCATCAGATATAATCCACAAGAAACAACGAAAAAAGAAAAAATACCTGTCACTAAAATCCATCTTCTTTCTTCATCACATGTAATTCAAAAGAAACAATGATAAAAGAAAAAATACCCGTCGCTAAAATCCATCTTTGTTCATCAGATGTAATTCAAAAGTAGCAAGGAAAAACGAGAAAATAGCCGATGCTAAAATCCATTTTCTTTCTTCATCAGATGTAATCCACATGGAATGACGAAAAAAGAATAATTAAGTGCCGCTAAAATCCATCTTTTTTCTTCATCAGATGTAATCCACAAAGAACAAAGAAAAAAACAAAAAAAAACCAGATGCTAAAATCCATCAGATGTAATCAACAAGGAACAATGAAAAAAGAAAAAATACCCATCACTAAAATCCATCTTCTTTCTTCATCAGATGCATTCCACAAGGATCAACGAAAAAATAAAAAATACCTGTCGCTAAAATCCATTTTCTTTCTTCATCAGATGTAATCCACAAAGAACAATAAAAAAATACCCATCGCTAAAATCCATCTTCTTTCTTCATCAGATGTAATCCACAAAGCACAATAAAAAAGGAAAAAATACCCGTCACTAAAATCCATCTTCTTTCTTCATCAGATGTAATCCACAAGGAACAATAAAAAAAATACCCATCGCTAAAATCCATCTTCTTTCTTCATCAGATGCAATCCACAAGGAACAACGAAAAAACAAAAAATACCCATCGCTAAAATCCATCTTTCTTCATTAGATGTAATCCACAAAGCACAATAAAAAAAGGAAAAAATACCCGTCACTAAAATCCATCTTCTTTCTTCATCAGATGTAATCCAAAAGAAACAACGAAAAAACAAAAAATACTCGACGCTAAAATCCATGTTCTTTCTTCATCAGATGCAATCCACAAGGAACAACGAAAAAAACGAAAAAATACCCAACACTAAAATCCATCTTCCTTCTTCATCAGATGTAATCCACAAGGAGTAACGAAAAATGAACCGTCGCTAAAATCCATCTTCTTTCTTCATCAGATATAATCCACAAGGAACAATGAACACAGAAAAACAACCCGACACTAAAATCCACCTTCTTTCTTCAGCAGATACAATCCACAAGGAACAACGAAAAAAAATGAAAAAATACCCGAAGCTAAAATCAATCTTCATTCTTCATCAGATGTAATCCACAAGAAACAACGAAAAAATACCTGTCGCTAAAATCCATCTTCTTTCTTCATCAGATGTAATTCACAAGGAACAACGAAATAAGAAAAAATACCCATCGCTAGAATCCATCTTCTTTCTTCATCAGATGTAATCCACAAGGAATAATAAAAAAAAGAAAAAATACCCATCGCTAAAATCCATCTTCTTTCTTCATCAGATGCAATCCACAAGGAACAACGAAAAAACAAAAAATACCCGTCGCTAAAATCCATCTTCTTTCTTCATCAGATGTAATCCACAAGGAGCAGCGAAAAAAGAAAAAAGAACCGTCACTATAATTCATCTTCTTTCTTCATCAGATATAATCCACAAGGAACAGTGAAAAAGAAAAAGAACCCGACACTAAAATCCACCTTCTTTCTTCATCAGATACAATCCACAAGGAACAATGAAAAAAAATGAAAAAATACCCGAAGCTAAAATCAATCTTCATTCTTCATCAGATGTAATCCACAAGAAACAGCGAAAAAAGAAAAAATACCTGTCGTTAAAATCCATCTTCTTTCTTCATCAAATGTAATTAAAAAGGAACAACGAAAAAAGAAAAAATAGCCGTCGCTAAAACCCATCTTCTTTCTTCATCAGATGTAATTCACAAGGAACAACGAAAAAAGAAAAAATACCCATCGCTAGAATCTATCTTCTTTCTTCATCAGATGCATTCCACAAGGAACAACGAAAAAAATAAAAAATAACCGATGCTAAAATCCATCTTCTTTCTTCATCAGATGTAATCCACAAGGAACATTGAAAAAACAAAATACCCGTCACTTCAATCCATCTTCCTTCTTCATCAGATGTAAGCCTAAAGGAGCAACGAAAAAAGAAAAAATAACCGTCGCTAAAATCCATCTTCTTTCTTCATCAGAAATAATCCACAAGTAACAATGAAAAAAGAAAAACAACCCGACTCTAAAATCCTTCCTCTTTCTTCATCAGATACAATCCACAAGGAACAACGAAAAAAAAGAAAAATACCCGATGCTAAAATCCTTCTTCTTTCTTCATCAGATGTAATCCACAAGGAACTTTGAAAAAAAAAATAATGGTCACTAAAATCCAACTTCCTTCTTCATCAGTTGTAATCCACAAGGAGCAATGAAAAAAGAAAAAATAACCGTCGCTAAAATCCATCTTCTTTCTTCACCAGATATAATCCACAGGGAACAATGAAAAAAGAAAAACAACCCGACACTAAAATCCATCTTTTTTCTTCATCATATATAATCCACATGGAATAACGAAAAACTAATAAATAAGCGCCGCTAAAATCCATCTTTTTCTTCATCAGATGTAATCCACAAAGAACAACGAAAAACGAAAAAATAGCCATTGCTAAAATCCATCTTCTGTCTTCATCAGATGCAATCCACAAGGAACGAAGAAAAAAACGAAAAAATACCTGACGCTAAAATCCATCTTTCTTCATGACATTCCACAAGGAACAACGAAAAACCAAAAAATACCCATCGCTAAAATCCATGTTCATTCTTCATCAGATGCATTCCACAAGGAACAACGAAAAAAATAAAAAATACCCGATGCTAAAATCCATCTTCTTCATTCATCAGATGTAATCCACAAGGAACAACGAGAAAAGAAAAAATACCCATCGCTTAAATCCATCTTCTTTCTTCATCAGATGTAATCCACAAAGAACAATAAAAAAAAGAAAAAATACCCGTCGTTAAAATCCATCTTCTTTCTTCATCAGATGTAATCCAAAAGGAACAACGAAAAAACAAAAAATACTCAACGTTAAAATCCATCTTCTTTCTTCATCAGATGCAGTCCACAAGGAACAACGAAAAAAACCAAAAAATACCTGACGGCTAAATCCATCTTCCTTCTTCTTCAGATGTAATCCTCAAGGAGCAACGAAAAAAGAAAAAATAACCATTTCTAAAATCCATCTTCTTTCTTCATCAGATACAATCCACAAGGAACATCGAAAAAAATGAAAAAATACCCAAAGCTAAAATCAATCTTCATTCTTCATCAGATGTAATCCACAAGAAACAACGAAAAAAGAAAAAATACCTGTCGCTAAAATCCATCTTCTTTCTTCATCAGATGTAATTGAAAAGGTACAACGAAAAAAGAAAAAATACCCGTCGCTAAAATCCATCTTCTTTCTTCATCAGATGCAATCCACATGGAACAACGAAAAATAAAAAAATACCCGTCGCTAAAATCAATCTTCTTTCATCAGATGTAATCCAAAAGTAGCAACGAAAAATGACAAAATAGCAGACGCTAATATCCATTTTCTTTCTTCATCAGATGTAATGCACAAGGAACAACGAAACCCCCCCCAAAAAAAATTGTCGCTAAAATCCATCTTCTTTTTTCATCACGTTATCCACAAGGAACAACTAAAAACAAAAGAAAGTTGCTAAAATCCGTCTTCTTTCTTTTTCAGATGTAATACACAAGGAACAACAAAAAACTTAGACAAGATTTGATATTACAATATTAAGCCTTTTCCGACATTGGGCGAACTAGTATGCCGATGCTGTTGTGTTGCGGGCTCCGATGCTATAAACCTCTGCCGCAGTCTGCTAACACACGCCGGGCTCTGTACACAGGGCTCTGCCGCAGTCTGCTGACACACTACGGGCTCTGTACACAGCGCTCTGCCGCAGTCTGCTGACACACGCCGGGCTCTGTACACAGCGCTCTGCCGCAGTCTACTGACACACTACGGGCTCTGCACAGAGCGCTCTGCTGCAGTCTACTGGCACATGACGGGCTCTGCACACAGCGCTCTGCCGCAGTCTGCTGACACACGCCGGGCCCTGCATACAGCGCTCTGCCGCAGTCTGCTGACACACTCCGGGCTCTGCACACATCACTCTGCTGCAATCTGCTGACACACGCCGGGCTCTGCACACATCGCTCTGCCGCAGTCTGCTGACACACGCAGGGCTCTGTACACAACACTCTGCCACAGTCTACTGACACACGCCGGGCTCTGCACACATCGCTGTTGTGAATTCTCTTGATCTGACTTCTGAGTCAAATCTCCCTCTGGTGGTTACTGTGGGTAGTGGAGCTGGCCGGGTTGATAGAAGTCTGCCACCTGACGACGATGATTGGAAATCAGGGGTTACTGACTGGGAAGATATAAGTGAGCAGGCTTCCCTCAGTTGCTGCTGGTGATTGTTTCTTCCTGTGCATTTTGAGGTCTGCTGTCTCCTGCATTTTTCAGTTAAGTTGTTCATTTGCTAATCCTTTGCATCTGATCTGATTTTGCCTCTTTCTGCTTTGCTGTGAGGGTTCAGCGTGCTCCCTGCTGGGGCTGTACTGGACCCCGCTCCATATGTTACAGCTTGTGTCAGTTTGTTCAGTCCCCTGTATATTAGTCTCTTTTGCTTTGCTGCCAGTTCACACCAGAATGCTGATATAGTGGGGGAGAGGTCGTGAGACCTCAGTGTTTTTTGTACATCAGACGTGTTGGATTTTTTAGGGTTTTTGTGTGATTGCAGACAGTGTCCTTTCTTTCCTATCTAGACAGTTTGGGCCCCATCATTTGCTCAGTCTATTTTCTGCCTGTGTTTGTGCCTCATCTTGTCTCACCGACAATATATGTTTGGGGCTATCTATTTCTTTGGGGTTCTACTCCGGGGCAGTTTAGATTTCACCTTTCTTGCTTTAAGCTTAGTTAGTTCTCCAGCTGTGCTGAAGCATCTAGGGCATCGTAGGTACGCCCCACGGCTACTGCTAGTTGTGTTGTTAGGATTAGGGGTCTGCAATCCGCTGAGTTACCAACCTTTCTGGTTTCCTGGTGGCCTAGCCTATTTCTGCTATCCTCCTTGGTGACCTATACATAACACATCGCTCTGCCACAGTCTGCTGACACACGCCAGGCTCTGCACACAGCGCTCTGCAGCAGTCTGCTGACACACGCCGGGCTGTGTACACAGTGCTCTGCCGCAGTCTGCTGACACAGTAGTTGTTTGTGCAGGATGGGTCGAGAGCAGGTTTCTTTAATAATGGAGTAATGATAGAGTGTTTGAAGGAGGGTGGGAAAATTCCCGAGGAGAGGGAGAGATTAAAGATTGTAGTTAAGTGAGTTGTGACGACTGGAGAGACTGGAGGAGATTTGAGGGAATGGGGTCGGTAGGGCATGTAGTCGTATGAGAAGAAGAGAGGAGTCTGGAGACTTCTTCTTCTGTGATGGGATCAAATGTGGAAAGTGAGCCAGGGGAAATGCAGGTAGGGATGGGAGTCACAGCACTTGGTGGTTGGGAGCGGATTTCCTGACGGATATTATCTATTTTCTCTATAAAATGGGAGGCCAGGTCACCTGCACCAATGTCTGAGATAGGAGCTTGTGTTTTTGGCCTGAGGAGGGAGTGAAAGATGTCAAAAAGTTTCTTGGGGTTGTTGGCTAGTGAGATCAGGGTGGTGAAGTAGGTCTGCTTGGCGAGGTGAAGGGCAGAGTTGTAGGTTTTTAACATAAATTTGAAATGGATGAAGTCTTCCGGTGTGGGGTTTTTCTCCATCGGTGTTCAGCACTCCTAGAGCATCGCTGGAGAAATTGAGTTTGCAATGTGAGCCAGGGCAGTAAACTCTGTGTAAGGACTTGGCCTGCATATCCGTTTCTCTGAAATCCTTGCCTTATGTCTGTCGCTCAGTTTCTGCTTTGCCCTTAGTTTAGTTCATTTTTGCCCTCATCCAAGATGGAGTCACGAGCCTCAACGGGGGCCATCTTATTTCCTGTGTTTATCTCTCTTGTTCCTGTCTGCTCTGTATATAAGGAGGCTCTGTATGATTACTCATTGCTTGAGTATAATTGTTCTTGGACTTGTTATCAAGCTGGAAGGACTGCTACCTAGCTCGTCTCTTCGTTACCTTGGGATACCCCGCCTGCCTGTGAATCTTGGTCTCATTGTAAAGACTTGTTTCTTCAGGATCAGCTCTGCACCCACCTTTACTTCAAGGACTGGCCTGCTCTCCAGGTCTCTGGATCTGGCAACTTGGACTTCATACATCTCCACGGTCTGTACGTTTGCTCACTGCGTTATTATCTTCATCTGCTTTTACCCTGCTGTGTCTTATCTGTAAACCTGCTTGATTCTGATAAATACTACAGAACTGAAAACCTATGAGCTCAGGCCTCTTTTCTGATCCACGTCACTGACCTCCATTACACAGAGTATATAAAGTTATAACAGAATACTCAAGCCATCAAATATGGAGATCTCAGGGTCATATTCTATGGAGGTACGAATGAAGAAACTTTGCTCATTTGTTTCTGGACTTCATGGGGAGCTGCAGGCTATTAAAAACAAGCTGGGGACCTTAGAATCGCAAACCAATCATAACGCGAATGTGGCTGATACGGCCATAGCGTCTCGACTTTCAAATGTAGAGACTGCAGCTGTGGTTGCTGCCCCGGCTCCAATTCCAGCTCCGGGTTTTCCTAAACTCCCACCATTCAGGTTTGGTGGTGAAAGAGAGAAATTTCGGGGATTTTTGAATCAATGTCAGCTGTATTTCTCTGCACATGCGGCCCAGTTTTTAACTGATCGAGATAAAGTATGGACTATGATTATGTTGCTAACAAACAAAGCGTTAGCCTGGGCTAATCCATTAATTCAGACTAATGATGTATGCCTGAATTCTTTGAATGACTTTACTGCCACAATGTCTCAAATGTTTGATGACCCCAACCGAAGTTTAACAGCAGAAACCGCATTACTGACACTTCGTCAAGGGAAGCGTCCGGTGGTGGAATATGCAATGGAGTTCCGGAGGTGGGTGCTGGATACGACATGGTGCGATTCTTCAAAGTATGCAGTGTTCAGGAGAGGTTTGTCTGCTTCAATTAAGGACGAACTGGCTCGAGGAGAATCACCTACTAATCTAGCTGACTTTATACATCATTGTATTCGGATTGACATTCGTCTCACTGAACGTCGACAGGAAAAATGGGCTGAGGCTAAACGTAATAACCTCTTGTCTTTCCCTTCCTCCACCAGGGAGGCGTCGAGCAAGACTTTATCCCAGACAGAGTCTGAACCTATGCAGGTCGACGCAGTACGGAGAAAAGTCATTGATACACGTAAGGAACATCGTTTCAAGGAGAACTTGTGTTTCTATTGCGGAAAGTCGGGTCATTATATATCGGAGTGCCCTGGGAAAAATCGCAAGTCCGCAGCTGCAGTGACCGAACTTGACTTTTCAGATATTTCTTCGGTAGGTTCTCATTCACACAGTCAGGAAATAACAGCTGCAAATTTTGATTTCCCTGATGATTCATCGGAGGCCTCATCACCTGTGGATATCGCCTTACTTTCTGCAAGTTCTACCACAGCCAGGAGAGATTCGCTCTGTTGCATTTCTATCAAGATCTGGGTACATTCCCGCTGGATCACGTGCTCCGCCATGATAGACTCTGGAGCTTGCAGCAATCTCATGGACACTTCCTTTGCTGAGAAACATGGCATTCTTTCACGAAAGAGGGACTCTCCGGTGTTTATGGAGACCGTGGACGGGTCTCCATTGATATCTGGGCCTGTGAAACTCGAAACAGTCCCACTAAAGATCCATATGGGGGCAGATCATTCAGAAAAAATGTCTTTTTTACTGATTTCCTCTCCTAATTTTCCTATTATTTTAGGTCTGCCTTGGTTACGGCTGTGTAATCCTACGATCAATTGGACAACAAAGGAGTTAAAATTTCCAAATGAATCAGCAGCTTCCAGAGAGCTGGCTCCAGTGAAAACAGCAGCCGCGGTCGACTCGACACTACCGGTAGAGTATCGGGATTTTAGTGATGTGAGTGACAAGAAAAATGCGGATAAATTACCGCCACATCGGCCATATGACTGCCCCGTGGAATTATTGCCTGGTGCCGCAATTCCATTCGGGAGTATTTATCCACTGTCTGGTCCGGAATTAAAAGCTCTTAAAGAGTATATTGACGAAAATTTAGCTAAAGGGTTTATACGACCATCTTCCTCCCCAGCGGGTGCCCCAATCTTCTTTGTCAAAAAGAAATATGGTTCACTTCGTCCATGCATTGACTACCGGGAGCTCAACAAAATCACAATCAGGAACTCTTACCCACTTCCACTAATTCCCGAGTTACTTGAGAGAGTTCGACACGCCAAAATCTTCACTAAATTAGATCTTCGTGGAGCATACAATTTAGTACGGATTCGTCCTGGCGACGAGTGGAAAACGGCATTTCGATCACGTTATGGACATTTTGAGTACCTAGTTATGTCTTTTGGCCTCCGTAATGCACCAGCTACGTTCCAGCACTTGGCAAATGATGTTTTCAGAGACATGCTTGATATTTTTGTTGTGATTTACTTGGATGACATTTTAATTTTTTCCAGCAATATTGAGGATCATCAGCGACACGTGAAAATGGTTTTGGATCGTCTACGGCAAAATCATTTATACATTAAACTGGAGAAATGTGAGTTTCACAAAACAGAAATTCAATTTTTGGGATATGTTATTTCTCCCCAGGGTCTCAGCATGGATGTAAGCAAGACGCAAGCCATTCAGGAGTGGCCAACTCCCAAATCAGTGAAGGAGGTACAGCGATTCATCGGATTCGCTAATTTCTACAGACGATTCATTAAAAATTTTTCAGCAATCGTTGCACCCATCACTCATTTAACCCGAAAGAAGACACCATTTGTCTGGTCACCTCAAGCTCAAACAGCATTTTCCACATTAAAGTCTAAATTTACGACAGCTCCCGTTCTCGTACATCCTGACCCAGAAAAGGCCTTCATAGTGGAAGTGGACACCTCGGACTGTGCGGTAGGGGCCATACTCTCACAAAGGACAGGTGAGAAAGATCTCTTGCATCCGTGTGCCTTTCTCTCTCAAAAGTTATCACCTGCCGAAAGGAATTACGACGTTGGCAACAAAGAACTGTTAGCCATTATAACCGCATTTAAAGAATGGAGACATCTGTTACAAGGAGCATCCCAACAGATTGTTATACTCACGGATCACCGGAATCTTGAATTTATGAGGTCGGCAAGATGTCTAAAACCCAGACAGGCCCGGTGGAATCTTTTCCTTAACCAGTTTAATTTTGTCATCTCCTATAGGCCGGGCTCTCGCAATGGAAAGGCTGATGCACTGTCCAGGATTCATTCAGATTAAGCAACTCCGGCTTCGCCTCCAAGGACCATTCTATCTGAGAACTTTGTAAGTGTCCTACATAATCAAGATCTTTTAACAGAGATTAAGGAGGCTTATGCTGCAGATTCGCTACCCCCCACCCAGGTAAATCTAACTTTCAAGAATGGACTTTGGTTTCAAGGACAGCGTTTGTATGTTCCAGAAACAGTAAAACTGAGTGTCTTAAAACTAATGCATGACTCAAAGTTTGCCGGCCATAGGGGAGTTCAGAAGACTCAGGAATTTCTGTCTCGTTTTTTTTGGTGGCCAACCTTTCGGAAAGATGTGCTTCAGTATGTGTCGTCATGTGAGGTATGTGCCAGGTCAAAAGTTCCTCGCTCCTCACCGACAGGACTCTTGCAACCTCTGCCTGTTCCATCTCGTCCTTGGGGGTCTATTTCAATGGACTTTATTGTTGAGTTGCCTCTGTCACAAGGGAAAAACACAATTCTAGTAGTAGTTGACCGGCTGACTAAAGCTGCTCATTTCATTCCCTGTGCTGGTGTACCAACGGCTAAACAAACAGCAGATCTTGTTGTACAAAATGTTTTTCGTTTGCACGGAGCTCCGGATGAAGTAATATCGGATCGTGGGGTTCAATTTACCTCACGGTTTTGGCAAAGCTTCTGTGCTGCTCTGGACATCAAAGTAAAATTGTCATCTGCTTTTCATCCGCAGTCTAACGGTCAAACTGAACGGACCAATCAGACCTTGGAACAATATCTGCGTTGCTATGTGTGCCACCTACAGGACGATTGGGTGAGTTTGCTTCCGTTGGCTGAATTCACATATAATAATTCTCAGAATGCTTCCACCAAATTGTCTCCATTCTTTGCCAACAAGGGATACCACCCCAGTATTCTTCCTCGACTTCCAATAGACATGTCTGTGTCTGCGGTAGCTGACCGCATTTCATCCTTGCAACGCAATTTGGAAGTTCTTAAAGACACTTTAGGTTCAGCACAGGAAAGATACAAGAAGGCAGCAGACAAATTCCGTAAGCCAGCTCCAATGTACAAGGTAGGAGACATGGTTTGGCTCTCAACTAAGAAGTTGAAGCTCAGGATCCCAACGTTTAAACTGGGGCAAAAATATGTCGGCCCATATAAGATCAGCAGTATAGTGAATTCTGTAGCCTGTCGACTCAAGTTGCCTAACTCATTGAAAATTCATCCTGTCTTTCATGTCTCTTTGTTAAAGCCGGCAGTGCCTAACCCTTTTCCCGGACGCACCTCTGCTCCTCCTGACCCAGTTCTCGTTGACGGGCAAGAGGAATTCATCGTGGAAAGGATCTTGGATTCGCGGGTTCATAGGAGACGTCTCCAATACTTGGTAAAATGGCAAGGCTATTCAGCTGAAGAGAATTCCTGGGAACCAGTGGAGAACGTCCATGCTCCTCACTTAATCAGACTGTTTCACAGCAGATATCCCAATAAGCCGGACTTAAGATCGTCCAGAGGACGTCTTTTAAGGGGAGAGTAATGTAAGGACTTGGCCTGAATATCCGTTTCTCTGAAATCCTTGCCTTATGTCTGTCGCTCAGTTTCTGCTTTGCCCTTAGTTTAGTTCATTTTTGCCCTCATCCAAGATGGAGTCACGAGCCTCAACGGGGGCCATCTTATTTCCTGTGTTGATCTCTCTTGTTCCTGTCTGCTCTGTATATAAGGAGGCACTGTATGATTACTCATTGCTTGAGTATACTTGTTCTTGGACTTGTTATTAAACTGGAAGGACTGCTACCTAGCTCGTCTCTTCGTTACCTTGGGATACCCCGCCTGCCTGTGAATCTTGGTCTCATTGTAAAGACTTGTTTCTTCAGGATCAGCTCTGCACCCACCTCCACTTCAAGGACTGTTTCCTGCTAGCAGGCCTGGCCTGCTCTCCAGGTCTCTGGATCTGGCAACTTGGACTTCATACATCTCCACGGTCTGTACGTTTGCTCACTGCGTTATTATCTTCATCTGCTTTTACCCTGCTGTGTCTTATCTGTAAACCTGCTTGATTCTGATAAATACTACAGAACTGAAAACCTATGAGCTCAGGCCTCTTTTCTGATCCACGTCACTGACCTCCATTACACAGAGTATATAAAGTTATTACACTCTGTGTTTGGAGGTTCTGAGGGTCAAGGGTGCTTCTAAGAGTGTTGTAGTGGTGAACAACCAGATCAGGACAGGAAAAAGAGGAGATTGGGGACAAGGAAGATTGTAGGGAGTCTTAAAGTGTCTGAGGGTTAATGGCTTGTAGATTTTTGAACGTGTGATAGTAGGAGTGTGCTGGGGTGGGTGAGGATTTGTGAGCGTGAAGGAGAGAATGTTGTGGTCAGAGAAGGGAAGGGGCAAGTTATTCAGGTAGATTAAGCAAAGCCGGACAAAGACCAGGTCAAGGGTGTTACCGTCTTTGTGTGTCTCAGAGGTTGAGAGCTGTGAGAGGCCGAGAGAAGTGGTTAGTGATAGAAGCTGGGATGCAGATGTGGAATTGGGGCTGTTAATGGGCATGTTGAAGTCTCCCAGGATAAGGTAGTTCTAAGGACATGAAGTGCGGCAGCCAAGCTGAGAAGTGGTTAAGGAAGTGGGTAGGTGAGCCCTGGGGGCCGGTATATGACCGCTACTCTGAGGGAGAGGGGACGGAAGAGTCTGATGGTGTGGACCTCAAAAGAAGGGAATGAGAGTGATGTGGCCCGTACTGTGGCCCGTACCCTTGTAGGCCACTGTAGTTATGGACAGTGGGAGGTACCGGAGACCGACCACTGCCGCCAGAAGACGGACCATCGTGCTTCAGTGATTTCCTGGAAAGGACACCGTGCCAGCCGTTGTCAGCGCTATTGAGTTCGCAGCAGGAGCTGCGGTTTAAGGACTTCCTGACACAAGTTCTAACAAACTGCCTTTATCTGAAACGTTATTCTTCACCTCACCATATCCTTTGCCACTTATACCGTCTTATCCACTGTTTATCCCTTCACCTCCCTGCGTGGAGTATTCCGTTAATAAACCTGTTTAACCCTTGCTCTGCTGCCTGCGTACCGTCACTGCAACCCGTGTTAGCTAGAGGAGAGATGTAGAGCATTCGAAAAACTTCCGCAGCAGCCCCAACACTTAATCCCATATCGTGGGGTGAAGAGCGATTGCAGAGGGGGTATGCCTCCTGTGGAGGACGGCGATGCAGACGGAAGCACCCACCAGATAGGCGCTGAGTGCTGGACGTGTGGAAGAATGGGACACCTATCAAGAAGTTGTCAGTTACGAGACAGCTGTCGGCGAAGATTCGCTCACCCTTCCGAAGGTCATGCCAACTGGAGAGAGCGCTGCGCCTGGAAGAAATGGAGCGTTGAGTGGAGGGGAGACGCACCTGGAGCCAGACAAAGCCACGACGTCGGACGCCGAGAAGTGAGAGAGATGTCGAATGTCTATAGTGAGAAGTCTGTGCTGCTCTGTCACATGGAGGCGAATCGGGTGGAACGCCAAATTGGATCCAAGAATCCCGTCTGTGAGGATCAAATCGAAAGTGGGGAGAGCGTGTCAATTGTCCATGAAACGCTCACTCCCACGGTTCCCGACGGTGCTGAGGAAGAATCTCTTGCCTCGTTCTCTGAAGTGGATAATTCGCCGCCCGCTAGTCCAAGGGAAGTACATAGGCTTGAAACTCCAGAGATAGCTGCTCCATCGAATTCGGACGTACTCCCGTCTCCTGCGACCCAACCTGACTCTACCACTCAACCTGAAGTTCCGAGTACCCCTAATGAGCAAAGTCAAGAGGAGCTTCAAGGTACTCCACGTGACCATGCTGGTGACTCACCCCTGTGGAATGCACAGGACAATTTCTTTTGGCAGAATGAGATGCAATAGAGGCAGGAATGGATGTGAAAATTGTGGGCATTGATACCACCTCTGAAGAACAAGCAAGTAAAAGGAGGGAGTGTAAGGCGGACGACCAGACCGCGGGTACCTGCGTGTCGGGTCCGGAACTGATAAGGCTGCATACCCTGTTCCCTGGGGGAAGCAAGAGTGAGCTGGACCTTCCTCCTGACCGAGGGGGGCGGGCAGATAAAAAGGAAAAGAGCTCGCAGCAGGACAGTTTGGCGCGAACAGAGGGCAGCGCACAGTCAGGTGAGCGGCGTGCCCCGCTTCCCCTCTTCACACAGAGCACCGGCGGTGCGAGAGGCCGCACTGACAGGATCCCCCGACATCTGCAGAGGGACTGCTGTACTGAGGGAGACTGTGCGTCCAGCAGCAGCCAGGCAGAGGAATGCCCTGTCCTGGGAACATCAGCAGCATGCAGGTCAGTGTACATCGTCTCCCACCACCAACAGCGGGGACCAGAGAGAGAGAGGAACGTGCAGTGTGTGCCCAGTGACTACAGAGAGAGGTGCAGTGTGTCCGGTGAATACAGAGAGAGGTGCAGTGTGCCCGGTGACTACAGAAGACCCAAAGAAAAGAAAAAAAAGACTAGACTGATAATGGTATGCACATCCCCATAGTAAAATGTGAAAAAACTTTTATTTCATCTTGAACATGATAAATTGAAAAACATTTCAAATATAACACACAACACAACAACCAACTTCCCCTGACGAAGCTGCTCTTTTAGCAGCAATAAGCGTGGGGCCTTTTCCTCACCCCTTTCTCTTTTCCATCAGGACTTCTCACTTATGTGGGTTTATTTATAACCCTGTGTTTGTGCTTAGCTGGCGATGTGGTGATTACACCTAATACTCTTTACCTATTAAGCTTCTATATTGTCTTTTCCTGCAGGACCCTGTTTCAGATGTCAGGTTGCATGATTAGAATTTCATTTCTGGGTTTAGATCATGAGACTCCTCAAGCCTATTCCTTTTTGCATTTTACTCTGCATATGGGTTAGGCCTTGAGATATATATTGTGGCAGGGCTAAGGGTCGTGTAATTGATGGGAGATATGTGTCTCATAAATGGCTTATCTCCATAATGTAAGGCAGAAGTAAAGCATACCAGATATTGTTATTGTTTTTGTTTGAAGGACCTGTGGTGAGGTCACAGTCATGTGACCAGTCAGCTGCTGGGAACGTGGGTGTGGCTACAGCCTTATAATGTGACCTGCTCCTGAACCAGGGAGCTGTATGTGGGGAGGACTACACCTCCCAGCATGTGCTGAGACTCGCGGTCTGAGTCTGCAACCACGAAGGTTTATGTTTTGTTTGCCTAAGCTAGAGGCTATTTTTTGTGATACACTGTTTTATGGTTTATGACAGAAATAAACCTCATGAACTTTGGAAGAACCGGTCTCCTGATTGTCTCCCGCTGCACCTGAGCGAGTCACATCCCCACAATTGGTGGTACACGTGCGGGCAGCGGTCCCAGCAGAGACTTGAGACAGTTGCTGCATGTCCTGGGTGAAGTTTGCAGCGGGGCAACAAGCATTGCCTGGAATCATGGAGGACCTCATGAAACACCTGGTCCAGTCCCAGGCACTGCAGCAGGAAACCAACAAGCTGTTGTTACAGCAGATCCAGCAAAGCCAGCAGGAGCAGCGGCAGCAGTTCCAGCAGAGCCAGCAGGAACAACGGCAGCAGATGCAGCTTCTGGCAACCGCCATCCAGGAGGGCAGGACGAGCGCCCCAACCCCAGGTCGGGCTGATGTCACCGACGTCGAGAAGGTGGTAAGACGCGCATTACAAAAAATGACCCCTGAGGATGATGTGGAGGCCTTCCTGACGGTGTTTGAGAGGGTGGCTGAGAGGGAAAAACTTCAGCCAGAGCGGTGGGCGGAGGTACTGGCCCCTTACCTAACGGGGGGAGCCCCAGAAGGCGTACTTTGACCTGACGGTACAAGATGCCAGAGAGTATCCCAAATTAAAAGCGGAAATTCTCGCACGCTTGGGGGTAACAATGACTACCAGGGCACAGCGAGTTCATCGCTGGGCCTATCACCGGGACAAACCCCCGCGCTCCCAAATGTTTGACCTGTTGCACCTGGTCCAGAAATGGCTGCAGCCAGAGTCGGCTTCCCCTGCACAGATGGTAGAGCGAGTTGTGATGGATCGGTTTGTGCATTCTCTGCCGAGACCTCTACAGACTTGGGTTGCCCAGGGTGATCCCCAAAATGCTGATGAACTGGTTGGGCTGGTCGAGAGATACCAGGGGATGGAAGGTTCCTTGGGGAAGCAGCCCATTCCATATTGGGGGTCCCAGCAGGGGGTGGAGTCACAAAAAGGGGTGGTGCGTCCAAGGTCAAAAGGGGCGGGGGAGGCGGTGCCCAAGGTCCCCTCGGGTGTTATTTGCTGGAAGTGACATGGGCCAGGACATATAGCGGCCCGTTGTCCCCAGACCACCGAGCAGATGTACTGCAGCATGGGACGCCGTAGTTCATACTACGCATATCCAGCTTGCAGTGTGAACTCGCTACCTAACAAGGGGCCACAAGCGTGTCCCGTGAAGGTGAACGGTCGAGCAGTAATGGCGCTTCTGGACTCCGGGAGCTTGGTGACCCTTGTGAGGGCCAGTTTTCCTCTAAACATACTCCCGGGTAAAAAGATTGGTGTTCGGTGCATACATGGCGATGCAAAGGACTACCCTATGGCTAGGGTGAAGATTGAAACGGCGCATGGCACCGAGTCGCATGAAGTTGGCGTTGTTCGAGACTTGTTGCATCCCATAATTATTGGCCGGGATTTCTGTCTGTTTTGGGATCTGTGGGGGATGGGTTCTGAGTGTGCTAGCAAGAGCAGGGAACCAATCCACCCCACTGAGGTATCACCACCACCAGAGGCAGACGAGTTCCCTTTATGTGTCCTTGTTGGGGATGAAGAGGAAGGGTCCCCTGTACCTGACATCCCGGAGTTAGGGGTGGCCGGGGAGAATTTTGGGACTGCCCAACATAGGGACCCCACACTAAGGGAAGCCTTTAACAATGTCACCGTCATTAATGGGGTTGCACAAGAGTCGGGAGCAGACACAAGGTTTCCCCATTTTATGTTGAGTGGGGAATTGTTGTACCGGGTCACGAAAATAAGGGAGGAGGTGGCAGAGCAGTTAATAGTACCAGGCCCCTATAGACGAAAAGTGTTGGACATGGCCCATTCACACATCTTGGGGGGACACCTGGGGGTGGAAAAAACCCAGGAACGGATTGTACAGAGGTTCTATTGGCCTGGGTGTCACCGGGAAATAGTAAACTATTGCAGGTCCTGCCCGACATGTCAGTTAACTGCCCCCACATCTCATTTTCGGAACCCTCTTGTGCCACTGCCCATTATTGAGGTGCCATTTGAGAGAATTGCCATGGACTTGGTCGGTCCCTTAGTTAAATCAGCTCGGGGCCATCAGTATATATGTCATCCTGGACTATGCCACACGCTATCCTGAGGCCATTCCCCTGAGAAACTCCTCTGCGAAGAGTATAGCCCGTGAGCTGGTCCATGTGTTTTCCCGGACGGGTTTGCCGAAGGAGAACCTGACCGACCAGGGGACACCTTTTATGAGCAAGGTGATGAGAGAATTGTGCAGAGTCTTGCAAATTTCCCAGCTGAGGACTTCAGTGTACCATCCACAGTCAGATGGCCTTGTTGAGAGGTTTAACAAGACCCTGAAGAGCATGCTGAGAAAAGTCATAGAGGAAGATGGTAGAGACTGGGATTGTCTCTTACCGTATTTACTGTTTTCTATCCGTGAAGTTCCCCAGGCCTCCACGGGGTTCTCCCCCTTCGAGCTTCTGTACGGCCGGCATCCGCGAGGTCTCCTAGATATAGCCAAGGAAACCTGGGAAGCCGAAGTCACGCCCCACAGAAGCGTCATTGAGCATGTGGCACTGATGCAGCAGAGGGTTGCGAAGGTGATGCCCATTGTTAAAGAACATCTCCGCCAGGCACAAGAGGCTCAGGCCAGGGTCTACAACCGGTCAGCCAGAGTGAGGCAGTTCAATCCGGGAGACCGAGTTCTCGTGCTAATACCGACGGTGGAAAGTAAGTTCTTGGCCAAGTGGCAAGGGCCATATGAGGTGGTGGAGAAACTGGGAGACGTAAACTACAAGATCCACCAACCCGGAAGACGGAAGCCATACCAGGTTTACCATGTTAACCTTATCAAGCCATGGCAAGATAGAGAGCCAGCGGTAACTCCGTGCTTGCTGGGCAACCTAGAAGGGGAGGTTGGAGCCGTTACCATAGCGGAGACTCTATCGAAGGCCCAGAAGCAGCAGTGCCGGGAGTTACTCCAGAAAAACCGCGACCTGTTCTCAGAGTTGCCGGGGTGCACGAAGGTGGTGGAGCACGAAATTCTGACCGAGCCACATGTGCGGGTGAACGTGAAACCATATCGTATTCCTGAGGCCCGGCGAGAGGTAATCTCCAAGGAGGTGCAGCGCATGTTGAAGCTCGGGGTCATTGAGGAATCCAAGAGCGGCTGGTCGAGCCCGATTGTCCTGGTCCCAAAACCTGATGGTGAATGGAGGTTCTGCAACGATTACCGGAAGCTGAATGAGGTCTCCAAGTTCGACGCTTATCCCATGCCACGCGTTGATGAGCTCATCGAGAGACTTGGACCTGCCAGGTACATAACCACTTTGGATCTGACCAAGGGATATTGGCAGATCCCCATGGCACAGGAAGCAAAGGAGAAGACGGCATTCTCCACACCAGATGGGTGCTTCCAGTATGTCCGGATGCCGTTTGGCCTACAGGGAGCTCCAGCAACCTTCCAGAGGGCGATGGATAGAATCCTTGCACCTCATAAGCTATACGCTGCCGCATACCTGGATGATATCGTCATCTTTACCCCGGACTGGGAGACTCACCTGGAAAAGGTCCAAGCAGTGTTTGACGCTCTAAAAGAGGCGGGGTTTACAATAAACCCGAAGAAGTGTGCCTTGGGGAGAGAAGAAGCCAAGTACCTCGGATATGTAGTGGGGCGTGGCGAGATCAAACCCCAAATCAATAAAGTGGAGGCAATTCAAACATGGCCGAGACCTCTGTCAAAGAAGCAAGTTAAAGCCTTCCTGGGGATTGTGGGATATTACAGGAGGTTTATCCCAAACTTCGCCACAATGGCTGCACCTCTAACTGATTTGCTTAAAGGGACAAAGTCAGTGATGGTCAGCTGGTCCGAAGAAGCAGAGTCAGCCTTCCAAGAAATGAAGGGAGCTCTTTGTAAGCAGCCCGTTTTGGTGGCCCCAGACTTTAAACGTGAATTTGTCCTCCAGACAGATGCCTCAGATGTCGGGGTAGGAGCTGTCCTTTCCCAAGAGATACGTGGGGAGGAGCATCCTGTTCTCTACTTGAGTAGGAAGTTGACTTCTTGTGAGAGAAATTACTCAGTTGTAGAGAAGGAGTGTTTGGCCATAAAATGGGCAGTGGACACATTACGGTACTACCTGGTGGGACGGAAGTTTAGGTTAATATCCGACCATGCCCCACTCAGGTGGATGAGGGAAACCAAGGGCAAGAATGCTAGGGTCACCCGCTGGTTCTTAGCCCTACAAGACTTCAGTTTCCATGTAGAGCATAGGGCCGGGAAGCTACATGGGAATGCCGATGCCCTCTCCAGAATCCCTTGCCTGGTAGGTGAAAGTGCCAAGCCCCACGGCTTTAGGCAGAGGGGGGAGGTATGTGGCAGGGCTAAGGGTCGTGTAATTGATGGGAGATATGTGTCTCACAAATGGCTTATCTCCATAATGTAAGGCAGAAGTAAAGCATACCAGATATTATTGTTTTTGTTTGAAGGACCTGTGGTGAGGTCAGTCATGTGACCAGTCAGCTGCTGGGAACGTGGGTGTGGCTACAGCCTTATAATGTGACCTGCTCCTGAACCAGGGAGCTGTATGTGGGGAGGACTACACCTCCCAGCATGTGCTGAGACTCGCGGTCTGAGTCTGCAACCACGAAGGTTTATGTTTTGTTTGTTTGCCTAAGCTAGAGGCTATTTTTGGTGATACGCTGTTTTATGGTTTATGACAGAAATAAACCTCATGAACTTTGGAAGAACCGGTCTCCTGATTGTCTCCCGCTGCACCTGAGCGAGTCACATCCCCACAATATATATATATATATATATATATATATATATATATATATATATATATATTCTTTGGTATTCATCTTGTCTCAGGGTTTAAGTCAGGTTGACTTCAGTACATATTGTCTTGATCTTGCCATTGGACATCTATTAGGGATATACGGATGTATATTCATTTCTGGCTATTCACACATCCTCCAGCTTATCCATTTTTCTATGATTGTCATGGTATGTATCTTTGTATACAGTTGTGGCCAAAAGTATTGACACCCCTGCAATTGTGTCAGATAATACTCAGTTTCTTCCTGAAAATGATTGCAAACACAAATTCTTTGGTATTATTATCTTCATTTAATTTGTCTTAAATGAAAAAACACAAAAGAGAATGAAGCAAAAAGCAATACATTGATCATTTCACACAAAACTCCAAAAATGGGCCACACAAAAGTATTGGCACCCTCAGCCTAATACTTGGTTGCACAACCTTTAGCCAAAATAACGGCGACCAACCGCTTCCGGTAACCATCAATGAGTTTCTTACATTGCTCTGCTGGAATTTTAGACCATTCTTCTTTGGCAAACTGCTCCAGGTCCCTGATATTTGAAGGGTGCCTTCTCCAAGCTGCCATTTTTAGATCTCTCCACAGGTGTTCTATGGGATTCAGGTCTGGACTCATTGCTGGCCACCTTAGAAGTCTCTAGTGCTTTCTCTCAAACCATTTTCTAGTGCTTTTTGAAGTGTGTTTAGGGTCATTGTCCTGCTGGAAGACCCATGACCTCTGAGGGAAACCCAGCTTTCTCACACTGGGCTCTACATTATGCTGCAATGCTTGACTGTAGGGACCGTGTTCTTTTCTTTGAATGCCTTTTTTTCTCCTGTAAACTCTATGTTGATGCCTTTGCCCAAAAAAGCTCTACTTTTGTCTCATCTGACCAGAGAACATTCTTCCAAAACGTTTTAGGCTTTTTCAGGTAAGTTTTGGCAAACTCCAGCCTGGCTTTTTTATGTCTCGGGGTAAGAAGTGGGGTCTTCCTGGGTCTCCTACCATACAGTCCCTTTTCATTCAGACACCGACGGATAGTACGGGTTGACATTGTTGTACCCTCGGACTGCAGGGCAGCTTGAACTTGTTTGGATGTTAGTCGAGGTTCTTTATCCAACATCCGCACAATCTTGCGTTGAAATCTCTTGTCAATTTTTCTTTTCCGTCCACATCTAGGGAGGTTAGCCACAGTGCCATGGGCTTTAAACTTCTTGATGACACTGCGCACGGTAGACACAGGAACATTCAGGTCTTTGGAGATGGACTTGTAGCCTTGAGATTGCTCATGCTTCCTCACAATTTGGTTTCTCAAGTCCTCAGACAGTTCTTTGGTCTTCTTTCTTTTCTCCATGCTCAATGTGGTACACACAAGGACACAGGACAGAGGTTGAGTCAACTTTAATCCATGTCAACTGGCTGCAAGTGTGATTTAGTTATTGCCAACACCTGTTAGGTGCCACAGGTAAGTTACAGGTGCTGTTAATTACACAAATTAGAGAAGCATCACATGATTTTTTGAACAGTGCCAATACTTTTGTCCACCCTCTTTTTTATGTTTGGTGTGGAATTATATCCAATTTGGCTTTAGGACAATTCTTTTTGTGTTTTTTCATTTAAGACAAATTAAATGAAGATAATAATACCAAAGAATTTGTGTTTGCAATCATTTTCAGGAAGAAACTGAGTATTATCTGACAGAATTGCAGGGGTGTCAATACTTTTGGCCACAACTGTATGTTATATACGCTACAACAACCATGATTAATTGTCTCCTGTAAAACATTGTTTCTATTAGTGGGCTTATATTTATTTTCTGTATGAGCTTTATTAAAGACCTATTTTGTCGAACATTTTTTGGGGGTGTTGGTTATTGAGTTACAAGTGTGTTGTATTTTAAATGTTTTTTAAATTTATCATGTTCAAGATGAAATAAAGGTTTTTTTCATATTTTACTATGGGGAGGTGCATACCATTATTAGTCTAGTCCTTTTTCTTTTCTTTGGGTCTATTGTTATACAGGTATAGCACCCTGGTTACAGAAATGAATAACAATAGTGCCCCCTTTTTCTGTATTTCGGTGCCAAATGCTTTGGGCCCGTGAGCACGTGCCACATTAGAGGGACCGGGTACGGGACTGACACTTATGTCCTGAGAATTGCCAGTGTATATTAGCAGAGCCACGTCGGGCTCATAGAGTACTGCGGCCCGCCCCTTGTCAGCCCCTGTAGCATATGGACTAGGGGCAGCGGAAGGTACCGGAGACAGACCGCTGCCGCCAGAAGTCGAAACAGTGATGCCCACAGGACCCCATTGAAAAAGACACCGTGTCAGCCGTTGTCGGCGCTATTGACTTCAGAGTCTGAGAAGCTACTGACTTTCTAGCCAGAATTCAACAGAACTGCCATTCCCTGAACCTTTATTCTTCAACTCAGAATAGCCTTTGCAGCTAGACTGTTTATTCCCGTTTAACCCATTACCTCCCTGTGTGGCGTATTCCCTGGCTCATTACTTGTTAACCCTTGCTCTGCCTCCTGTCGGTCACTGCTTCCCACCTCACCACTGGCTGAGCTGTCCACAGGGGAGGTGCTATAGAGGGGCTCTCACAGAAACAACTCCGTTTTTACGCTTCTCCTCTGTTTCCAGGTTTCCATGGGAACTGCAGCTCTCTCTTAGACGTGGATACCGGATGTCCCTCTCGTCGTCACTTCCGGGATCAGGTGACGGCCATCTTTACGTTGATCTGCCGGGAGGAGGAGGAAGCTCCGCATACGCCTGACATCTGTAGCCCGCAACCCAGGACCGGTCATCGCGTCCTTCACCCAGGTCAGACTCTCCGCCATCCGCGGGCACAGTGCGGGCAGCCGGTGACTGACGGGTGTGAGGTGCTGTCAGTGCTGCCGGGGGGAGAGGTTAGTGACAGCTCAGTCAGGGGGGGAGCGCCATTCATTCCCGGGACAGGCCATGCTGGGAGTTGTAGTGCTGAGTGGTCACAGACCACCTGTGTGCTGGGAAACCCTTGGCTGCCATCTGTATACCGTCTGTCACTTGTGTGTGTCGCCCTCACAGATGGGAATAGATGTCATGCAGCATCTGTCAGTGATGGGATGAAGCCTCCACTTCCTATCCCATATGATCCTGCTAGATAATGGGGGAACCTGCGCCCCCCTTAGAATGTTCATACAGTTTTATAGGTTTCCATTGATTCTTGTCTCTGAAAGAGGTTCTGCAGCAGTGTCGGCCCGTATTATCGTCAGTGGGGTCTTTTGGTCCCAATTTGCGTAAGTGCCGTTTTATCCCCTATAACAGAACCCGATCCACTAATGTGATCCGGGCGTTAGGGACCTGCGGTTTGGAAATATTACAATTCCTTCACCTTCTCATTCAGTTTTGATTCTTCCCTATTTTACGGCTCCATCCTCGTCCCAGGGGGTCACAATCTAATGCCCTGTGTTATTCCTGCGGAGCTACCGGGTACTTCATCACTGATACCCCCGGAGTGTAGCTTCCATCCGTTTTTATGGGAGTTAAAGGGGCTGTCTGGTGAAAACAAGTCATCACCTATCCTAAGGACCGGCTGATTGGTGGGCGCCCACCCGCCCATGGCAGAATGGAGCAATTACATCCCCGTTATTGTGAGTAGTAGCAAATTGAAGACCCTGCTGCCGCTCTATTCATCCTCTATGGGGCAGCCAGACCAATCCATCAGCCCCATAGGGAATGGATGGAACAGGGGTAGAGTGAGTGTGCACACTTGAGCCCGTTCTGCCAGGGGTCCGACTTCCACCTATCAGCAACTTATTAATACTATGGTTAGGTGATAACGTCACTTGACAACCCCTTTAAGCAAACAGGATAGAGCAACCGTGGCCGACTTTTTTTCGATCACCGCTCCTGTTGGCTGCGGTCTAGGAGCAGTGTGAAATGCACTGATGAGAATATCCCTTTAAGAGGCCGGCACCTGTTAGCTGATGCATGCTGCCCAGCAGCAAGTATCAGATCGTGGCTGTATGGTCTCAGCCATACATGTTTAACTCTGAAATGTTGCAGGGTTTCAGAGAAAACCAGTTTAATAGTCATCAGGGACCGAGCCGCACGGGAGATTAGTAGGACAGGCGGCTCAGTCCCTGTCACTTCAGCAGAGTGGGAAGGATGAAGCCAATGCGGACCCACCTGTCCGACTAGTCCCCATGTGGTTGGGTCCCGGCAGCTATTAAGTCAAGTTTTTCTCTGTTCAGCATCAAACATACCTGGCTGTGATCATACACCCAGTGACTGGCACGTTCCGCCGGTGGATCTGGCAACAGGGATCAGCTGTCAGGTTCCCTTTAAAGTCACTTTTGCCCCAAGTCATCATTGCCTTTGCGCCTGTTTTTTTTTTTTTCTAGTTTTGTGCCTTTTTTTTTTTAAATGTCCCCAATTCCTTATTGTATTTGCACCTTTTTTTTTAAAGTCTACTTTATATATTTTCGCCTGTTTTGTTTTGTTTCTGCATCGCGGGCTGAATATCACAATTCCAGATGTTTTTACCTATTTCAACAATGGTAGCTTTTTAAAAAGTCACAATTTGGCAAAATTTCACTCCTGTGTCCGAGTTTGAGTATGTGCTGATTTCTATGGCCGCTACCATAAGTTTTTTTTTTTTTTTTTATGCTTGACATCCTCTCTTGCGGTTATAGGACCTGGCCATTTATATATTGATGTCTATCAAGTGTTAATAAATATACAAAGTTTCCATTTAATGTGACAGAGCCACCGAGAATGGTGTCCTGTGTGACGAGACTCTGAAATGCTGCGCCTGGGAGGAAAACCTGTAGGACAGGTCTGGCCACTTGTCAACATTTTGGTGTAAAGGCCCCGTCACACAGCGATCTCGCTAGCGAGATCGTTGCTAAGTCACAAGCCACAGGAAAGCCCAGCACATTTCTTTGGTCGCTGGGCTCCCGCTGGCCAGCACACATCGCTGCGTGTGACCGGCGTCCCTTGGATACCCGATGTGTACATTAGTTACCAAGCGCGCTGTTGCAGGTACCTGGTAACTAACGTACACATCGGGTATCCAAGGGACGCACGTCCCTTGGATACCCGATGTGTACGTTAGTTACCAGCTGCAGGCATCAACGCGCTGGTAACTAACAGAACACAGCGATGCAGCACGCTCGGCGTCGCTGTGCTAATCGCTGGTGAAGCTGTCTGTTTGACAGCTCACCAGCGATCACATAGCGACTTACCAGCGATCCTGACACCTTGATATCGTTGTCGGGATCGCTGGTAAATCGTCATGTGTGACGGGGCCTTAATGGCCTCTTAAGCTTATACCAAGGTGAGTTATGGGCACAATCCCTACTGCGCAGAATGTCTGTGTGCCCCAGAGTATGGCAGCAGATAGGGCATGTACTGCGCCCCCTGATGGCCATCATCCAGTGCAGCAGGCAAGGAAGACGCACGCCCCTATTGCCTGTGATACATGGAGCCTGAGCATTGTTACAGGTGGTATCGCTGGTCGGGGGTCACCTTACCTAATCCACACAAGCACATGTGTATATAATGGGGATCGTTTGCCATCTGTACAGTGTGCTGTCACTACGCAGTATTCCGCCATATAGCATGCCCCTGCTAGTAGGTTACACAGTAGAATGAGACGCCCCCAGCATGATGTAACGGTGTCATGTACGGTGTGTTGAGGCTTAATGCCATACTTGTGGTGTATAAAGGACCAGCTCTACCCCTTTACTCCGCTGAGAAATCCTTACTTTATTCCTGCTACCTGTTACTTGGAATTTCATTATGGTTGCAGAAGGATAAAGTGTAATCACATCAGTCCGTGTCCCCAGTGGGCTCACAATCTAATTTCCCTAATTTGTCGGACATACATGTAATTAGACTACTATCATAGGAAGCCAATTAGCCCATGTTACTGTCCTGCCGGGATTTCCAGTCACAGCTTTGGCGTTGCCTCTGACCTGCTCCTTGTTTCCTTTCCTGTCGGAGGGGGCGGCTCGGCCTCGTTCCTTCCTGCTGATAACTCTGTGGCTATCGTCCTTCCTCACTCACCGACCCACTGTGTCTTCTCCTTACAGCTAAGAGCGAAATCCCTGCGCAAATATGACAGACTCCAAGTATTTCACCACCACCAAGAAAGGTAAGAGGTGGAGATGTGGGCAGCCTCTCGCTCCCCCGAGCCTTGGAGGACCTATTCTTACATCTCCAACCTACAGGTGAGATCTTCGAGCTGAAAGCTGAGCTGAACAGCGACAAGAAGGAGAAGAAGAAGGAAGCTGTGAAGAAAGTCATAGCCTCCATGACCGTTGGGAAGGATGTTAGGTGAGCGGGGGGTAGGTTGTCATATTGCGCTGTTACTGGCGATGGCTGGTGGCGATAGTGATTCTGGGGGAAGTGGGAAGTTGGAAGGCTGTCCCGTACTGACTGGCTGACTTGGCTTTTATTAACGCCGGGAAGTTATCAGTCATCATATTGTGCCTTTCAGCTCTTTTGGAAAATCCTCGTGATCTGCAACCCTCATATTTTGCTCCTTCAGTAGTTTTTTTTTTTTTTTTTTTTTTTTTTTGTTCTCTTTTGTTGTTGTAGCGTTTATAGGGTTATTAACCCCTTCCCACAGTATGACGTGAATTATTATCCTGGGAGGTTATCAGCTTGTGAGGAGGGGGCTCAAGAGCTTAGCTCCCTCTAAACACGGCTTATGCCGGTAATAATACCTGTCCGGCACTTGTCTCTAACATTTGTTAACCATTTAGTTGGCACTGTCAGTCCCTGACACCGGCATTTAAATGGAACGCGCGTATCAGCTTCCATTACCTCCCTCGTAGCACAATCGGTCCCTGTCGCTGCCATCTGGGTGCTCCTATAAAACTAATCCACAGGCTGAGCTCCATGGGAGACCAAGATTTCCACTATATACTGTTGTATTGCACAATGTAATATCGCTTGTTTGAGTCCCTTAACAAAAACATATTAAAAATTTTTAAAAAACTCTTCTCTTTTCTGCCCCTGTTAAAAATAAAGGAAATAAACATATTTAGTATTATTGCATCAGTGAAAGGCTGTCAAAATATGGAATTAATTAACCCCTTTTGTTAAGCACCCTAAAGAAAAAAAAACAAAATTGTGAAATTATTTTTGATCACCTCCCAAAATAAAACATCCTATGTACCCCAAATTGGTATCAATAAGATGTCAGCTCTCCACACAAATAAATAAGCTATCACTCAACTCCAGCTACAGAAAAATTAAAATATTACAGGACTTGGAAACTGGCAACACAAAGCAAACAAAAAATGTTATTTCTTCCCCCAAAAAATTTTCAACACTTAAATTGTCGTAATCGGACTGACATGGAAAATCATATTTTCAGGTCATTTTTGTTGCACAATGAATGCTGTAAAAATAAAATAAAAAAAACAAACAATGGCAGAATTGAATTTATGGTATATTTTATTTCTCCATGTCATCCCACTTAGAATTTTTTTTCTCCATGTTTTCACTACATTTTGCAAAATGAACGGCGTCATTCAGGACTACAATTGTCCCACACAAAAAAAAGCCCTCTTGCGGTTATGTCATCAGAAAAATAATAAAAGGAATGGTTCTTGGAAGAAGGTGAAGAAAAAAACTCCTTGGTCCTTAAAGGGTTAGTGGCTTTTGCCAGTAGCAGCGGGCACGTGTAGAAAACTGGATACGGCATGTGTATGTATGGCATTGTCACTAAATCGCTCCGTTTTGTGATAGTGCCCTGTTTCCGGACGTGGTGAACTGCATGCAGACTGACAACCTGGAACTGAAGAAGCTGGTGTACTTATACCTGATGAACTACGCCAAGAGCCAGCCGGACATGGCCATCATGGCTGTAAACACCTTTGTTAAGGTGGGTGATGAAATGAAGGCTCCATGCCAACTTTCATAGAATCATAGAATCGTAGAGTTGAAAGGAACCTCCTGGGCCATCTGGTCCAACCCCCTGCTCAAAGCAGGATTCGCTAAATCATTCCAGTCAGATGTCTGTCCAGCCTCTGTTTGAAGACTTCCATTGAAGGAGAACTCGCCACTTCTCGTGGCAGCCTGTTCCACTCATTGATCACTCTAACTGTCAAAAAGTTTTTTCTAATCTCTAATCTGTGTCTCCTCCCATTCAGTTTCATCCCATTGCTTCTAGTCTTTCCTTGTGCAAATGAGAATAAAGTTGATCCTTCTACAATGTGACAGCCCTTTAGATATTTGTAGACAGCTATTAAGTCTCCTCTCAGTTTTCTCTTTTGCAAACTAAACATTCCCAAATCCTGCAACCTTTCCTCATAAGACAGGGTTTGCAGACCGGTCACCATTCTGGTCGCTCCTTTCTGAACTTGCTCCAGTTTGTTGATGTCTTTTTTAAAATGTGGTGCCCAAAACTGGACACAATATTCCAGATGAGGTCTGACCAAAGAGGAGTAGAGGGAAATAATGACTTCACGTGATCTAGACTGTATGCTTCTGTTAATACATCCTAGAATTGCATTTGCCTTTTTTGCTGCTGCATCACACTGTTGACTCATATTCAGTCTGTGATCTATTAGTATACCAAAGTCTTTTTCACATGTGCTGTCACTTAGCCCTATTCCTCCCATTCTATATATGCTTTTTTCATTTTTATTGCCCAGATGTAGTACTTTGCATTTCTCCCTGTTAAAAACCATTCTGTTAGTTGCTGCCCACTTCTCCAGTTTATTTAAATCTTTTTGAATCCTCTCTCTCTCTTCTCTAGTATTAGCTATCCCTCCTAGCTTTGTGTCATCAGCAAATTTAATCAGTTTACCCTCAATTCCTTCATCTAAATCGTTGATAAAGATGTTGAACAATACAGGGCCCAGGACAGAGCCCTGTGGTACCCCACTTGAGACATTCTTCCAACTGGATGTGCAGCCATTTACGACCACTCTTTGGGTCCGATCACTAAGCCAGTTATGAATCCACCTAACAGTTGCCTTGTCCATTCCATACTTAGTCATTTTTTTCAATAAGGATTGTATGAGAGACTTTGTCAAATGCTTTGCTGAAGTCAAGATATACTATATCTACAGCATTTCCTTGATCCACCCAATCAGTGATACCGTCATAGAAGGAAATTAAGTTAGTCTGACATGACTTATTAGTTACAAACCCATGCTGACTCTGTTTAATCACTTCATTCTTATCCAGGTATTGACATACATGTTTAATAATTTGTTCAAAGATCTTTCCTGGTATAGAAGTCAGACTCACCGGCCTATAGTTGCCTGGGTCCACCTTCTTCCCCTTTTTGAAGATAGGAACAACATTTGCTCTTCTCCAGTCTTCTGGCACTTCTCCTGTTCTCCCAGAATTTTCAAAGATTATGGAGAGGGGTTCAAAAATTTCTTCTGCTATCTCCTTCAGTACTCTGGGGTGTAATTCATCTGGACCTGGAGACTTGAATTCATTTAGGTTTGCTAAGTGTTTCCTCACTATCTTTCTGTTTATAGATATCCTGGATTCTTCTATTCCCTTAATAGAACATTGAATAACAGTTGATGTTACATTTCCTTTCTGAGAGAAAACAGATGCAAAATAGGAATTTAAAAGTTCAGCCTTCTCAACATCCTGTCTTACCATTTCATCATTTTCATCCTGTAAAAATCCTATAGCATCTTTGACTTTTATTTTATTTTTGACATATCCCCAAAATCCTTTATTATTGCTTTTGACATCTCTTGCAAGCCTCAATTCATTTTCAGCTTTAGATAATCTGATTTGTGCCCTGCAGGTTCTGCAGACAGCATTATATTCTTCTTTAGATATGCCTCCCTCTTTCCATTTTATAAACATTTTTTTCTTTCTTTTTAGCTTGTGCTTAAGTTCTGTGTTCATCCATCCTGGTTTCCTTAAATGCTTCCTATTCTTCCCTCTTTTCGGAATTGTTAACAACTGTTCTTTGAGAATTTCATTTTTCAAGATTTCCCATCCTTCCTGGACATTTTTGTCTTTAAGGATATCCAGCCATTGGATCCCTCCAATTCTCTTTCTGAATCCCTTAAAATCTGCCTTTCTGAAATCTAACCTTGACGTCTGAGTCTTCACAGGTCTTCCGCCTCTAGTTATCCAAAATTCTAAAATAGCATGGTCGCTACCTCCTAGGGTCCCAGCCACTTTTACCTCCTCAACCATTTCCTCCCTGTTTATAAGGATTAGATCCAAGGTAGCAGTTCCTTGTTTTCTCCCCTACCTTTTGGAAGATAAAGTTGTCAGCAAGAGAGGATAAGAATTTCCTTGACCTGTTAGTTTTGCCTGAGAGAGATTCCCAACAAATGTCTGGATAGTTGAAATCTCCCATGACAACTATGTCATATTTTTGGAGAACTTGGCCATTTGATGCATAAAGAGTTCATCCATATCTTCAGCTTGCACAGGCGGCCTGTAGTAAATGCCTACAATGGTGTCCTTTCCATTGTTCTGTCCTTGTATTCTTACCCAAACAGTTTCCACAGAACTCCCAGTCTCTGAAGCTTCAATCTCTGTGCAGATATACGCGTTTCTAACATACAATGCAACACCCCCTCCTCGTTTATCAAGTCTGTTTCTTGCAAATAAGTTGTATCCTTCTAGTCTTGTATTCCAATCATGTGTATTGTCCCACCAAGTTTCAGTGATTCCAATGACATCATATTTCTTTTCCTGTGTTAGTAGTTCCAATTCTCCTTGTTTGTTGCCCATGCTTTGTGCATTAGTATAGAAACATTTTAGTTTGTGATTGGTTTCTCTTTCTCCAATATTTTTATTAATTAGATTCTTTCGTCTTTGTTCTTCCTTTCCACTTCTAATAGCAGACTTCTCAATAGCATTTGTCAGGTGTATGGCTTTTTCTGGTCTTTTGCTTCCCTTCCCATGTTGTTCTAGTTTAAAGCTCTCCTTACAAGTGTAGCAAGGCGACTTCCAAATACATGCTTACCAGTCTTCGTAAGGTGCACCCCATCTCTAGCAAGTAGTCCATCGTATAAGTAGTTCACTCCGTGATCCAGAAATCCAAATCGTTGCTGACGGCACCATCGACGTAGCCAGTTGTTCACCTGCAGAATCTTATTCCACCTCCTTGCTCCATGGCCATCCACTGGGAGGATGGAAGAGAAGACCACCTGCACTCCCAGTTCTTTCACTTTCTTGCCTAAGTCTTCAAAGTCTGCAGATGGTTTCCAGGTCGTTTCTTGCGGTGTCATTTGTCCCCACATGTAGTAGCAGGAATGGGTAGTCATCTGTAGGTCTGAAGAGTCCTGATATCCTGTCAGACACATCTTTAATTTTTGCACCTGGAAGACAGCACATTTCTCTTGAAGTTATATCCGGTCTGCAGATAGCGGCCTCTGTTCCTCTCAACAGGGAATCCCCCATGACCACCACTCTCCGTTTCTTCTTCACAACATTTTTCTTTCTCCATCCTGGAGGACTCTGAAGGTGTACAATGTTGCTGTTTGTTGGAAAAGTCTTATCCTGATGTATTTCTTCATCGTTTTCCTGCGTGAGAGCCTGGTACTGGTTTCTGAGAAGTATGGGTGCTGACTGCCTCCTGATCCTCCTGCTTCTCTGGGTCACATGTCTCCATTCCTCTGTTTCTTCAGGTGCACTTCGAATTTCTTCTCTTTCTGTAACATGAAGAGATAATTCTGCTCTGTCCAAGAACTCTTCACCTTCCTTAATGATCTTCAACGTAGCTAACCTCTCTTCGAGATTTTGCAACTTTTCCTCCAACAGGAACACAAGCTTGCATTTGTAGCATGTGAAGTTTGGCTTTTCCACTGGTAAATCTGTGAACATGTAGCCACCAAATGGCTCCTGGCCTCTTCCATCTTGAGATTTCTTAAAAACGATGAAAGATGAGCCAAAATTTTTCCGGTTTTTCCGATTTCCTCTTTTCAACTGCAACGGCCAAAACCCAGTGATCGTTGAGCTCGCGGAGACTCTTCACTTATCCCAGAAGGCACTGGGAATATGCAAATGTTCTCCTCAAGACTCTTCCCCTGGTTTTCCGATTTCCTCTTTTCAGCTGCAACGGCCAAAACCCAGTGATCGTTGAGCTCGCGGAGACTCTTCACTTATCCCAGAAGGCACTGGGAATATGCAAATGATCTCCTCAAGACTCTTCCCCTGGTTTCGTGTCTACCTTTTTCCTCATAGCTTGTAAGCTTGCGAGCAGGGCCCTTATTCCTCTTGGTATCTGTTATGATCTATGTGATTATTGTTATGCTGTAATGTCTATTGTCTGTACAAGTCCCCTCTGAAATGTAAAGTGCTGCGGAATATGTCGGCGCTTTAGAAATGAGATTTATTATATTTCACATTACTGCCATACATCTTTTGTTTGATGGGACGGATACATTATGATTGATACAATTATGATAAGCCATGTAAAGATATAAGAAAAATCTTTATATAGAGCCAACATATTCCGCAGCGCTTCACAATACATCAGTTCATATACAACAGTCATAAGTAACAACGTTGAAGATAATACAATAATTAAAGCAAAATAATGACGACCCTGCTCATAAGAGCTTACAATCTACAATATTGGAGCAGGATGTAATGCCCGCTGAAGGTTTGTTTCGTCTCATAGCACATCCATGCCCACAAACATATTGCTCCTACACAAGCTAGACCTGTCACTGTACTGTGATGAATGAAAATTCCCCAATGTCTGAAGGGATTGTCCAGTTAGAAGATTTTGATAACCTATCGTCAAATTAGGTCTTTCTTAGAAGATCGAAGAGGGTCCAGCATGCAACGCCCCCACCAGTCAGCTGTTATATAGTTGTAAGCACATTGAAATAAGTTGCAGTGCGCGGCTCCATTCAATGTGTAGCGGCTGCAGCTTGATACAGCTCTTAATTAGTGATGAGCAAACCTGCTCGGATAAGGTGTTATCTGAGCATGCTGGGGTGCTAGCAGAGTGTCTTTGCCGTGCTCTAATAATATGCTCTAGTCCCCATGCCTGCAGGTCTCGCCGCTGTTTGACAGCCACAAATTGCCTGATAAACAGGCAATCCCTGCATGTGTTGCAGCTGTTGAACTATTGCGAAACATGCAGCTGCGGGGACGCAAACATATTTTTCGAGCCTGCAGAAGACATTCGGTTAGCACACGAGCATGCTCAGATAACACCGTATCAGAGCACGTTCACTCATCACTACTCCTTATCAAATGAGCGGTTCTGCAGTACCCAGCAGCGATCACTACATATGGACTGGAGCTGTGCACTGCAGCTTTGTTCAATGTATTATTTTCCACATAAGCACTATCTGCATATACTTGAGAATTTTCATAACTTGCTAGAGTTGCAGAGAATATTGTTATTGCAGGCTAAACGGGTTGGTCCCAATTTTTTACATATGGGCATAAAGCATAAAATACTTTGAAGAAGCACTCTCATGAAGTTTTTATTTTCATTAATTCTGTGTACGCAGTGTAGTGTGGGCGTATTAACCTATTCACCTATCGCCGCCTTCTCCAGGATCCAGCGCCGCTCTGCTCCTCTTCTCAGTGACATCACCGCACTTTCGACTCTCTGGGTCATTACATGCGTGAGCCATAATTCTCCCTAGCAATGCAAACCCATGTAGTCTAGTTCTGACACTCCATAGGCTTGCATTGTAAAAGTCACTTTTGGGTCATGCAGAGCGCAGCATGACTCGTGGAGTCTGAAGTGTGGTGACATCACTGAGAAAAGGAGCAGAGTGGCGCCGCATCCGGGAGTAGGTGGCGCTAGGTGACTCTATGAATACACTCACACTACATGCACATACATACAAATTTATTGAAGAAAATACTTCATCAGAGTTTCTTTAAAATAATCAAAAAAAGTATTCACCTGTGAATTGTCCGGAATTAGTGACATTGTGATCACATGTAAGTGAATGGCCTCAGAGGTGAGTAGCATGGCCGACATGATTGCTGAGGCCAGTGATTGGGTGTAGAGGTCGTCCACAAAAACTGGTGGGAGCGGCAGGGGGACTAGCTGGTGCGTTATTACATATTTTATTATTTTGAAGCATCGACTGTTTGCCTTGGCAAATGCTGTCATCTGCTACACATCGGCTATCTTTTTGCTGCATATTAAACTAATCAGTAGAAAACCTTCCCTGCAGACTTTACATTTTGACACCATATTGCACCCACCCTGACATACTGATAACGTTGGTTGTCTTTCAGCGGATGGATGTCTCAGATATCACGGAGGTTATATTACACTTGTGGGAAGGAAGCCACAACCTGATCATTTACTCCTGCTCCAAGCACTTCATATAGCTTATTACTGTGTGCTGCTGCCTTCATTCATTTATCATATGAAATAATAAAACCTAGACAGGTTCTCTTTAATCAATCATTTTATTCCAGGTACTAAATTTAGTTTTGTATCTTGTATTCATTTCTTCTGTATATATATTTTTTGGCTTGTCCTCTTTTGTTCAGGACTGTGAAGACCCAAACCCCCTGATCCGTGCACTGGCGGTGCGCACCATGGGCTGTATCCGTGTGGACAAAATCACCGAGTATCTCTGCGAGCCATTGCGCAAATGCCTGAAGGATGAGGACCCATATGTGCGCAAGACGGCAGCAGTGTGTGTCGCCAAGCTGCATGACATTAATGCTCAGCTAGTGGAAGATCAGGGCTTTCTTGATACGTTGAAAGATCTCATTTCTGACTCTAATCCGATGGTAAGGAAACTGCCCTTATTGCATTTTGTTGGTGGAGATGAGGAGCATTTTAAAAGGTCCAAAAGCAGTTACCACCATGTTTCTGCTGGATTAAGCAAAGCCGTTTGAAGTTACTATTCGTTGCTGAAAATGCCCAAAAACATAAATCATGGCTACTGCTTGGACCTTGTTGGCTGAACGGCAAGTACTATACCTGCTTGTACATGTACATCCTACCTTCTCATTCTAGGTTGTGGCTAACGCTGTAGCAGCTCTATCAGAGATTGCAGAGTCCCACCCGAATAGTAACCTCCTGGACTTGAACCCACAGTCAATCAATAAGTTGCTTACTGCTCTTAATGAGTGTACAGAATGGGGTCAGATCTTCATCCTGGACTGTTTGGCCAACTATATTCCCAAAGATGACCGGGAAGCTCAAAGGTAAGTTGAAAGTATATCATGGCACAAAATGACTGTTCAAACCAAGCACACACTCTTAGGTCACACTATCATTTCAGTGCACCTTTAAGCCTACATGATTTTTACATATCTCCACAGAGATAGATGGAAAACTAGGTGGGTAGATGTACTGACCTGAATAGTCATGCCGATGGTTCACCGAACTCCTGTGCTTGGTTTGTACAGTCATTTTGTGCTGACAAAATCCTTTAATATGAAAGTTGTTCATGTGGTTTTTTTTTTTTTGTTTTTTTTTTTACACTATATTTGATGCGCTTGTCCTCTCCACAGTGTATGTGAACGTGTTACACCACGTCTTTCACATGCCAATTCAGCTGTGGTCCTTTCTGCGGTCAAGGTCCTCATGAAACTTATGGAACTGCTATCAAAAGATTTGGATTACTATGGGACACTGTTGAAGAAGCTGGCACCCCCTCTTGTCACTTTGCTCTCTGCTGAGCCCGAATTACAGTATGTGGCACTGCGCAATATCAATTTAATAGTGCAGAAGCGGTAAGATTTTCATGTCCAAACTGATCAGCTTGACCAATGCGCTGTGTCCCCCAGTCACGGTCATTTATTCGACGTGCCTTTTCTTCCAGGCCAGAGATCTTGAAGCATGAGATGAAAGTTTTCTTTGTGAAATACAATGATCCAATATACGTTAAACTTGAAAAGCTTGACATCATGATCAGATTGGCATCACCTGCCAATATTGCCCAGGTTGGTGGCTGTATTATGTTGGGGTGTACAACTTTTGTTGGGGCTCTGAAAATTTTCCCGTTAGGATATCTGTACTTCAATATAATTTCTTTGAAAAACAATTAGGTTCTGGCTGAACTGAAGGAATACGCCACAGAGGTGGACGTAGATTTTGTACGGAAGGCTGTTAGAGCAATTGGACGCTGTGCTATTAAAGTGGAGGTATGAAATTATGTCTTCAAATGTACACTTTGGCCGGCTTAAAGGGCTATTCCAGGCAGATATATTTATTGCCTATCCCCTTATCTAGGAAACACTATATTATTAGGGGTCCACAACAAAGAATAAAAGAAAAAACAATGATTGGGAGTCTAGTAATATTAAAGAGTATATCACAAAAAGCTTTATTAGGTAATAAAATTCAGGCAGGGGAAACAGGAAACATACGTGCATGTGAAACAAATGTGCATGGAACGCATAAGGTAGCAGCAAAATATAATAATTTATAGCAACCAACTAAAAAAGTCTTGTGTAATGATAATGTACAGTTAGGTCCATATATATTTGGACAAAGACAACATTTTTCTAATTTTGGTTCTAGACATTACCACGATGAATTTTAAACAAAACAATTCAGATGCAGTTGAAGTTCAGACTTTCATCTTTCATTTGAGGGTATCCACATTAAAATTGGATGAAGGGTTTAGGAGTTTCAGCTCCTTAACATGTGCCACCCTGTTTTTAAAGGGACCAAAAGTAATTGGACAGATTAATTGTAAATAAAATGTTCATTTCTAGTACTTGGTTGAAAACCCTTTGTTGGCAATGACTGCCTGAAGTCTTGAACTCATGGACATCACCAGACGCTGTTTCCTCCTTTTTGATGCTCTGCGAGGCCTTCACTGCGGTGGTTTTCAGTTGCTGTTTGTTTGTGGGCCTTTCTGTCTGAAGTTTAGTCTTTAACAAGTGAAATGCATGCTCAGTTGGGTTGAGATCAGGTGACTGACTTGGCCATTCAAGAATATTCCACTTCTTTGCTTTAATAAACTCCTGGGTTGCTTTGGCTTTATGTTTTGGGTCATTGTCCATCTGTAGTATGAAACGACGACCAATCAGTTTGGCTGCATTTGGCTGGATCTGAGCACACAGCATGGCTCTGAATACCTCAGAATTCATTCGGTTGCTTCTGTCCTATGTCACATCATCAATAAACACTAGTGACCCAGTGCCACTGGCAGCCATGCATGCCCATGCCATCACACTGCCTCCGCCGTGTTTTACAGATGATGTGGTATGCTTTGGATCATGAGCTGTACCATGCCTTCTCCATACTTTTCTCTTTCCATCATTCTGCTAGAGGTTGATCTTGGTTTCATCTGTCCAAAGAATGTTCTTCCAGAACTGTGCTGGCTTTTTTAGATGTTTTTTAGCAAAGTCCAGTCTAGCCTTTTGATTCTTGATGCTTATGAGTGGCTTGCACCGTGCAGTGAACCCTCTGTATTTACTTTCATGCAGTCTTCTCTTTATGGTAGATTTGGATATTGATACGCCTACCTCCTGGAGAGTGTTGTTCACTTGGTTGGCTGTTGTGAAGGGGTTTCTCTTCACCATGGAGATAATTCTGCGATCATCCACCACTGTTGTCTTCCGTGGGCGCCTAGGTCTTATTGCATTCGAGTTCACCAGTGCTTTCTTTCTTTCTCAGGATGTACCAAACTGTAGATTTTGCCACTCCTAATGTAGCAATTTCTCGGATGGTTTTTTTTCTGTTTTTGCAGCTTAAGGATGGCTTGTTTCACCTGCATGGAGAGCTCCTTTGACCGCATGTTTCCTTCACAGCAAAACCTTCCAAATGCAAGCACCTCACCTCAAATCAACTCCAGGCCTTTTATCTGCATAATTGAGAATGACATAACGAAGGGATTGCCCACACCTGTCCATGAAATAGCCTTGGAGTCAATTGTCCAATTACTTTTGGTCCCTTTAAAAACAGGGTGGCACATGTTAAGGAGCTGAAACTCCTAAACCCTTCATCCAATTTTAATGTGGATACCCTCAAATGAAAGCTGAAAGTCTGAACTTCAGCTGCATCTGAATTGTTTTGTTTAAAATTCATTGTGGTAATGTCTAGAACCAAAATTAGAAAAATGTTATCTCTGTACAAATATATGGACCTAACTGTATATTGTACACTGCTATAGCTGAACCCTGTAGTTACCACCAAGTGGTTTGGTATCCAGGTCCATATATAAACACAGATCACAATTGTCAAATAGGGTATTAAACTGTATTTCTCGTTCGCCTTATTGGGGGACACAGAGACCATGGGTGTATGCTGCTGCCACTAGGAGGCTGACACTATGCACAAAAAAAGGTTAGCTCCTCCTCCGCAGTGTACACCCCACCGACTGGCAGGAAATTCCTCAGTTTAGCTTGGTGTCAGTAGGAGGTGGACACGGGTCTTTCTTAGACCCTTATCTACCTCAGTGTGCGTCGTTTTTTCTTTCAGGTTATCCGGAGGGATACAGAGTGAAGAGTCAGATCTGTAGTCCCACAAAGAGACTATGAGTATGGCGTGTACTGCCACCCCGTATCCTCATAGGTCCTCAGAGTCCCCTAACACGGATGTGTGTCAGGCGATCCAGATGGTCCTCGTTCCCCGTCTCCCACCCACTCGCCTACCAGAGCCTGTCGGTCGGATGAGGCGCGGATACTCTTCTACAGGAAAGACAACACACGCTGGATGAAGGTACCTTTATTCACAGGTTACATCAGAGACGGATCAGGCAGGGTAGGTATGAGGCCCCGAGTCCCATTCTCCTCAGCAGCTCCAGACACGGATCCTTCGGGAGCGGTCGCTGTGGCAGTGCTGCGACGCCTCCGCGCCGCCCCGCTCCTCTCGGCGGCCGCCGCATTTAATTCAGGCCCCAGCTTGTTATCGGCCTGTTCTGCCGCAACTTCGCCCCCACTGTATTCCTAGGCGGGTTTTTCTCCCGCCCGGCCACAACGATCCTCGGGAGTGGTCACCGCGGCAGTGCTGCGGGGCCTCCGCGCCGCCCCGCGCTGACAGGCGGCAGCCTCATCTAATCCAGGCCCCGGCTTCATCTTGGGCCTTGTCCTGCGTCGCGGCCACGCCCCCGCCTTCTTTCTCGGGCGGGCTTTCCTCCCGCCCGCTTTAAGCCCGCCCACCGCCTTCTCCCCTCACTCTAGGTCTCCCTGAGGCGGCGCTGTCTCCACCCACTCCCACTATTCCATAGGATGGCGCCATTTTTAGCATCGGTGGTTAGCCCCGCCCATCTTCCTCGGTCTCTGCAGGGAAGCGCGCGCTTCCTGCTCTATTCTCAGGCTGCCGCCATTTTCGCAGCCTGTCAGCCGGACGCTGTCCTATCTGCCGTGCCCCCTGCAAGCCCAGACGAGCTGTGCACCTTCATTTGCTGGAAGCTGCGACAGGACACCGGACCGTGAGTAGCTCTGCGACTGCAGACTGACACCCTCCTCTGCCTCCTGTCCCCCAACCTTCCGGCACTGCTTCAGTGACTGTCCGTCAGTATGTCTAATTCTAAGTCTGACCGCTCTCATCCTCCTGCCTCCTCTTGCTCCTTAGTTAAGTACTTTGCGTGCTCTTCTTGCAATCGCAAACTTCCCTCAGGTCAGTCCACTCCCCTCTGCCTAGACTGCAGCAATCCGATTCAGCCCGACGCCGTCCAGGAGCCATCTACTGCTCCATGCGAGAGTGAACCCCCCCATTCCTAGCTGGGCTTCGTCTCTATCACAATCAGTGGCAGACCTCACCAAAGTGTCTCAGTCCCTAGTAGCCGTTCTCGATAAGTTGCCCCTGGACACTTCTGCAGGGTCAGCAGGTCTCAAGAGATTCCATGTGAGCCAGCCAGTGTTAGTCGCAAAAGACCCAGAAAGGATCTCGAGCCGGAATCCTCTCCTTGCCCCATCTCACCGCATAGTCCTTCTCAGCAGCCTCCCTCCCAGGCCTCCTCTCCCGAGTCAGGTGAAGCGTTCTCGGACAGGTCATCTGAGGGGATTTTAGAGCTGGATTCGGACCAGGATGCGAATATGAAGGTTACGGTGCAGGACCTCATTGCAGCGATTCACCATACCTTCGACATTGCTGACTTCTCTGCGAAATCCTCAGATCAGGAGGTTTCGTTCAGATGGGCGGAAACACCCTCCAGGGTATTTCCTTTCCATTCCGAGTTTGGAAAGATTTTTACCAAGGAAAGAGAAGATCCGACCAGACGCTTTCAAAGAGGAAAGCCTCTCGGCGTGCCGTACCCGTTTGCCAAGAGCTCACGGACAACTGGTCTGCTTCTCCCTCGGTGGACCCACCCGTGTCCAGACTTTTTAATAACACCGTTCTCCCGCTTTCAGGTGTGGCGTCTTTAAAGGAAAGGTGTAGCAATTTTATATAATTTGCAAAAAAAAGAGTAAGTAACAAAACATGTTGTTAAAGCAAATGTTGTACTAACTCGGACTTATGGTTTGTTTGTAATAATGTTTTAATGTAGCCACTGGGCGCTGCCATCTTGATTTGCAGATCTGTGGAGGACTCATACAGTCTGCAAATATGGCCGTCCCTGGACATAGGAGACTGCGGGCGGCTCCCGACCCCACCATGCAGCTTCATTAGCAGAGAACTGGGCACGCCCCTGTGGGCTGCACCATTCACTGCTGTAGGTGTGGCTGGGCGCCATTTTACTGTAGCCCTGTGCTATCTCCTGTGTGATGCTGACTGCTGAACCGTGTATCTAATCCTCTCCTGTGTGATGCTGACTGCTGGGCCGTGTATCTAATCCCATCCTGTGTGATATTGACTGCTGAGCCGTGTATCTAATCCCATCCTGTGTGATACTGACTGTTGAACCGTGTATCTAATCCTCTCCTGTGTGATGCTGACTGCTGAGCCGTGTATCTATTCCTATCCTGTGTGATACTGACTGCTGAACCATGTATCTAATCCTCTCCTGTGTGATGCTGACTGCTGAGCCGTGTATCTAGTCCCATCCTGTGTGATACTGACTGCTGAGCCGTGTATCTAATCCCATCCTGTGTGGTACTGCCTGCTGAACCGTGTATCTAATCCTCTCCTGTGTGATACTGACTGCTGAACCGTGTATCTAATCCTCTCCTGTGACGCTGACTGCTGAGCCGTGTATCTAATCCCATCCTGTGATACTGACTGCTGAGCCGTGTATCTAATCCCATCCTGTGTGATACTGACTGCTGAACCGTGTATCTAATCCTCTCCTGTGTGATGCTGACTGCTGAGCCATGTATCTATTCCTATCCTATGTGATACTGACTGCTGAACTGTGTATCTAATTCTCTCCTGTGTGATACTGACTGCTGAGCCATGTATCTAATCCCACCCTGTGTGATACTGACTGCTGAACCATGTATCTAATCCTCTCCTGTGTGATACTGACTGCTGAACCGTGTATCTAATCCTCTCCTGTGTGATGCTGACTGCTGAGCCGTGTATCTAATCCTCTCCTGTGTGATACTGTCTGCTGAGCCGTGTATCTAATCCTCTCCTGTGTGATGCTGACTGCTGAGCCGTGTATCTAATCCTCTCCTGTGTGATGCTGACTGCTGAGCCGTGTACCTAATCCTATCCTGTGTGATACTGTCTGCTGAGCCGTGTATCTAATCCTCTCCTGTGTGATACTGTCTGCTGAGCCATGTATCTAATTCTCTGCCGTGTGATACTGCTCTCCTGAAATACTCTGTGCTGCTGTCACCCTGCTGGTTTTATGTGTGATCTACATGGTGGTATTGTGTATAATCTATATGGCGGCATTGTGTGTGAAGTATATGGCGGTATTATTTGTGATCTGCTTAAAGGGGACCCATTCTAGGGTGGCTCTAGCTGAGCACCTGCACACGGGTCAGGGGTAATAGGTGCAGTCAGGGGAGGGCTGGTGAGGCAGCTGAAGAGAGGGGTCTCATTTTTATCGTTACTGTATGGCTACATTCCCCCCAGCGTGCTTCCCAGCGTCACCCCGCACTGCGCCTGTCGCCTCGCTTTCACACATCGCCAGGACAGGATCTGAGGAAGGGAATGGGGTCTTTGCATGCAAAGTCTGGATCAGAACAGGCCATCAATCAGCAGAAATGTTTCCTGGATTTCTGTGCTGCTGTCTCCCTGCTCCTCCCCCATATATCTCCCTCTGTGCCCCCCATAGACCAGCGCACTGCTTTCCTGAAATACTGTGTGCTGCTGTCACTCTGCTCCCAGAATCCTTGCTGCCTGCCATCCTCGGTGACCGAAGACCCCATTCCTCTCATCAGATCCTGTCCTGGCGATGTGTGAAAGCGAGGCGACAGGGGCCTGATATATGGAGGAAGGAGCAGGGTGACAGCAGCACAGAGTATTTCAGGAGAGCAGTGTGCTGGTCCTTGTGGGGCACCCTGTTCGGTGCCAGGGATTGTACATAGAGCGCTGTGTTTTATACACATGGATGGACCGTCTTCTTGTCTGCTCCACAGAAATCCAGGAAACATTTCTGCTGATTGGTGACCTGTTCTGATCCAGACTTTACATGAAAAGACAGTCAGTATAACTTTGCAGGCCCCATCAAAATGGCTGCTCACTGTGTTCCTAGATGTCATCCTCTCTTTTCCCTTAGCAAGCACCCAGTATGGGAGGAGAGGAGTGACACCACACCCATGTCAGCAGATTCCGCCTATACAGTGTCCATTTTAGGGCATGCTCATATATCAAAATCAAACATCATGGACACTGTACGCCCATAATTACTGCAGGACAGTAATGTGAGCTAGTTGTACAGTAGGTTTTTGTGCCAAATTTCAGTATCTGCTCCCCCTAGTGTTAACAAGTGGAAATGCCAAACTTTTTAAAATTATTTTTCATATTTTACAAAATTAAAAACAAATAATAATATTTTTTAAGAAAATGTAAACATTAATTCTTTACATTTTTTCAATTGCTGAAAAATTTTTTGGAGGATGGCACATTCCCTTTAAAGGATTCTAATGATAGGATTATAGATTCCCTAGCAAAGTCCGCATTCGAAGCGGCTTCAGCGGCGGTATGTCCAATCTTTGCTTCATCTTGGGCAGCAAAGGCCATAGCTACTTGGGCAGAGGATCTTCGTAAGGGCATCCTAGATAAAGCACAACCAGAGCAGTTGGCCGATCTCGCTAATCAGATCTCCCATACGGGGGATTATCTGCTTTCTGCTTCTTTGGATGCTGCATCCTGCGCGGTTCAGGCGTCAAGCAACGCAGTGGCAATCCGACGTACGATTTGGCTCAAGGCCTGGCAGGCAGACTTGTCTTCTAAGAAATCTCTTACTAATCTGCCTTTTCAGGGAGTGCGCCTCTTTGGATCCCAATTGGATCAGATTATTAAGGATGCCACCGGAGGCACGAGTTTCCTCCTTCCTCAGTTGAAGCCTCGCAGACCTCCACTAAGGCGTCAGTTTCGTCCCTTTCGGGCTTTCCGCCGTTTCAACACGGCGGAGAACCCTTCCAACCAACAGAGACCGTAGGCACGTCAGGATAGAAAGAAAGTTTCCTTCAGACCCACCCCCTCCTGGCGATCACACTCTTCCCAGGGCAGACCATCCAGATCCAGATCTGGACGGTCCACATCAGCTAGACTATCGTCGGAATTCCGAGGGTCCCTTCCAATTGGGAGGTCGACTCCTCTTTTTCAGGGACGTCTGACTGGCCTCAGTGGAGGACGCTTGGGTCAGGGAGGTTGTATCGTCAGGATACAAGATAGAGTTCGTTTCTCGTCCGCGAGATCGTTTCTTCGAATCCCGCCCTCCAAAAGATCCAGCCTTGATCCCGGGGTTCTTTACAGCCATTGCCTCTCTCCTCAGTTCCGGGGTGATTGTGCCCGTTCCCGAGGCGGAGCGTTTCACAGGGTTTTATTCAAACCTCTTTGTGGTGCCGAAAAAAGACGGGGAGGTCCGACCAATCTTGGATCTCAAGCTACTCAACAAAAGAGTCCGCCTCCGCCACTTCCGGATGGAGTCGGTTCGTTCGGTAATCGCTTCCATGGAGGAGCAGGAATTCATGTGTTCAATAGACATCCAAGATGCCTATCTACATGTTCCCATATTCTCCGGACATCAGAAGTTCCTGCGGTTTGCGATTCGCCAGGAACATTACCAGTTCGTCGCGCTGCCCTTCGGTCTCGCCACCGCACCCAGAGTCTTCACGAAGATCATGGCTGCGTTGATGGCCTTATTGAGGATCAGAGGTCTTGTCCTTTTTCCGTACCTCGACGACATTCTGATCAAAGCTTCATCTTTTCAACAGGCTCGCCTAAGTCTGACGATCGTCTTAGACACACTTTCCAATTTCGGGTGGATCGTCAACAGGAAAAAGTCCTGTTTGGTTTCTACTCAGCGGCTTGTGTTTCTGGGCCTACTGTTCGACACTCGTCGGGCAAGGGTCTTTCTCCCACAAGAGAAGATTCTTTCCCTGCAGCAGGATGTACGATCGCTGCAGATCACACGATTTCCGTCCCTCCGAACAACCATGCGGGTCCTGGGAAAGATGGTGGCGGCGATAGAGGAAGTTCCCTTTGCCCAATTTCACGCCAGACCTCTCCAACACGCCATCCTGTTGAGGTGGAACAGGTCGGCTGTGTCCCTGGATCGTCCTGTTCGTCTTTCACACCGGTTCAAACGGTCACTCAACTGGTGGTTGACGTCACCTCTCATTTTCTTGGGACGGTCTTTTCTTCCCATTCACTGGCAGATTGTAACAACGGATGCCAGCCTCCTCGGCTGGGGGGCAGTGTTCCACAATCACACTGTTCAGGGTCGATGGTCGTCTCAGGAATCAGCTCTGCCGATCAACGTCCTAGAGATACGAGCGATTCATCTGGCTCTCATTCACTGGGAGAGGCTCCTCAGGGGCCTGCCTGTCCGGATTCACACAGACAGTGCCACAGCGGTGGCATATGTTAACCGCCAAGGAGGGACATGGAGTGTCTCAGCCCTAGCAGAAGTGTCCAAGATTCTTCATTGGGCAGAGGTTTCCGTGCCGACAATTTCCGCGGTACACATTCCCGGCGTAGACAACTGGGCCGCCGATTTTCTCAGCCGCGAGGGTCTCGCGGCGGGAGAGTGGTCCCTACATCCGGAGGTGTTTCATCTGCTCTGCCGTCGATGGGGAACCCCGGACGTAGATCTGCTGGCGTCTTGCCTCAACAGGAAAGTCCCACAGTTTGTATCCAGGTCTCGAGACCCTATGGCAGTGGGCGCCGACGCTCTGGCCCTCCCTTGGTCGCAGTTCCAACTCCCCTACCTGTTTCCTCGCCTGCCTCTTCTTCCCAAACTGTTGAAGAAGATCAAAGCAGAAGGAATCCCAGTCATTCTCATCGCCCCGAATTGGCCCAGAAGGTCTTGGTTCGCGGACATTGTCAATCTTCTCGTGGACGCCCCCTGGAAGCTTCCAGACAGGGCAGATCTGCTGTCTCAAGGCCCGATTTGCCACCCCAATTCTCGGTCGCTCAATTTAACGGCGTGGCTGTTGAGACCGAGGTTTTGAAACGGGCAGGATTTTCCGATCAAGTAATTCATACCATGATCCGAGCCAGAAAGCCATCATCTTCCAAAATTTATTACCGTGTCTGGAAGGCCTATTTCACTTGGTGCGAGGCCAATGACATCGCGCCCACGTGCTTTTCGCTCCCTTCGGTTCTGGCGTTTCTTCAGACAGGGCTGGATGCGGGGCTTGCCCTCAGCTCTTTGAAGGGTCAGGTTTCGGCGCTGTACATTTTATTTTAGAAGACGTTGGCCTCCCGTCCTCAGGTCAAGACCTTTCTTCAAGGCTTGGCTCACACGGCTTCTCCGTTCCGAGCGCCCGTAGATCCTTGGGATCTTAATCTGGTTCTCGAGGTTCTGCAGGGTCCTTCTTTTGAACCTCTCAGGGATGTTTCCCTTTCTCTCCTTTCTTGGAAGGTGGCCTTTCTGGTGGCCATCACTTCCATCCGGCGCATGTCGGAATTGGCGGCTCTTTCTTGCGGTTCCCCTTTTTTGGTACTCCACCAGGATAAGGTAGTTCTGCGGCTTCCGCCCTCTTTCCTGCCCAAGGTGGTGTCCTCTTTCCACCTCAATGAGGATATTGTTCTTCCGTCCTTCTGTCCGAGTCCAACTCATCCTCGGGAGCGGTCCTTGAACAAGCTGGATGTGGTCAGGGCGATGAGAGTCTATCTATCCAGGACGACTTCCTTGCGAAAGACGGTGTCTTTTCATCATTCCAGATGGGGCGCGGAAAGGTCACCCAGCTTCAAAGGCCACTATTGCTCGCTGGATCAGATCGGCAATCTTGGAGACCTACCGAGTTAAGCATCGAGTGGCTCCTCCAGGGATCAGAGCGCACTCTACCCGAGCAGTGGGTGCCTCCTGGGCGGTACGCCACAGGGCTTCCGCGCTGCAGCTTTGCAAAGCTGCAACCTGGTCGTCGGTTCACACGTTTGTGAAATTCTACAGTGTCCACACCTACGCTTCGGCGGACGCCAGCCTAGGTAGGAGGATTCTGCAGGCGGCGGTGGTGAGTCCGCTGGCCTGATGGAAGTTTGTTTTCCCACCCCAGGGACTGCTTTGGGACGTCCCATGGTCTCTGTGTCCCCCAATAAGGCGAACGAGAAAACAGGATTTTTTGGGTTGCTTACCATAAAATCTGTTTCTCGGAGCCTTCATTGGGGGACACAGCCCCCTCCCATGTTCTACAACTCCTGTTATTATGTTTGTTGGTTGTTTACAGTTGAGTTGTCTGTTCTGTTTTCAATCTATTCTGTTACTTCTCCTACTGCTTTCTCACTAACTGAGGAATTTCCTGCCGGTCGGTGGGGTGTACACTGCGGAGGAGGAGCTAACCTTTTTTTGTGCATAGTGTCAGCCTCCTAGTGGCAGCAGCATACACCCATGGTCTCTGTGTCCCCCCAAAGAAGGCTCCGAGAAACAGATTTTACGGTAAGCAACCCAAAAAATCCTGTTTTTACCTTGGACAGATACCAATATATACAAGGGCTCAAGAGTATCTGCGCATCCGCCTCGACGCGCGTTTCGGAAAGCCTTCATCAGGGAGTCTGACTATTTGGACTTTTACCAGTTGCCAAAAGAGGGGACCCCAGTTACATATTCTGCCCATGGCTAGGAGGAGGCTAAATAGAGCGGTAGTCGAGCTTCATTCAAAGTCTTTGGCTTGGAAGGAAATAGGTGATAAATGCTTCTGGCTAGAAAATCCCTTTAAAGTATGGTTAAGGCAATAATGGATTCTAAATTGTGATCTCCTTTAGCAATCTGCAGAGCGCTGTGTGAGCACTCTCCTGGACCTCATTCAGACCAAGGTGAATTATGTGGTCCAAGAAGCCATTGTGGTGATAAAGGACATTTTCAGAAAGTACCCAAACAAGTAGGTGTCACTGTGAGTTGTAACATATAGTCAAACAGTCAGGTGATGTGTGTCTCCTAGTGTCCTCATCGGTCAGACGTGTTCATTATCATATGTAGGATCTATAGTGTTTTCGTTAATGAGTAATGACTTGGATAGAAGAGTGGTTAGGATTGTCTGAAGATCGGTCCTTTTAGGTATACCTGATCACTTCCTAGCTTGTCACACTATGGCAGCAAAACCAATGCAAAGTTTGATAGTCGCTAATCTTTTATCAGATATGAGAGTGTCATCTCCACACTATGCGAGAACCTGGACTCTCTTGATGAACCAGAGGCACGGGCGGCCATGATTTGGATTGTAGGAGAGTATGCTGAGCGCATTGACAATGCAGATGAGCTGCTGGAAAGTTTCTTAGAGGGATTCCATGATGAGAGCACACAGGTAGGTCTGTTTGCAATGTGCCAATCCAGCTTGCCTTGATTGAAGTCATAGGCGCTCGAACGGCCTTCCTATGGATATAAACAGATTTTGTGGAACATTTTTAATGGTTGTATATTGCTCTTTATTATTTCTTTCCATCTTAGGTGCAACTACAACTTCTTACTGCTATTGTGAAGCTGTTTCTGAAGAAGCCAACAGAGACACAGGAGCTGGTACAGCAAGTACTAAGCTTGGCAACGCAGGTGAATGCCAATGGTTACAATACACTGACCAGTGTTGTTTAAAACCTATAGGCTATCTTTTCATATCGTTGTTTAAATATTATTATATGCAAGTGGAGATATGGAGAATCAGGAACTATGACAAAGACCACAACTATTTACTATGCATGTTACTCATAGGACTCAGATAACCCAGATCTCCGAGATCGTGGCTACATATATTGGCGACTGCTCTCTACTGATCCTGTTGCTGCTAAAGAAGTGGTCCTGGCAGAAAAACCTTTGATCTCGGAAGAAACTGATCTCATTGAGCCCACTTTGCTGGAGGAACTTATCTGTTACATTGGCACGCTGGCCTCTGTGTACCACAAGCCTCCAAATGCTTTTGTAGAAGGAAGTCGAGGAGTTGTTCCCAAAAGGTTACCACCTCGAGCTGGCTCGTGAGTATTAAATTAATGCCTAGTTATTTTTATGTGTTTTCATGTATCATTGAGAGATTGGCTTCTAAAAGCTTCTCATTTTATTTTAACCCCTTTCCGACTTCAGCCTTACATATATGGCACAAGTTGGGAGCAGGTGTATGGTGTGCTGAGTCCGCCCCATTCCCAAGAGATGGATGACTGCTAGAGATAAGCAGATTAATTTGCGGGACTCCGGTCCGGGTCAGTGGTACCTGGCAGCTAGACAGGAGGCCTGCGAAACTCTTACCTTCCTGTGTCCTCTATGCGATATTTTTGTTGTCAGGGCAGTTGCAGCGTCACACGTTCGACATCACACACAGATGATGTAGTGCCAGCCATAGCTAACCAAAAGCTGTGCAGTGCACGGCTAAAGGTAAAAGATTTGTGGGCCTCCAGTCTAACCACTAGGTACCACTGACCTTGAACACTGGACCGGAGTCCTTCAAATCCATCTGCTCATCCCTTATGGCTGTTACTTAGCCAAAAACTAACAGCAGCGCGTGGAGGTTGGGCTCTGCCCATTGCTGTTAACTGTTTAAATGCCACTACCTTTATAGTGTGTGAACAAGGGTGTGGAGTGGCGTTGGTCGACGCACTCAATGGACCAACCCCAGCATGATCATGAGGTGGGTTCCTATGGCAGTCTAAATCTACTGAAAACCCCCAAGCCTCCCATTACAGTGTTCCATTGCAACCCATACTTTTTCTGGGCTTCATAGGAGACTGTGATTTTTACTCTTTATTTCAATACAGTTCTATTACTGTATAAATGATCAGAGGATCACAGGTTCAAGTCCACCAGAGAGACTCTTTTAATAATTTAAAAAAAAAAGCTTTACTGCGTCTGTAAAAGTACAATCTGTCATTTACTAAACTATTTAACCCAATTGGTAAATACTCTGGAACTTTAACCCTTTAAGGACCAAGCCACTTTGTAGGTTACTGACCAGGCCTTAATTTTGAAATCGGACCACTGTCACTTCATGTGGATATAACTCTGGAACGCTTCAACGGATCCTGCAGATTCTGAGGGTTTTTTTTTTTACATATTGTACTTTATGAGAGTGGTAAAATTTCTTGTGTTTATTTGTGAAAAAAATATAAACTTGGCAAAAATTTTGATATTTTTATGCCCCTAAATCAGAGCGTTATGTCACACAAAATAGTTAATAAATAACATTTCCCACATGCCTACTTTACATCAGCACAATTTTTGAAACATAATTTTGAAACATAATTTTTTTTTTTTGTTAGTCAGTTAAAGGGTTAAAATTTGACCAGCGATTTTTCATTTTTCCAAAAAATTTACAAAACCATTTTTTTAGGGACCCCATCACATTTGAAGTCACTCTGGGGGCCTATATGACAGCAAATACCCAAAAGTGACACCATCCTAAAAACTGTACCCCTCAAGGTGTTCAAAACTACATTCAAAAAGTTTATTAACCCTTCAGGTGCTTCACAAGAATTTAACCTTTTTTGTGTCAAGGATATCAGGTGAAAATGAACCACAATATTTGTTGTGCAATTTCTCCTGAGTACACCGATACCCCATGTGTGGAGGAAGACCACTCTTTAGGCGCATGGCAGGGCTCAGAAGGGAAGGAGCTCCTTTTGAGGTTTTGAACGTAAAATTGGCTGGAATCGAGAACGGACGCCATGTCACGTTTGGAGAGCACCTGACAGTGGAAACCCCCCCCCATAACTGACCACATTTTGGAAACTAGACCCCACCAAGAAACTTGTCTAGATGTGTGGTTAGGACTTTGACCTACCAAATGCTTCACAGAAGTTAATAATGTAGAGCCGTGAAAATAAAAAAAAAATCATATTTCTCCATCGCTTCATTGGGGGACACAGGAACCATGGGTGTATGCTGCTGCCACTAGGAGGCGCTGACACTATGCACATAAAAGTTAGCTCCTCCTCCGCAGTATACACCCCACTGACTGCAGTAAATTAATCAGTTTAGCTTAGTGTCAGTAGGAAGTGGACACGGGTCTCTCTTGAGACCCATATCTACCTAATGTGCGTCGTTCCTTTTCAGGTACTGGAGGGATACAGTGTGAACGGTCACAACTGTACTCCCACGCAGAGACTGAGTACGGCGTGTACTGCCACCTCGTATCCTCATCGGCAGAACCCCAAAATCCCTAACACAGAAGCGTGTTTAGGTGATCCGTAAGAGAATACCCAGTCCTGCCTCCGTCTCCCACCCACTCGCCCACTAGAGCCTGTCGGTTGAGGAGACACGGACGTCCCGCAACATGGATTCCGGACATCCGATTTTCGTGATTGGGGAGGTACTTTTCCCTCTTTTCTCCTCAGGTGCTGAAGAGGAGAAGAAAACTGGAGAAGAAGAGGAGAGAGAGAGAGAGAAAAAAAAAGAAGCTGTTTATTGAAGCAGCTAGCACAGTTCATACCTTGCGGCTGGTTTGGGGGGCCTCAGCACTGCTTCGCAGAACCTTTGGGGAAGAGAGGGTGCTTTGGCACACAGAGGCTTCCTGTTCTTTGTGCCCCCTTGCAGCCTGTCTAAGTGGCGTCATGGCGCTTTGTTTGCGCCACTTTTAACACCCTGGCGCCACTGTGGGGACCCGTTTGGCGCTGTTTTATCACCTCCGCGGGCCCCCCTCCCGCTCTAGCGGCCGCCGGCTGTAATCTAGGTCCCGGCTTCATCTTGGGCCTAGTTTCAGCGCTGACTCCGCCCCCTTCCTCTCTGCTCCGGGCGGGCTTTTTTCCCGCCCGTGTCTCTCTCTCCTCTTCCTGTGTGGCGTCAGGCTCCGCCCACTACCCTCAGCCTCCACTGTGGGCTGGAGCCGCCGCCATATTGCTCCTCCGGGCCCCGCGTTTAGCTGAGAGCGGGCTTCCCGGTTTCTGGCCGTCCTCTACCCTCACAGTGCGCGCGTTCTGCCCTGCGTCTCCTGGCAGACGCCATTTTCCGGCTGGTGTACAGGGGAGCCAAATCCATCTCGGACCTGCCTGCCCTTCTTTACAGCTGCGAAGTCTCCTACACGACATCTGCCGTGAGTAGCTGCACTGCAGACTGACACCCTCCTCTGCTCTCCTGTCCCCTAACCTTCTAGCAGCGCTTAGTGGGATTGTTCATCATGTCTAATTCTAAGCCATCGTTCTCCGTCTTCCTCCTCTTCCTCCACTGTGGTCCTCTCTAACCGTACAGCAGCCCCCAGTTGACCCACGTGAGAGCATGGCCCCTATCCCAGGGTGGGCTTCCTCTGTCACAATCTGTGGTGGATTTTCATCAGGGTGTCTTAGACCCTGGTGTCCGTGCTTGATAAGTTGTCCCTGCAGACTTCCACAGGAACCAGCAGGTCACAGGAAGCTCCGTCGGAACCTAGCAACTTTAGCCGAAAAAGATCCAGGCAGGCGCATCGGTCTAATTCCTCTTCCCGTTCCATCTCGCCCCACAGTCCGTCCCTACGACCTTCGTTTCTCATCCCCAAGTCAGGCGAGGCGTTCTCGGATGCGCCCTATGAGGACGTTTTGGAGCTAGAATCGGACCATATCGCTAACATGAGGGATATGGTTCAGAGCCTCATTGGAGCAATCAACCAGACATTTGCATGAAAGACTTCTGCGGAACCCGCAGATCAGGTGGTTTCGTTCAGACAGTCTAAACCACGTTCCAAGGTCTTCGCTCCTCATACTGAGTTCGAGAAGCTTGTCGCCAGGGAAAGAGAAAATCTGACCAGACTCTTTCAAAGAGGAAAGTGCCTTGGCATGTTATATCCTTTTCCTCAGGAGCTCACCGCCAACTGGTCAGCTTCTCCTTCCGTGGACTCGCTGGTCGCTAGACTATCTCATCAGGGTCCTTCCGATTTCTGATGGAGCATCTTTGAGAGATTCTAATGACAGAAATATAGAATCTTTTGCGAAGTCAGCTTTCGAAGTGGCCGCGTCTGCGCTAGGTCTGGCCTCGGCTTCCACTTGGATTTCAAGGGCCATAGCAAAATGGATTGAGGATCTCCACCAAGGCATTCTGGCGGGAGCCCAACCAGAGCAGCTGGCAGAGCTCGCCAACCGGATTTGGTCTCTGCCTCCCTGGATACCGCGTCTTGCGCTGCTCAGGCATGCAGCAACTTTGTTGCATTTCGGCGTACAGTTTGGCTTAAGGCCTGGCAGGTGGACTTATCATCAAGGAAGTCCCTTACCAGCCTACCTTTTCAAGGAATCGCGCCTCTTCGATCAGTAATCGCTTCCATGGAGGCGCAGGAAATCCTGTGCTCCATAGACATTCAGGACACCTATCTGCATGTCCCTATCTTCTCAGGACATTAGAAGTCCCCTGCGCTTCGCGATACATCGAGAGCATTTCCAGTTTGTTACCCTGCCGTTCAGTCTCGCCACTGTTACAGGATTTTTATGAATATGACAGCGTTAATGGCCATCTTGAGGCTCAGAGGTCTCGTGCTCTTTCCGTACCTCGACGACATCCTCATCAATGCTGCATCCTTGACCCAGGCTCACGAAAGTCTAACCATCGTTCTCGACACCCGGATCCGATTCGGGTGGATCTTCAACTGGAAAAAATGTCTTGCATTGTTCCAACACGTCTTGTGTTTCTAGGCATACTGTTACGGCGGGTTGTTCGCTGGCTGCAGGATCCCCGCCTTACGTCCTTCCGTACAGCCATGACGGTTCTAGGGAGGATGGTTGCAACTCAGGACCGCTTCAGCAGGCCATCCTGTCGCAGTTGAACAGGTCTGTCTCTTCCCTGCTTCGTCCAATTCGACTCTCATTCCGTCTCAAACAGTCCCTCAATTGGTGGCTGACATCACCGCTCATCTCCCAGGGCTGGTCCTTCATTCCGGTCTACTGGCAAGTTGTGACGACGGACGCCAGTCTTCTCGGCTGGAGTGCGGTGTTTCATCATCTGACCGTCCAGGGTCGTTGGTCGGTGCCAAAAGCTGCTGTGTCGATCAACGTCCTACAGATATGGGCAATTTTTCTGTCCCTACTTCACTGGGAAAAGCTTCTTCTCAAGGGTCTGCCAGTCTGGATCCAGACGGACAATGCCACAGCAGTGGCATATGACAACCACCAGGAAGGGACTCGGTGTTCCTTGGCGTTTGCCGAGGTCTCCAAAATCCTCCATTGGGCAGAGGTGACGGTTCCAGCGATATCCGCTGTGCACATTCCCGGCGTGGACAACTGGGCCGCCAACTTTCTCAGCCGCGAGGGCATCGCGGCAGGGGAATGGTCAATGCATCAGAGATCTTTCTCCAAATTTGCCTTTGTTGGGGGACACGGATGTGGACCTTATGGCGTCCTGTCTGAACAGGAAAGTCCCACGGTTTGTTTCCAGGACCCAAGATCCTCTCGCGGTGGGCGCCGATGCTCTGACCATTCCTTGGTTTCAGTTTGTGCTTCCCTATCTGTTTCCTCCTCTTCTTCTTCCAAGCTGTTGAAGAAGATCAAGGTGGAAGGGGTACCAGTCATTCTCATCGCACCGGTTCGGTCCAGAAGGTCTTGGTTCGTGGACTTCGTCAACCTTCTCGCGGACGCTCCCTAGAAGCTGCTAAACAGATCAGATCTGCGGTCTCTGGGTCCGATCCGCCACCCCAATTCTCGGTCTCTTAATTGGACGGCGTGGCAGTTGAAACCGCGGTTCTGAAAAAGTCAAGTTTTCCAGATCGGGTAATTCACACAATGATCCGGGCTAGGAAGCCCTCGTCTTCCAGAATATACTATCGCACGTGGATGGCCTATTTCAGTTGGTGCGAGTCCAATCACATCCCGCCTATGTCCTTTTCGTTCCCTTCTATCCTAGCATTCCTTCAGGCGGGCCTGGACACGGGTTTTGCCCTTAGTTCTCGAAAGGGTCAAGTATCTGCGCTTTCCATTCTTTTCCAGATGATGTTATCCTAGCGACCGCAGGTCAAGACTTTTCTTCAGGGGGTAGCTAATGCAGCACCCCCGTGTCGGGCTCCCATGGATCCCTGGGATCTCAATCTAGTCTTAGAGGCCTTGCAGCGCGCGCACTTTAAACCTCTCAAGGAAGTTTCCCTGTCCTTTCTCTCCTGGAAAGTGGCCTTTCTCGTGGCCATCACCTCCATCCGGCGCGTCTCGCAGTTGGGGCCCTTGTCGCTCCCCCTTTGGGTACTTCACCAGAATAAGGTGGTTCTGCGGCCTCCGCCATCCTTCCTTCCAAAGGTGTTATCCGCTTTCCTAAATGAGGATATCGTTTTACTTCCTTTTGTCCCGGTCCAATTCATCCTCTGGACTTCTCCTTGAACAAACTAGACCTATTCAGGACGATGGAGGACTATTTGGGTAGAACGGCTTCTTTCCGCAAGACAGACTCCCTTTTCGTCATTCCGGATGGTGCGCGAAAAGGCCTGCCGGCCTCCAAGGCGGCTACTGCTCGTTGGATCAGATCAGCAATTTTGGAGACTTACCGAGTCATGATCAGAGTGCCCCTTTTGGGGTTAAGGCTCACTCTACTCGGGCAGTGGACACCTCCTGGGCGGTGCAACACAAGGCTTCTGTGCTGCGGCTTTGCATGGCTGCAACCTGGTCTTCTATTCGCAAAATTTTGCTAGGTCCACACCTACGCTTCGGCGGACGCCAGCCTAGGCAGAAGCATATTGCAGGCGGTGATGGTGAGTTCTCTGACCTAGTGGAAGTTTGATTTTTCCCTCCCTAGGGACTGCTTTGGGACGTCCCATGGTTCCTGTGTTAACCAATGAAGCGATGGAGAAAACAGGATTTTTGGTTCCTTACCGTAAAATCTGTTTCTCGGAGCCTTCATTGAGGGACACAGCACCCTCCTATATTTTAAAACTCCTGTTATTTGTACTGTTACGTTTACAGTTGAGTTGTCTGTTCTCTATTCTGTTGCTTCTCCTACTGCTTTCTCACTAACTGATTAATTTACTGCAGTCACTGGGGTGTATACTGCGGAGGAGGAGCTAACTTTTTTATGTGCATAGTGTCAGCGACTCCTACGTGACAGATGAAACCCCTGAGGGATCCATTCACTATAATGAGGCAGCAGAGTTACCCTGCACTCCGTCTGGCCTCTGTTCAGCGTTGTCCTTCCTTTTAGAGGTGCACAAAACCGCCAGATCACAGGTCCTATGGCGTTCACAGTGCCTGCATCTGCCTCATTATAGGGAATATTCCGCTGGGGGTTCTGTCTGAATCACTTATTTCAGAAATTTACATGGAAACCCCGATGCAAGTGCTCAGCACAGAGTGCAGGATAAATATGCGCTAAGCCGTACTGCGATCTTTGGGAGGCAGAATGAACAGATCCACAGCACGTGAAGAATTAGTTATATTTTTTTACGCCGGTCCTCGTGCGGTATAAGTGATTAGGCGACTTTATTCTTCGAGTCGATCCGATTACAACGTTACCAGATTTATAAAAAAAAAAAAAAGAGAGAGGAGCCAGCGCCGCTTAAGGATAGAACGCATAGCATAGAGTGCATATGCCATAATATCTGACTGTATTCAAAATGAGATATTTGGCAAAAAAATTGATCAATTCAATTGAGCCACCCAGTTAGATATTATGTTTGCCATTTTTTCTTGAGATTGCCTTGGCGCGGCGGGGTGGCTCAATTGAATTGATCAATTTTTTTGCCAAATATCTCATTTTGAATACAGTCAGATATTATGTGCATATGCATTCTATGCTATGCGTTCTATCCTTAAGCGGCGCTGGCTCCTCTCTCCTTTTTTTTTTTTTTTTGTATGTTGGTATGTGGCTGACCACCACTTTTGCCGTGCGCGCTGGGTTATGTTCGTCATTTTTTCTGTGTTCACTGTGATGGATCTAGGCTGCTGTGCACACACAGCAGCCCCACCCTGCCCCAAGCTTTATTTAATTGTGCACCTGTGTTTGAACCTGCATCGCCCTTCATCTATGTTTCCTGGTTGGGCAATGTGTGCAGGCTAAACCTGACATGTCTACATTCAGACCTTGTTGGCCTTCATCTGCACTTGCCTTATCTGGCTTCATGGGAGCGATCTAGATATGCTCAGGTACGGATTGCACTTAATGTGGTCTTGTTTTTAATGTATTTAGGAGGCCGTATGGCACAGTGTTTATTAAAAACGTAGAGTAGGACTCCCCCACATGAGATTGCCTTGGCGCGGCGGGGTGGCTCAATTGAATTGATCAATTTTTTTGCCAAATATCTCATTTTGAATACAGTCAGATATTATGTGCATATGCACTCTATGCTATGCGTTCTATCCTTAAGCGGCGCTGGCTCCTCTCTCTTTTTTCCCCTTCTTTCCTTCTTCTTTTTTTTTTTTTTGTTACCAGATTTATATCCTTTATGGTTTAGCTTCTGTCACATACTAAGACGCTTTGTTTGTAAGAAGAATTTTTTTTTGCATTGCCATATTTTGAGAGCTACAATTTTTCCATATTTCGGCCCACAGAGTCATGTCAGGGCTTGTTTTTTGGGCGACAAGCTGACTTTTTTATTGGAATCTTTTTCAAGCACATGACATTTTTTTGTTCACTTTCTATTCTGATTTTTGTGGAGGCAGAATGAACTAAAACCAGCAATTCAAGAATTGTTTTTTTTTTTTTTCTCCGTTCCGCGTGTGGCAAATTTGATTAGGCAATTTTATTCTTCGGGTCAGTACAATTACACCGATGACACGTTTATATTTTTTTGTGTGTTTTGGCACTTTTGCACAATAAAAAATATATAGAAAAAAATAATTTTAGCATTGCTTTATTCTGTGAGCTATAACTTTTTTTATTTTTCTGCTGATGGAGCGGTATGGTGGCTTGTTTTTTGCGGGACAAGATGGAGTTTTCAGTGATTACTTTTATTTATTTATCTTTTCGATCGTGTTTTATTTCACTTTTTCCAAGGGGTATGATTAAACACAATTTTTTTTTTTACGGCATTCTTTGAAGGGGTTTAACTAGGGGTTAGCGGAAAAAGCCAGCTCACCAGTAAGCAGTATCACGGAGCCCCGTACAGATCAACGTCAGGAAAAAAGAAATCTAGCATCAGCTGCTTGAAATTCTTCTTTATTAAGTGAGATAAAATTGACACATCATAAGACTCTCCATATAACCACACCAGGACAGGACGAGATGAGGCTACGCGTTTCAACCTACATGGCCTTTATCAAAGCCATACTCGGCACCCATCGCAAGTCAGATATATCTATGTAATCAAACAATGAAATTACTTGCATAGATCACATGACATTTTCGACAGGTCCTTTGCATGAACAAGACATGACATATAAAAATGCATCCAATAACACAAAAATTAAATTAAAACATTTAACAGTAGTGCAACATTAAATCATGTCTTTTATTTAGGCCATTCGGATATCTAGTGTTTAAGTGATAGATCCAAAATGCCTCTCGGGTGAGAAGGCAACGTCTGACGTCTCCTCCCCGAGATGACAGGTTCACACGCTCAATTCCCTGTACCTTAAAGTTTGATGTGTTTCTGGCATGACAATCAATAAAATGCCTAGAAGCTGCTGAGATATATTTCTTTCAAAATTATTTATGTTGACTGTATCATGCAAATGCTCCCTGATCCGTATTTTTAGTTGTCTGGACGTACACCCGACATAGGACAAATTACATTGATCACAATTAATTTTATATACTATATTATATGAGTTACAATTGATGTAATTTTTGATTTTAAAAACTGAAGTGTGATCACTATTACTGAACTCCTTAGATACCTGCACATGTTTGCACATTTTACATATATTTGCGCCACATTTGTAAAAACCTTTAGTGGTAAGCCAATTTTCTTTAGACTCTTTGCTATTCAATGAAAACATGCTTGGAGATAAGATATTCCCCAGTGAAGGAGCTCTCCTAGATACCACATTTACACCGGATGCCAAGATCTGCGCTAATTTCTCATCCTCATATAAAACAAGTAAAAATTTATGGACTATTTTTTTTATATAGTCAACATAAATAATTTTGAAAGAAATATGTCAGCAGCTTCAAGGCATTTTAATGATTGTCATGCCAGAAACACATCAAACTTTAAGGTACAGGGAGCGTGTGAACCTGTCCTCTCGGGGAGGAGACGTCAGACGTTGCCTTCTCACCCGAGAGGCATTTTGGATCTATCACTTAAACACTAGATATCCGAATGGCCTAAATAAGACATGATTTAATGTTTTAATTTAATTTTTGTGTTGTTGGATGCATTTTTATATGTCATGTCTTGTTCATGCAAAGGACCTGTCGAAGATGTCATGTGATCTATGCAAGTAATTTCATTGGTTGATTACATATATATCTGACTTGCGATGGGTGCGGAGTATGGCTTTGATAAAGACCATGTAGGTAGAAACGCGTAGCCTCATTTCCTCCTGTCCTGGTGTGGTTATATGGAGAGTCTTATGATGTGTCAATTTTATTCCACTTAATAAAGAAGAATTTCAAGCAGCTGGAGCTATATTTCTTTTTTCCTGTTTAACTAGGGGTTAACACTTATATAGATCGGATTGTTATGGACACGGCGATACCAAATGTGTACTTTTTGGTTTATTTTTTTCACGTTTTTTTAAAAAAATGTTTACTTTTTCACCTACTGTATTTTTCGGATTATAAGACGCACTTTTATTCCCCCAAATTTTGGGGGAAAGTGGGGGGGTGCGTCTTATAATCCGAATGTGTGCTGTAGAGGAGGGGGGGGCGGCTCTGGAGTGGTGTCAGGGGGCTGGGGTGTTTTTGGCTGCGGGCTGCAGAGACAGCGGGTACTCAGTGCTCCCGCTCATTAGGCTCATGTAATATTCAATGCACCTGTTGTCCATCACCCTGGTGCTGAAGCGGCGCAGAGTTGGTGGACAGGGGAGCAGCGCATATTGCATGTGCCTGCACCCTCCCCCCCGGGCCGTCAATATAGTCACCTTCTGATGATGGCTCTGTGCTACTCAGCTCCCCCCTGGCTCTTCCTGTGTCTGTGCCAATAGGACCTGCGGTCAGGTGACTCCCAGTGTGCAGCACTGCGGTCATGTGATGGAAGGTCCTGCAGCTACAATGAAATGCCTGTATGAGCAGCTCCTGGATATCAGCACAGACACAGGAAGAGTCATGGGGGAGCTGGGAACACGGAGCCAACATCGGAAGGTGAGTTAACTGTTTTTTATTTTATCATGTGCTTGCCAGCAGGGGGGAATATAGGGACGGGGGGAATGCCAGCAGGGGAAAATATAGGGACGGGGGGTGCTGTGTGCATGCCAGCAGGGGGAATATAGGGACGGGGGGGCATGTGCATGTCAGCATTAGCAGGGGGGCATATAGTGACCGGGGGGACATATCAAGGATTTGATGGGGGAGCTATGTGCCAGCACAAAGGGGCCATGTACCAGAATGGGGGTTATATAGATACCAGGATGAGGGACATATATATGATTTGAAAGATGGACACTGGCATTATAAGACACACCTCCATTTAACATTAAAAAAATTTTTTTTCTCTTTTTCTTCACCAAATTTGGGGGTGCGTCTTATAAAGCGAAAAATATGGTAATCCCTTTTTGGGACTTTCACTTTTTTCACTTTGAAGGTATAATGCACTGCAATGCACTAGCATTGCACTGCATTATACTTATTCTTAAAGCTTCTGGCATCATGCTGTGAGCATGGTCTCAGAGGCTTTCCGTAGCTTGATAACCCAGGGGTCGTCATGGCAACGATCGGGCCCTGCGATGAGGTCCCTCTGCCTCCCTCCTGAACGCTGCAATCAGCCAGGGGAGGCGTGGACACAGCTCCTGGCTGTTATTGCAGACCCTCAGCCACTGGCAGTGCTGAGCTGCTGCACTAATCAGGCAGAAAGTGCTGATATTTCACAATCTCCTGTGCAATGACAGCGATCTAGGTGCGGAGACCGAAGGCTTGGGTCCCTGCACCCGTTGTCGTGCCTCTCAGCTGTCACAGACAGCTGTTGGAGCTGAACTACCACTGCGTGTTTACACGCAGTGATGGTTTAAATGCATGACAGATACCATCCGTCCCGGTGCGGGAACAGAAACCCAGCTCTGGTTTTTGGTTGCTGCAATTAAGTGCAATAAGACGCAATTGAAACGTATCATTCAAAATGGTGGCAATAAAAAACATCTACTTGCCCCGCTAAAAATTAGACACAAACATGTTACACGTCTTGGAAAACAATAAAAGTAACAATGACAAAAAATTTTATTTTTTTTTTTGTTAAACAAATTTCCGTATTTTTTTTTCACCACTAGTATAATAAAAAAAAAAAACCTGGACCAGTTTGACACGCCATAATGATACTAACCTATAGAAATAATATAAGCCAAAAAACAATTACAGAATCCTTTCATTTTTTTTTTCCATCCCATCGCACTTGGAATTTTCCCTGTGTTTTTTTTTTTTTTTTGTTTTTTTTTTCTTTAGCACAGTGAATGGTGGCGATCAAAACTACAGCTCGTCCCACCAAAAACGAGCCCTTTTTCTGGCTATGTAGACAGAAAAAGAAAAAAGGTATGGCTCTTGAAAGAAGGGAAGGAAAAAACAAAAATGCAAAAATAAAATTTGGCTGCTTGGGGAGGTTTATAACCATGGGGTCTCATGTATGTCCCATTCTGGTTAGCATTGTATCTAACTGATGTATGTGATAGCTCATACTAGTGTGCGAGTACTTAGTCTTAGACAACGGCCCTATATGCATGTATAGAAATCTGAACTGCTCTTTTCGTTTGCCAAAATAAAAGCATCTTTGTCACTACATAAAAACCAGACATGAGATCCTATGTGAAAGATGTAGGGTTAAATTACAGACAGACCATTGCTAATTAACTTCCCTTTTGTCCACAGCAGCGAGAGTGCAGAGAGTCCGGATGCCGTTACCACAGTGCAAGCCCAAGCAGAAACGCACCCGTCAGTCATCCCATCTCAGGGCGATCTGTTGGGTGACCTCCTAAACCTTGATCTAGCACCACCAGTCAGTGGACCTCCCCTGACTACTAGTTCTGTACCGTTGGGTGGAGTGGATCTCCTGAGTGGTGGATTGGACACTTTGGTACGTAATAATGGTCAGCCCCTCTATTTACCATCTAAAATATAGGAATTGGGATATATAAAGGGACTCTGTCAGCACAGAACGACCATCCAAACTAAGTCCCGCCGCTCGGTGCTTCACGGCGGAGCCAATCCTTTATACGCTATCCACCTACTTGTTTTTCCTAAATTTCCACCTCCCCCTTGCTTGATTGATAGCTCTGGCTTCATAGGGCCAGAGAAGGATGGAAACCAAGAACGTAGGAAGGTGTATATAAATGATTGGCCGTGCCGTGAAGCAGTGAGCAGCCATATTTGGTTTGAACAATCATTATGCACTGACAGACAATTTAAGAAGTGACTTTTCATTTCTATGTCAATAATATATAGCCATGGCACAGGACAGAATATGCTCAATGTTTGCCATATTGTCTTCATGCCCTCAACACCACCTCCACTTCAGGCCCTCCACTGTTAAAGGGTTTGCCAAGCTCTGCTTACTCCCGCATCGTGATGTGTGTGGCGCTTATAAAGTTGCGTTCGTAGAGCGCGTGAATTTTTGATAGGAAGAGATGTCCTATTTTAATGAATGTAGGAAAAGGTTCAGGAGCAAAAAGCACAAAGTCTTATCCTATGACAAAGAACAATAAGGTGCAGGGAATTGCTCATCTGGTAAAGTTGTGTATCGCACAACAAGGATCAAGCTTAAATTAGTCAAAAATGTTGAAATTCCGGGGAGAAACAGTAGGTCGGTCGTCTGCACTGCTAATAGAGATTCGAAAGAATGGTCCAGGATACAAAGTAGACTTGATGCGGTTTTATTATTGTGTTTCCAAGTCTTCACACTTCTTCATCAGGATATAACCCCATACATATGTATCCTGGACCATTCTACTTTTATCTCCTAGACCATTCTTTCGGATCTCCATCAGCAGCTAAGACGACCCACCTTTGGTTTCTATTCTGATATTTTAATGAATAGGACACTTGCATGTTACCTGCATCATCATCACCACTTGCCTACTGATGCGGAAGTGTGCTGCGCCCGACAACCTCTTTATATGGACTGATATCTATGGACTAAATCATAAAGTATCAGAGCTCAGGGACTAAATTGTGACACATAACATCCTCTTATCTCTTTAATGAAGTTTTGCCAAATATTGTCTGAAGTCCCTTTAAATCTCTTTAATTTGCTTTGAAAATAATTCCTCATTCCTCCATAGTGTATCCGGCTGATCCTTTCTATCATTTTTCTTTTCTCTTTCTGTTATTGTTCTTTCCTTGGCTGCTCCTGCCTGCTGTTCGGCTTTTCTGTGTGTCTCCCCGCCTGTTTCTGGTTGCCTGTGCTCTGCCTCCCTTCTCATCTGCTTCAACTTCAAAGATTGTGGAAGACTCAGAAGGGGTATGCTAGGGAGAAGTATGCGTCTATGGTGCATGGGTTGTTGGGGTAGTTTTGAACCCTTTAAAATTCCAATCATGGTACACATTCACACCAGGGACTAGGCATCATCATCACATCTTGGGGGCTTTAGGGTAGTTCTGTAAAGACCATTTAAGTTTATAAATACATTTTTTTACTTTACAGCTTGGTGCTGACACCGGTCCAAATCTGTCTGTAAGTAAAATTCCTTATTCCCATTGATTGTCACTTCTTTTAACTAGCATTTAACCTTGGATTATGACTAGACTTGGTGCAATTCGATTTACAGGTCTTGGTCCATCAGCTTCATCAGTATTCTATGGCCGCTGGAGAGATGCCCTGAGAACTGCCTCTTACACGATGGCATGTTCTTTTGATTAGTTAGCCTGGTGTTATGAAATAAAAAGCTGAACCATGATTTCGAGAGGTAGAAGGTGGTTCTCTGGGCTCCAGTCCAGCGGCCACAGATTACTGATATGGCCGATGAACTGGGTCCTGTGAATCAATTCCCAAAAATTATGTCTCATATTTTCCTGATTGAATCCAAGGTTGACATAATTTGTCTCCTAATGAGAAACATAACCCAATATATGGAATCATGTGATAAACACGTTGCTTTTACTTTGGTCATAGTAATTGTGAAATACCATATTACTTATATAGTGTCCCATTGTATAGTATATGTCTGTCGTGCCTCTCTTGTAGATGCCTACTGGATTCATGGCTCCTCCAGTGGCTACTGCCCCCCTTGGACCTCCACTCTCTGGAGGACTCGGTGACATCTTTGATTTGGGCAGTGGAACAGGTGCTCTTGTTGGATCATATGTGGCTCCAAAGTCAGTAAGTGATATTTGTTATACATACAGCTACCTCTTCGGCCCCCTTCACATGTCCGTGAAAAAATGGTACCAGTGTCATCAGTATATTCCATCAGTGTATCATCAGTGTTAGGCTACTTTCACACTTGCGTTTTTTTGCGCTGCGTGCGCAGTAAAAACGCACATAAAAGCGCATTATGCATTTTTTAATGCGTTTTCTTGTTTTTTGTGCATGGTTTTTGCAAAAAAACACATGCTTTTTTTTGCGCTGACGTGCGCACACTACAAAAAAAACGCATGCGCATACCAACGCATTACAATGCGCACCCATGTTAAATATAGGGGAAAAAAACGCATGTGCATTTATGCGCAAAAACGCAGCACAAAAAAACGCAAGTGTGAAAGTAGCCTTATCATTGTTTTTCCGGAATGCGTAAAAGAATTAAATTACAAAGCTTCTCCTATACTTTCCAATGTTAAAAACAGGGCTGTGGAGTCAGTATAAAATGGATCAGCTCAAATTCCTAAAATATATAATAAATTGGGTACTATAGTTCAATGTCTGGTCTGTTCCTGATCTAAGGATCTCGGTTTCTAGGTGAGATGAATCTTTGCTGCACTTTATTTACATACTAAGTAGTGAGGCAGTGCTGTGGAGATGGAGGTTTAGGTGAGATGAATCTGTGCTGCACTTTATGTACATGCTCAGTAGTGACCAGTGCTGTGGAGTCGGAGGTTTAGGTGAGATGAATCTGTGCTGCACTTTATGTACATGCTCAGTAGTGAGGCAGTGCTGTGGGGTCAGAGGTTTAGGTGAGATGAATCTGTGCTGCACTTTATGTACATGCTCAGTAGTGACCAGTGCTGTGGAGTCGGAGGTTTAGGTGAGATGAATCTGTGCTGCACTTTATGTACATGCTCAGTAGTGAGGCAGTGCTGTGGGGTCGGAGGTTTAGGTGAGATGAATCTGTGCTGCACTTTATGTACATGCTCAGTAGTGACCAGTGCTGTGGGGTCAGTGGTTTAGGTGAGATGAATCTGTGCTGCACTTTATGTACATGCTCAGTAGTGAGGCAGTGCTGTGGAGACGGAGGTTTAGGTGAGATGAATCTGTGCTGCACTTTATGTACATGCTCAGTAGTGACCAGTGCTGTGGGGTCGGAGGTTTAGGTGAGATGAATCTGTGTTGCACTTTATGTACATGCTCAGTAGTGACCAGTGCTGTGGAGTGGGAGGTTTAGGTGAGATGAATCTGTGCTGCACTTTATGTACGTGCTCAGTAGTGACCACTGAAGAGTCGGAGGTTTGGTCAAACACAGCACGGATGTACAGCTAGCGTAAGTCGCTAACAGCAGTGACCAGAGCTAGGTTTGATCATTTTTGTATAACCCTTTAAATGCCGCTGTCAGTCTCTCTTAAGGCGCGATCCGGCCCATGCTTTCCTTTGGGCAATCATAGTCCAAACTAAGAAAAAATATAACAAATTTAAAATATTAGTGGGAATCCCCCCTCCTCCCTTGTTTTTCCTCCATTAAAAGCTTAGAAATAAAAAAAATAATCATATTTGGTATCACAGAGTTGACAAGTCTGATTTTTTTTTTTAATCCTTACAGTAACAAAAGTTAAAAATTAAATTGAAACACCAGAATTACTGTTTTTTGACTAACTGCCATTCACAAAATAATAAGTGATCAAGACATCATCTGTACCCCAAAATGGTACTTAATAAAAACATCATACAAAAAATATCCAAAACTTCTCACACCTCTATGGAAAGTGAAAAAAAAAATCTGTCTCAAAAGTAGGGCAAAACACATCTTAGTTTTATTTATTTTTCTCCTTCGTCTCATTGGGGGACACAGATACTGTGGGTGTATGCTTCTGCCGGTAGGAGGCTGACACTAAGTGAATAAAAGAGGTTAGCTCCTCCTCTGCAGTATACACCCTCGCCCCTATTGCGGGCGGAAATCAGTTTTTTGCTTCGTGTCCTATGGAGGCACACACAGTCTGGATCTCTATTTTTTTGCTAGTTTACTATGAAGATGAGACGGGCGACGGATCCTATTGAAAGGGTCTGATCTCCCCAAACCATCAACGGGCGAGCACGTGCGAGTATCCCTCCACGTATCCTTTCCCGCGACGTGGGACATTATGCCAGACTTAGCCCTGTCCACCCCTAGGTATTGAAACCATAGGCTTGCACAGAGGCACAAGACTAGTCTGTGCGGCCCCCACTGCTCCACCAAAGCTAGACGGCGGTGCTGCAAGGTGGACGGTCCCTGTCCTCACCCCCTGAAGGGGTTAGATGGAGCTAGGGTGCCTGCACCGTCCTATTTTTTATCAAAGACCCCCCTCACATACCTACGCTCAGGCTGAAGAGGATCATCTGTGAGGAGAGGAGAGGGGAGGGCTCCTGCGAAGATTTTGGGCTGGAGCCCACAGCCGCAGCACGCCTCGCGGCGTCCACTAGCCACGCACATGTTCTTTTACGCGGCATGCATCTCTTGTCGGGCTGCGTTTCCGCGGGCGCAGAGCAAGCATTTATGCGAAGCCTGCGAATCCAAACGCGCCCAGGAGCCCTCCCCTGCGACCGCAACCAATGTGTCAAATCCCCCGGAGTGGGCCCGATCACTGTCACAGTACATGGCGTCACTTACGAGAACAATAGAATCCCTTCAAGCCCCAGATAGGGGCAGGGACAGTGTCTCGCCGCCTTTAGAGGGAACCTCCACCTCACAGGAGCCTCCGGCCTGCAGGGGCCGCCCTCACTCCAGGCAGACCCGGGGGAAACGAATCCACACGGTGTCGCCCAGTCCATCCGGTGCCTTCGGCATCCGTAAGATCTGCTTCTCGCTCCCCGTCACCAGTGGTTGATAGCGAGCAGACCTCAGATTGCGACTCAGACGAGCCCATTGACCTGGACACTCCAGAGTCACGTGAAACAGTGGACAGCCTCATAGAAGCCATCAATCAGACCCTAGGGATTGAGGATGATACCGCAGCGGCAATGGGGCATAAAGTGGCGTTTTTCTCGGGTTAAAGGGCACTCGAAACGCGTTATCCGTTTGCTCCGGACCTCCGTAAACAATGGATGGAATCCCCGATAGTGGATCCTCCGGTTTCACGCCTGGCCACTAAGACCCTGTTATCTGCCCCTAGGGTTTCCTCGATTAAAGATCCCACGGACTGCCTTATTGAGAGCCTAGCTCGTTCAGTATATGAGGCGTCAGGGTCTGCACTTGCTCCCTCGTTCGCAGCAACTTTGGTAGCCAAGGCTTTGATATCATAGTCAGAAACATTAAACAAGGTCGCGCAGGAGCAGGATCTACCTGCAGAGATCTCGGAGGTCACAGGTCAGATGACGATAGCCAGAGATTATGTATTGAATGCGTCTTTGGATGCGGCCAATTGTTCAGCACTTGCTGCCGCTAATGCAAATTCTATCTAAAAAGCCCTGTGGTTGAGGACATGGCGGGCCGATTCTACTTCCAAGAAGTCCTTGACTTCCCTGCCTTATCAGTGCGGCCGCCTATTTTTGGATCAACTTATCTCCGACTCCACAGGAGGAAAGAGCGGGTTTCTCCCTCAACAGGTTAAATCGTTTTTTCGTCACCCGGTTCAGGCACGTTTTTGGGCCTTTCGCAGTGCCACCGGCCATTCTAGGCCGGGCGTGACGGCATTGGTCAGGTGGCGGCCGCTAAGCAGTCTGAGCCTGGTCCGGGACCCAAATAGAAGACCGGGCCGGGGTCATGCGTTAAAAGACTCCGGGTGGACTACGGGGCCCAATTCCGCCACCTCAGGCCGCCCCAACCAGGATAGGGAGCGGCAGGTCATATAGAGCCAACCCATTGGGGAGAATGCGTGCTCAACAGGCCAGGTCGAGGGGACCCAGAGCCTAAGGATCATCGGCCAAATGACTCGAGGTCTTTACCAGACGACACCAGCAAAGTGGGCGGCCGCCTACTCTGTTTTCACCACGTCTGGGCCAACATCGCTCACGACGCATGGGTAAAGGAATTGGTGTCCTCAGGTTACAAAATAGAATTTGTCAGATACCCTCCAAGAAGGTTTTTTCTTTCTCGGCTTCCCAGGGTGGATACCCAGGTAAGGGCTCTATTGGGAGCCATCAAGTCGCTCCTGCACAACGGAGTCATTGTTCCAGTGCCGGAACACGGAAGAGCTCAGGGGTTCTATTCCAACCTTTTTGCGGTTCCCAGAAAGGACGGGTCTGTCAGGCCTGTTTTTGGACCTAATGCTTCTGAACAAATTCATCAGTTCGTAGCGCTACCCTTCAGGCTAGCCACGACTCCCAGAGTGTTCACAAAGGTTATGGCAATTGTCAGGGACACACTGCATTCTCGAGGCATAGTCGTCTTGCCTTATCTGGACGACCTCTTGGTCAAGGGCCCGTCAATACGGGCATGTGAGGAAGGTGTCAACATCACGCTAGATACTCTTGCCGCTTAGATGGTTGGTCAATGCAAAGAAATCATCCCTTGTGCCAGCTCATAGGATCTCCTTCCTAGGAATGATCTTCCACACTTGCTGAAGGTCGATAATTCTCCCTCAGGAAAGGGCGCTAGTCTCCGGCAGGGAGTCCGGATACTACGCCAACCAGTCCCTCATACCATCCGATCCGCGATAAGGATCCTAGGGAAAATGGTGGCAGCAATGGAAGCGATACCTTTCGTCCAGTTCCATCCTTCACCCCCTGCAGCACGCCTCGTGTCAGCCCAGGACAAGAATCCTTTCACGCTCGATCGGTGGTGCAAACTGTCCTCTCAAGTCAGGCATTCGCTCGCATGGTGGATAACCAGTTCCTCTCTGGCCTAGGGGAAACCTTTCCCCCCATGTAATGGGCTGATAATGACAATTGACATCAGTCTCCTCGGTTGGGGAGCGGTGTTTCGCCACCACACAACCCAGAAACAGTGGTCGCCACAGGAGGCACACCTCCCGATCAACTTATTGGGGATACGAGCAATTCGGCTGGCTCTGCAGAAGTTTCATCACTTTCTAGCAGGCCGCCCCGCCCGGATTCCATCGGACATCGCCACGGCGGTGGTTTACATAATTCGTCAGGGGGGCACCCGCAGCAGAACAACCATGCGCGAGGTGGAGCACGTTCTTCAGTGGGCCGAAGCAAACCACTCGGTGATTTCGGCTGTCCACATCCCGGGCGTGGAAAATTGGGTGGCAGACTTCCTCAGCCGGCAGGGTCTTGCATCCGGAGAGTGGTCTCTACATCCCGAAGTTCTTCAACAGATTTGTCAACTGTGGGGAGCTCCGAATGTGGACCTGATGGCTTCCAGAGTGAATGCCAAGGTGCCCACATGTCGCTCGGGCCAGGGACCCGCAGGCATTCGCGGTGGACGCGTTGGTTCTGCCATGGAACCAGTTTCGTCTCTCATATCTATTTCCCCCACTGCCACTACTCCCGAGAGTCAGCAAAGGGATCAAGACGGAAGGGGGGCCGGCGATTCTGCTGGCCCCAGACTGGCCCTGTCGAGCGTGGTACGCTGATCTAAGGCAGCTGCTCGCCAATGTTCCTGGGCGCCTGCTAGAGCGCCCTGATCTACCGTCTCAAGGGCCAATTTGCCACCCGAACTCAGGGACCCTGTGTTTGACGGCAGGGCCGTTGAATCTTGGATTCTAACCCAGGCAGGGTTCGGGAGCAAGGTGGTCGCTACAACTATTAGCGCTCGGAGGCCTGCTTTAGCATGAATTTATCACCACACCTGGAAGGTGTTCTTTGCTTGATGTCGAGGCTGCGGTGTTTCTCCGCTAAGATTCTCGATCTCCAACATCTTGGTTTTTCTCCAGTCGGGCGCAGAGAGCCCGGATAGCTCAGTCGGTAGAGCATTAGACTCGGGCCTTGCCCCATGTTTCCGTAGGAAACAAATGTCGGCCTTATCCGTCCTGTTCCAGTGCAGGGTTGCTACCAATTTGCAGGTGAAAACTTTTCATCCGGGGAGTGTCCCACTTGATACCTCCCTATATGGCGCCGATGGACGCCTGGGTTCTTAACATGGTCCTAAGTGTTCTGCAGGAAGCTCCATTGGAACCGCTTCAGGATATCGCTTTGAGGTACCTTTCCTGGAAAGTTGTTCCCCTAGTGGCCATCACTTCCATCAGGCGGGTTTCAGAGCTGGCGGCTCTATCCTGCCGAGCTCCGTTCCTCACTTTCCATAGGTATAAGGTGGTCCTCAGACCAGCCCCTCCTTTTCTGCCGAAGGTCGTGTCCTCTTTTTTTCACATCAATGAAGATGTTGTTTTGCATTCATTTTGTCCAGCACCGGTGCACCGTGTGGAAGAAGGCTCTTCACACGTTAGACCTGGTAAGAGCCCTCCGGAGGTACGTGTCGCGGACGGCACCCTTTCCTCAGACGGACACGCTGTTCGTGCTCCCTGAAGAACGCAGGAAGGGACTCGCTGCCTCAAAGTCGAACATAGCCAGATGGATTCGTTTGACTATTCAGGAGTCCTACTGCATTAGAGGCACGCCGATTCCAGCAGGGATCAGAGCGCACTCTACCCGGGCAGTGGGCGCTTCGGCATCAGGCTTCGACGGAACAGGTTTGCAAGGCAGCAACCTGGTCCAGCCTGCACACATTTGCCAAACATAATATCCATGCTCAGGCCTCGGCGGATGCAAGCCTGGGTAGAAGGATTCTCCAAGCAACGGTGGTGCACCTTTAAACAGGAGGTGCATGTAGTTTGGATCGGTGAGTCAATCTCCCACCCAGGGACTGCTTTAGGACGTCCCACAGTATCTGTGTCCCCCAATGAGACGAAGGAGAAACATGGATTTTTGTGAGTACTCACCGTAAAATTCTTTTCTCCGAGACTCTCATTGGGGGACACAGCACCCACCCTATTAGCCAGTTGGCTCTTGTTTAAATGAATGTGTTTACTTATTTGATATAAGGGTGGTGTTTTCCTTTGGACATGTTGTACCTGTATTAAAGCTGATTTGTTGTCCTCCTACTGCTTTGACACCAAACTGATTTCCGCCCGCAATAGGGGCGAGGGTGTATACTGCGGAGGAGGAGCTAACCTCTTTTTTTCACTTAGTGTCAGCCTCCTACCGGCAGAAGCATACACCCACAGTATCTGTGTCCCCCAATGAACGTCTCAGAGAAAAGGATTTTACGGTGAGTACTCGCAAAAATCCATGTTTCAAATTTCTGAAAAAAATTCCGCCTACATTAAAAAAAACAAACCAAAACTGTTGAAGTTTGATTTCCCGTAAACTTTCCAGAGAATCGTTTTTTTACGTGTCATTTTTTTTTTTACCACACAGATGAAGGGAGTCAAAAGAAAACCCAAAATGCGGTGTCAGAATTACTTTTTCTCATTCGTTTAGGGGGAGAGGGGAGCTTGGAAAGCTTGGTTAAAGGCTGCTAAAAGAAACCATGTGCGCTTTAGTTGTCCGTGCTTCCCTCCCATGCAGCCTGGGTAGCTGCTCATCACTCTTCTGCTTCCTTATGACAGGTATGGTTACATGCCATGAAAGGCAAGGGCCTGGAAATCAGTGGCACTTTTGCTAGAAGGTCCGGTGCAGTATTCATGGATTTGCAGTTTACCAATCGAGCCCTTCAGGTCATGAGTGACTTTGCCATACAGTTCAATCGCAACAGGTATAGAGTTGGCCAGAGTAAAGCATTTGGGACAACTGTTTTTATTCATTTTGCCTAACCCTTTAAATTTACTTTGACAGCTTTGGCTTGGCCCCTGCGGCTCCACTCCAGATTCTCACTCCCTTGGCCCCCAACCAATCTACAGAAGTCTCTCTCCCTTTAAATACAGTTGGGTCTGTGATGAAAATGGAGCCTCTCAATAACTTGCAGGTATATCGCCCGCTTTCATTGTTGCTCATAGTGTTGCATGTTAATCTGTGTATGTAGGATTCTCCCTGTCTAGAAATAAGATCATCCTTTTTTGCTTATCGTGACATCGGTACAACATCCAATATTTATGAACCTTGGCGTAATGTTTTTTTTGCGGTTTGATGCAGTACTCTGTTTTCCCGCAGGTGGCAGTAAAAAACAACATTGACGTATTTTACTTTAGCGTTGTGTATCCACTTCACATTCTCTTTGTGGAAGATGGAAAGATGGGTGAGTGTTCACAGTTCAACAGTAATTTCCCCAAAAAATAAGGCTTTTCATTTCTAAACCTAGCTGCGGTGTTTTAGTGGTTCTTGTATTCTTTTCTGCTGTGCTTGCGAGTGTGACAGTTTTGTCGCCCCATAAATAAATCACACTAATCACACTTGCTTTCTGTATCCCAATTTTTGCACTGCCTGTTGCTGACTGCAGAATGGGTTAACTGAGAATCCATCAGTGAGTGCATTTTAACATTTTCTTCTATGCCTCATTGGGGGACACAGATAGTGGGTGTTATGCTGCTTGCCACTAGGAGGACACCAAGTAAAGACAGGAAAAAGTTAACTCCTCACCTGCAGTATACACCCTCACGCTGGCTGGGAATTCCCCACTTATTGCTTAGTGTCTGTGGGAGGCACTTGGGTCTGGCTTCAGACCCCACCGTATTTATTATTTTTTAATTTTCTGTAAATTTTTATTTTTTAATTAATGGAGTGAAGGGGGCGACGGTTCTTTTCTACGGCCTGCTCTCCCCCGAACCAACAACAGGAAAGCACACGGAGTATACCTCCCCGTACACTTCCCTGCGACGACTGGGGCTGATTCTTATGGCGATGGTACCTTTACGGTCCCGGTACCCCTTACGGATATGAGGGGGAACGCACGGAGAAGATTTGACCAGCGCTTTTGGATGCCCTGAATCAGCCCCATAGCTCTCCATCCCCCTGCCCATAGGGTGGATCGATTGAGCAATACCCCTGTAACAACCTCTCCAGCTCTGCTACATCGCCCGGGAGCTTTTTTACCTCAGGATCTGAGATGGGATGAAACCTGCAGGCTCCTGGACAGCGCAGACGGCGCGAGCATCGGATTGGAGGTATGGGGTCGGGTCCTGGTCCCTGGGAGAAGCGCTGACCGAGTCTCAGCGGCGGCATACCAGCTCCCCGTCACGGCTTCGCCCTTCACCTGGCGCTTGCCGCGGGTAGGCCCAAAAATTTAGTCCCCGGCATTTCGGCCTCCTAGGCCGCAATTTACATGGCGCCGCCCACTGTCAGCGCTGCCGGCCACGTCTTTGGTGCCTCTCGCTCTGTACGAGAGGCGCACTGCTAGTCTCAGGGGCCATGTCCTTAACCCCTTCTCTGCTCCTCGGGCTCTGTGACGGCTGTAGGGGTGCGTGCACGGATAGACAACACCTGGTGACGCTACAAAGCCACCGATATTCCTCCCAGGGATACAGCGTCAGGACCGCGGTAAGCTGCATCTGCTCTCGGAGAAAAGCTTAACCCCTTCGCTGCACATTCCCTGCAGCTGCAGCCCAGGCTCTGCTTGTAACCCTTTCACGGGTACTATGTCTCAGTCTAAGGAAGCAAAAAAGGGGGCTAATAAGAAGCGTACTGCGTTCTTTACCGCTGGTACCTATTGCAAGACTGCCTTGCCCAGTACCCAGACTAATCCGCTGTGCAAGGATTGCAACCCGGCTTGTGCTAAAACGCCATCCGCCGCCGCTGCAAGGTGCTCCCTGCGTTTAGTCCCCCTGTGTGTGCCGCGTCCTTGTCACGGTCTGTGGAGTCACTGACCAAGGCTATAGACTCCTCCGGGAATCCTCTTTAAGTCAGAATGCGTCTTTACCGCCCGAGGAGGGCTTTGGCGACGGCCGGGAACTGTCCGCCAGCAGGGGCCGTGCTCTTTCAAGGGATCCTCGGGTCTCTAGAAAGCAGACCTATGACGCGTCCCCTAGTCAGGCTCGCGATTCAGCATCGGCGAGTTCTGTCTCTCGCTCTCCCTCTCCTAATGTTCACAGAGAACATGTCTCTGAATTCGTGTCTGACATGTCAGTCCCTCAGAATTCCCCAAATGTCCATGAATCGCTTGATTCTCTGACAGAGTCAGTCAACAAGTTTCTGATGTTGGACGAGGTGAATATTCCTGCTCTGGAACATGTTATCTCCTTTAAGAAGACTTAACGTGTATGCAGGGTATTTGCCAGCCATCCGGAGTTGAAGGACATTGTCTACAAACGTAGGAACCGACCGCATAAGTGGTTCACAGGGAAAAAGCCTATCGAGGCTAAATACCCCTTTACTCCAGATCTAATGAAGGATTGGTTACAGTCCCCCCTCGGTGGATCCTCCTGTATTGGGCCTTGCTCCTTAAACTCTTCGATCCGTTTCTGAGGGCTCTTCAGTCAGAGACCCCTCCGATTGTCAAATTGGCTACCTCGCCAGTTCAGTTTTTGGAGCTTCAGGAGTGGCCTTTTTCCCATCTTTCGCAGCGACTTGAGTGGCTAAGGCAATGGCCACTTGGGCAGATTTCTGCCTTCCAACGTAGCAATCCTCCTCCGGAGACAACCAGTGTCGCCAAGCAGATAATTCACGCAGGGGATTTTGCAGTAGACTCCTCTTTAGATGCCGCTAATTGCGCTGCTAAGGCAACCGCTAATGCAGTCTACATCTCGAGCCATATGGCTACGCGACTGGCGGGCAGATTCCACCTGCAGAGACTTCTCTGCCGTATCAAACTGGTCACTTGTTTGGACAAGAAACTATAGATCAGCTCATTTCTGACACTTCCGGGGGGAAAGAGTAATTTTCTTCCACAACAAGGGGCTGCCCGGGCGTTTTCAGAATCAACAGCTGACTCGTTTCTCGACCTTTTTCGCAACAGCTCCAGCTGGTCCTCCACAATTTTCTCTTCCGGATCAGGTCGGTCCCCGCGTGGAGACAGAGGTTCCCAGGTCTCTCACAGACCTAACTGCTCTTTTATACCCAGGCCAACAGCATCTGGATCTAAAGAAGCAGATCCCATAGATCCTCTACTCAACGACTTGTTGTGGTATCCGGTAGACACCGACAAAGTAGGCGGCTGTTTGCTGTCATTCAGTCACAGCCTTCCTTCGGGCCGTTATGCGCCACAAAGGGACGGAGTCATCCTTCTGGTCCCTCAAGACGAATGGTTGAGCGATTTTTTTATTCAACCCTTTCTTTGTGGTTCCAAAGAAGGAAGGAACGATGCGGTCCATACTGGACCTCAAGCTGTTAAATCAGTTTGTCAAAGTACGGTGATTCCGAATGGAATTCCTCCGATCGGTGTCGCCTCCATGCAAAAGGGAGAGTCCTTATCCAGCAGTTCCTGCGTTTTGCAATTCGAGAAGAACACTTCTAGTTCGTTGCCTTGCCCTTTGGTCTCGCCAACGCCCCCAGGGTCTATAGCAAGGCCATGGCGGCTGTCATGGCCATTCTCCACGCTCGGGGAGTGGTGGTACTGCCGTATCTGGAGGACCTGCTGATCAAGGGTCCATCCCTTCCAGCCTGTGAGATATCCGTGGATATCACAGTAAATACACTTTCTCCTTCGTCTCATTGGGGGACACAAATACTGTGGGTGTATGCTTCTGCCGCTAGGAGGCTGACACTAAGTGAATAAAAGAGGTTAGCTCCTCCTCCGCAGTATACACCCTCGCCCCTATTGCGGGCGGAAATCAGTTTTTTGCTTAGTGTCCTATGGAGGCACACACGGTCTGGATCTCTCCAGACTATTTTTTTGCTAGTTTACTATGAAGATAAGACAGTGGCGACGGATCCTATTGAAAGGGTCCGATCTCCCCAAACCATCAACGGGCGAGCACGCGTTGAGTATCGTCTCCGCGTATACTTTCACGCCCCGAAGGATATATCTGGGACTTTTCCCCAGACTTCTATTTTTGTTTGTTACTTTATGAAGATGAGACAGGGGCAACGCATCCTATTGAAAGGATCCGATTTCCCCAAACCATCAACGGGCGAGCACGTGCGAGTATCCCTCCACGTATCCTTTCCCGCGACGTGGGACATTATGCCAGACTTAGCCCTGTCCACCCCTAGGTATTGAAACCAAGGGCTTGCACAGAGGCACAAGACTAGTCTGTGCGGCCCCCACTGCTCCACCAACGCTAGACGGCGGTGCTGCAAGGTGGCGGACGGTCCCTGTCCTCACCCCCTGAAGGGGTTAGATGGCGCTAGGGTGCCTGCACCGTCCTATTTTTTATCAAAGACCCCCTCACTTACCTGCGCTCAGGCTGAAGAGGATCATCGGTGAGGAGAGGGTCGGGGAGGGCTCCTGCGAAGATTTCGGGCTGGAGCCCACAGCTGCAGCACGCCTCGTGGCATCCACTAGCCATGCAAGAGAAGGGCTGGATCCGTCAGACAGGAACGCTGCGCCGGTCAGTAGCGCCATTTTTTTTGGTACCTCGACCCCCCCTGTGGCTTCGGCCGGAGCTAAGTTCCGCCCTCGGGGCCGCGCGTCACTTCCGGCAGCCCGCCCCGCACTCGGCGGCGGTAAAAATCGAGGCTTCGGAGCACGGGCTAGGCCGCAAAGTGGGAGTACCGCCCTTAGAGCGGTTTTACAGGCTGATGCGCGCCACAGATGTCGGCGCGCGATTTAAAGGAAGCATCCAGGTCGGGGGGGGGGGGGCGGCACAAGACTGGGGAAAGTGCTGCCTGAGAGGCCACGCTATAGGGAAAATATCCCTAGCAGCGGACAGATACAGCATGTCCGAAAAAAGCAAAGATGCACACGTTCTTTTACGTGGCATGCATCTCTTGTCGGGCTGCATTTCCGCGGATGCAGAGCAAGCGTTTATGCGAAGCCTGCGAATCGAAACGCGCCCAGGAGCCCTCCCCTGCGACCGCGACCAATGTGTCAAATCCCCAGGAGTGGGCCCGATCACTGTCACAGTACATGGCGTCGCTTACGAGAGCAATAGAATCCCTTCAAGCCCCAGATAGGGGCAGGGACAGTGTCTCACCGCCTTTAGAGGGAACCTCCACCTCACAGAAGCCTCCGGCCTGCAGGGGCCGCTCTCACTCTAGGCAGACCCGGGGGAAACGAATCCACACGGTGTCGCCCAGTCCATCCGTTGCCTTCGGCATCCGTAAGATCTGCTTCTCGCTCCCCGTCACCAGTGGTTGATAGCGAGCAGACCTCAGATTGCGAATCAGACCAGCCCCTTGACCTGGACACTCCAGAGTCACGTGAAACAGAGGACAGCCTCATAGAAGCCGTCAATCAGACCCTTGGGATTGAGAATGATACCACAGTGGCTACGGGGCATAAAGTGGCATGTAAAGGAGTGAAGCGGCCGCACAGAATTTGTTCCTCTCACCCTGAGTTTGAGGACATAGTGCAGCGGCACAGAACGTCCAGAACGGCGTTTTCTTGGGTTAAAAGGCACTCGAAACGAGGTATCCGTTTTCTCCGGACCTCCGTAAACAATGGATGGAATCCCCGATAGTGGATCCTCCGGTTTCACGCCTGGCCACTAAGACTCTGTTTTCTGTCCCTAGGGTTTCCTCGATTAAAGATCCCACGGACTGCCTTATTGAGAGCCTAGCTCATTCAGTATATGAGGCGTCAGGGTCTGCACTGACTCCCTCGTTCGCAGCAACTTGGGTAGCCAAGGCTTTGATATCATAGTCAGAAACATTAAACAAGGTCGTGCAGGAGCAGGATCTACCTGCAGAGATCTCGGAGGTTGCAGGTCAGATGGCGATAGCCGGAGACTATGTAATGAATACGTCTTTGGATGCGGCCAATTGTTCAGCACTTGCTGCCGCTAATGCAATCTCTATCTGAAAAGCCCTATGGTTGAGGACATGGCGGGCTGATTCTACTTCCAAGAAGTCCTTGACTTCCCTGCCTTATCAGTGCGGCCGCCTATTTGGAGAAAAGTTGGATCAACTTATCTCCGACTCCACAGGAGGACAGAGCGGGTTTCCCCCTCACCAGAAGGTTAAACCGTTTTTTCGTCACCCGGTTCAGGCACGTTTTCGGGCCTTTGGCAGTGCCACCGGCCATTCTAGGCCGGGCGTGACGGCATTGGTCAGGTGGCGGCCGCTAAGCAGCCTGAGCCTGGTCCGGGACCCAAATAGGAGACTGGTCCGGGGTCATGCGTTAAAAGACTTCGGGGCCCAATTCCGCCACCTTAGGCCGCCCCAACCAGGATAGGGAACGGCAGATCATATAGAGCCAACCCATTGGGGAGAATGCATGCTCAAAAGGTCAGATCGAGGGGACCCAGATCCTGAAGATCATCGGCCAAATGACTTGAGATCTTTACCAGACACCAGCAAAGTGGGCGGCCGCCTACTCTGTTTTCACCACGTCTGGGCCAACATCGCTCACGACGCATGGGTAAAAGAATTGGTGTCCTCAGGTTACAAAATAGAATTTGTCAAATACCCTCCAAGATGTTTTTTTCTTTCCCGGCTTCCCAGGGTGGATACCCAGGTAAGGGCTCAATTGGGAGCCATCAAGTCGCTCCTGCACAACGGAGTCATTGTTCCAGTGCCGGAACACGGAAGAGCTCAGGGGTTCTATTCCAACCATTTTGCGGTTCCCAAAAAGGACGGGTCTGTCAGGCCTGTTTTGGACCTAAAGCTTCTGAACAAATTCATCAGGATCAGACATTTCCGGATACAGTCTCTTCGTTCAGTCATGGAGCAGTGAGACTACTTGGCTGTCAATTAAGGCCAGGACGCATTTCTGCATATTCCCATTTTTTCCTCATCAGAGGCTTCTATGTTTCACCATCAGCGTTCAACATTTTCAGTTCGTAGCGCTACCCTTCAGGCTAGCCACGGCTCCCAGAGTGTTCACAAAGGTTATGGCAATTCTCAGGGCCACACTGCATTCTCGAGGCATAGTCGTCTTGCCTTATCTAGACGACCTCTTGGTCAAGGGCCCGTTAATACAGGCATGTGAGGAAGGTGTCAACATCACGCTAGATACTCTTGCCGCTTAGATGGTTGGTCAATGCAAAGAAATCATCCCTTGTGCCAGCTCAGAGGATCTCCTTCCTAGGAATGATCTTCGACACTTACCGAGGGTTGGTAATTCTCCCTCAGGAAAAGGCGCTAGTCTCTGGCGGGGAGTCTGGACACTACGCCAACCAGTCCCTCATACCATCCGATCCGCGATGAGGATCCTAGGGAAAATGGTGGCAGCAATGGAAGCGATACCTTTCGTCCAGTTCCATCCTTCACCCCCCGCAGCACGCCTCGTGTCAGCCTGGGACAAGAATCCTTTCACGCTCGATCGGTGGTGCAAACTGTCCTCTCAAGTCAGGCAGTCGCTCGGATGGTGGATAACCAGTTCCTCTCTGGCCTAGGGGAAACCTTTCCCACCAGGTCATGGGCTGATAATGACAATCGACGCCAGTCTCCTCGGTTGAGGAGCGGTGTTTCGCCACCACACATCCCAGAAACGGTGGTCGCCACAGGAGGCACGCCTCCAGATCAACTTATTGGAGATACGAGCAATTTGGAGATACGAGCAATTCGGCTAGCTCTGCAGAAGTTTCATCACTTTCTAGCAGGCCGCCCTGTCCGGATTCCATCGGACAACGCCACGGCGGTGGTTTGCATAATTCATCAGGGGGGCACCCGCAGCAGAAAAACCATGCGCGAGGTGGGGCACGTTCTTCAGTGGGCCGAAGCAAACCACTCGGTGATTTCGGCTGTCCACATCCCGGGCGTGGAAAATTGGGCGGCAGACTTCCTCAGCCGGCAGGGTCTTGCATCCGGAGAGTGGTCTCTACATCCTGAAGTTCTTCAGCAGATTTGTCAACTGTGGGGAGCTCCGGATGTGGACCTGATGGCTTCCAGAGTGAATGCCAAGGTGCCCACATATGTCGCTCGGGCCAGGGACCCGCAGGCATTCGCGGTGGACGCGTTGGTTCTGCCATGGAACCAGTTTCGCCTCCCATATCTATTTCCCCCACTGCCACTACTCCCGAGAGTCAGCAAAGGGATCAAGACGGAAAGGGGGGCCGGGGATTCTGCTGGCCCCAGACTGGCCCTGTCGAGCGTGGTATGCAGATCTAAGGCAGCTGCTTGCCGACGTTCCTGGGCGCCTGCTAGAGCGCCCTGATCTACCGTCTCAAGGGTCGATGTGCCACCCGAACTCAGGGACCCTGGGTTTGACGGCAGGGCCGTTGAATCATGGATTCTAACCCAGGCAGGGTTCGGGAGCAAGGTGGTCACTACAACTATTAGCGCCCGGAGGCCTGCTTCAGCATGAATTTATCACCACACCTGGAAGGTGTTCTTTGCTTGTTGTCGAGGCCGCGGTTTTTCTCCGCTAAGATTCTCGATCCCCAATATCTTGGTTTTTCTCCAGTCGGGCTCAGAGAGCCCGGATAGCTCAGTCGGTAGAGCATTAGACTCGGGCTTTGCCCCAGGTTTCCGCAGGAGACAAATGTCGGCCTTATCCGTCCTGTTCCAGTGCAGGGTTGCTACCAATTTGCAGGTGAAGACTTTTCATCCGGCGATTGTCCCACTTGATACCTCCTTATAAGGCGCAGATGGACGCCTGGATTTTTAACATGGTCCTAAGTGTTCTGCAGGAAGCTCCATTGGAACCGCTTCAGAATATCTCTTTGAGGTACCTTTCCTGGAAAGTTGTTCCCCTAGTGGCCATCACTTCCATCAGGCGGGTTTCAGAGCTGGCGGCTCTATCCTGCCGAGCTCCGTTCCTCACTTTCCATAACTATAGGGTCGTCCTCAGACCAGCCCCTCCTTTTCTGCCGAAAGTCTTGTCCTCTTTTTCACATTAATGAAGATGTTGTTTTGCCTTTTTGTCCAGCACCGGTGCACCGTGTGGAAAAAGGCTCTTCGCACGTTAGACCTGGTAAGAGCCTTCCGGAGGTACATGTCGCACACGGCACCCTTTCGTCAGACGGACACGCTGTTCATGCTCCCTGAAGAGCGCAGGAAGGGACTCGCTGCCTCAAAGTCGACCATAGCCAGATGAATTCGTTTGACTATTCAGGAGTCCTATCGCATTAGAGGCACGCCGATTCCAGCAGGGAACAGAGCGCACTCTACCCGGGCGGTGGGCGCCTCTTGGGCGCTTCGGCATCAGGCTTCGACGAAACAGGTTTTCAAGGCAGCAACCTGGTCCAGCCTGCACACATTTGCCAAACATAATATCCATGCGCAGGCCTCGGCGGATGCGAGCCTGGGTAGAAGGATTCTCCAAGCAACGGTGGCGCGCCTTTAAATAGGAGGTGCATGTATCTTGGATCGGTGAGTCAATCTACCACCCAGGGACTGCTTTAGGACGTCCTACAGAATCTGTGTTCCCCAATGAGATAAAGGAGAAACATGGATTTTTGTGAGTACGCACCGTAAAATCCTTTTCTCCGAGACGCTCATTGGGGGACACAGCACCCACCCTATTAGCCACTTGGCTCTTATTTAAATGAATATGTGTTTACTTATTTGATATAAGAGTGGTGTTTTCCTTTGGACATGTTGTACCTGTATTAAGGCTGATTTGTTGTCTTCCTACTGCTTTGGCACCAAACTGATTTCCGCCCGCAATAGGGGCGAGGGTGTATACTGCGGATAACCTCTTTTATTCACTTAGTGTCAGCCTCCTAGCGGCAGAAGCATACACCCACAGTATCTGTGTCCCCCAATGAGCGTCTCGGAGAAAAGGATTTTACGGTGAGTACTCACAAAAATCCATGTTTCTTGCCTGGGTCGGTAGATAAACTTCGAAAAGTTTTCCCCAACACCGGTCCTGCAGATTTCCTTTTTGGAATTGATCTTGGACTCTTCCCGCGGGTTAGTCATTCTCACTCCAGAAAAGGCCCGAGCCTTACAACAGGCAGCGCAGACTCTTTCCTGACTGGTTTCTCACTCCATACGTTTTCAGCATGATAGTTCTCAGAAACATGGTGGCAGCGATGGGAGCGGTCCCATTCGCACAGCTCTATTTCCGCCCTTTACAACATGCGTTGCTGTTAACTTGTGACAAGAACCCGTTCTCCCTGGACCGCCGGTTCCCTCTGTCCCTGCGGGTCAGATGAGCCCCCAAGCTGGAGACACTGAAATCCTCCCTGAGTTAAGTTAAGTTCTTTCTCCCAGTCTCCCAGTACAATGGTCGGTGGTGACCATCGACGCCAGTCTCCTAGGCTGGTGTCCGTTTTTTTTTTCGTCGTCACCACATGGCACAGGGTCGTTGGTTAATTCGAGAGTCACGTCTCCCCATCAACATCTTGGACATTCCAGTGATCAGATTAGCTCTACTGAGTTTCCACCATCTCCTCGCAGGTCACCTCATCAGGATCCAATCCGACAATGCCACGGCTGTGGCGTATATCAACCATCAGGGGGGTATTCGGAGCAGGATGGACATGCACGAAGTGAGTCACATCCTCCATTGGGCAGAGACCAACCATTCGCCTTTCTCAGCAATCCACACCCCGGGTGTGGACATTTGGGCGGTGGTTTTTCTCTGTCGCCAAGGCCTTGCCTCAGGAGAGTGGTCTCTTCGTCCAGAGCTTTTTTCAGCAGATCTGCTATCGCTGAGGGACTCCGCATGTGGATAATATGGACTAAAGACTAAACAGGGTTCTTCGATTCATTGCGCGATCCATGCGCCATCCGAGCGGACACCCTAGTTCTACCGTGGCAGCGGTTCCGGCTCCTGTGCATTCTTCCCTTGCTCCCGAGGGTCATCAAGAAAATTAGAGCAGAGGGAATACCAGTGATCCTAGTTGCGCCAGATTGGTCGCTCCGGCCATCGTATGCAGAACTAGCACAACTAGTCGCCGGCGTTCCCTGGTGACTTCCAGATCGCATGGATCTCTCTCACAGGGCCCAATTTACCACCAGAACTCCTGTCTTTGACGGCGTGACTGTTGAATCCTGGTTTTTAGCACAGGCTGTTTTTTTCTCCCGATGTGATCTCAACCATGATTAATGTTAGGAAACCCGTGTCCATGCGCACTTATCACCGCACCTGGAGAACCTTCTTCTCGTGGTGCAAGGATCATGGTCGATTCCCTCTTGTGTTTTCTATTCTTTCCTTATTGGAATTTCTACAATCTGGATTATCGTCAGGTCTCGCGCTTAGCTCGCTCAAGGGCCAGATTTTAGCCTTGTCAGTGCTGTTCCATTGCAAAATTGCCACCGGACTTCAGATGAAGACATTCATTCACAGAGTCTCCCAGGTGACGCCTCTATACTTTAAGGGCCATTGGAATCATGGGACTTTAAGTTGGTTCTCGTAGCCTTACAGGAGGCTTTTTTCGAACCACTGCAGGACGTACCACTAGCTATTCTCTCTTGCAAGGTGGTCTTTCTAGCGGCAATTGCGGCAATTACACAAGATTCTGAATTGGCGACACTGTCCTGCCGTCCTTCGTTCCTGAATTTTCATCAGGACGAGGCAGCTCTCAGGACATCCCTGACTTTCCTGTCCAAAGTCTGGTCTTCTTTTCATCTCAATGAAGAAATTGTTTGGCCTTCCTTCTATCCGGCTCCAGTCAGGGCTCTGAGATGGTACATCTCGCGGACGGCTCCCTTCCACAAGTCAGATGCCCTGTTCGTACTTCCACAGGGGCATAGGAAGGGTCTAGCCGTTTCAAAAACCACGCTAGCCAGGTGGATTTGCTTGGATATTCAGGAATCCTACCGTGTCCGGGACACACCTGTCCCAGCAAGGATTCAGGCGCATTCTATCCGCTCAGTGGACGCCTCTTGGGCCATTCGGCACCAGGCGTTGGCAGAACAGGTCTTCAACGCTGCGACTTAGTCCAGCCTGCATACCTTTACAAAACATTACCAAATTCATGCTCCGGCCTCTGCGGATGCAGCTCTTGGCAGACGCATCCTGCAATCGGCAGTACCACAGTGTTAAGCCAGTGGTACATGGGGTATTAGCAGTTGTATGCTCCCCACCCAGGGACTACTTTAGGACATCCCACTGTCTGTGTCCCCCAATGAGGCGTAGGAGAAATAAGGATTTTTGTGTACTAACCGTAAAATCCTTTTCTGCGAGCCAATCACTGGGGGACACAGCACCCACCCTGTTTGGCCTATTGGCTTACTGTAGCATTTTTAGGTTTTGACAGAGTTATGATTGTCATTCGTTTAATGCTCCTACTGCTTTTTTCACCGAACTGGGGAATTCCCAGCCAGGGAGAAGGTGTATACTGCAGGGGAGGAGTTAACTTTTTCCTGTGTTTACTTAGTGTCCTCCTAGTGGCAAGCAGCATAACACCCACTGTCTGTGTCCCCCAATGATTGGCTCGGAGAAAAGGATTTTACGGTGAGTACACAAGTCCCTTTTTTTTTTTTCTGCCCTCTCATCTGATTTATGTCCACAGACTACATTAAAGTTGAATGAGCCTGTAAAAGCCAAACTGTGCAAAATTTGTAACGAAACCCAATTATTATTAGCCTTAAATACATGCATTTTAAGTAAAAAAAAAAAAAAAAATTAAAAATTGTCTCCAAAGATGGAAAACCTTTGTGTGTTATCATGGAGAGGACAAAAAAAATACATTTCCATTTACTTTCCTGAACAGAGCGACAGATGTTTTTGGCCACATGGAAGGACATCCCCAATGAGAATGAGGCTCAGTTCCAGATCAGAGACTGCCCTCCAAGTCCAGGTATGTTTTGCAAGGAAATAACGTAAAAACCAGTGTCACGTGAGTTATGGCCCCACAGACTGCTATACAGATACTAGATTGCAATACTAAAACTATGCCGCAATGTGTGTCTAGTAGTGATGAGGAGAGTGCTCGGATAAGGTGTTATCAGTGCATAGTCGTGTGCTACTAGAGTGTCTTCGGCATGCTGTAATACTGTGTTCGAGTCGCTGTGGCTGTTACATACAGGGATTGGCCAACATGAAATCCCTGCATGTGTTGCGGCTGTTGTGAACAGCCACGACAAATCGAACATATTATTCGAGAACTGCGAAGATGCTCTATTAGCACACGAGCAAGCTCGGGTAAGGCTAGTTTCACACTAGCGTTCGGGAGAGCTGCAGACTTCCTCCGTGAAGCTCTTCCCTCTGTCGCACCTCCTCCGTGAAGCTCTGCCTACATCTGCATGCGGCCTGCATACCTATCTTTAGCATTGGGTATGCAGGCCATGCCGATGTATGCGGATCCGTCCACATGCGTCGCTTTGAAGCTGCGGCGACCGCAGAAAAATGCAACATGATGTGTACGCCGCAGCGTCAAAACGACGCATGTGGACGCATCCGCATACATCGGCATGGCCTGCATACCCAATGCTAAAGATAGGTACACAGGCAGAAGTAGGCGGAGCTGAATGGAGGAGGTGCGGCAGTGGGTGGAGCTTCACGGAGTAATTACGCAGCTCTGCCGAACGTTAGTGTGAAACTTGCCTTACACCTTATCCGAGTATGTTCACTCATCACTAGTGTCTTGTAGCCCAGAACCACATGGCTGCCGGGGAGCAGGAGAGCCTCTCATGAGCCAAGCCGAAATCCAGATGTAGCAGAATTGATGGGGAAAAGCCCCTTCCCCAGTCCCTCCTGCCTCTGTACTCCGCTACCATCTCTGTAGTGGTGGGAGACTGTCCCTGATTACGATCAGGCGTTCTAGCTGCCAATTAGATGGGGCTGGCAAAGTAATGAGAGATTCTGTTTCGCACATTATTGTGTCTGCACCACATCATTCATTGTAATCATAGTATAGTTTTTTTCCACTTTTTCGGCTTCAACTTGGTGCATGCGATTGTCCAGTGTGTTCTAAGGTGTATAACATTTTAATTGTGACTATTAATTGTACATAATAGTGATGACATTGCTGTCAGCTCATACTTTATTATTGGTAAGATTGCTCCTAGGTTCTAGTTTTCTAGCGTGTAAGTTTAATGCTGAGCTGTTAATTTCCCAGATGCGGTCAGCACCAAGCTGCAGGCCAGCAATGTCTACACAGTGGCTCGGCGTACAGTGGACGGTCAGGACATGTTGTACCAGTCTATAAAGCTCACAAATGGCATCTGGGTGCTGGCAGAACTGCGGCTGCAGCCTGGAAGTCCCAGCTGTGCAGTAAGTACCTGCTACACCTGTCCCGTCTCTGTCTGCTTCTGTCATTGATTTAGAGTCCGATAAGTTGTTTCATTGCCTTACATCAGCCTTCCCTTCTATGTGAAAACCAAAGGTCTGTTTCCTGGCTCCTTATATCTGGTGTTATGAAATATTTTCATAGCATGAGTGTGGATGGGAGCGCTCTTCCTATAAGGGCAGTAAGTACGTTCTATTAGTCAGCCCTGGAAGGCTTTACTGTACATGGTTATAATGGCTCTGAATGCGCCCATGCGTTGTTAGCCATAGACTAAACACCAATTAACCTGCCATATATTCCTTTTAGTGATAAGTGCAGCCAAAAAATATGGCTAAGCTAAGAAAGGATAGCTGCATTCGCTTTACTTTACAAATGGAAGGGATCGGGTCTCATGCATTAATATGGTTTCCAGTGAAAACTGTACAATTTTCTCTTTTATAAAGCAAAAGCTGGAAAGAACTATAGAAGTGTGAATATAGCCTTAAAGGTGTTGTCCTACAAACAAAGTACAATTTAATCAATAGATCTTGGAATAATAATTTCCACAATTGGATGTGTTAAAATAATATTCCTGTGCTGAGATAATCTTATAAATGAGGCCCTGCTGTGTTCTGTTTAATGGCTGTGTCTGACCGTACAGGAACATGGTCTGATCATACCACAGCTCCTGGGCAGCGGAGAAAGCAAAAGAGTATACAGACAGTACAGCACGGGATCACAGCTGATTGTTTCTGTAAGCTGAAACTTGTTTAAAAACAGGCAGCAAAAGCTTTACCTGACAGAAAAAATACGCTGTGGTCCCATGATGTCTGTATAATCTTTTGCACTCCGTCCTTCCCAGGTTTTGTGGTATGATCAGACCATATTCCTGCATGGTCAGACACAGACATTACACAGTACACAACAGGGGCTCATTTATAAGATTATCTCAGCACAGGAACAATTATTTTAACACATCCAATTGTGAAATTTTTTATTAGTCCAAGATCTAATAATTAAAACATACAGTACTTTGTTCTTTGGAAAACACCTTTTAAGCTGAATTCAGCCATCTGTTAAAGACCATGAAGTCGGACTGGCTGAAGGTCTCCCGACCCAAACTTGACAACCTCGTACGAAGACCTTGTTTTTCGGATGTCTGAGTTTATTAGGCTTTACAGATAATAGCAGGATTGTATTTGTAATTTTTCTTTTCGTCCCATTTCTTACTAGCACACTTCCAAAAATCTGGCCAACTATGGAGATGTTGGCGGAAAATTTTTAATATGCAAAGTTCCCATTTACATAACCTGATGATGGTGACAAATCATTGCACCATTTAAACGTGTGAGTCGTCAAGCAAGGAAATGCTTATGTCGCTTTATGGCATCTTTTACATTCATTATTGGCTACACATCCCCACGTGTAGACTGAGCTGTGCTGCCGACAATAATGAAACTGTATGGGGATGAATAGTTGCGGATGATTGCTACATGTAAAAGTAACAAACAAGCAGCCACCAACTTGCTGTGTCGTTAATTAGCACAGGTTTTCTACTCGTGTAAATGTAATGTAGTTGGTGAGAGATTTTTTTGTTTTATTGCAGATCTTGTATAAAACAGTACAACATAAATCTAGTCTTAAAGGGGTTGTCCGCTTCCAACAGATTGATGATTTTTTTTATTTCCCCCGGCTTGATCATCAATATTAGCTCTGTGGGGATCCGACAAGCATCTCCCCCACTGATCCGTTGTTTCAAGTCTCTGCTGGTATTACAGAACAACTTCTATTCTGATACCAATCAGATAAATAAATAATAATACTGGTAACTTATCCTAGGGATAGGCCATTAATATGCTGTGGCCTACAACCCCTTTCACTTTGTAGAAACATTACTTATGATTCTAGTATTAAGCTTTAGTTACAACTTGCATTTCCAATTTTGCATTATTCAGAGGTGAAATCTTCCAACATGCTTGATGTGTTTTATAGTTATTTGGATTCTGAGTACTGTGCAGGGTTAATTGTCTGAAATTTTTCTGTTAACAGCTATCTTTAAAGTGTCGTGCACCTGAAGTATCACCATTCATCTCCCAAGCCTTTGAAATAGTGCTAAAGAACTGAGCCTTCCTCTGTACCCAGCTGTATGACGATCACCATCCTTCCTGTATGAAGGCTGGGCTTATGAGAAAAGAGGCTTTGTGCGCATGAGTCTGCTACTTTTCTAATCGGGATAAATGAACATGGACCAAATAATGAATAGTGTTGATTTTATTCTCTTACTCCCAAAGTTGCTCCTATTTCTGCCTTCATTTTTAAACCCTTTGCTATCACGTGGATGGCACAGGGGTTAAACTGTTCACTACTGCTGTGAGCATGTGGGTAGACCCTACCCTTTTTTATGGTAGATGCTGTATTGGTTCTGCTGGATCCAGTTAATTTAAACAATAAAGAACTTGGATATAAATGTATATAATAAAAACTTTGATATGTGTGAGCCTCACCTTTTATGATTTATTCTCCAGTGAAACATTCCTATGTACTGTATGTACTGGAGGTGTTAAAGGGAATTTATCATTAGAAAATGACCTATTGTTTAACCTCTTAGTGATGGAGCCAATTTTGACCTTAAAAGGAACCTGTCATGTCCTCTGTAGCATGTAAACTGTCCCCAGTGCGTTGCAATGTGCATCACTGTCACGTTTTTTTTTAAATAAAAACGGCGGTCTAATCATTAGGATAAAGCACTTTATATAGTTATATCGTATCTGCTCATTTAGGGGTGTGCTTCATTGGGTTCAGACACAGTGTCACCGCCCATGCAATTTGAATGATTTTCTTGGGGTTGCGCCGATATCGCTCAAACACAGTTTGAAAATCCCACGCTTGCGCAATGTCGATCGTGGAGCTGTGCATGCTCAGTGACGAGAGGCTCCAACCCCACACTGGCGCACTGAAGCTGTGTGTAGTACCTAGCTCCACTGACTGTGGCAGTCATGGCGCATGTGCAGCTCCCCGATCAACACTGCGCAAGTGAGGGATTTTCAAATTGTATTTGAGTGATGACAGCACAACCTCATCATTCTAATTGTGTAGGCGGCGACAAAATGAGCAGGTACGCCCTAAACTATATAAAGTGCTTTTTCCACGTGATTACACCGTTTTTAATTAAAAAATGTATTAGTGATGCACATTGCAACGCACTGGTGACAGCTTACATGCTAAAAAGGACATGACAGGTTCCATTTACCCCAAAGGGTGGTTTGCATGTTAATGACCAGGCCAGTTTTTACAATTCTGACCTGTCCCTTTATGAGGTAATAACTCTGAAACGCTTCCATGGATCCCAGTGATTCATGATAGTGGTAAAATTTCTTCGATATGACTTGCGTTTATTTGTGAAAAAAAAAGAAATTTGGTGAAAATTTTGAAAATTTCGCAATTTTCGACTTTGAATTTTCATGCTCTTAAAACAGAGAAATATGTCACACAAAATAGTTAATAAATAACATTTCTCACATGTCTACTTTATATCAGCACAATTTTGGAACCAAAATTTTTTTTTATTAGGAAGGTATAAGGGTTAAAACTAAAAACAACGATTTCTCATTTTTACAACACCATTTTGTTTTAGGGACCACATCACATTTGAAGTCACATTGAGGGGACTATATGATAGAAAATACCCAAAAGTGACACCATTCTAAAAACTGTACCCCTCAAGGTGCTCAAAACCACATTCAAGAAGTTTATTAACCCTTCAGGTGCTTCACAGGAATTTTTGGAATGTTTAAAAAAAAAAAAATGAACATTTAACCTTTTTTCACAAAAAATTTACTTCAGATCCAATTTGTTTTATTTTACCAAGGGTAACAGGAGAAATTGGATCCCAAAAGTTGTTGTACAATTTGTCCTGAGTCCGCTGATGCCCCATATATGCAGGTAAACCACTGTTTGGGCGCATGGCAGAGCTCGGTAGGGAAGGAACGCCGTTTTACTTTTCAATGCAAAATTGGCTGGAAGTGAGCGAGGACGCCATGTTGAGTTTGGAGAACCCCTGATGTGCCTAAACAGTGGAAACCCACCACAAGTGACACCATTTTGAAAAGTAGACCCCCCCTAAGGAACTTATGTAGATATAGGGTGAGCACTTTGAACCCCCAGGTTCTTCACAGAAGTTTATAATGTAGAGCCGTAAAAAACACAAAATGATCTTTTCGCCCTCAATGTTTTTATTTTGCTAAGAGTAACAGGAGTAATTGGACCCCCAAAAGTTGTTGTGCAATTTGTCCTGAGTAGGCTAATACCCCATATGTGGGGGTTAAACCACTGTTTGGGCGCATGTTAGAGCTTGGAAGGGAAGGAGCACTGTGATGGTGTGATATGCTATGTGGATATCATTTTGTGTATATTTCTATTTCACTGATTTTCATAGTGTTTTTCTTGTTGCCTTCTATATCTGCAGCCTGACTGCATCTACGTCTCTTGATGACCCCCTGTAGTGTCAAAATCCCCCAGGCACCTTTGTCAGGCATGGGAGGCCAGAGAACCGCCCCAACCTGTCTGGTTACTCCTGGACATGAGGAGGGGGCTGGAAGGGACAGGAGGGGGGGGATGTCAGTTCCTGTGTGGAGAGCATCGTGTGAACACAGCACGTCAGAGAGAAAAGGAAGAGGATGGACCCATTTTAACCTCTGGCTGCTAGATTTTTGGAGTCTCATCTCCCTGGACATTTTATCCTGTTACTGAACTGCATACGTGTTCTGGACTATTGTATCCTCAGTGTGGTGGATTGTTTATGGACCTTCTAATTTTGCCTATAATAAAGGTCTTGGGATTGTTCACACTTCCCTCGCTCTGTTGATTGTGTGATACCGGAGAAGGACCCTGTGACAACTGGAGTCAGCAGTGGGATCAACAGAGTGTAACCCAAAGGAGAACCACCCACCGAGTGAGTACAGAATTTGGACTGTATCCAGTTTACAGGAGAGAGCCAGAGACCTGGACCTGAGCTTCCAGGGACTGACTAAAGAAGCCTTAATTGACCTACTGGTCAGCGCTAGCCCGGCCACCTGCTCCCAGATGTCTGAAGGACGAGCCCATACAAAAAAGCCAGTGGTTGGTGTGGTACGAAGAAGAGATGGCGGTTCTGGGCCCAGGCGTCTCAGGAGAACAAGGAGGAGGTTACCTGCCGAGCACAGCAGAGACAAGAAGCAATGGAGCTTGAAAGAGGGAGTAACGCAATGTGGAGTGTAAACCCAGTGATCCGGGAGCCTGTACGGATCCCCCGGACAGAGTTTAAGCCATTTGCTGAGGCTTCTGGGGATGTGGAGGGGTTCTTCAAGGACTTTGAGCAGCAGTGTGCTGTGATGGAGGTGCCCCACTCTGGCTGGATGCGTTTGTTAGTGGGACTCCTGAACGGAAGCATGGTGGAGGCTTACCGAACCATTGACTCACAGCAGAATTGGGATTATAACACTATAAAGCGGACTGTCCTGGATTACCACGCTATCACCCCAGACTCATATAGGGCCAAGTTCCGAGACCTCCCATGCACCACAGGGGGATCGATTAGGATATATGCACAAAAGATGTCCCAGGCATGTCGGAGATGGCTGGAAGCAGAAAATGCCTTTACTGTGGAAGATGTTATACAGGCGTTCCTTATAGAAAAAGGACGTCTTAATTGATGGATACAAAGTGTCAGGATTTAGAGACATGGGGGCATTCCTGACTATCGCTTACACCCGGGTGGTTCGACCCAAGGCAATTTACCAGGGTCCCGGAATTCCCATTGTCTTGGCGGGGGGTGCCCGCAAATCTATACAGCGAGCTTCTTTGCGTTTGGATTATGGTTATGGAGAAAAACTTGGATTGGAGTTATGGGAGGACTTCCTGCAGATATCCTCCTTGGGAACGACATTGGGGAGTTACAGTGCTAATTTGTGGGAGTCAGTCACCCGACTACAGGCCCTTCAAGCACTACGTCATCCGGACCTCACCGGGGAGCAACCACCACGAACCGCATCAGAGCTGGTAAGCGATACGTTTGCTGCTACTACATTGGGAGAGTCTTGGGACAGAGAGGAGTTTAGGAGAGAAATAGAGGGTGACACTACCTTACTTAGCAGCCCTTAGGCAAAAGGCAGAAACTAGCCACATGGGAGATAATGGGGATGGCTTCACTCGAGAAAACGGACTGTGTTATGTAACAAAGGTCAGTGACCAGGGCAACCCTGACCCAACGACCAGGCAACTCATTGTCCCTCAAAAGTACAGGGCACAGCTACTCCAACTGGCCCATGACATCCCCTTGGCTGGGCATCAAGGGAGGAAAAGGACTGAAAAGAGACTCACCCAAAGTTTTTACTGGCCTGGCATCTCGCAGTCGATAGCCCATTATTTCTGCACCTGCGATGTGTGCCAGCGAATGCGGCATCCAGGATCTCGGCATAAGGTACCCCTGCAATCCCTGCCCATAATTGAAGAACCATTTCAACGTGTAGCTGTCGACATTATAGGTCCTCTGTCCCACCCCAGCCAGTCGGGGAAAAAATATATCCTGACCGTGGTGGACTATGCCACTAGGTATCCTAAAGCTGTGGCCCTGTCCAGTATTACAGCAGTAAAGGTGGCCAAGGCCCTTGTTACCATCTTTGCCCGGGTAGGGTTTCCTAGTGAAATATTATTGGATCAAGGCCCTCAGTTCATGTCAGATCTGGTCCAGTCCCTGTGGCATACCTGTGGTGTTCGAGCCATCCGCACCACCTGCAGACCAACGGACTATGTGAATGCTTTAATGGAACCCTAAAAAATATGCTGAGGGCTTTTGCTGACGTTGAAAAAGACTGGGAAAAGTACCTGCCACATCTTCTCTTTGCCTATCGGAAGGTTCCCTAAGAGTCCACAGGGTACTCTCCCTTCGAACTACTGTTTAGCCGGAAGGTCCGTGGGCCTCTCACTCTTCTGAAGGAACATTTGGAGGGAGATATCTCAGACGTCGGAATGCCAATCATTCCCCATGTTCTAGAGTTCCGAGACCGTCTCGCCCAGCTAGCTACCTTGGCTAAAGAACATCAGCGAATGGCCCAGTCCAGACAAAAAATCTGGTATGACCGTAATGCCAGGACCCAGGAATTTATGGAAGGACAACAAGTGCTCATGATTACTGCTTCCCCTGCCATCAGGCTTCAAGCAGTGTGGGAAGGCCCTTATCAGGTTGTCAAGAAAATTAATGACACTAACTACGTTATTGACCTGGACTCTAGTGGTTGACGACAGATAACCGTCCACATTAACATGCTGAAAGACTAGCACGACCGATCTCTGCCTGTTCTAGCTGTCTGCTACCCCCCCCAGTAATACCGCCGACGACGAGTATCTCCCCGATCTTCTCCAGGTTGCCCAAGCGGGAGGATCACTGGAACAATTTATCGAATATACAATATCTTTGCCGTACAAGGCCAAGGGCTGCTGCATTCTTCTCAAAGAAGGGGAAGACTACTCTCACCAGCCACCATGTGGAAACCCCCGGACAACGCCCCATCCAGCAGGCTGCCTACCGGGTTCCAGAGGAAATTCAAGGCATGATAAAGAACAAACTGGAGGAGATGAAACGAGTGAGTTATTCATCCATCTCACAGTTCTTGGGCCTCTCCTGGTCCCCAAGAGGGATTGCACAACACGATTCTGCGTTGATTACAGATGGTTAAATGATGCCACCAAGAATGATGCTTACCCCATGCCCAGGGTTGATGATCTATTGGATTGTCTGACCAGTGCCCAATTTGTGACCACGTTAGACTAGAGAAAAGGGTGCTGGCAGAAACCCCTAATGGAGGGCGCTCTGGAGCGCTTGGCCTTCATTGCTCCATTTGGGCTTTTTGAGTTCCTGGGAATGCCCTTTGGGATCAAAACTGCCCCCACTACTTTCCAGAGACTGGTAGATTGACTGTTACAACAATGTCAGGACTTGGCCTGTGCTTACTTGCATGACATTGCCATTTTTAGCACCACCTGGGAGGAACATCTTAAACACTTGGGCATAGTGCTAGACTGTATCCTTGCTGCAGGACTGACCATTCACCCTGATAAATGCCAAATAGGGATAGCTGAGGTGCAGTACCTCGGGCATAGAGTAGGGGGTGGGACCCTAAGGCCTGAGCCTGTCAAGGTGGAAACCTTTAGCAACTGGTGTAGACCCCAGCAGGTACTTGCATTTTTAGGAACTGCTGGATACTATCGAAAATTTGTTGCTAATTTCAGCACCTTGGCAGAGCCCCTAACCGACCTGACCTGCAAGAACATGCCTACGAATGTGACATGGATGAATGCATGCGAGGATGCCTTTTCAGCATTAAAGACCGCCTTCATCACTGCTCCTGTCTTGGCTGCCCCTGATTAGAAGCGCAGGTTCCTCGTGCAGACAGATGCATCCACTTTTGGGATTGGGGCAGTACTTAGCCAAGTGAACGCCGCCAGAGCAGAACATCCTGTTGCTTTTGCCAGTCAGAAACTACTGGATCGGGAAGTTGCCTATGCCACTATTGAAAAGGAGTGCCTTGCCATCGTATGGGTGCTAACTAAGGGGGGTTTGATTTACTTTTTATAGCTGGTTTTTGTTTGACAGCTGTCACACACTAAAAGGAGCTTTTTATTACAAAAAGTAGTTTTTGCATCACCTCATTTTGAGAGCTTTAATTTTTCCATATTTTGACCCACAGAGTCATGTGAGGTCTTGTTTTTTGCAGGAAAAGTTGATGTTTTTATTGGTATCATATTCGGGCTCATGACATTTTTTTATCGCTTTTTATTCAATTTTTTGGAAGGCAGAATGAACAAAAACCAGCAATTCATGAATTTCTTTTGGGGGGGGGGGCGTTTATACAGTTCCGCATGTAGTAAAATTGATAAAGCAGTTTTATTCTTCAGGTCACTTCGATGACAGCGATACCTCATTTATATCTTTTTTTATGTTTTGGCGCTTTTATACAATAAAAACTTTTATAGAAAAAAATAATTTTTGCATCGCTTTATTCTGAGAGCTATAACGTTTTTATTTTTCTGGTGATGGAGCTATATGGTGGCTTGTTTTTTGCGAGATAAGATTGATGTTTTCAGCGGTACCACGTTTATTTATATCCTTCTTTTAGATCGCGTGGTATTCCACTTTTTTTCGGCGATATGATGATAAAGCATTGTACTATGAATTTAATTCACAGTTTTGGCAATTTTCCCATTTGGATTCTGGTTGTCCTGGGGCGGAGGAGTATGAACAGCATTTAAAATATTGGTGGGCTGAGGTTTGTCGTAACATCTCCAAGTCTCAGGGGAGGTATGTTTTTGCAGACAAAAAGAAGGTCTCGGGTCATACTTTTCAGTTTGGGGAGAAGGTTTGGCTCTCCACGCGGAATATTAAGCTCAAGGTTCCATCAGCCAAATTGGGGCCAATATTAATTGGTCCATACGAAATTGTGGAGATAGTCAATCCTGTAAGGTCACGTCTCCCAGCCTCATTTAAGATTTCCAATGTGTTCCACAAATCCCTTTTAAAACCTTTGGGATCTGTTGAGGAGGGTTCTGTGTCGGCTGTTCCCCCGGTGTGGGTGGAGGGTCACATGGAATATGAGGTAGGACACATTGTGGATTCTCGTCTGGTACGCCGCACCTTGCAGTATCTGGTACACTGGAAGGGGTACGGTCCAGAGGATCAGTCTTGGGTCTTGGCCCAGTCTGTATACTCTGATCATCTGGTTTGGGTGTTTCATGCCAGATATCCTGAGAAGCCTGGGGCTCCAGTGGGCCCCCATTAAGAGGGGGGTACTTTCATGGTCTGTATGTGAATTATGGTTTAGTGCTGCAGGGGTTAATACCTTTGGCCTCTCTTTGGTTCTGGGAGGGCTTTAAATAGCCTTATTTGGGCTCTGTCCGTTGTCCGTGATACTTTTGACCTCGGCTTAGTTCCTGACCCCTGTATATCTGTGGATACTGTCTGCCTGTGTATGTTTGCTCGTGTCCTGGCGATGTGTGAAAGCGAGGCGACAGGGGCCTGATATATGGAGGAAGGAGCAGGGTGACAGCAGCACAGAGTATTTCAGGAGAGCAGTGTGCTGGTCTATGGGGGGCACCCTGTTCGGTGCCAGGGATTGTACATAGAGCGCTGTGTTTTATACACATGGATGGACCGTCTTCTTGTCTGCTCCACAGAAATCCAGGAAACATTTCTGCTGATTGGTGACCTGTTCTGATCCAGACTTTACATGAAAAGACAGTCAGTATAACTTTGCAGGCCCCATCAAAATGGCTGCTCACTGTGTTCCTAAATGTCATCCTCTCTTTTCCCTTAGCAAGCACCCAGTATGGGAGGAGAGGAGTGACACCACACCCATGTCAGCAGATTCCGCCCATACAGTGTCCATTTTAGGGCATGATCATATATCAAAATCAAACATCATGGACACTGTACGCCCATAATTACTGCAGGACAGTAATGTGAGCTAGTTGTACAGTAGGTTTTTGTGCCAAATTTCAGTATCTGCTCCCCCTAGTGTTAACAAGTGGAAATGTCAAACTTTTTAAAATTATTTTTCATATTTTACAAAATTAAAAACAAATGATAATATTTTTTAAGAAAAATGTAAACATTAATTCTTTACATTTTTTCAATTGCTGAAAATTTTTTTGGGGGATGGCACATTCCCTTTAAAGGATTCTAATGATAGGATTATAGAATCCCTAGCAAAGTCCGCATTCGAAGCGGCTTCAGCGGCGGTATGTCCAATCTTTGCTTCATCTTGGGCAGCAAAGGCCATAGCTACTTGGGCAGAGGATCTTCGTAAGGGCATCCTAGATAAAGCACAACCAGAGCAGTTGGCCGATCTCGCTAATCAGATCTCCCATACGGGGGATTATCTGCTTTCTGCTTCTTTGGATGCTGCATCCTGCGCGGTTCAGGCGTCAAGCAACGCAGTGGCAATCCGACGTACGATTTGGCTCAAGGCCTGGCAGGCAGATTTGTCTTCTAAGAAATCTCTTACTAATCTGCCTTTTCAGGGAGTGCGCCTCTTTGGATCCCAATTGGATCAGATTATTAAGGATGCCACCGGAGGCATGAGTTTCCTCCTTCCTCAGTTGAAGCCTCGCAGACCTCCACTAAGGCGTCAGTTTCGTCCCTTTCGGGCTTTCCGCCGTTTCAACACGGCGGAGAACCCTTCCAACCAACAGAGACCGCAGGCACGTCAGGATAGAAAGAAAGTTTCCTTCAGACCCACCCCCTCCTGGCGATCACACTCTTCCCAGGGCAGACCATCCAGATCCAGATCTGGACGGTCCACATCAGCTAGACTATCGTCGGAATTCTGAGGGTCCCTTCCAATTGGGAGGTCGACTCCTCTTTTTCAGGGACGTCTGGCTGGCCTCAGTGGAGGACGCTTGGGTCAGCGAGGTTGTATCGTCAGGATACAAGATAGAGTTCGTTTCTCGTCCGCGAGATCGTTTCTTCGAATCCCGCCCTCCAAAAGATCCAGCCTTGATCCCGGGGTTCTTTACAGCCATTGCCTCTCTCCTCAGTTCCGGGGTGATTGTGCCCGTTCCCGAGGCGGAGCGTTTCACAGGGTTTTATTCAAACCTCTTTGTGGTGCCGAAAAAAGACGGGGCGGTCCGACCAATCTTGGATCTCAAGCTACTCAACAAAAGAGTCCGCCTCCGCCACTTCCGGATGGAGTCGGTTCGTTCGGTAATCGCTTCCATGGAGGAGCAGGAATTCATGTGTTCAATAGACATCCAAGATGCCTATCTACATGTTCCCATATTCTCCGGACATCAGAAGTTCCTGCGGTTTGCGATTCGCCAGGAACATTACCAGTTCGTCGCGCTGCCCTTCGGTCTCGCCACCGCACCCAGAGTCTTCACGAAGATCATGGCTGCGTTGATGGCCTTATTGAGGATCAGAGGTCTTGTCCTTTTTCCGTACCTCGACGACATTCTGATCAAAGCTTCATCTTTTCAACAGGCTCGCCTAAGTCTGACGATCGTCTTAGACACACTTTCCAATTTCGGGTGGATCGTCAACAGGAAAAAGTCCTGTTTGGTTTCTACTCAGCGGCTTGTGTTTCTGGGCCTACTGTTCGACACTCGTCGGGCAAGGGTCTTTCTCCCACAAGAGAAGATTCTTTCCCTGCAGCAGGATGTACGATCGCTGCAGATCACACGATTTCCGTCCCTCCGAACAACCATGATGGTCCTGGGAAAGATGGTGGCGGCGATAGAGGAAGTTCCCTTTGCCCAATTTCACGCCAGACCTCTCCAACACGCCATCCTGTTGAGGTGGAACAGGTCGGCTCTGTCCCTGGATCGTCCTGTTCGTCTTTCACACCGGATCAAACGGTCACTCAACTGGTGGTTGACGTCACCTCTCATTTCCTTGGGACGGTCTTTTCTTCCCATTCACTGGCAGATTGTAACAACGGATGCCAGCCTCCTCGGCTGGGGGGCAGTGTTCCACAATCACACTGTTCAGGGTCCATGGTCGTCTCAGGAATCAGCTCTGCCGATCAACGTCCTAGAGATACGAGCGATTTCATCTGGCTCTCGTTCACTGGGAGAGGCTCCTCAGGGGCCTGCCTGTCCGGATTCACACAGACAGTGCCACAGCGGTGGCATATGTTAACCGCCAAGGAGGGACATGGAGTGTCTCAGCCCTAGCAGAAGTGTCCAAGATTCTTCATTGGGCAGAGGTTTCCGTGCCGACAATTTCCGCGGTACACATTCCCGGCGTAGACAACTGGGCCGCCGATTTTCTCAGCCGCGAGGGTCTCGCGGCGGGAGAGTGGTCCCTACATCCGGAGGTGTTTCATCTGCTCTGCCGTCGATGTGGAACCCCGGACGTAGATCTGCTGGCGTCTTACCTCAACAGGAAAGTCCCACAGTTTGTATCCAGGTCTCGAGACCCTATGGCAGTGGGCGCCGACGCTCTGGCCGTCCCTTGGTCGCAGTTCCAACTCCCCTACCTGTTTCCTCCCCTGCCTCTTCTTCCCAAACTGTTGAAGAAGATCAAAGCAGAAGGAATCCCAGTCATTCTCATTGCCCCGAATTGACCCAGAAGGTCTTGGCTCGCGGACATTGTCAATCTTCTCGTGGACGCCCCCTGGAAGCTTCCAGACAGGGCAGATCTGCTGTCTCAAGGCCCGATTTGCCACCCCAATTCTCGGTCGCTCAATTTAACGGCGTGGCTGTTGAGACCGAGGTTTTGAAACGGGCAGGATTTTCCGATCGAGTAACTCATACCATGATCCGAGCCAGAAAGCCATCATCTTCCAAAATTTATTACCGTGTCTGGAAGGCCTATTTCACATGGTGCGAGGCCAATGACATCGCGCCCATGTGCTTTTCGCTCCCTTCGGTTCTGGCGTTTCTTCAGACAGGGCTGGATGCGGGGCTTGCCCTCAGCTCTTTGAAGGGTCAGGTTTCGGCGCTGTCCATTTTATTTTAGAAGACGTTGGCCTCCCGTCCTCAGGTCAAGACCTTTCTTCAAGGCTTGGCTCACACGGCTTCTCCGTTCCGAGCGCCCGTAGATCCTTGGGATCTTAATCTGGTTCTCGAGGTTCTGCAGGGTCCTCCTTTTGAACCTCTCAGGGATGTTTCCCTTTCTCTCCTTTCTTGGAAGGTGGCCTTCACTTCCATCCGGCGCATGTCGGAATTGGCGGCTCTTTCTTGCGGTTCCCCTTTTTTGGTACTCCACCAGGATAAGGTAGTTCTGCGGCTTCCGCCCTCTTTCCTGCCCAAGGTGGTGTCCTCTTTCCACCTCAATGAGGATATTGTTCTTCCGTCCTTCTGTCCGAGTCCAACTCATCCTCGGGAGCGGTCCTTGAACAAGCTGGATGTGGTCAGGGCGATGAGAGTCTATCCAGGACGACTTCCTTGCGAAAGACGGTCTCTTTTCATCATTCCAGATGGGGCGCGGAAAGGTCATCCAGCTTCAAAGGCCACTTTTGCTCGCTGGATCAGATAGGCAATCTTGGAGGCCTACCGAGTTAAGCATCGAGTGGCTCCTCCAGGGATCAGAGCGCACTCTACCCGAGCAGTGGGTGCCTCCTGGGCGGTACGCCACAGGGCTTCAGCGCTGCAGCTTTGCAAAGCTGCAACCTGGTCGTCGGTTCACACGTTTGTGAAATTCTACAATGTCCACACCTACGCTTCGGCGGACGCCAGCCTAGGTAGGAGGATTCTTCAGGCGGCGGTGGTGAGTCCGCTGGCCTGATGGAAGTTTGTTTTCCCACCCCAGGGACTGCTTTGGGACGTCCCATGGTCTCTGTGTCCCCCAATAAGGCGAACGAGAAAACAGGATTTTTTGGGTTGCTTACCATAAAATCTGTTTCTCGGAGCCTTCATTGGGGGACACAGCCCCTTCCCATGTTCTACAACTCCTGTTATTATGTTTGTTGGTTGTTTACAGTTGAGTTGTCTGTTCTGTTTTCAATCTATTCTGTTACTTCTCCTACTGCTTTCTCACTAGCTGAGGAATTTCCTGCCGGTCGGTGGTGTGTACACTGCGGAGGAGGAGCTAACCTTTTTTTGTGCATAGTGTCAGCCTCCTAGTGGCAGCAGCATACACCCATGGTCTCTGTGTCCCCCAAAGAAGGCTCCGAGAAACAGATTTTACGGTAAGCAACCCAAAAAATCCTGTTTTTACCTTGGACAGATACCAATATATACAAGGGCTCAAGAGTATCTGCGCATCCGCCTCGATGCGCGTTTCGGAAGGCCTTCATCAGGGAGTCTGACTATTTGGACTTTTACCAGTTGCCAAAAGAGGGGACCCCAGTTACATATTCTGCCCATGGCTAGGAGGAGGCTAAATAGAGCGGTAGTCGAGCTTCATTCAAAGTCTTTGGCTTGGAAGGAAATAGGTGATAAATGCTTCTGGCTAGAAAATCCCTTTAAAGTATGGTTAAGGCAATAATGGATTCTAAATTGTGATCTCCTTTAGCAATCTGCAGAGCGCTGTGTGAGCACTCTCCTGGATCTCATTCAGACCAAGGTGAATTATGTGGTCCAAGAAGCCATTGTGGTGATAAAGGACATTTTCAGAAAGTACCCAAACAAGTAGGTGTCACTGTGAGTTGTAACATATAGTCAAACAGTCAGGTGATGTGTGTCTCCTAGTGTCCTCATCGGTCAGATGTGTTCATTATCATATGTAGGATCTATAGTGTTTTCGTTAATGAGTAATGACTTGGATAGAAGAGTGGTTAGGATTGTCTGAAGATCGGTCCTTTTAGGTATACCTGATCACTTCCTAGCTTGTCACACTATGGCAGCAAAACCAATGCAAAGTTTGATAGTCGCTAATCTTTTATCAGATATGAGAGTGTCATCTCCACACTATGCGAGAACCTGGACTCTCTTGATGAACCAGAGGCACGGGCGGCCATGATTTGGATTGTAGGAGAGTATGCTGAGCGCATTGACAATGCAGATGAGCTGCTGGAAAGTTTCTTAGAGGGATTCCATGATGAGAGCACACAGGTAGGTCTGTTTGCAATGTGCCAATCCAGCTTGCCTTGATTGAAGTCATAGGCGCTCGAACGGACTTCCTATGGATATAAACAGATTTTGTGGAACATTTTTAATGGTTGTATATTGCTCTTTATTATTTCTTTCCATCTTAGGTGCAACTACAACTTCTTACTGCTATTGTGAAGCTGTTTCTGAAGAAGCCAACAGAGACACAAGAGCTGGTACAGCAAGTACTAAGCTTGGCAACGCAGGTGAATGCCAATGGTTACAATACACTGACCAGTGTTGTATAAAACCTATAGGCTATCTTTTCATATCGTTGTTTAAATATTATTATATGCAAGTGGAGATATGGAGAATCAGGAACTATGACATAGACCACAACTATTTACTATGCATGTTACTCATAGGACTCAGATAACCCAGATCTCCGAGATCGTGGCTACATATATTGGCGACTGCTCTCTATTGATCCTGTTGCTGCTAAAGAAGTGGTCCTGGCAGAAAAACCTTTGATCTCGGAAGAAACTGATCTCATTGAGCCCACTTTGCTGGAGGAACTTATCTGTTACATTGGCACGCTGGCCTCTGTGTACCACAAGCCTCCAAATGCTTTTGTAGAAGGAAGTCGAGGAGTTGTTCCCAAAAGGTTACCACCTCGAGCTGGCTCGTGAGTATTAAATTAATGCCTAGTTATTTTTATGTGTTTTCATGTATCATTGAGAGATTGGCTTCTAAAAGCTTCTCATTTTATTTTAACCCCTTTCCGACTTCAGCCTTACATATATGGCACAAGTTGGGAGCAGGTGTATGGTGTGCTGAGTCCGCCCCATTCCCAAGAGATGGATGACTGCTAGAGATAAGCAGATTAATTTGCGGGACTCCGGTCCGGGTCAGTGGTACCTGGCAGCTAGACAGGAGGCCTGCGAAACTCTTACCTTCCTGTGTCCTCTATGCGATATTTTTGTTGTCAGGGCAGTTGCAGCGTCACACGTTCGACATCACACACAGATGATGTAGTGCCAGCCATGGCTAACCAAAAGCTGTGCAGTGCACGGCTAAAGGTAAAAGATTTGTGGGCCTCCAGTCTAACCACTAGGTACCACTGACTTTGAACACTGGACCGGAGTCCTTCAAATCCATCTGCTCATCCCTTATGGCTGTTACTTAGCCAAAAACTAACAGCAGCGCGTGGAGGTTGGGCTCTGCCCATTGCTGTTAACTGTTTAAATGCCACTACCTTTATAGTGTGTGAACAAGGGTGTGGAGTGGCGTTGGTCGACGCACTCAATGGACCAACCCCAGCATGATCATGAGGTGGGTTCCTATGGCAGTCTAAATCTACTGAAAACCCCCAAGCCTCCAATTACAGTGTTCCATTGCAACCCATACTTTTTCTGGGCTTCATAGGAGACTGTGATTTTTACTCTTTATTTCAATACAGTTCTATTACTGTATAAATGATCAGAGGATCACAGGTTCAAGTCCACCAGAGAGACTCTTTTAATAATTTAAAAAAAAAAGCTTTACTGCGTCTGTAAAAGTACAATCTGTCATTTACTAAACTATTTAACCCAATTGGTAAATACTCTGGAACTTTAACCCTTTAAGGACCAAGCCACTTTGTAGGTTACTGACCAGGCCTTAATTTTGAAATCGGACCACTGTCACTTCATGTGGATATAACTCTGGAACGCTTCAACGGATCCTGCAGATTCTGAGGGTTTTTTTTTTTTACATATTGTACTTTATGAGAGTGGTAAAATTTCTTGTGTTTATTTGTGAAAAAAATATAAACTTGGCAAAAATTTTGATATTTTTATGCCCCTAAATCAGAGCGTTATGTCACACAAAATAGTTAATAAATAACATTTCCCACATGCCTACTTTACATCAGCACAATTTTTGAAACATAATTTTGAAACATAATTTTTTTTTTTTGTTAGTCAGTTAAAGGGTTAAAATTTGACCAGAGATTTTTCATTTTTCCAAAAAATTTACAAAACCATTTTTTTAGGGACCCCATCACATTTGAAGTCACTCTGGGGGCCTATATGACAGCAAATACCCAAAAGTGACACCATCCTAAAAACTGTACCCCTCAAGGTGTTCAAAACTACATTCAAAAAGTTTATTAACCCTTCAGGTGCTTCACAAGAATTGAAGCAATGTGGACGCAAAAATGAACATTTAACTTTTTTGTGTCAAGGATATCAGGTGAAAATGAACCACAATATTTGTTGTGCAATTTCTCCTGAGTACACCGATACCCCATGTGTGGAGGAAGACCACTCTTTAGGCGCATGGCAGGGCTCAGAAGGGAAGGAGCTCCTTTTGAGGTTTTGAACGTAAAATTGGCTGGAATCGAGAACGGACGCCATGTCACGTTTGGAGAGCACCTGACAGTGGAAACCCCCCCCCCATAACTGACCACATTTTGGAAACTAGACCCCACCAAGAAACTTGTCTAGATGTGTGGTTAGGACTTTGACCTACCAAATGCTTCACAGAAGTTAATAATGTAGAGCCGTGAAAATAAAAAAAAATCATATTTCTCCATCGCTTCATTGGGGGACACAGGAACCATGGGTGTATGCTGCTGCCACTAGGAGGCGCTGACACTATGCACATAAAAGTTAGCTCCTCCTCCGCAGTATACACCCCACCGACTGCAGTAAATTAATCAGTTTAGCTTAGTGACAGTAGGAAGTGGACACGGGTCTCTCTTGAGACCCATATCTACCTAATGTGCGTCGTTCCTTTTCAGGTATTGGAGGGATACAGTGTGAACGGTCACAACTGTACTCCCACGCAGAGACTGAGTACGGCGTGTACTGCCACCTCGTATCCTCATCGGCAGAACCCCAAAATCCCTAACACAGAAGCGTGTTTAGGTGATCCGTAAGAGAAAGAATACCCAGTCCTGCCTCCGTCTCCCACCCACTCGCCCACTAGAGCCTGTCGGTTGAGGCGACACGGACGTCCCGCAACATGGATTCCGGACATCCGATTTTCGTGATTGGGGAGGTACTTTTCCCTCTTTTCTCCTCAGGTGCTGAAGAGGAGAAGAAAACTGGAGAAGAAGAGGAGAGAGAGAGAGAGAAAAAAAAAGAAGCTGTTTATTCAAGCAGCTAGCACAGTTCATACCTTGCGGCTGGTTTGGGGGGCCTCAGCACTGCTTCGCAGAACCTTTGGGGAAGAGAGGGTGCTTTGGCACACAGAGGCTTCCTGTTCTTTGTGCCCCCTTGCAGCCTGTCTAAGTGGCGTCATGGCGCTTTGTTTGCGCCACTTTTAACACCCTGGCGCCACTGTGGGGACCCGTTTGGTGTTGTTTTATGACCTCCACGGGCCCCCCTCCCGCTCTGGCGGCCGCCGGCTGTAATCTAGGTCCCGGCTTCATCTTGGGCCTAGTTTCAGCGCTGACTCCGCCCCCTTCCTCTCTGCTCCGGGCGGGCTTTTTTCCCGCCCGTGTCTCTCTCTCCTCTTCCTGTGTGGCGTCAGGCTCCGCCCACTACCCTCAGCCTCCACTGTGGGCTGGAGCCGCCACCATATTGCTCCTCCGGGCCCCGCGTTTAGCTGAGAGCGGGCTTCCCGGTTTCTGGCCGTCCTCTACCCTCACAGTGCGCGCGTTCTGCCCTGCGTCTCCTGGCAGACGCCATTTTCCGGCTGGTGTACAGGGGAGCCAAATCCATCTCGGACCTGCCTGCCCTTCTTTACAGCCGGGAAGTCTCCTACACGACATCTGCCGTGAGTAGCTGCACTGCAGACTGACACCCTCCTCTGCTCTCCTGTCCCCTAACCTTCTGGCAGCGCTTAGTGGGATTGTTCATCATGTCTAATTCTAAGCCATCGTTCTCCATCTTCCTCCTCTTCCTCCACTGTGGTCCTCTCTAACCGTTCAGCAGCCCCCAGTTGACCCACGTGAGAGCATGGCCCCTATCCCAGGGTGGGCTTCCTCTGTCACAATCTGTGGTGGATTTTCATCAGGGTGTCTTAGACCCTGGTGTCCGTGCTTGATAAGTTGTCCCTGCAGACTTCCACAGGAACCAGCAGGTCACAGGAAGCTCCGTCGGAACCTAGCAACTTTAGCCGAAAAAGATCCAGGCAGGCTCATCGGTCTAATTCCTCTTCCCGTTCCATCTCGCCCCACAGTCCGTCCCTACGACCTCCTTCGTTTCTCATCCCCAAGTCAGGCGAGGCGTTCTCGGATGCGCTCTATGAGGACGTTTTGGAGCTAGATTCGGACCATATCGCTAACATGAGGGATATGGTTCAGAGCCTCATTGGAGCAATCAACCAGACATTTGCATGAAAGACTTCTGCGGAACCCGCAGATCAGGTGGTTTCGTTCAGACAGTCTAAACCACCTTCCAAGGTCTTCGCTCCTCATACTGAGTTCGAGAAGCTTCTCGCCAGGGAAAGAGAAAATCTGACCAGACTCTTTCAAAGAGGAAAGTGCCTTGGCATGTTATATCCTTTTCCTCAGGAGCTCACCGCCAACTGGTCAGCTTCTCCTTCCGTGGACTCGCTGGTCGCTAGACTATCTCATCAGGGTCCTTCCGATTTCTGATGGAGCATCTTTGAGAGATTCTAATGACAGAATTATAGAATCTTTTGCGAAGTCAGCTTTCGAAGTGGCCGCGTCTGCGCTAGGTCTGGCCTCGGCTTCCACTTGGATTTCAAGGGCCATAGCAAAATGGATTGAGGATCTCCACCAAGGCATTCTGGCGGGAGCCCAACCAGAGCAGCTGGCAGAGCTCGCCAACCGGATTTGGTCTCTGCCTCCCTGGATACCGCGTCTTGCGCTGCTCAGGCATGCAGCAACGTTGTTGCATTTCGGCGTACAGTTTGGCTTAAGGCCTGGCAGGTGGACTTATCATCAAGGAAGTCCCTTACCAGCCTACCTTTTCAAGGAATCGCGCCTCTTCGATCAGTAATCGCTTCCATGGAGGCGCAGGAAATCCTGTGCTCCATAGACATTCAGGACACCTATCTGCATGTCCCTATCTTCTCAGGACATTAGAAGTCCCCTGCGCTTCGCGATACATCGAGAGCATTTCCAGTTTGTTACCCTGCCGTTCAGTCTCGCCACTGTTACAGGATTTTTACGAATATGACAGCGTTAATGGCCATCTTGAGGCTCAGAGGTCTTGTGCTCTTTCCGTACCTCGACGACATCCTCATCAATGCTGCATCCTTGACCCAGGCTCACGAAAGTCTAACCATCGTTCTCGACACCCGGTTCCGATTCGGGTGGATCTTCAACAGGAAAAAATGTCTTGCATTGTTCCAACACGTCTTGTGTTTCTAGGCATACTGTTATGGCGGGTTGTTCGCTGGCTGCAGGATCCCCGCCTTACGTCCTTCCGTACAGCCATGACGGTTCTAGGGAGGATGGTTGCAACTCAGGACCGCTTCAGCAGGCCATCCTGTTGCAGAGGAACAGGTCTGTCTCTTCCCTGCTTCGTCCAATTCGACTCTCATTCCGTCTCAAACAGTCCCTCAATTGGTGGCTGACATCACCGCTCATCTCCCAGGGCTGGTCCTTCATTCCGGTCTACTGGCAAGTTGTGACGACGGACGCCTACCTTCTCGGCTGGAGTGCGGTGTTTCATCATCTGACCGTCCAGGGTCGTTGGTCGGTGCCAAAAGCTGCTGTGTCGATCAACGTCCTACAGATATGGGCAATTTTTCTGTCCCTACTTCACTGGGAAAAGCTTCTTCTCAAGGGTCTGCCAGTCCGGATCCAGACGGACAATGCCACAGCAGTGGCATATGACAACCACCAGGAAGGGACTCGGTGTTCCTTGGCGTTTGCCGAGGTTTCCAAAATCCTCCATTGGGCAGAGGTGACGGTTCCAGCGATATCCGCTGTGCACATTCCCGGCGTGGACAACTGGGCCGCCAACTTTCTCAGCCACGAGGGCATCGCGGCAGGGGAATGGTCAATGCATCAGAGATCTTTCTCCAAATTTGCCTTTGTTGGGGGACACGGATGGGGACCTTATGGCGTCCTGTCTGAACAGGAAAGTCCCACGGTTTGTTTCCAGGACCCAAGATCCTCTCGCGGTGGGCGCCGATGCTCTGACCATTCCTTGGTTTCAGTTTGTGCTTCCCTATCTGTTTCCTCCTCTTCTTCTTCCAAGCTGTTGAAGATCAAGGTGGAAGGGGTACCAGTCATTCTCATCGCACCGGTTCGGTCCAGAAGGTCTTGGTTCGTGGACTTCGTCAACCTATTCGCGGACGCTCCCTAGAAGCTACTAAACAGATCAGATCTGCGGTCTCTGGGTCCGATCCGCCACCCCAATTCTCGGTCTCTTAATTGGACGGCGTGGCAGTTGAAACCGCGGTTCTGAAAAAGTCAGGTTTTCCAGATCGGGTAATTCACACAATGATCCGGGCTAGGAAGCCCTCGTCTTCCAGAATATACTATCGCACGTGGATGGCCTATTTCAGTTGGTGCGAGTCCAATCACATCCCGCCTATGTCCTTTTCGTTCCCTTCTATCCTAGCATTCCTTCAGGCGGGCCTGGACACGGGTCTTGCCCTTAGTTCTCGAAAGGGTCAAGTATCTGCGCTTTCCATTCTTTTCCAGATGATGTTATCCTAGCGACCGCAGGTCAAGACTTTTCTTCAGGGGGTAGCTAATGCAGCACCCCCGTGTCGGGCTCCCTTGGATCCCTGGGATCTCAATCTAGTCTTAGAGGCCTTGCAGCGCGCGCCCTTTAAACCTCTCAAGGAGGTTTCCCTGTCCTTTCTCTCCTGGAAAGTGGCCTTTCTCGTGGCCATCACCTCCATCCGGCGCGTCTCGCAGTTGGGGCCCTTGTCGCTCCCCCTTTGGGTACTTCACCAGAATAAGGTGGTTCTGCGGCCTCCGCCATCCTTCCTTCCAAAGGTGTTATCCGCTTTCCTAAATGAGGATATCGTTTTACTTCCTTTTGTCCCGGTCCAATTCATCCTCTGGACTTCTCCTTGAACAAACTAGACCTATTCAGGACGATGGAGGACTATTTGGGTAGAACGGCTTCTTTCTGGAAGACAGACTCCCTTTTCGTCATTCCGGATGGTGCGCGAAAAGGCCTGCCGGCCTCCAAGGCGGCTACTGCTCGTTGGATCAGATCAGCAATTTTGGAGACTTACCGAGTCATGATGATCAGAGTGCCCCTCTTGGGGTTAAGGCTCACTCTACTCGGGGAGTGGACACCTCCTGGGCGGTGCAACACAAGGCTTCTGCGCTGCGGCTTTGCATGGCTGCAACCTGGTCTTCTATTCACAAAATTTTGCTAGGTCCACACCTACGCTTCGGCGGACGCCAGCCTAGGCAGAAGCATATTGCAGGCGGTGATGGTGAGTTCTCTGACCTAGTAGAAGTTTGATTTTTCCCTCCCTAGGGACTGCTTTGGGACGTCCCATGGTTCCTGTGTTCCCCAATGAAGCGATGGAGAAAACAGGATTTTTGGTTCCTTACCGTAAAATCTGTTTCTCGGAGCCTTCATTGAGGGACACAGCACCCTCCTATATTTTAAAACTCCTGTTATTTGTACTGTTACGTTTACAGTTGAGTTGTCTGTTCTCTATTCTGTTGCTTCTCCTACTGCTTTCTCACTAACTGATTAATTTACTGCAGTCACTGGGGTGTATACTGCGGAGGAGGAGCTAACTTTTTTATGTGCATAGTGTCAGCGCCTCCTAGTGACAGCAGTATACACCCATGGTTCCTGTGTCCCCCAATGAAGGCTCCAAAAAACAGATTTTACGGTAAGCAACCAAAAATCCTGTTTTTTTTCCACAAAACTGATCTTTTTGTCCCCAATTTTTTATTTTCCAAAGGGTAACACGAGAAATTGGACCACAAAAGTTGTGTAATTTGTCCTGAGTATGGGGGGGGCATTTGGATTTGGGAGTGCAGAATTTGCTGAATTTCTTTTGGCCTTTCCAGAGCCTTTGTACTTCCAGTAACATGGAAGCCTCCTGTATTTCTGTTGACAGGTTGACAGACCTTAGTGGGGACTTGTTTTTTCTTTTTTTTTTTTTTTTTGTTGCGTTGATGCTTTTATTGGGAACATTTTTCATAACGTTTGTGATCACATTTATCCGGCGCTCTATGCTGAGCACATACTTTGGGGTTTCCATCTAAATCTCCGAGCTACGTGACAGATGAAACCCCTGAGGGATCCATTCACTATAATGAGGCAGCAGAGTTACTCTGGACTCCGTCTGGCCTCTGTTCAGCGTTGTCCTTCCTTTCAGAGGTGCACAAAACCGCCAGATCACAGGTCCTATGGCGTTCACAGTGCCTGCATCTGCCTCATTATAGGGAATATTCCGCTGGGGGTTCTGTCTGAATCACTTATTTCAGAAATTTACATGGAAACCCCAATGCAAGTGCTCAGCACAGAGTGCAGGATAAATATGCGCTGAGCCGTACTGCGATCTTTGGGAGGCAGAATGAACAGATCCACAGCAGGTGAAGAATTAGTTAAGGATAGAACGCATAGCAGAGAGTGCATATGCCATAATATCTGACTGTATTCAAAATGAGATATTTGGCAAAAAAATTAATCAATTCAATTGAGCCACCCAGTCAGATATTATGTTTGCCATTTTTTCTTGAGATTGCCTTGGCGCGGCGGGGTGGCTCAATTGAATTGATCAATTTTTTTGCCAAATATCTCATTTTGAATACAATCAGATATTATGTGCATATGCACTCTATGCTATGCGTTCTATCCTTAAGCGGCGCTGGCTCCTCTCTCCTTTTTTTTTTTTTTTTGTATGTTGGTATGTGGCTGACCACCACTTTTGCCGTGCGCGCTGGGTTATGTTCGTCATTTTTTCTGTGTTCACTGTGATGGATCTAGGCTGCTGTGCACACACACAGCAGCCCCACCCTGCCCCAAGCTTTATTTAATTGTGCACCTGTGTTTGAACCTGCATCGCCCTTCATCTATGTTTCCTGGTTGGGCAATGTGTGCAGGCTAAACCTGATATGTCTACATTCAGACCTTGTTGGCCTTCATCTGCACTTGCCTTATCTGGCTTCATGGGAGCGATCTAGATATGCTCAGGTACGGATTGCACTTAATGTGGTCTTGTTTTTAATGTATTTAGGAGGCCGTGGCACAGTGTTTATTAAAAACGTAGAGTAGGACTCCCCCACATGAGATTGCCTTGGCGCGGCGGGGTGGCTCAATTGAATTGATCAATTTTTTTGCCAAATATCTCATTTTGAATACAGTCAGATATTATGTGCATATGCACTCTATGCTATGCGTTCTATCCTTAAGCGGCGCTGGCTCCTCTCTTTTCTCCTTCGTCTCATTGGGGGACACAGAGACTGTGGGGTGTGTGCTTCTGCCGTCTGGAGGCTGACACTAAGTATACAAAAAAAGAGTTAGCTCCTCCTCCGCTGCATACACCCTCGCCCCCAGACCGGGCGTAACTCAGTTTTTGCTTAGTGTCTGATGGAGGCACACGCAGTCTGGAGCTCCAGACTAGGTTTTTGTTTTTTTTTTTTTTTTCCCTTTCTTTGAAGATAAGACAGGGGCGACGGATCCTATAGAGAGGGTCCGATCTCCCCAAATCATCAACGGGCGACCACGTGTGAGTAGTCCTCCACGTGTTTTCTCTCCCGCACCGAGGGACACATCTGGGACTTTTCCCCAGACAACCATTTTTCTTTTTTATTTTGTAAAGAGGGGCAACGCATCCTGATAAGAGGATTCGATTTCCCCATGAACTACAACGGGCGAGCACGTGTGAGCGATGGGCGATCCCCAACGGACTCCACGTTTTGTTCCTCTCCTGCAACGCGGGATTTCAGGTTGCCCCTTCCACCCCTAGGTAGTGACACCAGGGGTGCAGTTGGAGGCGCAGGTGAGCCAGGGGATCGAAGCATCCACCCCCAGTAGCCTCCCCCTCCCCGCCCAGGGATGGGGTTGAGAGCACCCCAAGAGAGCCCCCCCGGTGGCCAGGCTCACCTTTTTTTGTAGGGTCACCCCCCGGAACGGGACCCCCCAGAATGCGCCGCGGGGCTGTCTGTTCCCCCGCCCGACGGGGTTACTTTTTCTCACGGGGCCCGACTCTCTCCCCGGTGGAACCCGGTGCGAGTAGTGTCACATGCGGAGTGCGGCCAGAAGTCCCGCCGGCGGCCGCGGTCCCCGCGGTATGGGGAGATCCGCAAGGCCGCGCGAGGCCTGCCCGCCCCTTCCGGTGGTAGCCGGAAGCCCCGCCCACTGACTTCCGGCAGCCCGGGGGGCGTGGCGGGCGCGCAGTTACCGGGGAGCGTGCGCCCTCCTCCCCCTCCTCGCAGGTCCCCGCCGGAGTACGGCTGAAGCTCCGCCGGCGGCCGCGGTCCCCGCTGTATGGGGAGGGCCGCGAGTTCCGCCCGCCGCTTCCGGTGGGGGCCGGAAGCCCCGCCCACTGACTTCCGGCGGCCCGGGGAGCGCGGCGGGCGCGCACAGTGACCGGAGGCTCCCGCCCCCCTCCCCCTCCTCGCATTTCCTCGCCGGAGTGCGGTCGGAAGCCCCGCCGCCTCTCTCCAGAGTGCACCGCAGTGCCCCCGGCGAGTAACGGCACGTGAAGCAGCTCGTGTCTGGCAAAGGGAAAGCTCACTCTTTCCTATACGCTGTTTGCGTTTCCTGTGGGGTCAGGCTGCCTAAAGCGCAGCCGGGTAAATTTTGCGAAGCCTGTGAGTCGGAGCGAGCCCAGGAGCCCCCCATTGTTGCAGAGCCCAGGGGTCAGGACCCCCCAGAATGGGCAGTGTCTTTATCGCATTCTATGATGTCCCTTACGAAGGCAATTGAGTCCCTTCGGGGCCCGGGCAGGGTCAAGGATGGTGGTCTGCCAGCGGAAGACAGCTCGTCCACGTCTCAGGACCCTTCGTCCGTTAGGGGCCGCTCCAGCACCAGACAAGCTCATGGTAAGAGAGCTCGTTCTCCGTCGGCCGGGCCCTCTGGGGAGTCGGCGGCGATTTTTAGGGCATCTCGTTCCCTGTCGCCAAGCTCAGGAAGCGATCAGGACGAGGGCGAGGAGGAGGAGGAGGAAGCCTGGAATCCAGAAAGCCTGGGATACCAGGACTCGGTGGACAGCCTCTTTGAGGCGGTCAACCAGACTTTAGAGATCGAGGATGATGTGTCCACGGCCTCAGGTCACAAGGTCTCCTTCAAGAAAACCAGGCGTCCGCATAGAAGGTTTGCCACACATCCGGAGTTCGAGGAGCTAGTCCAGAAACATAGGGAACACCCGGATAAGCGCTTTGCAATGCAAAAGGCGCTGCAAGCAAAGTATCCGTTTCCTCCTGAACTCCATAAAGGGTGGGTGGAGTCGCCAGTAGTGGACCCACCGGTGTCACGTTTAGCATCAAGATCGCTATTGTCGATACCCAGCGGTTCTTCTATTAAGGACCCAACTGATCGCCTCATAGAGGGGCTTGCCCGTTCAGTGTATGAGGCAGCAGGGTCGGCTCTGGCCCCCTCCTTTGCGGCTACCTGGGTGGCTAAGGCCATGGTTTCATGGGCAGACACTCTGCATAGGGCCCTCCAAGACAGGGATCTGCCCGCGGAAATCTTGGAGGTGACAAATCAGATATCAGGAGCGAGTGATTATCTCGTCGGCGCCGCTCTGGATGCGGCCGAGTGTTCTGCTGTGGCGGCAGCAAATGCGATCGCCGTAAGGCGAGCATTATGGCTGAGATTATGGAAAGCGGATTCTATCTCTAAAAAATCCTTGACCTCATTGCCTTTTCAAGGCAATCGGTTGTTCGGTGAAAAGCTTGATAAGCTTATCTCAGAAGCCACAGGGGGAAGAGTAGTTTTCTACCGCAGCAGAAGAGTTGGCCGGCATTCAGGCAGACGCAGAGGCGTTTTCGGCCCTTTCGTAGCTCCTGGAGGTGGACTTCGGCCAGGGCATCCACCTCCGCAAATGATGGTCAGATTAGGGAAAGGCAAGTTTCTTACAGGGCCAATCCGCTGGGTAGAGGCCGAGGCCGTTTGCCCAGAGCGAGGGGGGCCAGATCACAAAAGCCTCCAGCAAAATGACTCGAGGCACTTCGTACCTACGGACGACAGAGTGGGCGGACGCCTACTAAGGTTCAGCCACGTTTGGGTCGCAGTGGCACGCGACGCTTGGGTGGCAGAACTGATATCGTCCGGGTACAAGATAGAGTTTGTCGGACTCCCGCCATGGCGTTTCTTCCGTTCCCGGCTCTCCGGAACAGAATCGCAGGCGGAAGGTCTGTTGCAGGCTATAATGACGCTACAGCGCAACGGGGTCATTGTCCCAGTGCCGAAAAGCGAAGAGACGCAAGGTTTTTACTCCAACCTGTTTTCAGTCCCCAAAAAGGACGGGACAGTAAGGCCAGTACTGGATTTAAAGATCCTGAACAAATTTATCAGGGTCAGGCGATTCCGGATGGAATCCCTCCGTTCGGTCATTTCAGCCATGGATCCAGGGGAATTCCTGGCCTCGATCGATGTGCAGGATGCATATCTACACATCCCGATTTTTCCTCCACACCAGAGGTTCCTGCGTTTTGCGATCGGAGGGCGACATTTCCAATTTGTTGCTCTGCCCTTCGGTCTGGCCACTGCCCCCAGAGTCTTTACAAAGATAATGGCGGTGGTTATGGCCATCCTGCATGCTCGGGGCATAACGGTACTACCCTACCTGGACGACCTTTTGGTAAAGGGGCCGTCGTTTCAGGCGTGCCAGGAGAATGTCGGTATCACTCTGGATACCCTGGCCCGCCTAGGTTGGCTGATCAATCGGAACAAGTCGTCCTTGGTTCCGGCTCAGAGAATCGTATTTCTAGGCATGGTTTTCGACACCACCCAGGGGCTGGTGATCCTCCCTCAGGACAAGGCGCAAAGGATCAAACAGGGGGTACGGAACCTTCTTCAGCCGGGCTCCAGATCCATCCGGTACGGCATGAGTGTGTTGGGCAGAATGGTGGCGGCGATGGAGGCAATCCAGTTTGCCCAGTTCCATCTCCGTCCGCTTCAACATGCGCTCTTGTCAGCATGGGACCGAAGGCTGCTTTCCCTCAATCATCGGTGCAGTTTGTCTCCACCGGTCCGACGGTCACTCCAGTGGTGGACTCGCGACTCGTCTCTGGTTCAGGGGAAACCCTTTCCCCCGGAACAGTGGTTGGTGGTGACGACCGATGCAAGCCTGCAGGGTTGGGGAGCAGTTTTCCAGAGTCACACAGCCCAGGGGCGGTGGTCCTTTCGGGAGGTAATTCTCCCGATCAACATTCTGGAGATACGGGCAATACGATTGGCCCTGCAACATTTTCAGCGTTGGCTGACAAACCGGCCGGTGCGCGTTCAGTCGGACAATGCTACAGCGGTAGCGTATGTGAACCATCAGGGGGGCACGCGCAGCCAGGCAGCCATGCGCGAGGTCGGGCTGGTACTGCGTTGGGCCGAGAAAAACCACGTGGTAATTTCAGCGGTGCACATTCCGGGAATCGAAAACTGGGCGGCGGATTTTCTCAGCCGACAGGGGGTCGCAGCAGGGGAGTGGTCCCTGCACCCCGAGGTTTTTCAACAGATCTGCCAACGGTGGGGGACACCAGACGTGGACCTTATGGCATCCAGAGAGAACGCCAAGATTCAAAGGTTCGTCGCTCGATCCCTCGACCCGCAGGCAATCGCAGCAGACGCTCTGGTGCTTCCGTGGAGCCAGTTTCGGCTCCCGTACTTGTTCCCCCCGCTACCTCTGCTTCCAAGAGTCATCAGAAAGATAAGGAGAGAGAAGGTTCCAGCAATTCTGCTGGCCCCAGACTGGCCTCGGCGGGCCTGGTATGCAGATCTGGTTCAACTAGTGGTGGACGTACCCTGGCGTCTCCCAGATCGGCCGGACTTACTGTCCCAGGGGCCGATCTGCCATCCGAACTTAGGGGCCCTGTGTTTGACGGCGTGGCCATTGAATCTTGGCTGTTAACACAGGCAGGATTCAGGCGCGATGTGGTGGCCACGATGGTGAGTGCCCGAAAGCCTTCCTCGGCGAAGGTATATCATCGGACTTGGGAAGTGTTTTTCCGTTGGTGTAGGGATCGCGGAGTGGCTCCTCTGGTTTTTTCGATCCCCAACGTACTGGCTTTTCTGCAGGCAGGGCTGGACGCGGGATTGGCTCCGAGTTCGCTCAGAACGCAAGTCTCGGCCCTGTCGGTGCTTTTCCAACGAAAGGTCGCTTCGGTCTGGCAGGTTAGGACGTTTATGCAAGGGGTCGCACATTTAGTACCCCCCTATAAGGCACCGATGGAATCATGGGACCTGAACTTAGTGCTCAGGGCCCTTCAGGAGCCTCCCTTCGAACCGTTACAAGAAGTCTCCTTACCTTACCTGTCCAGGAAGGTCGTTTTTCTGGTAGCGATAACATCTATTAGGCGGGTTTCGGAACTGGCGGCTTTATCTTGTAAACCGCCGTTCCTGACTTTTTTTAAGGATAAAGTAGTTTTAAGGCCAGCTCCCCCCTTCTTGCCGAAGGTTGTCTCTGCATTCCATATCAACGAAGACATTGTCTTACCCTCGTTTTGCCCGGCACCGGTGCATAGGGTAGAAAAGGCATTGCACACCCTGGATCTGGTAAGAGCCCTTAGGAGATATGTGACAAGGACAGCGCCATTCCGCCAGACAGACTCTCTATTCGTGATTCCAGAAGGGCGGCGGAAGGGACTCGCTGCGTCCAGAGCGACTTTGGCCAGATGGGTTCGTCTGACAGTCCAAGAATCATATCAAATCAGTGGCACGCCGGTTCCGGCAGGGATCAGGGCACACTCGGCTCGAGCAGTGGGTGCCTCATGGGCACTGCGACACCAGGCTTCAGCGGAACAGGTGTGCAAAGCAGCTACCTGGTCCAGTTTGCATACGTTTGTCAAACATTATAACGTACATACCCAGGCATCCTCGGATGCAAGCCTGGGAAGAAAGATTCTCCAGGCAGCAGTTGCGCACCTCTAATCAGGGGCGCAAAATAGCATGGATTGGGTGAGCTAAGATCCCGCCCAGGGACTGCTTTAGAACGTCCCACAGTCTCTGTGTCCCCCAATGAGACGAAGGAGAAACATGGATTTTTGTGAGTACTCACCGTAAAATCCTTTTCTCCGAGACGCTCATTGGGGGAAACAGCACCCACCCTATTAGCCAGTTGGCATCTGTTTATTTTGAATTATACAAATCCTTATGTAAGGATCAGGGTGGTCCCTTTTTCAGACGTATAATTTCTTGCCTGAGTTTAAGGCGCGTTCTCCTACTGCTTATGCACTAAACTGAGTTACGCCCGGTCTGGGGGCGAGGGTGTATGCGGCGCAGGAGGAGCTAACTCTTTTTTTGTATACTTAGTGTCAGCCTCCAGACGGCAGAAGCACACACCCCACAGTCTCTGTGTCCCCCAATGAGCGTCTCGGAGAAAAGGATTTTACGGTGAGTACTCACAAAAATCCATGTTTTTCCCCTTCTTTCCTTCTTTTTTTTTTTTTTGTTACCAGATTTATATCCTTTATGTTTAGCTTCTGTCACATACTAAGACGCTTTGTTTGTAAGAAGAATTTTTTTTGCATTGCCATATTTTGAGAGCTACAATTTTTCCATATTTCGGCCCACAGAGTCATGTCAGGGCTTGTTTTTTGGGCGACAAGCTGACTTTTTTATTGGAATCTTTTTCAAGCACATGACATTTTTTTGTTCACTTTCTATTCTGATTTTTGTGGAGGCAGAATGAACTAAAACCAGCAATTCAAGAATTGTTTTTTTTTTTTTTTTTCTCCGTTCCGCGTGTGGCAAATTTGATAAGGCAATTTTATTCTTCGGGTCAGTACAATTACACCGATGACACGTTTATATTTTTTTGTGTGTTTTGGCACTTTTGCACAATAAAAAATATATAGAAAAAAATAATTTTAGCATTGCTTTAATCTGTGAGCTATAACTTTTTTATTTTTCTGCTGATGGAGCGGTATGGTGGCTTGTTTTTTGCGGGACAAGATGGAGTTTTCAGTGATACTTTTATTTATTTATCTTTTCGATCGTGTTTTATTTCACTTTTTCCAAGGGGTATGATTACACACAATTTTTTTTTTTTACGGCATTCTTTGAAGGGGTTTAACTAGGGGTTAGCGGAAAAAGCCAGCTCACCAGTAAGCAGTATCACGGAGCCCCGTACAGATCAACGTCAGGAAAAAAGAAATCTAGCTCCAGCTGCTTGAAATTCTTCTTTATTAAGTGAGATAAAATTGACACATCATAAGACTCTCCATATAACCACACCAGGACAGGACGAGATGAGGCTACGCGTTTCGACCTACATGGTCTTTATCAAAGCCATACTCGGCACCCATCGCAAGTCAGATATACAGTATATATGTAATCAACCAATGAAATTACTTGCATAGATCACATGACATTTTCGACAGGTCCTTTGCATGAACAAGACATGACATATAAAAATGCATCCAATAACACAAAAATTAAATTAAAACATTTAACAGTAGTGCAACATTAAATCATGTCTTTTATTTAGGCCATTCGGATATCTAGTGTTTAAGTGATAGATCCAAAATGCCTCTCGGGTGAGAAGGCAACGTCTGACGTCTCCTCCCCGAGATGACAGGTTCACACGCTCAATTCCCTGTACCTTAAAGTTTGATGTGTTTCTGGCATGACAATCAATAAAATGCCTAGAAGCTGCTGAGATATATTTCTTTCAAAATTATTTATGTTGACTGTATCATGCAAATGCTCCCTGATCCGTATTTTTAGTTGTCTGGACGTACACCCGACATAGGACAAATTACATTGATCACAATTAATTTTATATACTATATTATATGAGTTACAATTGATGTAATTTTTGATTTTAAAAACTGAAGTGTGATCACTATTACTGAACTCCTTAGATACCTGCACATGTTTGCACATTTTACATATATTTGCGCCACATTTGTAAAAACCTTTAGTGGTAAGCCAATTTTCTTTAGACTCTTTGCTATTCAATGAAAACATGCTTGGAGATAAGATATTCCCCAGTGAAGGAGCTCTCCTAGATACCACATTTACACCGGATGCCAAGATCTGCGCTAATTTCTCATCCTCATATAAAACAAGTAAAAATTTATGGACTATTTTTTTTATATAGTCAACATAAATAATTTTGAAAGAAATATCTCAGCAGCTTCAAGGCATTTTAATGATTGTCATGCCAGAAACACATCAAACTTTAAGGTACAGGGAGCGTGTGAACCTGTCATCTCGGGGAGGAGACGTCAGACGTTGCCTTCTCACCTGAGAGGCATTTTGGATCTATCACTTAAACACTAGACATCCGAATGGCCTAAATAAGACATGATTTAATGTTTTAATTTAATTTTTGTGTTGTTGGATGCATTTTTATATGTCATGTCTTGTTCATGCAAAGGACCTGTCGAAGATGTCATGTGATCTATGCAAGTAATTTCATTGGTTGATTACATATATATCTGACTTGCGATGGGTGCGGAGTTTGGCTTTGATAAAGACCATGTAGGTCGAAACGCGTAGCCTCATCTCCTCCTGTCCTGGTGTGGTTATATGGAGAGTCTTATGATGTGTCAATTTTATTCCACTTAATAAAGAAGAATTTCAAGCAGCTGGAGCTATATTTCTTTTTTCCTGTTTAACTAGGGGTTAACACTTATATAGATCGGATTGTTATGGACACGGCGATACCAAATGTGTACTTTTTTGTTTATTTTTTTCACGTTTTTTTTAAAAAATGTTTACTTTTTTACCTACTGTATTTTTCGGATTATAAGACGCACTTTTATTCCCCCAAATTTTGGGGGAAAGTGGGGGGTGCGTCTTATAATCCGAATGTGTGCTGTAGAGGAGGGGGGGCGGCTCTGGAGTGGTGTCAGGGGGCTGGGGTGTTTTTGGCTGCGGGCTGCAGAGACAGCGGGTACTCAGTGCTCCCGCTCATTAGGCTCATGTAATATTCAATGCACCTGTTGTCCATCACCCTGGTGCTGAAGCGGCGCAGAGTTGGTGGACAGGGGAGCAGCGCATATTGCATGTGCCTGCAACCATCCCCCCCCCCCGGGCCGTCAATATAGTCACCTTCTGATGATGGCTCTGTGCTCCCAGCTCCCCCCTGGCTCTTCCTGTGTCTGTGCCAATAGGACCTGCGGTCAGGTGACTCCCAGTGTGCAGCACTGCGGTCATGTGATGGAAGGTCCTGCAGCTACAATGAAATGCCTGTATGAGCAGCTCCTGGATATCAGCACAGACACAGGAAGAGTCATGGGGGAGCTGGGAACACGGAGCCATCATCGGAAGGTGAGTTAACTGTTTTTTTATTTTATCATGTGCTTGCCAGCAGGGGGGGAATATAGGGACGGGGGGAATGCCAGCAGGGGAAAATATAGGGATGGGGGGTGCTGTGTGCATGCCAGCAGGGGGAATATAGGGACGGGGGGGCATGTGCATGTCAGCATCAGCAGGGGGGCATATAGTGACCGGGGGGACATATCAAGGATTAGATGGGGGAGCTATGTGCCAGCACAAAGGGGCCATGTACCAGAATGGGGGTTATATAGATACCAGGATGAGGGACATATATATGATTTGAAAGATGGACACTGGCATTATAAGACACACCTCCATTTAACATTAAAAAAAATTTTTTTTCTCTTTTTCTTCACCAAATTTGGGGGTGCGTCTTATAAAGCGAAAAATATGGTAATCCCTTTTTGGGACTTTCACTTTTTTCACTTTGAAGGTATAATGCACTGCAATGCACTAGCATTGCACTGCATTATACTTATTCTTAAAGCTTCTGGCATCATGCTGTGAGCATGGTCTCAGAGGCTTTCCGTAGCTTGATAACCCAGGGGTCGTCATGGCAACGATCGGGCCCTGCGATGAGGTCCCTCTGCCTCCCTCCTGAACGCTGCAATCAGCCAGGGGAGGCGTGGACACAGCTCCTGGCTGTTATTGCAGACCCTCAGCCACTGGCAGTGCTGAGCTGCTGCACTAATCAGGCAGAAAGTGCTGATATTTCACAATCTCCTGTGCAATGACAGCGATCTAGGTGCGGAGACCGAAGGCTTGGGTCCCTGCACCCGTTGTCGTGCCTCTCAGCTGTCACAGACAGCTGTTGGAGCTGAACTACCACTGCGTGTTTACACGCAGTGATGGTTTAAATGCATGACAGATACCATCCGTCCCGGTGCGGGAACAGAAACCCAGCTCTGGTTTTTGGTTGCTGCAATTAAGTGCAATAAGACGCAATTGAAACGTATCATTCAAAATGGTGGCAATAAAAAACATCTACTTGCCCCGCTAAAAATTAGACACAAACATGTTACACGTCTTGGAAAACAATAAAAGTAACAATGACAAAAAATTTTATTTATTTTTTTTTTTTTTTGTTAAACAAATTTCCGTATTTTTTTTTCACCACTAGTATAATAAAAAAAAAAAACCTGGACCAGTTTGACACGCCATAATGATACTAACCTATAGAAATAATATAAGCCAAAAAACAATTACAGAATCCTTTCATTTTTTTTTTCCATCCCATCGCACTTGGAATTTTCCCTGTGTTTTTTTTTTTTTTTTCTTTAGCACAGTGAATGGTGGCGATCAAAACTACAGCTCGTCCCACCAAAAACGAGCCCTTTTTCTGGCTATGTAGACAGAAAAAGAAAAAAGGTATGGCTCTTGAAAGAAGGGAAGGAAAAAACAAAAATGCAAAAATAAAAGTTGGCTGCTTGGGGAGGTTTATAACCATGGGGTCTCATGTATGTCCCATTCTGGTTAGCATTGTATCTAACTGATGTATGTGATAGCTCATACTAGTGTGCGAGTACTTAGTCTTAGACAACGGCCCTATATGCATGTATAGAAATCTGAACTGCTCTTTTCGTTTGCCAAAATAAAAGCATCTTTGTCACTACATAAAAACCAGACATGAGATCCTATGTGAAAGATGTAGGGTTAAATTACAGACAGACCATTGCTAATTAACTTCCCTTTTGTCCACAGCAGCGAGAGTGCAGAGAGTCCAGATGCCGTTACCACAGTGCAAGCCCAAGCAGAAACGCACCCGTCAGTCATCCCATCTCAGGGCGATCTGTTGGGTGACCTCCTAAACCTTGATCTAGCACCACCAGTCAGTGGACCTCCCCTGACTACTAGTTCTGTACCGTTGGGTGGAGTGGATCTCCTGAGTGGTGGATTGGACACTTTGGTACGTAATAATGGTCAGCCCCTCTATTTACCATCTAAAATATAGGAATTGGGATATATAAAGGGACTCTGTCAGCACAGAACGACCATCCAAACTAAGTCCCGCCGCTCGGTGCTTCACGGCGGAGCCAATCCTTTATACGCTATCCACCTACTTGTTTTTCCTAAATTTCCACCTCCCCCTTGCTTGATTGATAGCTCTGGCTTCATAGGGCCAGAGAAGGATGGAAACCAAGAACGTAGGAAGGTGTATATAAATGATTGGCCGCGCCGTGAAGCAGTGAGCAGCCATATTTGGTTTGAACAATCATTATGCACTGACAGACAATTTAAGAAGTGACTTTTCATTTCTATGTCAATAATATATAGCCATGGCACAGGACAGAATATGCTCAATGTTTGCCATATTGTCTTCATGCCCTCAACACCACCTCCACTTCAGGCCCTCCACTGTTAAAGGGTTTGCCAAGCTCTGCTCACTCCCGCATCGTGATGTGTGTGGCGCTTATAAAGTTGCGTTCGTAGAGCGCGTGAATTTTTGATAGGAAGAGATGTCCTATTTTAATGAATGTAGGAAAAGGTTCAGGAGCAAAAAGCACAAAGTCTTATCCTATGACAAAGAACAATAAGGTGCAGGGAATTGCTCATCTGGTAAAGTTGTGTATCGCACAACAAGGATCAAGCTTAAATTAGTCAAAAATGTTGAAATTCCAGGGGAGAAACAGTAGGTCGGTCGTCTGCACTGCTAATAGAGATTCGAAAGAATGGTCCAGGATACAAAGTAGACTTGATGCGGTTTTATTATTGTGTTTCCAAGTCTTCACACTTCTTCATCAGGATATAACCCCATACATATGTATCCTGGACCATTCTACTTTTATCTCCTAGACCATTCTTTCGGATCTCCATCAGCAGCTAAGACGACCCACCTTTGGTTTCTATTCTGATATTTTAATGAATAGGACACTTGCATGTTACCTGCATCATCATCACCACTTGCCTACTGATGCGGAAGTGTGCTGCGCCCGACAACCTCTTTATATGGACTGATATCTATGGACTAAATCATAAAGTATCAGAGCTCAGGGACTAAATTGTGACACATAACATCCTCTTATCTCTTTAATGAAGTTTTGCCAAATATTGTCTGAAGTCCCTTTAAATCTCTTTAATTTGCTTTGAAAATAATTCCTCATTCCTCCATAGTGTATCCGGCTGATCCTTTCTATCATTTTTCTTTTCTCTTTCTGTTATTGTTCTTTCCTTGGCTGCTCCTGCCTGCTGTTCGGCTTTTCTGTGTGTCTCCCCGCCTGTTTCTGGTTGCCTGTGCTCTGCCTCCCTTCTCATCTGCTTCAACTTCAAAGATTGTGGAAGACTCAGAAGGGGTATGCTAGGGAGAAGTATGCGTCTATGGTGCATGGGTTGTTGGGGTAGTTTTGAACCCTTTAAAATTCCAATCATGGTACACATTCACACCAGGGACTAGGCATCATCATCACATCTTGGGGGCTTTAGGGTAGTTCTGTAAAGACCATTTAAGTTTATAAATAAATTTTTTTACTTTACAGCTTGGTGCTGACACCGGTCCAAATCTGTCTGTAAGTAAAATTCCTTATTCCCATTGATTGTCACTTCTTTTAACTAGCATTTAACCTTGGATTATGACTAGACTTGGTGCAATTCGATTTACAGGTCTTGGTCCATCAGCTTCATCAGTATTCTATGGCCGCTGGAGAGATGCCCTGAGAACTGCCTCTTACACGATGGCATGTTCTTTTGATTAGTTAGCCTGGTGTTATGAAATAAAAAGCTGAACCATGATTACGAGAGGTAGAAGGTGGTTCTCTGGGCTCCAGTCCAGCGGCCACAGATTACTGATATGGCCGAGGGTCAGAGGTTTAGGTGAGATGAATCTGTGCTGCACTTTATGTACATGCTCAGTAGTGACCAGTGCTGTGGAGTCGGAGGTTTAGGTGAGATGAATCTGTGCTGCACTTTATGTACATGCTCAGTAGTGAGGCAGTGCTGTGGGGTCAGAGGTTTAGGTGAGATGAATCTGTGCTGCACTTTATGTACATGCTCAGTAGTGACCAGTGCTGTGGGGTCAGAGGTTTAGGTGAGATGAATCTGTGCTGCACTTTATGTACATGCTCAGTAGTGAGGCAGTGCTGTGGAGACGGAGGTTTAGGTGAGATGAATCTGTGCTGCACTTTATGTACATGCTCAGTAGTGACCAGTGCTGTGGGGTCGGAGGTTTAGGTGAGATAAATCTGTGTTGCACTTTATGTACATGCTCAGTAGTGACCAGTGCTGTGGAGTCGGAGGTTTAGGTGAGATGAATCTGTGCTGCACTTTATGTACATGCTCAGTAGTGACCACTGAAGAGTCGGAGGTTTGGTCAAACACAGCACGGATGTACAGCTAGCGTAAGTCGCTAACAGCAGTGACCAGAGCTAGGTTTGATCATTTTTGTATAACCCTTTAAATGCCGCTGTCAGTCTCTCTTAAGGCGCGATCCGGCCCATGCTTTCCTTTGGGCAATCATAGTCCAAACTAAGAAAAAATATAACAAATTTAAAATATTAGTGGGAATCCCCCCTCCTCCCTTGTTTTTCCTCCATTAAAAGCTTAGAAATAAAAAAAATAATCATATTTGGTATCACAGAGTTGACAAGTCTGATTTTTTTTTTTAATCCTTACAGTAACAAAAGTTAAAAATTAAATTGAAACACCAGAATTACTGTTTTTTGACTAACTGCCATTCACAAAATAATAAGTGATCAAGACATCATCTGTACCCCAAAATGGTACTTAATAAAAACATCATACAAAAAATATCCAAAACTTCTCACACCTCTATGGAAAGTGAAAAAAAAAATCTGTCTCAAAAGTAGGGCAAAACACATCTTAGTTTTATTTATTTTTCTCCTTCGTCTCATTGGGGGACACAGATACTGTGGGTGTATGCTTCTGCCGGTAGGAGGCTGACACTAAGTGAATAAAAGAGGTTAGCTCCTCCTCCGCAGTATACACCCTCGCCCCTATTGCGGGCGGAAATCAGTTTTTTCTTCGTGTCCTATGGAGGCACACACAGTCTGGATCTCTATTTTTTTTGCTAGTTTACTATGAAGATGAGACAGGGGCGACGGATCCTATTGAAAGGGTCTGATCTCCCCAAACCATCAACGGGCGAGCACGAGTATCGTCTCCGCGTATACTTTCCCGCACCGAGGGACATATCTGGGACTTTTCCCCAGACTTCTATTTTTGTTTGTTATTTTATGAAGATGAGACAGGGGCAACGCATCCTATTGAAAGGATCCGATTTCCCCAAACCATCAACGGGCGAGCACGTGCGAGTATCCCTCCACGTATCCTTTCCCGCGACGTGGGACATTATGCCAGACTTAGCCCTGTCCACCCCTAGGTATTGAAACCATAGGCTTGCACAGAGGCACAAGACTAGTCTGTGCGGCCCCCACTGCTCCACCAACGCTAGACGGCGGTGCTGCAAGGTGGACGGTCCCTGTCCTCACCCCCTGAAGGGGTTAGATGGAGCTAGGGTGCCTGCACCGTCCTATTTTTTATCAAAGACCCCCCTCACATACCTACGCTCAGGCTGAAGAGGATCATCTTTGAGGAGAGGAGAGGGGAGGGCTCCTGCGAAGATTTTGGGCTGGAGCCCACAGCCGCAGCACGCCTCGCGGCGTCCACTAGCCACGCACATGTTCTTTTACGCGGCATGCATCTCTTGTCGGGCTGCGTTTCCGCGGGCGCAGAGCAAGCACTTATGCGAAGCCTGCGAATCCAAACGCGCCCAGGAGCCCTCCCCTGCGACCGCAACCAATGTGTCAAATCCCCCGGAGTGGGCCCGATCACTGTCACAGTACATGGCGTCACTTACGAGAACAATAGAATCCCTTCAAGCCCCAGATAGGGGCAGGGACAGTGTCTCGCCGCCTTTAGAGGGAACCTCCACCTCACAGGAGCCTCCGGCCTGCAGGGGCCGCCCTCACTCCAGGCAGACCCGGGGGAAACGAATCCACACGGTGTCGCCCAGTCCATTCGGTGCCTTCGGCATCCGTAAGATCTGCTTCTCGCTCCCCGTCACCAGTGGTTGATAGCGAGCAGACCTCAGATTGCGACTCAGACGAGCCCATTGACCTGGACACTCCAGAGTCACGTGAAACAGTGGACAGCCTCATAGAAGCCATCAATCAGACCCTGGGGATTGAGGATGATACCGCAGCGGCAATGGGGCATAAAGTGGCGTTTTTCTCGGGTTAAAGGGCACTCGAAACGCGTTATCCGTTTGCTCCGGACCTCCGTAAACAATGGATGGAATCCCTGATAGTGGATCCTCCGGTTTCACGCCTGGCCACTAAGACCCTGTTATCTGCCCCTAGGGTTTCCTCGATTAAAGATCCCACGGACTGCCTTATTGAGAGCCTAGCTCGTTCAGTATATGAGGCGTCAGGGTCTGCACTTGCTCCCTCGTTCGCAGCAACTTTGGTAGCCAAGGCTTTGATATCATAGTCAGAAACATTAAACAAGGTCGCGCAGGAGCAGGATCTACCTGCAGAGATCTCGGAGGTCACAGGTCAGATGACGATAGCCGGAGATTATGTATTGAATGCGTCTTTGGATGCGGCCAATTGTTCAGCACTTGCTGCCGCTAATGCAATCTCTATCTAAAAAGCCCTGTGGTTGAGGACATGGCGGGCCGATTCTACTTCCAAGAAGTCCTTGACTTCCCTGCCTTATCAGTGCGGCCGCCTATTTTTGGATCAACTTATCTCCGACTCCACAGGAGGAAAGAGCGGGTTTCTCCCTCAACAGGTTAAATCGTTTTTTCGTCACCCGGTTCAGGCACGTTTTTGGGCCTTTCGCAGTGCCACCGGCCATTCTAGGCCGGGCGTGACGGCATTGGTCAGGTGGCGGCCGCTAAGCAGCCTGAGCCTGGTCCGGGACCCAAATAGAAGACTGGGCCGGGGTCATGCGTTAAAAGACTCCGGGTGGACTACGGGGCCCAATTCCGCCACCTCAGGCCGCCCCAACCAGGATAGGGAGCGGCAGGTCATATAGAGCCAACCCATTGGGGAGAATGCGTGCTCAACAAGCCAGGTCGAGGGGACCCAGAGCCTAAGGATCATCGGCCAAATGACTCGAGGTCTTTACCAGACGACACCAGCAAAGTGGGCGGCCGCCTACTCTGTTTTCACCACGTCTGGGCCAACATCGCTCACGACGCATGGGTAAAGGAATTGGTGTCCTCAGGTTACAAAATAGAATTTGTCAGATACCCTCCAAGAAGGTTTTTTCTTTCTCGGCTTCCCAGGGTGGATACCCAGGTAAGGGCTCTATTGGGAGCCATCAAGTCGCTCCTGCACAACGGAGTCATTGTTCCAGTGCCGGAACACGGAAGAGCTCAGGGGTTCTATTCCAACCTTTTTGCGGTTCCCAGAAAGGACGGGTCTGTCAGGCCTGTTTTTGGACCTAATGCTTCTGAACAAATTCATCAGTTCGTAGCGCTACCCTTCGGGCTAGCCACGACTCCCAGAGTGTTCACAAAGGTTATGGCAATTGTCAGGGACACACTGCATTCTCGAGGCATAGTCGTCTTGCCTTATCTGGACGACCTCTTGGTCAAGGGCCCGTCAATACGGGCATGTGAGGAAGGTGTCAACATCACGCTAGATACTCTTGCCGCTTAGATGGTTGGTCAATGCAAAGAAATCATCCCTTGTTCCAGCTCATAGGATCTCCTTCCTAGGAATGATCTTCCACACTTGCTGAAGGTTGATAATTCTCCCTCAGGAAAGGGTGCTAGTCTCCGGCAGGGAGTCCGGATACTACGCCAACCAGTCCCTCATACCATCCGATCCACGATAAGGATCCTAGGGAAAATGGTGGCAGCAATGGAAGCGATACCTTTCGTCCAGTTCCATCCTTCACCCCCTGCAGCACGCCTCGTGTCAGCCCGGGACAAGAATCCTTTCACGCTCGATCGGTGGTGCAAACTGTCCTCTCAAGTCAGGCAGTCGCTCGCATGGTGGATAACCAGTTCCTCTCTGGCCTAGGGGAAACCTTTCCCCCCATGTAATGGGCTGATAATGACAATTGACATCAGTCTCCTCGGTTGGGGAGCGGTGTTTCGCCACCACACAACCCAGAAACGGTGGTCGCCACAGGAGGCACGCCTCCCGATCAACTTATTGGGGATACGAGCAATTCGGCTGGCTCTGCAGAAGTTTCATCACTTTCTAGCAGGCCGCCCCGCCCGGATTCCATCGGACATCGCCACGGCGGTGGTTTACATAATTCGTCAGGGGGGCACCCGCAGCAGAACAACCATGCGCGAGGTGGAGCACGTTCTTCAGTGGGCCGAAGCAAACCACTCGGTGATTTCGGCTGTCCACATCCCGGGCGTGGAAAATTGGGTGGCAGACTTCCTCAGCCGGCAGGGTCTTGCATCCGGAGAGTGGTCTCTACATCCCGAAGTTCTTCAACAGATTTGTCAACTGTGGGGAGCTCCGAATGTGGACCTGATGGCTTCCAGAGTGAATGCCAAGGTGCCCACATGTCGCTCGGGCCAGGGACCCGCAGGCATTCGCGGTGGACGCGTTGGTTCTGCCATGGAACCAGTGTCGTCTCCCATATCTATTTCCCCCACTGCCACTACTCCCGAGAGTCAGCAAAGGGATCAAGACGAAAGGGGGGCCGGCGATTCTGCTGGCCCCAGACTGGCCCTGTCGAGCGTGGTACGCTGATCTAAGGCAGCTGCTCGCCAATGTTCCTGGGCGCCTGCTAGAGCGCCATGATCTACCGTCTCAAGGGCCAATTTGCCACCCGAACTCAGGGACCCTGTGTTTGACGGCAGGGCCATTGAATCTTGGATTCTAACCCAGGCAGGGTTCGGGAGCAAGGTGGTCGCTACAACTATTAGCGCCCGGAGGCCTGCTTTAGCATGAATTTATCACCACACCTGGAAGGTGTTCTTTGCTTGATGTCGAGGCTGCGGTGTTTCTCGAGATTCTCGATCTCCAACATCTTGGTTTTTCTCCAGTCGGGCGCAGAGAGCCCGGATAGCTCAGTCGGTAGAGCATTAGACTCGGGCTTTGCCCCATGTTTCCGCAGGAGACAAATGTCGGCCTTATCCGTCCTGTTCCAGTGCAGGGTTGCTACCAATTTGCAGGTGAAAACTTTTCATCCGGGGAGTGTCCCACTTGATACCTCCCTATATGGCGCCGATGGACGCCTGGGTTCTTAACATGGTCCTAAGTGTTCTGCAGGAAGCTCCATTGGAACCGCTTCAGGATATCGCTTTGAGGTACCTTTCCTGGAAAGTTGTTCCCCTAGTGGCCATCACTTCCATCAGGCGGGTTTCAGAGCTGGCGGCTCTATCCTGCCGAGCTCCGTTCCTCACTTTCCATAGGTATAAGGTGGTCCTCAGACCAGCCCCTCCTTTTCTGCCGAAGGTCGTGTCCTCTTTTTTTCACATCAATGAAGATGTTGTTTTGCCTTCATTTTGTCCAGCACCGGTGCACCGTGTGGAAGAAGGCTCTTCACGCGTTAGACCTGGTAAGAGCCCTCCGGAGGTACGTGTCGCGGACGGCACCCTTTCCTCAGACGGACACGCTGTTCGTGCTCCCTGAAGAACGCAGGAAGGGACTCGCTGCCTCAAAGTCGAACATAGCCAGATGGATTCGTTTGACTATTCAGGAGTCCTACTGCATTAGAGGCACGCCGATTCCAGCAGGGATCAGAGCGCACTCTACCCGGGCAGTGGGCGCTTCGGCATCAGGCTTCGACGGAACAGGTTTGCAAGGCAGCAACCTGGTCCAGCCTGCACACATTTGCCAAACATAATATCCATGCTCAGGCCTCGGCGGATGCAAGCCTGGGTAGAAGGATTCTCCAAGCAACGGTGGTGCACCTTTAAACAGGAGGTGCATGTAGTTTGGATCGGTGAGTCAATCTCCCACCCAGGGACTGCTTTAGGACGTCCCACAGTATCTGTGTCCCCCAATGAGACGAAGGAGAAACATGGATTTTTGTGAGTACTCACCGTAAAATTCTTTTCTCCGAGACGCTCATTGGGGGACACAGCACCCACCCTATTAGCCAGTTGGCTCTTGTTTAAATGAATGTGTTTACTTATTTGATATAAGGGTGGTGTTTTCCTTTGGACATGTTGTACCTGTATTAAAGCTGATTTGTTGTCCTCCTACTGCTTTGACACCAAACTGATTTCCGCCCGCAATAGGGGCGAGGGTGTATACTGCGGAGGAGGAGCTAACCTCTTTTTTTCACTTAGTGTCAGCCTCCTACCGGCAGAAGCATACACCCACAGTATCTGTGTCCCCCAATGAACATCTCAGAGAAAAGGATTTTACGGTGAGTACTCGCAAAAATCCATGTTTCAAATTTCTGAAAAAAATTCCGCCTACATTAAAAAAAACAAACCAAAACTGTTGAAGTTTGATTTCCCGTAAACTTTCCAGAGAATCGTTTTTTTACGTGTCATTTTTTTTACCACACAGATGAAGGGAGTCAAAAGAAAACCCAAAATGCGGTGTCAGAATTACTTTTTCTCATTCGTTTAGGGGGAGAGGGGAGCTTGGAAAGCTTGGTTAAAGGCTGCTAAAAGAAACCATGTGCACTTTAGTTGTCCGTTCTTCCCTCCCATGCAGCCTGGGTAGCTGCTCATCACTCTTCTGCTTCCTTATGACAGGTATGGTTACATGCCATGAAAGGCAAGGGCCTGGAAATCAGTGGCACTTTTGCTAGAAGGTCCGGTGCAGTATTCATGGATTTGCAGTTTACCAATCGAGCCCTTCAGGTCATGAGTGACTTTGCCATACAGTTCAATCGCAACAGGTATAGAGTTGGCCAGAGTAAAGCATTTGGGACAACTGTTTTTATTCATTTTGCCTAACCCTTTAAATTTACTTTGACAGCTTTGGCTTGGCCCCTGCGGCTCCACTCCAGATTCTCACTCCCTTGGCCCTCAACCAATCTACAGAAGTCTCTCTCCCTTTAAATACAGTTGGGTCTGTGATGAAAATGGAGCCTCTCAATAACTTGCAGGTATATCGCCCGCTTTCATTGTTGCTCATAGTGTTGCATGTTAATCTGTGTATGTAGGATTCTCCCTGTCTAGAAATAAGATCATCCTTTTTTGCTTATCGTGACATCGGTACAACATCCAATATTTATGAACCTTGGCGTAATGTTTTTTTTGCGGTTTGATGCAGTACTCTGTTTTCCCGCAGGTGGCAGTAAAAAACAACATTGACGTATTTTACTTTAGCGTTGTGTATCCACTTCACATTCTCTTTGTGGAAGATGGAAAGATGGGTGAGTGTTCACAGTTCAACAGTAATTTCCCCAAAAAATAAGGCTTTTCATTTCTAAACCTAGCTGCGGTGTTTTAGTGGTTCTTGTATTCTTTTCTGCTGTGCTTGCGAGTGTGACAGTTTTGTCGCCCCATAAATAAATCGCACTAATCACACTTGCTTTCTGTATCCCAATTTTTGCACTGCCTATTGCTGACTGCAGAATGGGTTAACTGAGAATCCATCAGTGAGTGCATTTTAACATTTTCTTCTATGCCTCATTGGGGGACACAGATAGTGGGTGTTATGCTGCTTGCCACTAGGAGGACACCAAGTAAAGACAGGAAAAAGTTAACTCCTCACCTGCAGTATACACCCTCACGCTGGCTGGGAATTCCCCACTTATTGCTTAGTGTCTGTGGGAGACACTTGGGTCTGGCTTCAGACCCCACCGTATTTATTATTTTTTAATTTTCTGTAAATTTTTATTTTTTAATTAATGGAGTGAAGGGGGCGACGGTTCCTTTCTACGGCCTGCTCTTCCCCCGAACCAACAACAGGAAAGCACGCCGAGTATACCTCCCCGTACACTTCCCTGCGACGACTGGGGCTGATTCTTATGGCGATGGTACCTTTACGGTCCCGGTACCCCTTACGGATATGAGGGGGGAACGCACGGAGAAGATTTGACCCGCGCTTTTGGATGCCCTGAATCAGCCCCATAGCTCTCCATCCCCCTGCCCATAGGGTGGATCGATTGAGCAATACCCCTGTAACAACCTCTCCAGCTCTGCTACATCGCCCGGGAGCTTTTTTACCTCAGGATCTGAGATGGGATGAAACCTGCAGGCTCCTGGACAGCGCAGACGGCGCGAGCATCGGATTGGAGGTATGGGGTCGGGTCCTGGTCCCTGGGAGAAGCGCTGACCGAGTCTCAGCGGCGGCATACCAGCTCCCCGTCACGGCTTCGCCCTTCACCTGGCGCTTGCCGCGGGTAGGCCCAAAAATTTAGTCCCCGGCATTTCGGCCTCCTAGGCCGCAATTTACATGGCGCCGCCCACTGTCAGCGCTGCCGGCCACGTCTTTGGTGCCTCTCGCTCTGTACGAGAGGCGCACTGCTAGTCTCAGGTGCCATGTCCTTAACCCCTTCTCTGGTCCTCGGGCTCTGTGACGGCTGTAGGGGTGCGTGCACGGATAGACAACACCTGGTGACGCTACAAAGCCACCGATATTCCTCCCAGGGACACAGCGTCAGGACCGCGGTAAGCTGCATCTGCTCTCGGAGAAAAGCTTAACCCCTTCGCTGCACATTCCCTGCAGCTGCAGCCCAGGCTCTGCTTGTAACCCTTTCACGGGTACTATGTCTCAGTCTAAGGAAGCAAAAAAGGAGGCTAATAAGAAGCGTACTGCGTTCTTTACCGCTGGTACCTATTGCAAGACTGCCTTGCCCAGTACCCAGACTAATCCGCTGTGCAAGGATTGCAACCCGGCTTGTGCTAAAACGCCATCCGCCGCCGCTGCAAGGTGCTCCCTGCGTTTAGTCCCCCTGTGTGTGCCGCGTCCTTGTCACGGTCTGTGGAGTCACTGACCAAGGCTATAGACTCCTCCGGGAATCCTCTTTAAGTCAGAATGCGTCTTTACCGCCCGAGGAGGGCTTTGGCGACGGCCGGGAACTGTCCGCCAGCAGGGGCCGTGCTCTTTCAAGGGATCCTCGGGTCTCTAGAAAGCAGACCTATGACGCGTCCCCTAGTCAGGCTCGCGATTCAGCATCGGCGAGTTCTGTCTCTCGCTCTCCCTCTCCTAATGTTCACAGAGAACATGTCTCTGAATTCGTGTCTGACATGTCAGTCCCTCAGAATTCCCCAAATGTCCATGAATCGCTTGATTCTCTGACAGAGTCAGTCAACAAGTTTCTGATGTTGGACGAGGAGAATATTCCTGCTCTGGAACATGTTATCTCCTTTAAGAAGACTTAACGTGTATGCAGGGTATTTGCCAGCCATCCGGAGTTGAAGGACATTGTCTACAAACGTAGGAACCGACCACATAAGTGGTTCACAGGGAAAAAGCCTATCGAGGCTAAATACCCCTTTACTCCAGATCTAATGAAGGATTGGTTACAGTCCCCCTCGGTGGATCCTCCTGTATTGGGCCTTGCTCCTTAAACTCTTCGATCCGTTTCTGAGGGCTCTTCAGTCAGAGACCCCTCCGATTGTCAAATTGGCTACCTCGCCAGTTCAGTTTTTGGAGCTTCAGGAGTGGCCTTTTTCCCATCTTTCGCAGCGACTTGAGTGGCTAAGGCAATGGCCACTTGGGCAGATTTCTGCCTTCCAACGTAGCAATCCTCCTCCGGAGACAACCAGTGTCGCCAAGCAGATAATTCACGCAGGGGATTTTGCAGTAGACTCCTCTTTAGATGCCGCTAATTGCGCTGCTAAGGCAACCGCTAATGCAGTCTACATCTCGAGCCATATGGCTACGCGACTGGCGGGCAGATTCCACCTGCAGAGACTTCTCTGCCGTATCAAACTGGTCACTTGTTTGGACAGGAAACTATAGATCAGCTCATTTCTGACACTTCCGGGGGGAAAGAGTAATTTTCTTCCACAACAAGGGGCTGCCCGGGCGTTTTCAGAATCAACAGCTGACTCGTTTCTCGACCTTTTTCGCAACAGCTCCAGCTGGTCCTCCACAATTTTCTCTTCCGGATCAGGTCGGTCCCCGCGTGGAGACAGAGGTTCCCAGGTCTCTCACAGACCTAACCGCTCTTTTATACCCAGGCCAACAGCATCTGTATCTAAGGAAGCAGATCCCATAGATCCTCTACTCAACGACTTGTTGTGGTATCCGGCAGACACCGACAAAGTAGGCGGCTGTTTGCTGTCATTCAGTCACAGCCTTCCTTCGGGCCGTTATGCGCCACAAAGGGACGGAGTCATCCTTCTGGTCCCTCAAGACGAATGGTTGAGCGATTTTTTTATTCAACCCTTTCTTTGTGGTTCCAAAGAAGGAAGGAACGATGCGGTCCATACTGGACCTCAAGCTGTTAAATCAGTTTGTCAAAGTACGGTGATTCCGAATGGAATTCCTCCGATCGGTGTCGCCTCCATGCAAAAGGGAGAGTCCTTATCCAGCAGTTCCTGCGTTTTGCAATTCGAGAAGAACACTTCTAGTTCGTTGCCTTGCCCTTTGGTCTCGCCAACGCCCCCAGGGTCTATAGCAAGGCCATGGCGGCTGTCATGGCCATTCTCCACGCTCGGGGAGTGGTGGTACTGCCGTATCTGGAGGACCTGCTGATCAAGGGTCCATCCCTTCCAGCCTGTGAGAAATCCGTGGATATCACGGTAAATACACTTTCTCCTTCGTCTCATTGGGGGACACAAATACTGTGGGTGTATGCTTCTGCCGCTAGGAGGCTGACACTAAGTGAATAAAAGAGGTTAGCTCCTCCTCCGCAGTATACACCCTCGCCCCTATTGCTGGCGGAAATCAGTTTTTTGCTTAGTGTCCTATGGAGGCACACACGGTCTGGATCTCTCCAGACTATTTTTTTGCTAGTTTACTATGAAGATAAGACAGTGGCGACGGATCCTATTGAAAGGGTCCGATCTCCCCAAACCATCAACGGGCGAGCACGCGTTGAGTATCGTCTCCGCGTATACTTTCCCGCCCCGAAGGATATATCTGGGACTTTTCCCCAGACTTCTATTTTTGTTTGTTACTTTATGAAGATGAGACAGGGGCAACGCATCCTATTGAAAGGATCCGATTTCCCCAAACCATCAACGGGCGAGCACGTGCGAGTATCCCTCCACGTATCCTTTCCCGCGACGTGGGACATTATGCCAGACTTAGCCCTGTCCACCCCTAGGTATTGAAACCATGGGCTTGCACAGAGGCACAAGACTAGTCTGTGCGGCCCCCACTGCTCCACCAACGCTAGACGGCGGTGCTGCAAGGTGGCGGACGGTCCCTCTCCTCACCCCCTGAAGGGGTTAGATGGTGCTAGGGTGCCTGCACCGTCCTATTTTTTTATCAAAGACCCCCTCACTTACCTGCGCTCAGGCTGAAGAGGATCATCGGTGAGGAGAGGGTCGGGGAGGGCTCCTGCGAAGATTTCGGGCTGGAGCCCACAGCTGCAGCACGCCTCGTGGCGTCCACTAGCCATGCAAGAGAAGGGCTGGATCCGTCAGACAGGAATGCTGCGCCGGTCAGTAGCGCCATTTTTTTTGGTACCGCGACCCCCCCTGTGGCTTCGGCCGGAGCTAAGTTCCGCCCTCGGGGCCGCGCGTCACTTCCGGCAGCCCGCCCCGCACTCGGCGGCGGTAAAAATCGAGGCTTCGGAGCACGGGCTAGGCCGCAAAGTGGAAGTACCGCCCTTTGAGCGGTTTTACAGGCTGATGCGCGCCACAGATGTCGGCGCGCGATTTAAAGGAAGCATCCAGGTCGGGGGGGGGGGCAGCACAGGACTGGGGAAAGTGCTGCCTGAGAGGCCACGCTATAGGGAAAATATCCCTAGCAGCGGACAGATACAGCATGTCCGAAAAAAGCAAAGATGCACACGTTCTTTTACGTGGCATGCATCTCTTGTCGGGCTGCATTTCCGCGGATGCAGAGCAAGCATTTATGCGAAGCCTGCGAATCGAAACGCGCCCAGGAGCCCTCCCCTGCGACCGCGACCAATGTGTCAAATCCCCAGGAGTGGGCCCGATCACTGTCACAGTACATGGCGTCGCTTACGAGAGCAATAGAATCCCTTCAAGCCCCAGATAGGGGCAGGGACAGTGTCTCGCCGCCTTTAGAGGGAACCTCCACCTCACAGAAGCCTCCGGCCTGCAGGGGCCGCTCTCACTCTAGGCAGACCCGGGGGAAACGAATCCACACGGTGTCGCCCAGTCCATCCGTTGCCTTCGGCATCCGTAAGATCTGCTTCTCGCTCCCCGTCACCAGTGGTTGATAGCGAGCAGACCTCAGATTGCGAATCAGACGAGCCCCTTGACCTGGACACTCCAGAGTCACGTGAAACAGTGGACAGCCTCATAGAAGCTGTCAATCAGACCCTTGGGATTGAGAATGATACCACAGCGGCTACGGGGCATAAAGTGGCATGTAAACGAGTGAAGCGGCCGCACAGAATTTGTTCCTCTCACCCTGAGTTTGAGGACATAGTGCAGCGGCACAGAACGTCCAGAACGGCGTTTTCTTGGGTTAAAAGGCACTCGAAACGAGGTATCCGTTTTCTCCGGACCTCCGTAAACAATGGATGGAATCCCTGATAGTGGATCCTCCGGTTTCACGCCTGGCCACTAAGACTCTGTTTTCTGTCCCTAGGGTTTCCTCGATTAAAGATCCCACGGACTGCCTTATTGAGAGCCTAGCTCATTCAGTATATGAGGAGTCAGGGTCTGCACTGACTCCCTCGTTCGCAGCAACTTGGGTAGCCAAGGCTTTGATATCATAGTCAGAAACATTAAACAAGGTCGCGCAGGAGCAGGATCTACCTGCAGAGATCTCGGAGGTTGCAGGTCAGATGGCGATAGCCGGAGACTATGTAATGAATACGTCTTTGGATGCGGCCAATTGTTCAGCACTTGCTGCCGCTAATGCAATCTCTATCTGAAAAGCCCTATGGTTGAGGACATGGCGGGCCAATTCTACTTCCAAGAAGTCCTTGACTTCCCTGCCTTATCAGTGCGGCCGCCTATTTGGAGAAAAGTTGGATCAACTTATCTCCGACTCCACAGGAGGACAGAGCGGGTTTCCCCCTCACCAGAAGGTTAAACCGTTTTTTCGTCACCCGGTTCAGGCACGTTTTCGGGCCTTTCGCAGTGCCACCGGCCATTCTAGGCCGGGCGTGACGGCATTGGTCAGGTGGCGGCCGCTAAGCAGCCTGAGCCTGGTCCGGGACCCAAATAGGAGACTGGTCCGGGGTCATGCGTTAAAAGACTTCGGGGCCCAATTCCGCCACCTTAGGCCGCCCCAACCAGGATAGGAAACGGCAGGTCATATAGAGCCAACCCATTGGGGAGAATGCATGCTCAAAAGGTCAGATCGAGGGGACCCAGATCCTGAAGATCATCGGCCAAATGACTTGAGATCTTTACCAGACACCAGCAAAGTGGGCGGCCGCCTACTCTGTTTTCACCACGTCTGGGCCAACATCGCTCACGACGCATGGGTAAAAGAATTGGTGTCCTCAGGTTACAAAATAGAATTTGTCAAATACCCTCCAAGATGTTTTTTTCTTTCCCGGCTTCCCAGGGTGGATACCCAGGTAAGGGCTCAATTGGGAGCCATCAAGTCGCTCCTGCACAACGGAGTCATTGTTCCAGTGCCGGAACACGGAAGAGCTCAGGGGTTCTATTCCAACCATTTTGCGGTTCCCAAAAAGGACGGGTCTGTCAGGCCTGTTTTGGACCTAAAGCTTCTGAACAAATTCATCAGGATCAGACATTTCCGGATACAGTCTCTTCGTTCAGTCATAGCGGTCATGGAGCAGTGAGACTACTTGGCTGTCAATTAAGGCCAGGACGCATTTCTGCATATTCCCATTTTTTCCTCATCAGAGGCTTCTATGTTTCACCATCAGCGTTCAACATTTTCAGTTCGTAGCGCTACCCTTCAGGCTAGCCACGGCTCCCAGAGTGTTCACAAAGGTTATGGCAATTCTCAGGGCCACACTGCATTCTCGAGGCATAGTCGTCTTGCCTTATCTAGACGACCTCTTGGTCAAGGGCCCGTTAATACAGGCATGTGAGGAAGGTGTCAACATCACGCTAGATACTCTTGCCGCTTAGATGGTTGGTCAATGCAAAGAAATCATCCCTTGTGCCAGCTCAGAGGATCTCCTTCCTAGGAATGATCTTCGACACTTACCGAGGGTTGGTAATTCTCCCTCAGGAAAAGGCGCTAGTCTCTGGCGGGGAGTCTGGACACTACGCCAACCAGTCCCTCATACCATCCGATCCGCGATGAGGATCCTAGGGAAAATGGTGGCAGCAATGGAAGCGATACCTTTCGTCCAGTTCCATCCTTCACCCCCCGCAGCACGCCTCGTGTCAGCCTGGGACAAAAATCCTTTCACGCTCGATCGGTGGTGCAAACTGTCCTCTCAAGTCAGGCAGTCGCTCGGATGGTGGATAACCAGTTCCTCTCTGGCCTAGGGGAAACCTTTCCCACCAGGTCATGGGCTGATAATGACAATCGACGCCAGTCTCTGAGGAGCGGTGTTTCGCCACCACACAACCCAGAAACGGTGGTCGCCACAGGAGGCACGCCTCCAGATCAACTTATTGGAGATACGAGCAATTTGGAGATACGAGCAATTCGGCTAGCTCTGCAGAAGTTTCATCACTTTCTAGCAGGCCGCCCCGTCCGGATTCCATCGGACAACGCCACGGCGGTGGTTTGCATAATTCATCAGGGGGGCACCCGCAGCAGAAAAACCATGCGCGAGGTGGGGTACGTTCTTCAGTGGGCCGAAGCAAACCACTCGGTGATTTCGGCTGTCCACATCCCGGGCGTGGAAAATTGGGCGGCAGACTTCCTCAGCCGGCAGGGTCTTGCATCCGGAGAGTGGTCTCTACATCCTGAAGTTCTTCAGCAGATTTGTCAACTGTGGGGAGCTCCGGATGTGGACCTGATGGCTTCCAGAGTGAATGCCAAGGTGCCCACATATGTCGCTCGGGCCAGGGACCCGCAGGCATTCGCGGTGGACGCGTTGGTTCTGCCATGGAACCAGTTTCGCCTCCCATATCTATTTCCCCCACTGCCACTACTCCCGAGAGTCAGCAAAGGGATCAAGACGGAAAGGGGGGCCGGGGATTCTGCTGGCCCCAGGCTGGCCCTGTCGAGCGTGGTATGCAGATCTAAGGCAGCTGCTCGCCGACGTTCCTGGGCGCCTGCTAGAGCGCCCTGATCTACCGTCTCAAGGGTCGATGTGCCACCCGAACTCATGGACCCTGGGTTTGACGGCAGGGCCGTTGAATCATGGATTCTAACCCAGGCAGGGTTCGGGAGCAAGGTGGTCGCTACAACTATTAGCGCCCGGAGGCCTGCTTCAGCATGAATTTATCACCACACCTGGAAGGTGTTCTTTGCTTGTTGTCGAGGCCGTGGTTTTTCTCCGCTAAGATTCTCGATCCCCAATATCTTGGTTTTTCTCCAGTCGGGCTCAGAGAGCCCGGATAGCTCAGTCGGTAAAGCATTAGACTCGGGCTTTGCCCCAGGTTTCCGTAGGAGACAAATGTCGGCCTTATCCGTCCTGTTCCAGTGCAGGGTTGCTACCAATTTGCAGGTGAAGACTTTTCATCCGGCGAGTGTCCCACTTGATACCTCCTTATAAGGCGCAGATGGACGCCTGGGTTTTTAACATGGTCCTAAGTGTTCTGCAGGAAGCTCCATTGGAACCGCTTCAGAATATCTCTTTGAGGTACCTTTCCTGGAAAGTTGTTCCCCTAGTGGCCATCACTTCCATCAGGCGGGTTTCAGAGCTGGCGGCTCTATCCTGCCGAGCTCCGTTCCTCACTTTCCATAACTATAGGGTCGTCCTCAGACCAGCCCCTCCTTTTCTGCCGAAAGTCTTGTCCTCTTTTTCACATTAATGAAGATGTTGTTTTGCCTTTTTGTCCAGCACCGGTGCACCGTGTGGAAAAAGGCTCTTCGCACGTTAGACCTGGTAAGAGCCTTCCGGAGGTACATGTCGCGCACGGCACCCTTTCGTCAGACGGACACGCTGTTCATGCTCCCTGAAGAGCGCAGGAAGGGACTCGCTGCCTCAAAGTCGACCATAGCCAGATGAATTCGTTTGACTATTCAGGAGTCCTATCGCATTAGAGGCACGCCGATTCCAGCAGGGAACAGAGCGCACTCTACCCGGGCGGTGGGCGCCTCTTGGGCGCTTCGGCATCAGGCTTCGACGAAACAGGTTTTCAAGGCAGCAACCTGGTCCAGCCTGCACACATTTGCCAAACATAATATCCATGCGCAGGCCTCGGCGGATGCGAGCCTGGGTAGAAGGATTCTCCAAGCAACGGTGGCGCGCCTTTAAACAGGAGGTGCATGTATCTTGGATCGGTGAGTCAATCTACCACCCAGGGACTGCTTTAGGACGTCCTACAGAATCTGTGTTCCCCAATGAGATGAAGGAGAAACATGGATTTTTGTGAGTACGCACCGTAAAATCCTTTTCTCCGAGACGCTCATTGGGGGACACAGCACCCACCCTATTAGCCACTTGGCTCTTATTTAAATGAATATGTGTTTACTTATTTGATATAAGAGTGGTGTTTTCCTTTGGACATGTTGTACCTGTATTAAGGCTGATTTGTTGTCTTCCTACTGCTTTGGCACCAAACTGATTTCCGCCCGCAATAGGGGCGAGGGTGTATACTGCGGATAACCTCTTTTATTCACTTAGTGTCAGCCTCCTAGCGGCAGAAGCATACACCCACAGTATCTGTGTCCCCCAATGAGCGTCTCGGAGAAAAGGATTTTACGGTGAGTACTCACAAAAATCCATGTTTCTTGCCTGGGTCGGTAGATAAACTTTGAAAAGTTTTCCCCAACACCGGTCCTGCAGATTTCCTTTTTGGAATTGATCTTGGACTCTTCCCGCGGGTTAGTCATTCTCACTCCAGAAAAGGCCCGAGCCTTACAACAGGCAGCGCAGACTCTTTCCCGACTGGTTTCTCACTCCATACGTTTTCAGCATGATAGTTCTCAGAAACATGGTGGCAGCGATGGGAGCGGTCCCATTCGCACAGCTCTATTTCCGCCCTTTACAACATGCGTTGCTGTTAACTTGTGACAAGAACCCGTTCTCCCTGGACCGCCGGTTCCCTCTGTCCCTGCGGGTCAGATGAGCCCCCAAGCTGGAGACACTGAAATCCTCCCTGAGTTAAGTTAAGTTCTTTCTCCCAGTCTCCCAGTACAATGGTCGGTGGTGACCATCGACGCCAGTCTCCTAGGCTGGTGTCCGTTTTTTTTTCGTCGTCACCACACGGCACAGGGTCGTTGGTTAATTCGAGAGTCACGTCTCCCCATCAACATCTTGGACATTCCAGTGATCAAATTAGCTCTACTGAGTTTCCACCATCTCCTCGCAGGTCACCTCATCAGGATCCAATCCGACAATGCCACGGCTGTGGCGTATATCAACCATCAGGGGGGTATTCGGAGCAGGATGGACATGCACGAAGTGAGTCACATCCTCCATTGGGCCGAGACCAACCATTCGCCTTTCTCAGCAATCCACACCCCGGGTGTGGACATTTGGGCGGTGGTTTTTCTCTGTCGCCAAGGCCTTGCCTCAGGAGAGTGGTCTCTTCGTCCAGAGCTTTTTTCAGCAGATCTGCTATCGCTGAGGGACTCCGCATGTGGATAATATGGCCTAAAGACTAAACAGGGTTCTTCGATTCATTGCGCGATCCATGCGCCATCCGAGCGGACACCCTAGTTCTACCGTGGCAGCGGTTCCGGCTCCTGTGCATTCTTCCCTTGCTCCCGAGGGTCATCAAGAAAATTAGAGCAGAGGGAATACCAGTGATCCTAGTCGCGCCAGATTGGTCGCTCCGGCCATCGTATGCAGAACTAGCACAACTAGTCGCCGGCGTTCCCTGGCGACTTCCAGATCGCATGGATCTCTCTCACAGGGCCCAATTTACCACCAGAACTCCTGTCTTTGACGGCGTGACTGTTGAATCCTGGTTTTTAGCACAGGCTGTTTTTTTCTCCCGATGTGATCTCGACCATGATTAATGTTAGGAAACCCGTGTCCATGCGCACTTATCACCGCACCTGGAGAACCTTCTTCTCGTGGTGCAAGGATCATGGTCGATTCCCTCTTGTGTTTTCTATTCTTTCCTTATTGGAATTTCTACAATCCGGATTATCGTCAGGTCTCGCGCTTAGCTCGCTCAAGGGCCAGATTTTAGCCTTTTCAGTTCTATTCCATTGCAAAATTGCCACCGGACTTCAGATGAAGACATTCATTCACAGAGTCTCCCAGGTGGCGCCTCTATACTTTAAGGGCCATTGGAATCATGGGACTTTAACTTGGTTCTCGTAGCCTTACAGGAGGCTTTTTTCGAACCACTGCAGGACGTACCACTAGCTATTCTCTCTTGCAAGGTGGTCTTTCTAGCGGCAATTGCGGCAATTACACAAGATTCTGAATTGGCGGCCCTGTCCTGCCGTCCTTCGTTCCTGAATTTTCATCAGGACGAGGCAGCTCTCAGGACATCCCTGACTTTCCTGTCCAAAGTCTGGTCTTCTTTTCATCTCAATGAAGAGATTGTTTGGCCTTCCTTCTGTCCGGCTCCAGTCAGGGCTCTGAGATGGTACATCTCGCGGACGGCTCCCTTCCACAAGTCAGATGCCCTGTTCGTACTTCCACAGGGGCATAGGAAGGGTCTAGCCGTTTCAAAAACCACGCTAGCCAGGTGGATTTGCTTGGATATTCAGGAATCCTACCGTGTCCGGGACACACCTGTCCCTGCAAGGATTCAGGCGCATTCTATCCGCTCAGTGGACGCCTCTTGGGCCATTCGGCACCAGGCGTCGGCAGAACAGGTCTTCAACGCTGCGACTTAGTCCAGCCTGCATACCTTTACAAAACATTACCAAATTCATCCTCAGGCCTCTGCGGATGCAGCTCTTGGCAGACGCATCCTGCAATCGGCAGTACCACAGTGTTAAGCCAGTGGTACATGGGGTATTAGCAGTTGTATGCTCCCCACCCAGGGACTGCTTTAGGACATCCCACTGTCTGTGTCCCCCAATGAGGCGTAGGAGAAATAAGGATTTTTGTGTACTAACCGTAAAATCCTTTTCTGCGAGCCAATCACTGGGGGACACAGCACCCACCCTGTTTGGCCTATTGGCTCACTGTAGCATTTTTAGGTTTTGACAGAGTTATGATTGTCATTCGTTTAATGCTCCTACTGCTTTTTTCACCGAACTGGGGAATTCCCAGCCAGGGAGAAGGTGTATACTGCAGGGGAGGAGTTAACTTTTTCCTGTGTTTACTTAGTGTCCTCCTAGTGGCAAGCAGCATAACACCCACTGTCTGTGTCCCCCAATGATTGGCTCGGAGAAAAGGATTTTACGGTGAGTACACAAAAGTCCCTTTTTTTTTTTTCTGCCCTCTCATCTGATTTATGTCCACAGACTACATTACAGTTGAATGAGCCTGTAAAAGCCAAACTGTGCAAAATTTGTAACGAAACCCAATTATTATTAGCCTTAAATACATGCATTTTAAGTAAAAAAAAAAAAAAATTAAAAATTGTCTCCAAAGATGGAAAACCTTTGTGTGTTATCATGGAGAGGACAAAAAAAATACATTTCCATTTACTTTCCTGAACAGAGCGACAGATGTTTTTGGCCACATGGAAGGACATCCCCAATGAGAATGAGGCTCAGTTCCAGATCAGAGACTGCCCTCCAAGTCCAGGTATGTTTTGCAAGGAAATAACGTAAAAACCAGTGTCACGTGAGTTATGGCCCCACAGACTGCTATACAGATACTAGATTGCAATACTAAAACTATGCCGCAATGTGTGTCTAGTAGTGATGAGGAGAGTGCTCGGATAAGGTGTTATCAGTGCATACTCGTGTGCTACTAGAGTGTCTTCGGCATGCTGTAATACTGTGTTCGAGTCGCGGTGGCTGTTACATACAGGGATTGGCCAACATGAAATCCCTGCATGTGTTGCGGCTGTTGTGAACAGCCACGACAAATCGAACATATTATTCGAGAACTGCGAAGATGCTCTATTAGCACACGAGCAAGCTCGGGTAAGGCTAGTTTCACACTAGCGTTCGGGAGAGCTGCAGACTTCCTCCGTGAAGCTCTTCCCTCTGCCGCACCTCCTCCGTGAAGCTCTGCCTACATCTGCATGCGGCCTGCATACCTATCTTTAGCATTGGGTATGCAGGCCATGCCGATGTATGCGGATCCGTCCACATGCGTCGCTTTGAAGCTGCGGCGACCGCAGAAAAATGCAACATGATGTGTACGCCGCAGCGTCAAAACGATGCATGTGGACGCATCCGCATACATCGGCATGGCCTGCATACCCAATGCTAAAGATAGGTACACAGGCAGATGTAGGCGGAGCTGAATGGAGGAGGTGCGGCAGTGGGTGGAGCTTCACGGAGTAATTACGCAGCTCTGCCGAACGTTATTGTGAAACTTGCCTTACACCTTATCCGAGTATGTTCACTCATCACTAGTGTCTTGTAGCCCAGAACCACATGGCTGCCGGGGAGCAGGAGAGCCTCGCATGAGCCAAGCCGAAATCCAGATGTAGCAGAATTGATGGGGAAAAGCCCCTTCCCCAGTCCCTCCTGCCTCTGTACTCCGCTACCATCTCTGTACTGGTGGGAGACTGTCCCTGATTACGATCAGGCGTTCTAGCTGCCAATTAGATGGGGCTGGCAAAGTAATGAGAGATTCTGTTTCGCACATTATTGTGTCTGCACCACATCATTCATTGTAATCATAGTATAGTTTTTTTCCACTTTTTCGGCTTCAACTTGGTGCATGCGATTGTCCAGTGTGTTCTAAGGTGTATAACATTTTAATTGTGACTATTAATTGTACATAATAGTGATGACATTGCTGTCAGCTCATACTTTATTATTGGTAAGATTGCTCCTAGGTTCTAGTTTTCTAGCGTGTAAGTTTAATGCTGAGCTGTTAATTTCCCAGATGCGGTCAGCACCAAGCTGCAGGCCAGCAATGTCTACACAGTGGCTCGGCGTACAGTGGACGGTCAGGACATGTTGTACCAGTCTATAAAGCTCACAAATGGCATCTGGGTGCTGGCAGAACTGCGGCTGCAGCCTGGAAGTCCCAGCTGTGCAGTAAGTACCTGCTACACCTGTCCCGTCTCTGTCTGCTTCTGTCATTGATTTAGAGTCCGATAAGTTGTTTCATTGCCTTACATCAGCCTTCCCTTCTATGTGAAAACCAAAGGTCTGTTTCCTGGCTCCTTATATCTGGTGTTATGAAATATTTTCATAGCATGAGTGTGGATGGGAGCGCTCTTCCTATAAGGGCAGTAAGTACGTTCTATTAGTCAGCCCTGGAAGGCTTTACTGTACATGGTTATAATGGCTCTGAATGCGCCCATGCGTTGTTAGCCATAGACTAAACACCAATTAACCTGCCATATATTCCTTTTAGTGATAAGTGCAGCCAAAAAATATGGCTAAGCTAAGAAAGGATAGCTGCATTCGCTTTACTTTACAAATGGAAGGGATCGGGTCTCATGCATTAATATGGTTTCCAGTGAAAACTGTACAATTTTCTCTTTTATAAAGCAAAAGCTGGAAAGAACTATAGAAGTGTGAATATAGCCTTAAAGGTGTTGTCCTACAAACAAAGTACAATTTAATCAATAGATCTTGGAATAATAATTTCCACAATTGGATGTGTTAAAATAATTTTCCTGTGATGACATAATGTTATAAATGAGGCCCTGCTGTGTTCTGTGTAATGGCTGTGTCTGACCGTACAGGAACATGGTCTGATCATACCACAGCTCCTGGGCAGCGGAGAAAGCAAAAGAGTATACAGACAGTACAGCACGGGATCACAGCTGATTGTTTCTGTAAGCTGAAACTTGTTTAAAAACAGGCAGCAAAAGCTTTACCTGACAGAAAAAATACGCTCTGGTCCCATGATGTCTGTATAATCTTTTGCACTCCGTCCTGCCCAGGTTTTGTGGTATGATCAGACCATATTCCTGCGTGGTCAGACACAGCCATTACACAGTACACAGCAGGGGCACATTTATAAGAATCTCAGCACAGGAACAATTATTTTAACACATCCAATTGTGGAACTTTTTATTAGTCCAAGATCTAATAATTAAAACATACAGTACTTTGTTCTTTGGAAAACACCTTTTAAGCTGAATTCAGCCATCTGTTAAAGACCATGAAGTCGGACTGGTTGAAGGTCTCCCGACCCAAACTTGGCAACCTCGTACGAAGACCTTGTTTTTCGGATGTCTGAGTTTATTAGGCTTTACAGGTAATAGCAGGATTGTATTTGTAATTTTTCTTTTCGTCCCAGTTCTTACTAGCACACTTCCAAAAATCTGGCCAACTATGGAGATGTTGGCGGAAAATTTTTAATATGCAAAGTTTCCATTTACATAAACTGATGATGGTGACAAATCATTGCACCATTTAAACGTGTGAGTCGTCAAGCAAGGAAATGCTTATGTCGCTTTATGGCATCTTTTACATTCATTATTGGCTACACATCCCCACGTGTAGACTGAGCTGTGCTGCCGACAATAATGAAACTGTATGGGGATGAATAGTTGCGGATGATTGCTACATGTAAAAGTAACAAACAAGCAGCCACCAACTTGCTGTGTCGTTAATTAACACAGGTTTTCTACTCATGTAAATGTAATGTAGTTGGTGAGAGATTTTTTTGTTTTTTTGCAGATCTTGTATAAAACAGTACAACATAAATCTAGTCTTAAAGGGGTTGTCCGCTCCCAACAGATTGATGATTTTTTTTATTTCCCCCGGCTTGATCATCAATATTAGCTCTGTGGGGATCCGACAAGCATCTCCCCCACTGATCCGTTGTTTCAAGTCTCTGCTGGTATTACAGAACAACTTCTATTCTGATACCAATCAGATAAATAAATAATAATACTGGTAACTTATCCTAGGGATAGGCCATTAATATGCTGTGGCCTACAACCCCTTTCACTTTGTAGAAACATTACTTATGATTCTAGTATTAAGCTTTAGTTACAACTTGCATTTCCAATTTTGCATTATTCAGAGGTGAAATCTTCCAACATGCTTGACTTGGTGATGTGTTTTATAGTTATTTGGATTCTGAGTACTGTGCAGGGTTAATTGTCTGAAATTTTTCTGTTAACCGCTATCTTTAAAGTGTCGTGCACCTGAAGTATCACCATTCATCTCCCAAGTCTTTGAAATAGTGCTAAAGAACTGAGCTTTCCTCTGTACCCAGCTGTATGACGATCACCATCCTTCCTGTATGAAGGCTGGGCTTATGAGAAAAGAGGCTTTGTGCGCATGAGTCTGCTACTTTTCTAATCGGGATAAATGAACATGGACCAAATAATGAATAGTGTTGATTTTATTCTCTTACTCCCAAAGTTGCTCCTATTTCTGCCTTCATTTTTAAACCCTTTGCTATCACGTGGATGGCACAGGGGTTAAACTGTTCACTACTGCTGTGAACATGTGGGTAGACCCTACCCTTTTTTATGGTAGATGCTGTATTGGTTCTGCTGGATCCAGTTAATTTAAACAATAAAGAACTTGGATATAAATGTATATAATAAAAACTTTGATATGTGTGAGCCTCACCTTTTATGATTTATTCTCCAGTGAAACATTCCTATGTACTGTATGTACTGGAGGTGTTAAAGGGAATTTATCATTAGAAAATGACCTATTGTTTAACCTCTTAGTGATGGAGCCAATTTTGACCTTAAAAGGAACCTGTCATGTCCTTTGTAGCATGTAAACTGTCCCCAGTGCGTTGCAATGTGCATCACTGACACGTTTTTTTAAATAAAAACGGCGGTCTAATCATTAGGATAAAGCACTTTATATAGTTATATCGTATCTGCTCATTTAGGGGTGTGCTTCATTGGGTTCAGTCACAGTGTCACCGCCCATGCAATTTGAATGATTTTCTTGGGGTTGCGCCGATATCGCTCAAACACAGTTTGAAAATCCCACGCTTGTGCAATGTCGATCGTGGAGCTGCGCATGCTCAGTGACGAGAGGCTCCAACCCCACACTGGCGCACTGAAGCTGTGTGTAGTACCTAGCTCCACTGACTGTGGCAGTCATGGCACATCTGCAGCTCCCCGATCAACACTGCGCAAGTGAGGGATTTTCAAATTGTATTTGAGTGATGACAGCACAACCTCATCATTCTAATTGTGTAGGCGGCGACAAAATGAGCAGGTACGCCCTAAACTATATAAAGTGCTTTTTCCACGTGATTACACCGTTTTTAATTAAAAAATGTGTTAGTGATGCACATTGCAATGCACTGGTGACAGTTTATATGCTAAAAAGGACATGACAGATTCCATTTACCCCAAAGGGTGGTTTGCATGTTAATGACCAAGCCAGTTTTTACAATTCTGACCTCTGTCCCTTTATGGGGTAATAACTCTGAAACGCTTCCATGGATCCCAGTGATTCATGATAGTGGTAAAATTTCTTCGATATGACTTGCGATTTGTGAAAAAAATGGAAATTTGGTGAAAATTTCGCATTTTTCGACTTTGAATTTTCATGCTCTTAAAACAGAGAAATATGTCACACAAAATAGTTAATAAATAACATTTCTCACATGTCTACTTTATATCAGCACAATTTTGGAACCCAAATTTTTTTTTTATTAGGAAGGTATAAGGGTTAAAACTAAAAACAGCGATTTCTCATTTTTACAACACCATTTTGTTTTAGGGACCACATCACATTTGAAGTCACATTGAGGGGTCTATATGATAGAAAATACCCAAAAGTGACACCATTCTAAAAACTGTACCCCTAAAGGTGCTCAAAACCACATTCAAGAAGTTTATTAACCCTTCAGGTGCTTCACAGGAATTTTTGGAATGTTTAAAAAAAAAAAAATGAACATTTAACCTTTTTTCACAAAAAATTTACTTCAGATCCAATTTGTTTTATTTTACCAAGGGTAACAGGAGAAATTGGATCCCAAAAGTTGTACAATTTGTCCTGAGTCCGCTTATGCCCCATATATGCAGGTAAACCACTGTTTGGGCGCATGGCAGAGCTCGGTAGGGAAGGAACGCCGTTTTACTTTTCAATGCAAAATTGGCTGGAAGTGAGAGAGGACGCCATGTCGCGTTTGGAGAACCCCTGATGTGCCTAAACAGTGGAAACCCACCACAAGTGACACCATTTTGAAAAGTAGACCCCCCCCCTAAGGAACTTATGTAGATGTAGGGTTAGCACTTTGAACCCCCAAGTTCTTCAAAGAAGTTTATAATGTAGAGCCGTAAAAAACACAAAATGATCTTTTCGCCCTCAATTTTTTTATTTTGCTAAGGGTAACAGGAGTAATTGGACCCCCAAAAGTTGTTGTGCAATTTGTCCTGAGTAGGCTGATACCCCATATGTGGCTGTTAAACCACTGTTTGGGCGCATGGCAGAGCTTGGAAGGGAAGGAGCACTGTGATGGTGTGATATGCTATGTGGATATCATTTTGTGTATATTTCTATTTCACTGATTTTCATAGTGTTTTTCTTGTTGCCTTCTATATCTGCAGCCTGACTGCATCTATGTCTCTTGATGACCCCCTGTAGTGTCAAAATCCCCCAGGCACCTTTGTCAGGCATGGGAGGCCTGAGAACCGCCCCAACCTGTCTGGTTACTCCTGGACATGGGGAGGGGGCTGGAAGGGACAGGAGGGGGGAAGTCAGTTCCTGTGTGGAGAGCATCGTGTGAACAAGCACGTCAGAGAGAAAAGGAAGTGGATGGACCCATTTTATCCTCTGGCTGCTAGATTTTTGGAGTCTCATCTCCCGGAACATTTTATCCTGTTACTGAACTGCATACGTGTTCTGGACTATTGTATCCTCAGTGTGGTCGATTGTTTATGGACCTTCTAATTTTGCCTATAATAAAGGTCTTGGGATTGTTCACACTTCCCTCGCTCTGTTGATTGAGTGATACCGGAGAAGGACCCCGTGACAACTGGAGTCAGCAGTGGGATCAACAGAGTGTAACCCAATGGAGAACCACCCACAGAGTGAGTACAGAAATTAGACTATCCAGTTTACAGGAGAGAGCCAGAGACCTGGACCTGAGCTTCCAGGGACTGACTAAAGAAGCCTTAATTGACCTACTGGTCAGCGCTAGCCCGGCCACCTCTCAGATGTCTGAAGAACGAGCCCATACAAAAAAGCCAGTGGTTGGTGTGGTACGAAGAAGAGATGGCGGTTCTGGGCCCAGGCGTCTCAGGAGAACAAGGAGGAGGCTACCTGCCGAGCACAGCAGAGACAAGAAGCAATGGAGCTTGAAAGAGGGAGTAACGCAATGTGGAGTGTAAACCCAGCGATCCGGGAGCCTGTACGGATCACCCGGACAGAGTTTAAGCCATTTGATGAGGCTTCTGGAGATGTGGAGGGGTTCTTCAAGGACTTTGAGCAGCAGTGTGCTGTGATGGAGGTGCCCCACTCTGGCTGGATGCGTTTGTTAGTGGGACTCCTGAACGGAAGCATGGTGGAGGCTTACCGAACCATTGACTCACAGCGGAATTGGGATTATAACACTATAAAGTGGACTGTCCTGGATTACCACGTTATCACCCCAGACTCATATAGGGCCAAGTTCCGAGACCTCCCATGCGCCACAGGGGGATCGATTAGGATATATGCACATAAGATGTCCCAGGCATGTCGGAGATGGCTGGAAGCAGACAGTGCCTTTATTGTGGAAGATGTTATACAGGCGTTCCTTATAGAAAAAGCACGTCTTAATTGATGGATACAAAGTGTCAGGATTTAGAGACACGGGGGCATTCCTGACTATCGCTTACACCCGTGTGGTTCGACCCAAGGCAATTTACCAGGGTCCCGGAATTCCCATTGTCTTGGCGGGGGGTGCCTGCAAATATATACAGCGAGCTTCTTTGCGTTTGGATTATGGTTATGGAGAAAAACTGTTGGATTGGAGTTATGGGAGGACTTCCTGCAGATATCCTCCTTGGGAACGACATTGGGGAGTTACAGTGCTAATTTGTGGGAGTCAGTCACCCGACTACAGGCCCTTCAAGCACTACGTCATCCGGACCTCACCAGGGAGCAACCACCACGAACCGCATCAGAGCTGGTAAGCGATATGTTCGCTGCTACTACATTGGGAGAGTCTTGGGACAGAGAGGAGTTTAGGAGAGAAATAGAGGGTGACACTACCTTACTTAGCAGCCCTTAGGCGAAAGGCAGAAACTGGCCACATGGGAGATAATGGGGATGGCTTCAATCGAGAAAACGGACTGTATTATCATGTAACAAAGGTCAGTGACCAGGGCAACCCTGACCCAACGACCAGGCAACTCATTGTCCCTCAAAAGTATAGGGCACAGCTACTCCAACTGGCCCATGACATCCTCTTGGCTGGGCATCAAGGGAGGAAAAGGACTGAAAAGAGACTCACCCAAAGTTTTTACTGGCCTGGCATCTCGCAGTCGATGGCCCATTATTGCCGCACCTGCGATGTGTGCCAGCGAATGCGGCATCCAGGATCTCGACATAAGGTACCCCTGCAATCCCTGCCCATAATTGAAGAACCATTTCAACGTGTAGCTGTCGACATCATAGGTCCTCTGTCCCACCCCAGCCAGTCGGGGAAAAAATATATCCTGACCGTGGTGGACTATGCCACTAGGTATCCTTAAAGCTGTGGCCCTGTCCAGTATTACAGCAGTAAAGGTGGCCAAGGCCCTTGTTACCATCTTTGCCCGGGTAGGGTTTCCTAGTGAAATATCGGATCAAGGCCCTCAGTTCATGTCAGATCTGGTCCAGTCCCTGTGGCATACCTGTGGTGTTCGAGCCATCCGCACCACCTGCAGACCAATGGACTATGTGAACGCTTTAATGGAACCCTAAAAAATATGCTGAGGGCTTTTGTTGACGTTGAAAAAGACTGGGAAAAGTACCTGCCACATCTCCTCTTTGCCTATCGGAAGGTTCCCTAAGAGTCCACAGGGTACTCTCCCTTCGAACCACTGTTTAGCCAAAAGGTCCGTGAGCCTCTCACTCTTCTGAAGGAACATTTGGAGGGAGATATCTCAGACATCGGAATGCCAATCATTACCCATGTTCTAGAGTTCCGAGACCGTCTTGCCCAGCTAGCTACCTTGGCTAAAGAACATCAGCGAATAGCCCAGTCCAGACAAAAAACCTGGTATGACCGTAATGCCAGGACCCAGGAATTTATGGAAGGACAACAAGTGCTCATGATTACTGCTTCCCCTGCCATCAAGCTTCAAGCAGTGTGGGAAGGCCCTTATCAGGTTGTCAAGAAAATTAATGACACTAACTACGTTATTGACCTGGACTCAAGTGGTTGACGACAGAAAACCGTCCACATTAACATGCTGAAAGACTAGCACGACCGATCTCTGCCTGTTCTAGCTGTCTGCTACCCCCAGTAATACCGCCGCCGCCGAGTATCTCCCCGATCTCCAGGTTGCACAAGCGGGAGGATCACTGGGACAAATGCCCCTAGGCTCCCATTTATCGGATATACAAAAGGACAATATCTTTGCCGTACAAGGCCAAGGGCTGCTGCATTCTCCGCAAGGCTGGGGAAGACTACTCTCACCAGCCACCATGTGGAAACCCCCGGACAACGCCCCATCCAGCAGGCTGCCTACCGGGTTCCAGAGGCTATTCAAGGCATGATAAAGAACAAACTGGAGGAGATGAAACAACTGAGTTATTCAGCCATCTCACAGTTCTTGGGCCTCTCCTGGTCCCCAAGAGGGATTGTACAACACAATTCTGCGTTGATTACAGATGATTAAATGATGCCACCAAGAATGATGCTTACCCCATGCCCAGGGTTGATGATCTATTGGATCGTCTGGCCAGTGCCCAATTTGTGACCACGTTAGACTAGAGCAAGGGGTAGGGCAGAAACCCCTAATGGAGGACTCTCGGGAGCGCTTGGCCTTCATTGCTCCATTTGGGCTTTTTGAGTTCCTGGGAATGCCCTTTGGGATCAAAACTGCCCCCGCTACTTTCCAGAGACTGATAGATCGACTGTTACAACAATGTCAGGACTTGGCCTGTGCTTACTTGGATGAAATTGCCATTTTTAGCACCACCTGGGAGGAACATCTTAAACACTTGGGCATAGTGCTAGACTGTATCCTTGCTGCAGGACTGACCATTCACCCTGATAAATGCCAAATAGGGATGGCTGAGGTGCAGTACCTCGGGCATAGAGTAGGGGGTGGGACCCTAAGGCCTGAGCCTGTCAAGGTGGAAACCTTTAGCAACTGGTGTAGACCCCAGCAGGTACTTGCATTTTTAGGAACTGCTGGATACTATCGAAAATTTGTTGCTAATTTCAGCACCTTGGCACAGCCCCTAACCGACCTGACCCGCAAGAACATGCCTACGAATGTGACATGGACGACTGCATGCGAGGATGCCTTTTCAGCATTAAAGACCGCCTTCATCACTGCTCCTGTCTTGGCTGCCCCTGATTAGAAGCGCAGGTTTCTCGTGCAGACAGATGCATCCACTTTTGGGATTGGGGCAGTACTTAGCCAAGTGAACGCCGCCGGTGCAGAACATCCTGTTGCTTTTGCCAGTCGGAAACTACTGGATCGGGAAGTTGCCTATGCCACTATTGAAAAGGAGTGCCTTGCCATCGTATGGGCGCTAACTAAGGGGGGTTTGATTTACTATTTACAGCTGTTTTTTGTTTGACAGCTGTCACACACTAAAAGGCGCTTTTTATTGCAAAAAGTAGTTTTTGCATCACCTCATTTTGAGAGCTTTAATTTTTCCATATTTTAACCCACAGAGTCATGTGAGGTCTTGTTTTTTGCAGGAAAAGTTGATGTTTTTATTGGTATCATATTCGGGCTCATGACATTTTTTTATCGCTTTTTATTCAAATTTTTGGAAGGCAGAATGAACAAAAACCAGCAATTCATGAATTTCTTTTGGGGGGCGTTTATACAGTTCCGCATGTGGTAAAATTGATAAAGCAGTTTTATTTTTCAGGTCACTTCGATGACAGCGATACCTCATTTATATCATTTTTCATGTTTTGGCGCTTTTATACAATAAAAACTTTTATAGAAAAAAATAATTTTTGCATCGCTTTATTCTGAGAGCTATAACGTTTTTATTTTTCTGGTGATGGAGCTATTTGGTGGCTTGTTTTTTGCGAGATAAGATTGATGTTTTCAGCGGTACCACGTTTATTTATATCCTTCTTTTAGATCGCGTGGTATTCTACTTTTCTCTAGTCACCTTCCACGACAGCCAACTTGGAGGTTGTCTCCCCGCCCTAATGGGGGACAGGAACACAAAGAGGTTAAATAACCCTCCCCTTCCTGCTACCTCAGTGTTTTTCCTGTCCCCTATCGGGGCATGAAGAGGTCACAAGGGGCTGCCGTGGCCAGCGAGCGGAGCCCTAGATACTAACCGAAGCTGGGCAGCCGAGGTCGGGGGGCTCCCGTCTCCACCGCGGTGTGACTCGGGACTTTGCCACCCCTGTGGTGTGTACAGCATGGATGGTGACAAACCCTCAACTGCAGCATCTGCGGAGCCCAGCGTTCCCCCTCCTACAGTGAGTAGCAGGGCTGGTCCCCTTTTTCTGTCAAACTACGGTGGCACGGATCTGAGCGAGCCTCTCTTCTTCTTGCAGGAAGACAAGGCCTCGGTCCCTAAAAATCCTCGCAAGTGTGGTATTTGTGGTGCCAGGTTTCCTTCTGACTACAGGAAGAAGTTATGCCAAGCCTGTACGCAAAATATCCTGCGTACCGAGCAACCCTCCCTGTTTGACAGCATAAAGACTCTCATCAGACAGGAGGTGCAGTCCTCCATAGCAGCCCAGACCCCCGCAGCCCAGGGCCTTGCCCCAAAAAAAAGAAAAAGAGCACCTGTGGAAGCTGACTCGGACTCAGGAGAGGTCCGTTCCTCCGGATCGGAGGATATCTGGGAAAATGAGGGCTCAACGTCCACATCCAGTCATGATGCGAAAAAATATTATTTTTCCTCAGAGGATATGGAGGAGTTAGTATCCATGGTGAGAAACACCATGGGATTAGAGGAGGAAGAGGTTAAACTCTCAGCCCAGGATGAGATGTTTGGAGGGTTGAAACCCAAAGGTAGAAAAGGGTTCCCGGTTCATGAGGTCATACAGGATTTAATAGCTCAGGAGTGGTCCTCCCCCGAGAAGGCGCTCACTGTGCCCTCTGAGCTTAAAAATTGGTTCCCCCTAGAGGGTGATAGTTCTATATGGGAGATCCCTAAAATAGACGTCCAGGTGTCTAAGGTCACTAAAAAAAGTCCTTACCCTTTGAGGATGCTTCCCAATTAAAGGATCCGATGGATCGGAAAATAGAGAGCCATCTTAAAAAGTCCTGGGAGGCCTCCACGAACCTGCTCAAGGCGAATATTGCATCCACCTGTGTAGCCAGATCTTTGTTTTTCTGGCTACGCACGTTGGAAGACCACCTATCGGGGGGTACTCCAAGAGAGGAAATCCTAGACTCCCTATCAATTCTCCAGAAGGCAACGGGATATTTAGCGGATGCCTCAGGAGAGACGGTACGGGTGGCAGCAAGGTCCCTTGTCCTTTCAAATTCGGCCAGGAGAGCCTTGTGGCTAAAATCATGGGGGGGGGGTGATATCACCTCCAAGACGAAGCTGTGTGCTATCCCCTTCCAGGGACACCATGTGTTTGGTCCGGTCCTAGAGGACATCCTAGAGAAGGCCTCAGACAAGAATAAGTCGCTGCCAGAACAGAAATCCACCAAAAGACGTTTTTTTCGTCCCTCAAGAGAGCAGACCTCCCCAAGGGCATTCAGAGGAAAGGGCAAGACGGGTTGATGGAGCTACCCGAAAGGGGGGAAAGGGAGAAACATCCTTGTGCCCCAACAGCCGCAGCCCCCGGAGAAACAGTGATTCCCGGGTCGGGGGTCGACTCACACAGTTTCTCGCCCAATGGCAGGCCACGACTTCAAACCAGTGGGTCCTGCACACTGTACAATTTGGGCTGAAGCTGGAGTTCGAGCACCCTCCCCCACACGCCCTAAGAATTACTCCAACACAGTCCCCAAGTCTACAGAGAATATTGTGGCGTCAGATAGAAGAACTCCTACGAGAAGAAGTGGTCTCATATGTGCCTCCGCAAGAGGAGGGCAGGGGGCATTATTCTCGCCTGTTCCTGTTAAAAAAAACCTTTAGGAAAACACAGGCTCATAATAAATCTGAAGCCCCTGAACCACTTCATCAAGTACCGAAGGTTCAAAATGGAATCAGTGAAGTCGGCGATTCCACTGATTGGGCAAAACTGGCAAATGGCCATGATAGATCTGAGGGATGCGTATTACCACGTCCCCATTCATCCAGACCACCAAAAGTTCCTGAGGTTCGCGATCTTCCACGGCCAAGAAATCCGCCACCTCCAGTTCAACGCCCTGCCGTTTGGGGTATCCCCAGCACCAAGGGTATTCACGAAGATAATGAGGGAAGCAGTCATCTCTATCCGGCTTCAAGGAATATGTATTGTGCCGTATCTAGACGATCTGCTGATCATCGCACCATCGGTAGTCCGGCTGAACCAAGACGTATCAAGGACCCTACAGATACTCGAGGGCTTGGGGTGGATACCGAATCTCCAGAAGTCGGCCCTCTATCCTTCTCCAAGGAGAAAACTCCTGGGAATCCTCTTGGATTCAGAAGAAAGAACCTCCTTTCTCCCCGAAGATCGGCAAAGAGACCTTCGGCAGAAAGTAATCCGGTTCAGAAACCAGAAGGCGCCAACACTAAGGGACGCCATGTCCATCCTGGGTTCTCTGACGGCGTGCATTCAGGCGGTATCTTGGGCACAAGCTCATACGCGAGTCCTCCAATCATATGTCCTGATGAACGCAAAGAGGTATTCAAACAACCTATCAAAAAGAATCCCGCTTCCAGGACATATAAAAACAAGCCTTTGGTGGTGGCTGAATTACCGGTATCTGAGGCGAGGAATAAGTTGGGATCAGCTTCCTCTAAAGGTACTATGTACCGATGCCAGCCTGAGAGGCTGGGGGGCGGTGATCGAAGACTCATACTTTCAGGGGCAATGGCCCCAGAACATAAGATCTGGATCGTCAAACCTAAGAGAATTGACAGCAGTAGAAGAGTCGTTGAAAGCCGCATCAGCCCTAGTCAAAAACCATCATGTTCGGATATACTCCTACAACGTGACCACAGTAGCGTATCTCAGGCACCAGGGGGGCACAAGGTACGCCAGTCTAAAGAATGAACCTATTATCCGTTTCCGCAGTACATCTGAAGGGGTCGGAAAACATCCAGGCAGACTTCCTGAGCAGGAAAGACGTCCATCCAGGGGAATGGTGTCTGAACCAAGAGGTCTTCCAGAACCTAGTCTCAAGATGGGGAAACCCAGAAGTCGACCTGTTCGCGAATGCGCTGAATGCAAAGGTGGCGACCTTTTTTTCCCTCAGTCCCACGTATGGAGCCCGGGGGACAGATGCGTTTGCCCATCCATGGATCTTCAGACTGGCCTGCGCCTTTCCCCCAATCCCGATGCTGGCAAGAACATTACAGAAGATCAGAGCAGACGGAGTCACAACGATCCTGGTGGCTCCCATGTGGCCAGGACGAAGCTGGTACAGCGCTCTGCTGGACATGGCCCAAGAGGGTCCCTTGCTCCTACCCCAAAACTCCGACCTCCTGTTTCAGGGTCCCTTGCTTCACCCGAACCCGACCAGGCTGCGTCTAGCAGCTTGGTTATTGAAGCCAATATTCTAAAGGCTAAAGGGTTGTCGGACGAGGTGATTCGGACCCTTCAAAAAAGCAGAAAGCCGGTGACGAACGCAATTTATGGCAAGATATGGAAGAGGTTTTGCTCCTGGTGCCTCCCGGGGGCCCCTGACCCCTTTCATCCAAATATTGCCCAAATACTGGATTTCCTGCAGAAGGGCTTAGAATTAGGGCTTACTCCAAGTATGTTAAAAGTACAGGTATCTGCCCTTAGCTCTTTCTTTGATCAAGACCTAGCTAGACACCGCTTGATCAAGCGGTTCATGGTAGCGGCAGGCAGGATTCGCCCTTCAGTCCCTGATCGGGTTCCCCCCTGGGTTCTTAATTTAGTACTCAATAGCTTGACACAGGCCCCGTTTGAGCCCCTGTCAGAAATCTCATTGAAGGTTCTTACACTCAAAACTGTATTTCTGGTAGCAATCACATCGGCTAGACGGGTGGGGGAGTTACAGGCCCTATCAGTACAGGAACCTTACCTCCTACTCAATTCTGACAGTATAGTACTGCGTCTAGACCCCTCCTTTTTGCCCAAGGTGGTGTCAGATTTTCATAGAAGCCAGGATATCGTGTTGCCCTCATTTTGCGCAAATACTTCTAATCCGAAAGAGGGAAGGTTTCATACCCTGGACGTTCGCAGGGTGGTTCTCCGCTACCTCGAAGCAACCAAGGATTGGAGAATTGATCAGAACCTGTTCCTTCAGTATTCGGGAAGAAACAAAGGGAAGAAGGCAGCAAAGAGCACGATAGCGGGTTGGATCAAGCAGTCCATCTCCCTGGCATACTCTTCAAGACATCTATCTCCGCTGGAGTCGTTAAAAGCCCACTCCACTCGATCAGTCGCTACGTCCTGGGCAGCAAGAGGAAATACGTCTTCAGAGCAGATATGCAGAGCTGCCACCTGGTCCTCTGTGCACACCTTTACCAGACATTATAGACTGGACTTCAATAGGGATCTGACGTTCGGCAGACGCGTCTTGCAAGCCGTAGTCCCTCCCTAAAAAAATTAACGTTGGCATGACTCCAAGGTGGCTGTCGTGGAAGGTGACTAGAGAAAATAGAATTCGACTTACCGGTAATTCGGTTTCTAGGAACCTTCCACGACAGCACTAATTTCCCTCCCTATATGATGTATTTACCTGATGATTCCTTCTCTACTGGCGGTAACTATTCATGCTAGTATGTCAGAATAAACACTGAGGTAGCAGGAAGGGGAGGGTTATTTAACCTCTTTGTGTTCCTGTCCCCCATTAGGGCGGGGAGACAACCTCCAAGGTGGCTGTCGTGGAAGGTTCCTAGAAACCGAATTACCGGTAAGTCTAATTCTATTTTTTTCGGCGATATGATGATAAAGCATTGTACTATGAATTTAATCCACAGTTTGGGCAATTTTCCCATTTGGATTCTGGTTGTCCTGGGGCGAAGGAGTATGTACAGCATTTAAAATATTGGTGGGCTAAGGTTTGTCGTAACATCTCCAAGTCTCAGGGGAGGTATGTTTTTTGCAGACAAAAAGAGGGTCTCGAGTCATACTTTTCAGTTTGGGGAGAAGGTTTGGCTCTCCACGCGGAATATTAAGCTCAAGGTTCCATCAGCCAAATTGGGGCCAAAATTAATTGGTCCATACGAAATTGTGGAGATAGTCAATCCTGTAAGGTCACGTCTCCCAGCCTCATTTAAGATTTCCAATGTGTTCCACAAATCCCTTTTAAAACCTTTGGGATCTGTTGAGGAGGGTTCTGTGTCGGCTGTTCCCCCGGTGTGGGTGGAGGGTCACATGGAATATGAGGTCGGACACATTGTGGATTCTCGTCTGGTACGCCGCACCTTGCAGTATCTGGTACACTTGAAGGGGTATGGTCCAGAGGATCAGTCTTGGGTCTTGGCCCAGTCTGTATACTCTGATCATCTGGTTTGGGTGTTTCATGCCAGATATCCTGAGAAGCCTGGGGCTCCAGTGGGCCCCCATTAAGAGGGGGGTACTTTCATGGTCTGTATGTGAATTTTGGTTTAGTGCTGCAGGGGTTAATACCTTTGGCCTCCCTTTGGTTCTGGGAGGGCTTTAAATAGCCTTATTTGGGCTCTGTCCGTTGTCCGTGATACTTTTGACCTCGGCTTAGTTCCTGACCCCTGTATATCTGTGGATACTGTCTGCCTGTGTATGTTTGCTCGTGTATGACCTGGTCCATTTCTGTTTCTGATATTGTTGCCTGACACTACTTGCTTTGCCTCTCTGTTATGACCTTTGCCTGTCCCTGACCTTCCATTCCATTGCTCCTGACTGTACCGCGCTGCTATCTCAGGTTACCAGGCAGACTCTGCTTTGTGACTATGTCCCTGTCTTGCCCCTCCTGTACCGTGCCATCTCCTGGCTTAGACCCGCACCTGCCCGACTACTCTCTGGGCATCTCTAGCCCAAGCATCGGTCTCCGGAGCTCCGTGGCTTGTCTCTGCCCCCCAGACACTCCCCCAGAACTCACGTGCTTCAGGTCCTGTTTGCCTGAAGCACGCATCTTCACCGCTGCCGCCCCGCTCCACAGGTATCTTTGAACCGAGTTTGTTCTACTCAGGACACGCACACTGGCTCAGTGAGCAAGTGCAGTGCAGTGTTCCTGACAAAATGCTTCAGTTTCGTCCCTTTCGGCCTTTTCCTCCTTCAGTGATCTCCTCCCATCAGGACCGCTCTCCCGCTCAAAGGGAGAGGAGGAAGCCATCCTTCAAAGAAGCTATCCACTGGCATCCGAAGGGTCGCTCCTCCAAGCCTTCAGGGTCTCACGTCAACAGACTATCCTTGACGTGATGGGTTTCCCCCTCAGGAGTCTCTCCAGGGTGGGAGGCCAACTCCTTTTCCAGGAGGCCTAGTTGTCTGTGGTTATAGCCTGGGTCAGAGAGATCGTGATTTCGGACTACAAGATCTACTTTTCTTCTGTCCCAGGAAGATGTTTATTCCAGTCTCGTCCGCCGAGAATCGGACAGAAGTAATTTTACCCGTTCCATTGCATGAATGTTTTTCAGGGTTTTACTCCAATCTCTTCGTAGTCCCGAAGAAAGACCGGTCTCTCCGTCTTATTCTGGACCTCAAGTGATTGATTTGTCATGTTCGGAACCGTCTTTTCAGGATGGAGTCCCTGAGTTCGCTAATCGCCTCCATCGAGCCAGGGGAATTTTTCTGCTCTGTGAACATTCAGGATGCTTATCTTCACATTCCTTTGGCCTGGCCTCTGTCCCTAGAGTATCCACGAAGGACATGGTACCAGTCATGGCCATCCTTCGTTCCAAGGGGATACTCATAATTCCTTATTTGGACGATCTTTTGATCAAGGGGCTATATTTTTGAGACTCTTGTCCAGATTGCCCTGGACACTTATCCATCTTGGCTGGATAGTCAACAGGGAGAAGTCCTCCCTGACCGCAGCTCAGCGCCTGGTGTTTCTGGGCATGAGGTTCAACACAGTCCAAGCCAAAGTCTTTCTCTCTGTGCCAGGAAATCCGTGCTCTAAAACGCCCATCTCCACATCCCCTACGGCTCTGCATGAACGTTCTGGGGAAGTTGATTGCCGCCATGGAGGCTGTGCCCTTTGCCCAGTTCCATACTCGTCTCCTTCAGCTGGCCCTCTTATTTGCTTGGGACAAGAGGACCGCTTCTAATGCAGACCTGGGCAAAGCGCGGCCCGCGGGCCGGATGAGACAGCCAAGGGGCTGGAAAACAGTGGCCCATGTGCACTCCCACACCAGCCCACTCGCTGTCTCCATCTGCGCTGATTTCATTGATGGAGGAGGGGCCTCCGGCCACTTCCTCCACCAATCAGTGAGTGACACAACTGACGTCATTTCATTGCGTCAGCTGTGTACTGCAGTCAGTCATGCTGGACATAGGGAGGCTGTGTGGGGCTCATGTAGTATATATGAAGGCTGTGTGGGGCTCATAATGTACTGTATATGAGGAGGCTGTGATGGGGCTCATTCTTGGATATGGAGAGGCTGTGTGGAGCTCATGCAGGATATGGGAGGCTGTGTGGGGTTCATGCAGTATTTAGGGAATCTGAGGCTCATGCAGTATATGGGGAAGCTGTGTGGGGCTCCTGCTGCATATGGGGAAGCTGTGTAGGGCTCATGTTGTATATAGGGAAGCTCTGTGGGTCTCATGATGCATATTGAAGAGGCTGTTTAGGGCTCATGCCGCATATGGGGAGGCTGTGTGGGGCTCATTCTGCATATAGGGAGGCTGTGTGGGGCTCTCATGCTGGACATGGGGAGGCTGTGTGGGGTTCATGCTGGACATGGGGAGCCTGTGTTGAGTTCATGCTGCATATGGAGAGGCTCATCATGCTGCATATGGGGACGCTGTGTGGGGACTCATGCTGCATGTAGGTAGGCTGTGGGGGGGCTCCTACAGTACATAAGGGGTTGTGGGGGGTCTTATACTATATATAGAAGGGGCTGTATTGGGGTTCAAAAGATATAAAGGGGATGTTGTATATAGGGAGGCTCTGTGGGTCTCTTGCTGCATATTGAGGAGGCTGTTTAGGGCTCATGCCGCATATGGGGTGGCTGTGTGGGGCTCATTCTGCATATAGGGAGTCTGTGTGGGGCTCTCATGCTGGACATGGGGAGCCTGTGTTGAGTTCATGCTGCATTTGGAGAGGCTCTGTAGGGCTCGTGCTGCATATAGGGAGGATGTGTGGGGGCTCATGCTGCATATGGAGAGGCTGTGTGGGGCTCATGCTGCATGTAGGGAGGCTGTGGGGGGGCTCCTACAGTACTGCATTTTTTTTCCATACGTTTAATGGTACTGTACACCATAGCAAAACCTGCTGCGGGCCAAATCCACTGCGGATCCGCAGCAGAATCCGCAGCTTGTGCGCACACCCTTAATGATCAGTATTGTAGTATTCGGTCACAATGTGGTGGTAGTATATGATCTGGTTATGGTGTAGCGGTATTTCTCCCTGTTTGAGGTATTATTTGGTCACTATGTGATGATAATATGTGATCTGGTCAGGGTATGGAGATATTTGTTCCTTGTATGTGGTATTATTCGGTAACTATGTGGTGGTAATATATGGTCTGGTCATAGTGTGACTGTTTTTGTCCCTTGTATGTGGTATTAATAGTCATTCTAAAAATATATGTGACTCATTCTATTATAGAAAAATAAATAAATATAAACCTAAAAACAGTATTGGATATTTTAAGAAATGTTTAATAGGTTAGAGTAGAGTAGGGCCCGGCCAAAAGAGTATACCTTGTCGTGGTGGCGGCTTAAAAATTCTATTGGCCAAAACAAAAGCTACTGGTTATGTATGTGATCTGGTGTCTGCTGGGAACTGTTAATATCAGATTGGTGAGGATGTGGTGCAGAAGATGTTTTTTCAAGAGCGGGCGGTGGGACCGTGGAAGGTTCGGGGTGTGGAGGCAGAACTGGGGTGGAGCCTGGGCGGAGTCTCAAAGGGGCCTGAAAATTTTGCCAGTATGGGGCCCCAAAATTCCTAGTGGCTGCCCTGTGAACTTGGATCGAGCTGGCGGTCTGCCGCGAGGCTTGCTACCAGCAGTCCATTTAAAAATTTCACCCACAGATCATGGGGCAGAGTACCCCTACAGAAGCAGCTTACAAATTTCACCCTAAGAGCATGGGGCAGAGTGCCACTATAGAAGCAGCTTACAAATTTCACCCACAGAGCCAAACTTTTATCTTAGGTAGTGTATAGTAGAGCAGCCACAGACAAAAAGCTTGTTTGATTCTGGATACGGCTGGCGGTCCGTCACGAGGCTTGCTACCGCCATTCCCAGCCCCTTAGCCTTGGGACACCTCCCCAATGCTGTTGCCTTAGGGTCTTGGGGACTCAAAGTGTTCCCCTTGAAAAAATTAGTGTTTAAATCAGCCCATCCAACCACGCCTGAATGCTTCAGCTAGGGATAATGGAATTGTACTCCTTTTCTATTTTCTTATTTATTTGAGCTGGGGCCATGATTAAGAGAGGACCCAGGGGAACTCAAAGTGAAGGAACTGGAAGTACTCACAGACATTCAATCTCAAACCACCCACAGATGGGGTTGCAGAGTACATATGGGTAATGGAGAATCAGAGTTCTGATTCGGAGAGGCAACTTGATAAACGTTGATGTGGTATTCAAGGAAGGCAGCAGTCGAGCAAATTAACCACTTCTCAACTGAGTCAGCAGTTGATCTAGCGGGACACAATAACCATCCATGACAATTTTGAGGCTCTGTAATTGGAAGGAGTAGTTAAATCTTTTGATGAGCTTTAGGTCTGTCCACAAAGATAGAATAAAATTATTTTTAGGCATGCGACTCATACAGACACGGCTGCAGAGTACACAGAGGATTTTGGGCAGAGTGCTCCCACAGAAGCTAATAAAAATTTCATCCACAGAGAATGTTTTCAAACTTCTCCCCACAGAACCTGATAAATTTCACCCACAGAGCATGTTTCCACATTTCCTCCACAGAAGATAACAAGTTTTCCCCACAGAGAAAGTTTCCATATTTCCCCCACAGAAGCTGATAGCAAATTTCTCCGACAGAAGCTAATAACAAATTTCACCCACAGAGCATGTTTTCACATTTTCACCACCAAAGCTCATAACAAATTTTCCCCACAGAGCATGTCTCCATATTACCCCCACAGAAGCTGATAACAAATTTCAGCCACAAAGCATGTTTTCACATTTTCCCCACAGAAGCCTATTAAGGGTTCGCGCACACTTGCGAATAAATCAGACAAATGCAATCCACTAAAAAATCAGATTGCATTCCGACCAAGGTTACTCTATGATTCTGTGCTCATCTGCGTTTTTTCAATCAGCTCCAATCGGATCAAGATCGGACTGAAGAAAATACACATCAAGCTGCAATTGCATGCAAAATTCGGATTGCACGCACCCATACAAGTCACCCAAGTGCAGTGCTATTCCCGCAATGCAGGAGATGGGGAAATTAGTTTCTTTGTTCTTTGTTCCCACATGCTTTATGCATCCATTAGCCCTCTGTGTCTGTACTGTTACACACTTAACATTATGGCTGGTCCATACAATCAGGGCAATTGTTACCACCCACCTTTCGTGTCTACCTTTTTTCTCATAGATTGTAAGCTTGCGAGCAGGGCCCTCATTCCTCTTGGTATTTGTTATAATCTATGTGATTTTTGTTATGCTGTAATGTCTATCGTCTGCACAAGTCCCCTCTGAAATGTAAAGTGCTGCGGAATATGTCGGCGCTATAGAAGTAAAATGTATTATTATTATTTTTTCTCCTCTGAATCTCTGCTCCGATCCTCTGCTGCTAGAGGTAGGTAGTTTTCCAGGAAACTCTGCACCACAAAGTTCAGCACATGTGCCAGGGAAAGGATGTGCATCAAACCGGCTAGGCCCAGAGCTGCTACGAGATTTTGCATGTTATCGCACATCACAAGGCTGGGCTTGAGGTTCACCGGCACCATCCACTCATCTATCTGCTGTTTGATCTCAGTCCACAGATCTCGTGTGTTCTAGGATTTATCCCAAAACAGATGAGTTTTAGAACAGCCTGCTATCATTTTCCCCTGGTTATGCTGAAGATGGTGGTGCAAGTCTTCCTGTGACCATATGAGGAAGCAGTGCAGGAATCAGAGTAGGAGGAGGAGGCAACCTGAACAGATAAACGTCCAACCATCCTCAGTGGTGGTAGGACATGGACTATAACCAGTGGCGGATTATAATGAGGTCAATTTGGGCAGTTGCCCCGGGCCCAGTGGGGTTAAGGGGCCCACAGCCCAGGCCAGTAAATTGCCCCATTATAATCCGCCACCGCACGCCACACGACTGCACCGACCGACCTCTTAGGCTGACAGTTCCGCTCCTCCCCTTTCTTCCTCTTGCACAGACGAGACCGTACGTGGTGACGTATGAGTCCGACGTGCAGAGGACGTTGAAAAGACCGCGAGGTGAGGCACAGTCAGATGCGCAGCCCGCCTCAGTCTTACCTCACTCGGCCATAGAGGATCTGAAGACTGAGGAGAGCTGGCTGCTGCAGTGCTGACAACCTGCTCCTGGCTGTGCTGCTTGCTTGATTCTGCCGGGATCCTCTGAGTCCTGCTCCAGGAGGATCCAGGGCAGAAAAACACTTCCTTGGCAATTGCAGACAGGCTGACTGAGTCTGAGACTTGTGACTCATTGCCGCCCGTGACCCGCCGACCTTCATCTCCTGTTATCTCCTGGGCCATCGCCTCAGCCTGCAATAAAGGGAGTCTGAGGAGAGAGGTACTGTCCATCCCCCAATGCTGACATGCAGCACAGGGAACGTGAGTGAGTGATCAGTCCTCCTGACTAGTCCTGCCCTGCTGCAGCAGCTGCCTGTGGCAGTGCTCTGTGTGTGCACTGTCTGCTGCCAGCCAGACCTCCTGGTGGCTGCTGAATGACAGAGAGGACTCAGTTTCAGTCTCTCAGACACTCACTGAGTGTAAAAAGAAAAAAAAAAGAATCCTAAGTAATTAAATGATTTGTGTACTCAGGTTGGCTTCAGACTTGCTGATGCCTGCGCAGCATTCTGCGGAGGGCATCCGCAATCCCACCGTAGCTCCATCTGTATCATGGAATGCACGGTGGCTGCAGACAGCTGCGCGTTCCTATTGCCGGCAATGAGTGATTTGTGCGCATGCGGATGCTTGTGCACAAATCACACACTCTCGTCCACGCTGAGAATGTGACATGTCGTGTTCTCAAGAGTATGTGATTTGTGCGCAAGCATCCGCATGCGCACAAATCACTCATTGCCGGCAATGGGAACGTGTGGCTGTCTGCAGCCATCTGCAGACACCGTGCGTCCCATGATACAGATGGGCCTGCGGTTGGCTTGCGGACATCTTGCAGATGCCCTCCACAGAACGCTGTGGAGCGTCTGCAAATGTGAACCCAGCTTAAAGGCCCCGTTGCACGCCGCGATGTTGCTGGAGATCTCATGAACGCGCACATCGCTGCAATATCGCTGAGGAGAAGTCGCTGAAGACTCTCCTGTGATGTTGCGCGCAGAGCTGCGTTCAGTGATCCAGCGATCCTGCGGGCGATTCCGGTAGCTATCTTTATCATGGCACTTCCTCTGCAGAGTTGCCTCTTAGATCGCTATTGCGGTGTCACACGCAGCGATGCGCCAGGTTGCTGGAGTTGATATCGCCAGGATCCCCAACATGCACAGAAACCTGTCAACTCCGACCACCAACTTATCAGGGTTGAAATCGTCCTGTTACATGCAGCGATGCACTGGCAATGTCGCTCAAGCCGTGACGCAGGAGCAATGTCGCCAGCGATATCGCTGTGTGTGACTGATCCTTTACGGCCCTTTCACATCTGAATTTTTTTCGAATTGCGGCAGATTCACCACATCTGCTGCCTAACGGCCGCACTTCCGGCGCACTTGTGCCAAGCCCCATGCATTGTCTATAGGGCTTGCGGTCGGGTGTGGCAAGTTTAATTCTGCCGGATGCGGCAGATCCAGCACTTGCAACAGTGAAGGAAAACTGCTGCTGACCACGTTGTTTTTCACGAATGCAAGTGCCGGATCTGCCGCATCTGGCAGAACCGCACTTGCCGCACCCGACCGCAAGCCCCATAGACAATGCATGGGGCTTGCCACATGTGTGCGGCAAGTGCAGCCGTTAGGCAGCAGATGTGGTAAATCTGCTGGATCTGCCGCAATTTGAAAGAATCAATGATGTTAAAGAGGCTTAACTAAGGCTGCTTTCACATCAGCGTTTAGCTGATGTTTGCGGCCGATCCGGCAGGTGACACCACATGTGCTGGATCGTCTGCCTAACTGGGCAGATCCAGCACTTGCGGACGTGAAAAAAAAACGCTGTAAGCTGTGTTTTTTTTTCGCGGCCGTAAGTGCCAGATCTGCCGCACCCGACAGAACTGCACTTGCTACACCAGACCGCAAGCCCCATAGACAACGCATGGGGCTTGCCGCATCTGGGCTGCAAGTCGGCCGTTAGGCGGATGAACTGGCGCCACCTGTGAGGGAGGGTGAGGAGACAATACGGGACAGAGGACTGTCTGTCGTGAAACTACATGGGGCAAATGTACCCCATGTAAACTGTGCCCCCCCTCTTGGATAACACAAAAGCATGTGAAATTGCTGTACATGCTGTATCATGTGCCACTCTTAAGTGGCCATCTTCCTTGGATCATGTATGCATGGAGTCCATACATACATACATACATTAGTCAAGCAAAATATCCACATAGAGGGGAACATTCAGCATGTAGAGGTATTTCACATGTCTATACAAGGATGGAGGGGTAGTGGGTGTGCACGTTGTGTATTTGGTGAGTTTGTAACTTATTATTTGTAAGGTCTTGTGCAGATGTTCAGTATTTGGTCAGTTTGTCCCTCAGTATTTGTAAGGCCTCGTGCACACGCTGAATATTTGGTGAGATGTTACCTCAGTATCTGTAAGGCCTCGTGCACACGCTGAGTATTTGGTGAGTTGTTACCTCAGTATCTGTAAGGTCTCGTGCACACGCTGAGTATTTGGTGAGCTTTTATTTCAGTATCTGTAAGGCCTCGTGCACACGCTGAGTATTTGTTGAGTTGATACCTCAGTATTTGTAAGGCCTCGTGCACACGCTGAGTATTTGGTGAGTTGTTACCTCAGTATCTGTAAGGCCTCGTGCACACGCTGAGTATTTGGTGAGTTGTTACCTCAGTATCTGTAAGGCCTCGTGCACACGCTGAGTATTTGGTGAGTTGTTACCTCAGTATTTGTAAGGCCTCGTGCACACGCTGATGCTGCATTATAAGACGCAGGCCTTATGCTCCTGTACACAGAATAAATAACTTGTAAAAATCTAGCGCCCTGTATTCTAACCTGTTACCAGTCCAAAATTCTTGCTTGCACATTGGTCCAACCGGTGTCACGTCACCCACTCAGCTAAGGTCCACGCCCCCAGGACCTACTGTATAACCAGTCCCAGATACAAAAGGTGTATACTGCTGAGCTAATGTTCCCCTTGTATTCCAGACTCTGCAATTCCCTCCTCCACCTGTGACTAGAGAGGCACTGCACCTTCAACTTGGGGTGCAGTACCCCCCTGTGGCGCCTCGCCATAGGGGTGCCACACTTTTGGTAACTGTGCTAATGAGCACGGCCGCAAAACGCATGCCCACAAAATCGCGGGAAATGCACACTGTGTGAGCGTCGCGTATTGTTTTGTGATGTCTATTTTTTTGAGTCTCTCGTTCTTCCACTATCGTTATCTTTTTGGGGTCTTTTATCTACAGGAACTTTTCTCATGACTTGAATAATGAAGGGAAAGGGGTCAGGAGGCAAGACAAAGAACGAAGCTGCTGGATAAAGACAAAGCTAAAGAGGAACAGAGACCCAGCAACTTTCTAGTAAGTGTATGCTCATACCACGTACACACACCAAAGCCATTAGGTGTATACAGATATTAGAAACTCAGGCCAGTTTCAAATCATGATTTCTGAGCTTCCAAGTGTATCCGTTTCAAATCGGATACACTCGGATCTGAATTCGGCTCCCATGTACCCCTATGGAGATCAGATAGGATGTGTGCTTTTTGGCATCCAATTTTTGCACCATCCGATCCTGTCCGATTTAGTCACGGACACAAAATCGTAGCCTGCTGCGATTTGGTGTCCGTGCCTCAAATTGGACAGCATCGGATCCGTGCCGATCCGACCACCGATAAAATGTGAGCCTATGGACATCAGATCAGAGTTTACCTCAGATCTGATGTCGGCTCCGTGAGCCCTGTCTGTCCGTGTCCTCCCTGTTCTCCTTCCTCCATCTCCTCTATTCTGCTCCCCCCCCCTGCTATTCTATTCTGTCACCCCGCTACTCTTCCCTGTTCTATTCCCTATCCTGTCCCGTGTTCTCTCCCCTCTTTCTGTTTAAAAAAAAAATAAAATCTCCTCCTGGAGGATACATCACCTTCCCGCTGGCTCCGGGGATGCAACTGTCACCATCAGGGGAGAAGAACCTCTGGTGATGTCACAGGGGCGATCAGCTGACCTGTCATGTGATCGGCTCTGTGACATCACCAGAGGTCCTTTAGCCTCGATGGAGACTGTGGCATCCCCGGAGTCGGCGGAAGGTGATGTATCCTCCAGGAGGAGATTTTTTTTTTTAACACACGGAGGGAGAAAACAGATGACAGGATAGGGAATAGAACAGGGAAGAGGATAAAGGAGAGGAGGGAAGAAGATGAAGGAGGCAGGAGCAGGGAGAGACAGGGACCACAGGATCCACACGGAACCTGCATAGACTCAGATACAGGTGGCTATTTGCCATCTGAATGCAGGGATCCGTGTGGATCTGTGGCTGTTTGTGGGATCTTGCAAAAACTCAGATCCCCACGGACAGCCACAAAATCGTGATGTGAAACTGGCCTTATAGTTCTTGCTTTATTTCTTTTAGGTATTCAATACTCAAGTACATACCATTGTGCGCTTCCTCTGGAAAGTACCAGCCAAACTGTAAGTTCTTCCCAAAAAACACACACAGGCTGACACAGCATCAATGTTTAGTTTACTAAATGATTCCTTCTCTTACACTGTGTCATCCTATGCCCCTAGATGCATTCTTTACACAAATCGGGTGCTCAGAAAAGAAAAGAGCTACGACAGAGAACTCAACAAATGCACAAAGAGATTTCCAAATTTCCTAAGTTAGAGACTTTCTTTAAAAGGAAATCTACAGAATCTGACGAGCCAAGTCAAACTGATGTAAATAACAACAGCTGTGATAAATATACATCTCCGACTCCATGTCACTCATCTGATGACTCAAATTCTTTAATTACATTGCCCCAAAAACCTGATGGAGAGACAGAAAATGTAATGGATGAAATTGAGCATGCTCAGGAAGGGGTGGAGGATGTTTCAGAGTGTGCATCAGATATTGGGCTGTGGGGTGAACACATTTCAAAAGAAATGCAAGAATATTTTATTGCTAAAGGAGCTACTTTTTTCCAAAATTCTGAGGCAGACTTGTACAACTCTGCTGTGCTTACCACTGGTAACCATCATAGGTACTGTAATAAAAAATGCTTCACACATGTAAACCCCAAAACTAATGAAATTTCATCACGAAATTGGCTATGCTATTCACCATCTCAAGGCAAATTGTTCTGTTTTCCATGTAAACTGTTTTCTAGCAGGCGTTGTGCATTTACATATGGTTTTAATGATTGGAAACATGGTGAGGACAGGCTAGTTAGGCATGAATGTAGTGAGATCCACAAACAAGCTGTCCTGTCAGTAGTGAGCAGACAACAGACAACATCTCGGTTAGACAGTCAGGTGCTTTTGCAAATGGAAAGCGAAAAAATATACTGGCGTAAAGTCTTAAAGAGATCCCTTTCAGTTATAATGTTCCTTGCTGAAAGAGGGCTTCCTTTTAGGGGGAAAAATGAAACAATTGGTTCTTCTCACAATGGGAACTATCTTGGGTTCATGGAAGTAATGGCGAATGTGGATGAATTCCTAGATGAACATATAAAGCTACATGCAAATAAAGGCAGGGGGCATACATCTTACTTGTCTTCGACTGTGTGTGAGGAACTGATACAGATTTTAGGAACCAATGTCCTCTCACTTATTGTGCAGGAATTGAAGAAAGCTAAATTTTTTTCACTGTCTGTGGATTCTACACCAGATGTTTCTCACTGTGACCAACTAACATTTATTGTCCGTTAGGTTTTGCCTTCTGGACCTGTTGAAAGATTTTTAGAATTTATTCCTGTTATTGGTCACACTGGCCAACAAATAGCAGAGTTGATTGTTGGTATTCTATCTAAAAATGATATCAATATTAAAGATTGCCGTGGCCAGTCCTATGATAATGCTGCCAATATGAGTGGAAAATACAATGGGGTCCAAACACATGTCAGGAATGTATTTCCTTATGCCACATTCATTCCTTGTGCGGCCCATTCCCTTAACCTGGTAGGGAAAAATTGTGCTGAAAGTATTCCAGAAATTTTCAGATTTTTCAATGTTTTGGAACACCTTTATGTCTTTTTTTCGTCATCTACTGGGAGATGGAGAGTGCTGGTAGACAAATTAAAACCCCTTGGGCTACCAGTTGTAAAACAGCTTTCTGCCACAAGGTGGTCCGCAAGATATGAGGCAGTTTTGGCTTTGCACAAAGGTTACGAGCCAATATGTAATCTTTTACACAGCATGATTACAGATCCAGACTTCAGTTCATGTAAAAATGAGGCAGGGGCTTTGGGTGAGAAGTTAAGTGAACTTGATTCAACCTTTATTCTCGTGGTATGGCATGCAATTTTGGATCGGTTTCATAAAACCAATTTGTCCCTTCAAGAGGCAGGTTTAAATTTAAATACTGTTGTGGCTTTACTTCAGTCTTTGTTAGACTTTGTCAAGAGTCTGAGAGAAGAGTTTGATAAATATGAAAATGAGGCTGTCAACATTTGTGGCCATAATATGTATAATTCTTCGGTACATTGATTTCGGAAGAGAAATCGTCAGTATGATGATGGTAACTCCGAAGCAATTGTGTTATCCCCAAGGGATAAATTCAAAACTGAAGTTTTTTTTGGTCTCATAGACAATCTAATGAGTAGCCTGTGCCAACGTCTTGGAGCATATTCAGATGTTTGCTCCAAATTTGGCTTTTTGTCTAATTTGTCAAAACTTTCTCCATTGGAGATTAAAGAGGCTGGAAGCAATCTTGTTTGTTCATATCCTGAAGACCTAATGCCTGGTGCAACCGAAACAGAGCTAGTTCAGTTTTCAAAATTTTTATCCACCTCCTTTATAAGAGATAAGACAGCAAAAAACGAATTGTCTGAACTGAATTTGTTCCTACTTCTACACGAACATAATTTAACTCAGACATTTTGTAACACTGAAATTATACTCAGGATATATTTGAGTATGATGGTGTCAAACTGTACTGGCGAAAGGTCTTTTTCCAAACTCAAAAGAATAAAAAATGAGCTAAGGAGCCAAATGGGCCAAGAGCGGTTAAACCACCTTTCTCTTTTAAGCATTGAATGCAAACTTTTGAAAACCCTTGACGTATCCAAAATAATTGATGAATACAGCGCAAAGAAATGCAGGAAAAAATTGTGTTAATTTAGTCTAAAAAAAAAGGCTTATTGAGGGTTTTACATTCCGATGACACATAAATTAAAAACGTTATGTTACCCAAAGCAGGAAGAGATGATTATAATGCATATAGAAATAAGGAGGGAGGGGGAATGTTTACTGTGGGAAAAGCATCCTGATAATATATTTGAATACTGGCTTTCATCAGACTTTGTGAATTACTTTTACTTGTATCAAAGACTTTATCTAGTGTTTGGTATATGGTATTTTGTGTACTGTATTACACCATGTTCCAAATTATTATGCAAATGTTCTTTTTCTCTGATTTTCCTAAATGGTCGTTGCAAATGACAGTCAGTGTAATAAGTCACTTAATATATACCATCCATGTATTTCATTGACAAAAAAACCCCCCCTATGACACTGAAAAAGAACACTTGCATAATAATTTGGAACATGGCGTAGTACTGATGTACCTGAAACTAATGGTGCTGTGCTTGATTTTAGATATTTTCAGAGGATACTTGAATATATAGTTTCTGGTAAATGTGAGTGTATAAGTAATATTTATATAAGTTATGCATTTGACACTTTTGTCATTGATATGACTGTATTGTAATAGGAATGTGACAATTTCAATGTATTTTCCACTGTTTAAGTTGCACTTTTGATGAGAAACCTGTGAAAATTGTCAATCTTGTTTACAGATTAAAATTGGACTGTTCAATACTATGGCTTAAATTTTTTATTTTTTTTCTCTTCCTAAATGAAGGGTAAATTAACTAGATCAATGGATGTTTGACAGGTTATAGCTTCACTCAGCAACAATTTTTCTGGAATAATCTATTTCAGGTATATCGTGACCCCTGTCACGTGACGGGGGGGCCCACAGAGTCTGAACTGCCCCGGGCCCTGGCTACCCTTAATCCACCCCTGACTATAACCCCTTCCTACTCTGTTCCAGCCGCCACTACATTTACCCAGTGGACAGTTAGGAAGATGTAACGTCCCTGGCCGTATTTCCTGGTCCATGTATTGGTGGTTATGTGGACCTTGCCATTGATGGCATTGCACAGTGCACACCTGATTTGGTTCGCAACATGTTTATGCAGGGCATGGATGGCCTGCCTGGAAAAGTAGTGGCGGCTGGGAACAACAAACTTTACTAAGAGGGATCACTTACTGTAGGTTTTTGCTGTTTTGGCAACTCAGGACCTCTGTAACTTGGCATCCACAATTTATTCCATCCAAATTTGCACTCCAAAAATCAAATTGCGCTCTTTCCTTGTTGAGCCCTGCCATGAGCTCAAACAGTAGTTTTTAACCACATATGGGGTATTACGTCATTCAAGAGAAATTGCGCAACAAATTTTGGAGTACACTTTCTTCTATTACTCTTTGTCAAAAGACAAATTTGGTGCTAAAATAATATTTTACTTGGAAAAATGTAATATTTGTTTTTACATCCAAATGTAATAAAATCCTGTGAATCCTATGAGCGACAGTCTGCTCTTCTGATCCACATGTCTCACCCTTTTATTTACAGTAACACCTGGAGGCAGATTCTCAGGCAGATCAGTGTCTGACCCATAGCCTGGAACGGCTCACATGTAAGAAAAACATGAATATCTCTGGAAAAAGACATTGGATCACAGAAATCAAGATATCATATTATTCAGCTTCCTATGACCTACATGTCCATGTAGACGACCTAGGAACCTTGATCCTACTGACAAATTCTCTTTAAGTTGCAGGCCGCACAGAACTGATTGCTCTTCTGCCCATAACGCTTTCAGCCCTGCTCTGAAACACTAACGTGTGTAGGTAGTTGGCAGCTCATATCCAGCCCAAAGCTATGAACTATTAGACTTGTCATCTGTGGCCCATCCCTTTATCGTTATCCAGTAATTATGGTCTTTGCCTCTGCTTGTTTTTTGCACACATTAAACAGCTTAGATAAAATACCTTTTGTTTGTTGTTTTGTATTTTTGGCCAGAAAAAGTGCACTCAACAGGAAGACCACCTTTATCCGACACAAATTCTATAATTGTAGCACTGTAAGCCCTGTACAAGTATTGGCAAAAGGAAAATTGGCTGTGTTAATTGTTCTGTATACAAATGAGTTGTAACCTATCAGAGAAAAGCTGAGCTATATGTCCTCAGGATTTGATCTGGTATTGGTTCGATATACACAGAGTGCTCACAGAGCATTTATATGGATACTAGTTTGTTCTCGCTTTACATACTAGGTATTAGCTTTTATTTTTGCAAGGTAGGATAAAAAATCAACCTCATTTGTTTTACTATTGATCACTTGGTCCACACTTTGTCAGCAGAAGGTAAGGCATATTTGAAGTGCCGAAGACTGCTCAGGTTATTGGTGTTGTGGCGTTTGTTATAAATTAGAACCACAACATTGTATTTTATTTCAAACCTCTATTAGTGGCAGATATAGATCCCCATTACTTAACCTTTAGGCCACGTTCATATCAACAGTATTTGGCCAGTATTTTACATCAGTATTTGTAAATCAAAACCAGAAGGGGCTGAAAAATACAAAAGGGGTGACTGTGTTTCTATTATACTTTTCTTCTGATTGTTCCTCTCCTGATTTTAGCTTAGAAATACGTATGTAAAATACTGACCAAATACAGAATGTATGAACGTGCCCTTAAAGTGACTTTCCACTCTAGGACTAAAAAGTGACTATACATTTGTTAACAGGTATGCTGATGTAAGGGGGACGACCGGACAGCGGGTACCTGATTGCCGGGGCCGGAACAAGGCTGCATCCCCTGTTGCCTGGGGAAAGCTTTAGTGATGCGGACCTTCCCCTGTTGCCTGAGGGATGCTCTAGCGAGGCAGACCTTCCTCCTGACCGAGGGGGTCGGGGAGATAAAAGGAGAAAGCAAGCGCAGCAGAGCAGTTTGGCACAAACAGAGGGCAGCGCGCAGTCAGGTGAGAGACGCGCTCCGCTTCCCCTCCTCACACAGAGCACTAGCACCACGACAGGCCGCATTGACAGGGTCCCCCGCCATCTGCAGAGGGACCACTGCACTGAAGGAAGCCGTGTGCCCAGCAGACCACAGAGAGGAATGCTCCGTCCAGGGAGCACCAGCATCATGCAGGCCAGTGTCCGCCGTCTCCCGCCAACAGCCACGGGGACCAGAGGGAGAGACGTGCAGTGTGAGCCCGTTGATTATCAAAGGACAAGGCGCCGAACGTTCCGTGTCCGTGAGTACAGCACATGTGCCCCATGAGAGTGACCGGGTACGGGACTGACACTTGTGCCCTGAGTATTGCCAGTGTATATTAACAGAGCCACGTTGGGCGCGTACAGTACTGTGGCCCGCACCCTTTTCAGCCACTGCAGCACATGGACTAGGTTCAGCGGAAGGTACCGGAGACCAAGAGACCAACCACTACCGCCAGAAGATGGGGCATTGTTTCCCACAGGACCTTCCTGGAAAAGACACCGCACCAGCCGTTGCCGGCGCTACTGAGTTCCCAGCAGGAGTTACAGTTTGAGGAACTCCTGACACAAGTGCTTCACAGGAACTGCACTTACCTTATCCTTTACTCTTTACCTCAGAATATCCTTTGCTAATTGTCCTGTTTATTGCCCTGTTTAACCCTTTACTTCCTGCATGGAGTGTTCCCTTATTATTAAACTTGTTAACCCTTGCTCTGCCTCCTGTCCATCACTGCATCCGGCAACCTGCTCTCACTGATACAACAGCGCAAAAAAATGAAGAGACAGTGGTACTTAAACCAACAACTATTTATTTGAATAACACAATTAAAGGGGTGCCTTTAGCACAATATCAAGGGATAGCGCAAATAGCAAAAATGAAACAAGTTATGTTACAATAAGAATACAGTAGTTGAGATGAACAGGATATTGACACAATGCTATTTACACACCATTGTTCTATTATTACCATTAAATAACTTTTATCGTCAGTGATGTCTTAGTCCTAATACCCCAAACCTCAGGGCATCACTATCACTACTGAGCCCGTCACTGTCATCACTCTCTAGGCAACACAAAACATCACACAGGCCCTAACGGGAGTCGCTGACTCTACCCACTATGCCTCAAGTCCCAGGTTGGAGTTTCTCGGCCCACTGGTCACACTGGCCATCATCATTTCCTGAAGCACGTCCCTGTCCCCATTTTGTATCGTACGTCTATACTGAAAGCAACAGCTCACACGAACGTAGCACCGCAACGGCCTAGTCTTCTCTCTATCGGCTCCGACTCTAGGTCTGGTCTCTCTCGGGTTTTCACTCGGGTCTGGTCTTCCTCGGGTCTTCACTCAGGTTTGGTCTCTCGAATTTCTTTACTTGGGTTTGTTCTCTCATAACGGTGGCTATAAGTCAGCTGACTATACCACATGTCCATTCGGGCACCAACTCCTCCCCTTCACTGCCCTACTGGGCCTTTTTTAATTACTAACTGCACCACAGCTATCACCTAACCTGGTGTCTTCTCCAATATCTTCCCACTGGGAAGTTCCCAGAGGGAATCATGCACTTCATTCTTGAGTTACTACTAATGCAATTCTTTCTGCTTTCACTTTCCCTATCATCTTTGACCAGCAGATGGCGGTATTCGCATGCAGACACTCTGTTAGGCATTAACTGTGTGTGACTTCTCACTTGCCTATCTCCTTACATTCCTCCTCTCTTTAAAGTCACCAGTCCTTGGGTGAGAAAAAAACACTTTATCTCTAGATGCTCCTTCCAAGCATTACTAGTGTCCAAGCACATTCTTGTGCCTCCTGCATTATGTACTGCCAAATTAAGACACCAGCAATGGCACGCTCTGTTCTGCGAGGCCCCTCTTGGTGAGTTTCTTCAGGAACATTTGGACTTTCTGGTACTTCTATTGCATGTTCAGTCTCTGACCTATTCTCTGGATCAGCCTGGAGTGGTAGAGTTGCTTCTCTTGGCACTGCACGTACCATCCACTATTCATCCTCATCCTCCGCAAGCCTCCTTGACGCAGAGTTCCTGGGGAGTCATTCCGAACTGTAATGCAACTTGCCCCTAGGGCGCTTCACTTGTATCAGCACTCAATCTCCAGGTTATAGTGGTATCTCCTGCAACGGGATCACGTCTCTATGTTTCACCTCCTGGAATTTCTGTTCAATGAGCCATATCAGCATCTGCAGCCATTGCTGATGTTCTCATACCCAGGTAAATGTGCTTATCCTGGTGTAATCTTCCTCAGTGTCAAACTCTGGCTCTGTTATTTCATGGTTGTTACGGCCAAACAGTGACAAGTAGGGTGTGTACCCGGTTGTGGCATGAGCTCAGTTGTTGTACACTCCTACTAATTCCATAATAAATTCAGGCCACCTCATTTTCTGATCCTCTTCCAATATGCTTATCATCTGAAACAACGTACTGTTGAAGCGTTCGCAGGACTTCTCAATGTCGTAGTGTGTGTGGCTCTTCCATGACTCTCCCCTGGAAGCATTCCCCTTGATCAGAGTGGATCCCCTTCGGGCACCCATGTACCAGGATAAAATCTAGGCAATGACTTGGGCCGCTGAATCAACCATCTGATCCCGGGTCAGAGCTAGGACTGTGAACTTTGTGAAGTGCTTCATCATCACCTGGCAATATTCACAAACGTTATAAAAGGGTCTGATCATGAGATAATCCCTCATTAACACTTAAAGTGACTCAGATGTCATTATCACTTGTGTGGATGCCCTCTGTTCTGGAGGTTTAGCCAATTTACATTGCCTGCTATTCTAACAAACTTCTTCCACCACCCGCAGTTGTGGCCAATACACGAGCCATTGCAGCCATTGGAAGGTCCTCTCTGTTCTGAAAAAGTGCACCCCTCTCATGGGCTTCCTTCACCACACTTGGCACCATCCTTTCTAGAATCACTAACTGCCACGTATTCTTGAATTCTCTGCGCAACTGTATCCACCTGTATAACAGGCCATTCTTTATACAGAGTCGCTACCATTGTCCTAACTTCTGTAAGTCACCAATAGATAAGCCCAAAATCTCTTCTCTCTTTGACTTCTGGCCTAGGGTCATCCACTTCTGTAACTTCGATAGCTCTGGATCCTCTGACTGTTGCAGCTGTACCTATTCAACTATCCATCTCATGTGCATTCCAGCACTCATATAGTTGGTATACTTCTCTTGAGAGACCAAGAGAGCTGTCGCAAAGCGTCAGAAATCTGCGGTCTCATCACTCTCCAACTATTCATTCATATTCTTGTTTCTCATGGGTTAGTCTGGATAGTTTGTTTGCAAGTGTGCTTTCAGTCTTCGCCCGACTGGCTATCTTGGACCTGTACTTGGACATCCTCATAACTCATCATTGTTCCAATGCTCCCAGTTTCGCATTATCTAAGTGGGCAAGTGGGTTGTTGTCAGTCCTCTCTTTAAATTCAGACCTTGGCAAATATTCTGCAAACTTTTCAGTCATGGCCCATACCAGGGCTTACAAGTCTAGTTTGAATGAGCTATAATTTTCAGGTTTTCTCATATCCTGTAGGTTACTGCTAGCATAGGCAGTCACTCGTTCTTGCCCTTCCTGTACCTGGGCGAGCACTGCTCCCAGACCGTGGATACTCCCGTCCGTGTATAACACAAATGGTTGAGAGAAGTCTGCGTAGGCAAGCTTTAGTGCCTAGAAGGCTTTTTTTCTGCCTTGTCCCTCACTGAATCGGCATACTCTTGGGACCTCTTGCTTGTCACCCTTAACAGTTTCTGTCATTGGTACACCGTCTTCACAAAATCTTTGATGAATCTTCTATAATACCCCAATACACCCAGGAATGCTTTTAATTCTCTCAACATCATGGGTGTAGGCCACTTGTGCATGGCAGTATTTTTCTCCTTTGTTGTGTACATTTCTTCAATGGAGACTGTATATCCTAGGTCAGTGATGGCAAACCTTTTAGAGACCGAGTGCCCAAACTGCAATTCAAAGCCCACTTATTTTTCGCAAAGTGCCCTGAATACTGAGCTTTTGGGTTGGAAAGACAACTTGTACATTAGCGCGCTATAGAGTCAATATCAAAGAGTTTGTAAGCATTGCACTCCAAGCCTAAGATACTAGCCAAGCCACCAAATGTAGTGAAGGTCTGTTCTTGAGAATGGAGAGGATTTTTAATCAAAACTAAAATTGCAAAGTTGTTTGTTTTTACAACCTCTTTGCAATTGTAACCCTTTATCATGATGAGAACAAACCCTTTTAGTCCTCCATACAGTATAATGGGCCCATATGATGCTCCATACTATAAAAAGGCCCCACATAGTGCTCCATACTGTATAATGGCCCCACACGATGCTCCATTTTGCATAATGGCCCAACACGATGCTCCATTTTGCATAATGGCCCCACACGATGCTCCATACTGTATAATGGCCCAACGTGATGCTACATACTGTATAATGGCCTCACATTGTGTTTCATACTGTATAATGTAATGTGTACACATAGTGCTACATACAGTATAATGGCCTCACATTTTTTAAACAAAATACAGTATATACACGTGTATAAGCCAACCCAAGTATAAGCCGAGGCACCTAATTTTGACACCAAAAAATGGGAAAACTTATTGACTCGAGCATTAGCCTGGTATGCATGGTTCCTTATCACCATCCTTGGTGCCCTCGCAGCATCTTGTATCTGAAGCTGAGCGATCACATGTCCCCGCTCATTAACCCCTTCACACCGGAGTCCATTTTCGTTTTTGCGTTTGTTTTTTGCTCCCCTGCTTCCCAGAGCCTAAACTTTTTTATTTTTCGGTCAATATAGCCATATGAGGACTTGTTTATTGTGGGATGAGTTGCACTTTTGAATGAAACTATTGCTTTTACAATATCGTGTACTCAAAAATGGGAAAAAAATTCCAAGTGCGGTGAAATTGCAAAAAAAAGTGCAATCCCACACTTGTTTGTTTTTTTTTTGCCATGTTCACTAAATGCTAAAACTGACCTGCCTTTATGATTCTCCTGGTCATTATGAGTTCATAGACACCAAACATGCCTAGGTTCGTTTTTTTCTAAGTGCTAAAAAAAAATTCCAAACTTTGTTAAAAAAAAGATAAAAAATGACTCAATTTTCCGATACCTCTCCATTTTTCGTGATCTCGGGTTATTTTTTGCTCGCCGAGCTGATGTTTTTAGTGATACCATTTTGGTGCAGATACAACCTTTTGATCGCCAGTTATAGCATTTTAACCCCTTCACCCCCAAGGGTGGTTTGCATGTTCATGACCAGGCCAATTTTTACAATTCTGACCACTGTCCCTTTATGAGGTAATAACTCTGAAATGCTTCCATGGATCCTGGTGATTCTGACACTGTTTTCTCGTGACATATTGTACTTAATGTTTGTGGTAAAATTTCATTCATATAACTTGCGTTTATTTGTGCAAAAAACGGAAATTTGGCGAAAATTTTGAAAATTTTGCAATTTTCCAACTTTGAATTTTTATGCCCTTAAATCACAGAGATATGGCACACAAAAAACTTAATAAGTAACATTTCCCACATGTTTACTTTACATCAGCACAATTTTGGAACCAAAATTTTTTTTGTTAGGAAGTTATAAGGGTTACAAGTTGACCAGCGATTTCTAATTTTTACAACACCATTTTATTTTTATGGACCACATCACATTTGAAGCCACTTTGAGGAGTCTATATGATAGAAAATACCCAAAAGTGACACCATTATAAAAACTGCACCCCTCAAGGTGCTCAAAACCACATTCAAGAAGTTTATTAACCCTTCAGGTGCTTCACAGGAATTTTTTGAATATTTAAAAAAAATGAACATTTAAATTTTTTTCACAAAAAAAAAATTCAGGTTCAATTTTTTTATTTTACCAAGGGTAAAAGGAGAAATTGGAATGGAAAAGTTATTGTGCAATTTGTCCTGAGCATGCTGATACCTGATATGTGGGGGGAACCACTGTTTCGGCGCATGGTAGAGCTCAGAAGGGAAGGAGCGCCGTTTGACTTTTTCAATGCAAAATTGGCTGAAATTCTGATCGGACGCCATGTCACATTTGTAGAGCTCCTGATGTACCTAAACAGTGGAAACCCCCCACAAGTGACCCCATTTTGGAAACTAGACCCCCAAGGAACTTATCTAGATATGTGGTGAGAACTTTGAACCCACAAGGGCTTCACAGAAGTTTATAACGTACAGCGGTACAATTAAAAAATCATATTTTTTCCACAAAAATGATCTTTTCACTCCCAATTTTTATTTTCCCAAGGATAACAGGACCCTAAAAGTTATTGTGCAATTTGTCCTGAGTATGCTGATACCCCATATGTGGGGGTAAACCACTATTTGGGCGCATGGCAGAGCTCGGAAGGGAAGCAGCGCCATTTGACTTTTTTGGCTGGAATTGAGATCGGACACCATGTCGCGTTTGGAAAGCCCCTGATGTACCAAAACAGTGGAAACCCCCAACAAATGACACCATTTTGGAAACTAGACCCCCCAAGGAACTTATCTAGATGTTTGGTGAGAACTTTGAACCCCCAAGGGCTTCACAGAAGTTTATAACGTACAGCCATACAATTATAAAATATTTTTTCCACAAAAATGATCTTTTCACCCTCAATTCTTACTTTCCCAAGGGTAACAGGACCCTAAAAGTTATTGTGCAATTTGTCCTGAGTACGCCGATACCCCATATGTGGGGGTAAACCACTATTTGGGCGCACGGCAGAGCTCGGAAGGGAAGCAGCGCCATTTGACTTTTTTGGCTGGAATTGAGATCGGACACCGTGTCGCGTTTGGAAAGCCCCTGATGTACTAAAACAGTGGAAACCCCCCACAAATGACACCATTTTGGAAAATAGACCCCCCAAGGAACTTATCTAGGTGTTTGGTGAGAACTTTGAACCCCCAAGGGCTTCACAGAAGTTTATAACGCCCGGGCGTGAAAATAAAAAAATCATATTTTTTCCACAAACATGATCATTTAGTCCCCATTTATTTTATTTTCCCAAGGGTACCAAGAGAAAATGGACCCCAAAAGTTGTTGTCCAATTTGTCCTGAGTACCCTGATACCTCATATGTGGGAGAAAACTACTGTATGGGTGCATGTCGGGGCTCGGAAGGGAAGTAGTGACGTTTTCGAATGCAGACTTTGATGGAATGGTCTGCAGGTGTCATGTTGCCTTTGGAGAGCCCCTGATGTACCTAAGTAGTGGAAACCCCCCACAAATGACACCATTTTGGAAACTAGACCCCCTAGGGAACTTATCTAGATGTGTGGTGAGCACTTTGAACCCCCAAGGGCTTCCTAGAAGTTTATAATGCCCGGGCGTGAAAATAAAAAAATCGTATTTTTTCCATAAACATGATCATTTAGTCCCCAATTTTTTATTTTCCCAAGGGTACCAGGAGAAAATGGACCCCAAAAGTTGTTGTCCAATTTGTCCTCAGTACCCTGATACCCCATATGTGGGAGAAAACTACTGTATGGGCCCACGTCGGGACTCGGAAGGGAAGTAGTGATGTTTTGGAATGCAGACTTTGATGGAATGCTCTGCGGGTGTCATGTTGCCTTTGAAGAGCCCCTGATGTACCTAAACAGTGGAAACCCCCCACAAATGACACCATTTTGGAAACTAGACCCCCTAAGGAACTTATCCAGATGTGTAGTGAGCACTTTGAACCCCCAAGGGCTTCACAGAAGTTTGTAACGCCCGGGTGTGAAAATAAAAAAATCATATTTTTTTCCCACAAAATGATATTTTTGCCCCCAATTTTTTATTTTCCTAAGGGCAGCAGGAGAAATGGGACCCCAGAAGTTGTTTTGCAATTTGTCCTGAGTAGGATGATACCCCATATGTGGGGTTAAAACACTGTTTGGGCGCATGGCAGAGCTTGGAAGGGAAGGAGCACCATTTGACTTTTTCAACGCAGAATTGGCTGGAATTGGGATCAGACTCCATGTTGCGTTTGGAGAGCACCTGATGTGCCCAAACAGTGGAAACCCCCCAATTCTAACTCCAACCCTAACCCCAACACACCCCTAACCCTAATTTCAGCCCTAACTCTAGCCCTAACCCTAGCCCTAACCCTAACCCTAATGGGAAAATGGAAATAAATACATTTTTTTAATTTTATTATTTTTCCCTAACTAAGGGGGTGATAACGGGGGGTTTGATATACTATTTATGACGGTTTTTATTTTTGGCAGCTGTCACACGCTAAAAGACGCTTTTTATTGTAAAAATAGTTTTTGCATCACCACATATTGAGAGCTATAATTTTTCCGTATTTTGACACACCGAGTCATGTGAGGTCTTATTTTTTGCGGGACGAGTTGATGTTTTTATTGGTATCATGTTCATGCACGTGACATTTTTTGATCTCTTTTTATTCCGATTTTTGGGACGCAGAATGAACAAAAACCAGCGTTTCATGAATTTCTTTTGGGGGGGTGCGTTTACACCGTTCCGCGTGCGGTAAAATTGATAAAGCGGCTTTATTCTCCGGGTCAGTACGGTTAGAGCGATACCTCATTTATGTCTTTTTGTATGTTTTGGCACTTTTATGCAATAAAAACAATTTTATATGAAAAATAATTATTTTTGCATCGCTTTATTCTGCGAGCTATAACTTTTTTATTTTTTCTCTGATGATGCTGTGTGGTGGCTCGTTTTTTGCGGGCCAAGATGACGTTTTCAGTGGTATCATTGATATTTATATGCGTCTTTTTGATCGCGCGTTATTGCACTTTTTGTTCGGCGGTATGATAATAAATTATTTTTTGCTTCGTTTCTTATTTTCTAAGGGGTTTGCTAAAGGGGTTAACTAATGGGACAGTTTTATAGGGTGATACCAAATAAGTGTACTTTTATTGTTTTGTTTTTTTTATTTCCAAAAAATGAATTTATTAGGGAATTTTTTTTTAAATTTATTTAGCGTTTTTTTTTAAATTATTTTTACACATTTTTTTTTTTTTAACTTTATTAGGTTGTCCCAGGGGGGACATCACTGTACTGTGACAGATCGCTGATCTGTCACATCACAGATCACTGTGACAGATCAGCAATCTGTCACAGGCAGTGTGCAGGTTTCCTCCTTGCCTGCGCTTTGCAGGCACTGAGGAAGCCAGCTCCCTGCTGGCCCCCGAAGGTCCCCATCACCATCTTGGATCCGGGGACCTGCAGGGTAAGAGCCCCCCGCAGCAGCGCTGAACATTGCGCTGCTGTGGGGGGCTCAGGGAAGCACGGAGGGAGCCCCCTCCCTGCCGATGCTTCCCTTTAACCCCCGGTACACCGCGATCGTGTTTGATCGCGGTGTGCAAGGGGTTAACGTGTCGGGGGTGGTCCGTGACTGCCCCTGACACATAGTGCCGGGTGTCAGCTGTGATAATCAGCTGACACCCTGCCGCGATCAGCGACGTTCACCACGTGGGCGCCGCTGATCGCACTAGACGTACTATCCTGTCCATGGGCATAGGGGCCCGGGTCCCATGGATGGGATAGTACGTCTGATGTCAGAAAGGGGTTAATGCAATGTCATGGCAACCAAAAAAAACATAATTCTGTTGTTTTGACTTTTTTTCCTCACTACAACATTTACCGATCAGGTTAATCCTTTGTTTGATAGATTGATAGAACGCGGTGATACCAAATATGTCTATGTTTGATTTTTTTTATTGTTTTATTTTGAATGGGGCGAAAGAGGAGTGATTTGAACGTTTGCATTTTTTTAAGTATTTTTTTAAACCTTTTTTTCTAACTTTTGGCATGCTTCAATAGTCTTCGTGGGAGACTAGAAGCTGCCATAACTCGATTGCCTCTGCTACATATAGACGATGATCAGATCGCCTATATGTAGCTGAGTTACTCACGTGCTATGAGCGCCAACCACTGGGCAGCGCTCATAGCAAGCCAGCAGTGACAAGCATAGAGGTCTCCAGGACATGCCAACCCACCGGTGACCCGTGACCACGTGACGGGGGTCAGTGGTGGGCAGATTTCCGGCCCGATGGCCTGAAGCACTAGTTAAATGCCGCTGTCAGAGTTTGACAGCGGCATTTAACGGGTTAATAGCTGCGTGTGGATCGCGATTTCACCTGCGGCTATTCCGGGCACATGTCAGCTGTTTTGAACAGCTGACATGTCCTGGGAAACATGTGTTCTCACCGCTGGAGCCCACATCAAAGGGAGAGAAGCGACATGCGCTGTACTAGTGCGGCGCATGTCGCAAAGGGGTTAAGGTAATGAATATTCACCTCTCTCTCTTAGCAGCTACTGGAAGCCAGAGGCTGCGGCCGAAGCAGTGCACGCTATAAGAGAAATGAATATTCACTGCCAGTGCAGTGAATATTCATTTCTCTTTAGCAGAGGGAACAGGCTTTAGCCGCAGCCGCTGGCTTCTGCCTCCTGTGACCCGCTGCTCCGCCACTCAACCCTTTCTCGCCGTCTTCTAGTCCTGAGGAGATGGCGCGCGTGCCCACCGGGAGGGCTCTGCATGCCCCATCTGGCACGCGTGCTATAGGTTCGCTGCCACTGTCCTATGCATTTTATTTCCTTCTAGAAAAGATGACACTTTCAAAGCTTTAATAATAATAATAATCTTTACTTATATAGCGCCAACATATTCCGCAGCTCTTTACAGTTTAACAGTTTCAAAACACAATTCATAAGTAACAACGTTAACAATACAATCATTAAAGTAAAATAAGATTACCCTGCTCGTGAGAGCTTACAATCTACAATGAGGTGGGGGAGATACAAAGTACAGGTGTGTATTTACAATGATGTATTTACAATGATGGTCCAGCCATCTTGAGGGAGTGAGGGATAGATTGAGATAGTGAATTAGCTACACACGCACACACTTAAAATGACTTTGATTAGTGAACGTGATAGGCTGCTCTGAACAGATGTATTTTGAGGGAGTGCCTAAAACTGTGCAAATTGTGGATAGTCCTAATTTCTTGGGGTAAAGCATTCCAGAGGATTGGCACAGCGTGGGAGAAGTCTTGGAGTCGGGAGTGGGAGGTGCAGATTAGTGCAGAGGTTAGTCGAAAGTCTTTTGCAGAGCTCAGTGGTCGGCTAGGCCGATAGACAGAAATGAGGGAGATGTGGGGGGGTGCCACACTGTGGAGAGCTTTGTGGGTGAGAACAAGTACTTTGAATTGGATCCTATAATGAATGGGCGGCCAGTGTAACAATTGGTGAAGAGCGGACGTGTCCGAGTACTGATTAGCCAGATGGATGAACCTGGCTGCTGCATTAAGTATGGACTGGAGAGGGGAAAGTCGAGTAATGGGGAGGCCAATTAATAGATCGCTGCAGTAGTCCAGGCGGGAGTGGATCAATATGACAGTGATGGTTTTTTCTTGTTTCCATGGTGAGAAAAGGGCGAATTCTGGAGATGTTCTTTAGGTGTAAGCGGCAAGAGCGTGCAAGAGATTGCATAGGGGATGTGAAGGAGAGATTGGTGTCAAACATAATGCCCAGACCGCGTGCCTGCTGCCGGGTTGTTATTATGGTGCCACCCATGGAGAGGGAAATGTCAGATTTAGGGAGGTTAGTAGACGGCGGGAGCAGAAGAAGTTCAGTTTTGGAAATGTTGAGTTTCAGATACAGAGTGGACATGATGTTGGAGACTGCGGACAGACAGTCACTGGCGTTCTGTAGTACAGCGGGGGTAAGGTCGGGGGATGACGTGTATAGTTGTGTGTCATCAGCATAAAGATGGTACTGAAAGCCAAATCTGCTGATGGTCTGTCCAATTGGGGCTGTGTAGAGAGAGAAGAGAAGGGGGCCAAGGACTGAGCCCTGAGGTACCCCGACAGCGAGAGGAAGAGAAGATGACGTGGAGCCAGCGAACAAAACACTGAAGCAGCAGTCAGAGAGATAGAAAGAGAACCAGGAGAGAACAATGTGCTTAATGCCTAGTGACTGGAGCCTATGGAGTAGGAGACGGTGGTCAAAAGTCTCGAAAGCTACAGAAAGGTCGAGAAGAATGAGCAGAGAGTGTTCACCGTTACATTTTGCTATCAGAAGGTCATTGGTAACTTTGATGAGTGCGGTTTCAGTCGAATGTAGGGGTCGGAAGCCAGACTGTGAAGGGTCTAGGAGGGAGTGAGTGGAGAGATAGCGGGTAAGACGGGAGTAGACTAGGCGCTCCAAAAGTTTAGAGATGAAGGGGAGATTGGAGACTGGTCTGTAGTTGTTTGTGCAGGATGGGTTGAGAGCAGGTTTCTTTAATAATGGAGTAATGATAGTGTTTGAAGGAGGATGGGAAAATGCCTGAGGAGAGGGAGAGATTAAAGATTGTAGTTAGGTGAGTTGTGACGACTGGAGAGAGAGACTGGAGGAGATGTGAGGGAATGGGGTCGGTAGTGCATGTAGTCGGACGAGAAGAAGAGAGGAGTCTGGAGACTTCTTCTGTGATGGGATCAAATGTGGAAAGTGAGCCAGGGGAAATGTAAAGAGGGATGGGAATCACAGCATTTGGTGGTTGGGAGCGGATTTCCTGATGGATATTATCTATTTTCTCTATAAAATGGGAGGCCAGGTCATCTGCACAAATGTCTGAGATAGGAGCTTGTGCTTTTGACCTGAGGAGGGAGTGAAAGGTGTCAAAAAGTTTCTTGGGGTTGTTGGCTAGTGAGGAGATCAGGGTGGTGAAGTAGGTCTGTTTGGCGAGGTGAAGGGCAGAGTTGTAGGTTCTTAACATAAATTGAAGTGGATGAAGTCTTCTGGTGTGCGGGTTTTTCTCCATCAGCGATCAGCACTCCTAGAGCATCGCTGGAGAAATTGAGTTTGCAATGTGAGCCAGGGCTGTTTTACTCTGTGTTTGGAGCTTCTGATGGTGAGGGGCGCTACCTGGTCAAGGGTTATTCTAAGAGTGTTGTTGTAGTGATGAACAGCCAGATCAGGAGAGGAAAAAGAGGAGATTGGGGACAGGGAAGATTGTAGGGAGTCAGAAAGTGTCTGATGGTTAATGGCTTGTAGATTTCTGAATGTGTGATAGGTAGGAGTGTGCTGGGGTGGGCGAGGATTTGTGAGAGTGAAGGAGAGAATGTTGTGGTCAGAGAGGGGAAGCGGCGAGTTATTTAGGTAGGAGTTTAAGCAAAGCCGGACAAAGACCAGGTCAAGGGTGTTACCGTCTTTGTGTGTCTCAGAGGTTGAGAGCTGTGAGAGGCCAAGAGAAGTGGTTAGTGATAGAAGCTGGGATGCAGATGTGGAATTGGGGCTGTTAATGGGGAAGTTGAAGTCTCCCAGGATAAGGGTTGGTAGGTCTGAGGACATGAAGTGCGGCAGCCAGGCTGAGAAGTGGTCAAGGAAGCGGGTGGGTGAGCCTGGGGGCCGGTATATGACCGCTACTCTGAGGGAGAGGGGACGGAAGAGTCTGATGGTGTGGATCTCAAAAGAAGGGAATGAGAGTGATGGAACTGGGGAGATGACCTGGAAATTGCATTGTGGCGACAGGAGTATGCCGACTCCACCACCAGGTCTGTTTGTGGGTCTTGGGGAATGGGTGAATTGTAAGCCACCATGGGAGATGGCAGCAGGAGAGACAGTGTCAGAATCCTGAATCCAGGTTTCAGTGAGGGTCAACAGATCCACAGAGTTGTTCAGAAAGTAGTTGTGCAGGAAAGGAAGCTTGTTACATACAGACTGTGGATTCCAGAGGGTACAATTGAAAGAAGGAGATGAAGGGGTGCAAGTAATATTAATAAGATTATTATGGTTTTGATATGGGGTAGGGTAGGGGTTGGGGTTGGGGGATGGTGGACCAGGGTTGGGGGAGATGTCCCCTGAAATCAGTAGGAGTAAGAACATAAAGAGTAAGTAGTTCTTTGAAATGTTAGCTGTTTTTTTGTGCAATGTGTTTTGGCAAGATGGACTGAGGTTTTTCCAGGAAGGTGAGAAGTGCATGGGAGCTGTACATGGGAGAGGGAAGTATAGAGGGGCTGATGTGTGTGAGTGGTGATGGAGGAGGGATGGGGCGGTGAATGTGGATGGCAAGGGAACACAGGAGGATAGAAATAAAGTACATGGCTAAAAAGACAGCAAAGTGTGGTTTACCTGACTCCTGTCCTGACTAACTGTCATGGAGTAACTGTCTTTTGCTGGATGCTTAGCTAATGCAATGCTTTGCTGAATGTGTGTGACCCCCTCACTTGCGTGTTCCCCTTAGAATCATTCTAAATTTATACACCCCAATACAAGGCCAGGAGAGAGGGATTGTAGGAGCTGCTTAATTATAAATTAGCAACTGCTGCTCAACACCTCTTGGTGTGCAAAAGATGATCAAAGACGCAGACCTGATATCATCCCTATGCTATAGCCCCTCTCCTGAGATAGCTTTAACTTCGGCTCATGCTTTTGAAGCCGATCAAGCACCTGCCCGAGTCTAGCAAGATGCTCCTCAAACGTGGTGGGGTATACAGTATATGTATATAATGTCATTTAGCAAGATGCTCCTCAAATGTGGGGGTGTATATAAAGTGGGGAAAAAAGTATTTAGTCAGCCACCAATAGTGCAAGTTCTCCCACTTAAAAAGATGAGAGAGGCTTGTAATTGACATCATAGGTAGACCACAACTATGAGAGTCAAAAGAGAAAACAAATCCAGAACATCACCTTGTCTGATTTGGCAAGATTTAATAAGTATTTGGTCACCTAAAAACATGCAAGGTTTCTGGCTCTCACAGACCTGTAACTTCTTCTTCAAGAGGCTCCTCTGTCTTCCACTCATTACCTGTAGTAATGGCACCTGTTTGAACTTGTTATCAGTATAAAAGACACCTGTCCAGAACCTCAAACAGTCACACTCCAAACTCCACTATGGTGAAGACCAAAGAGCTGTCGAAGGACACCAGAGACAAAATTGTAACCCTGCACCAGGCTGGGAAGACTGAATCTGCAATAGGCTAGCAGCTTGTTTGCCTATCCAGGGCCTATCACTAGGTTCAGGCAGAGATAGGGATATTTAGGACAGACAGGGTGTTGTTAGATCTGCCTAGGGGTCTCAATTCCCCCCTTTCCTAGTGTTTGTGCTTCCCCCTCTCCCCGTTGTTCTGCACCATGCTTCTCCCTCACTAAGCGTGACAATAGTCCACACGGAACCTCAAAGTCCTACCCTTCTTCAGGACAAACATGATGGGCACAGCCCAGTGGCTATGGCTTTCTCATATCACCCTGTTTTCACCAACAGTAGCATGTGAGCCTGCAGATCCTTCACTTTTTGATACATTTGGGGTTGAAACTGACAATATCACTCGTATGGGGCTGTAGTTCCCATAGGTATTTCATGCTGGATAGCATCTGTACACCACTTTGATACCTGGATATGGTTCCCGGCATGCTCCCTGCATCCATGTGTTGTGTGTACTGTACTTCCCGTTGATGGGCCTAGTGCGCGCGCTTGCCTGCTCTTAAAGGTACAGCGCACATAGTAAAATGCTCCCAGCCAATGTTAAGAGGGAGGTGCCGAAGCAACGCTGAATCATTAGGTAGTGTGGTGGTCTACTAGTGAGTTGTAAGGTCACCTGGTCCAAGTGTGGTCACTGTTCAAAACTCATATTCTATGGTCCTTATGTGGCCAGTCCTGAACCTAATGTCTCTGGTCCTTGTGCTGCCAGTCATGAACCCTTAGTCCCTGGTCCTTGTGTAAGGGTTGGCCAGGACTATAGTCGTGGCCAGAGACACTAAAGCATCAGTGTCCCGGCCTTCCCTCACAGAAAATTGCAATCCACTGTTTGGCGTACCTTTGTCTCCAGTTTCTGGTCCCCCTGGTCACCTCCCAAGTGGCGATGGCTCCTCTCGGAGGTGACCCCCAGTAACTGAGACACACTCCATAGTAACTTGAACGGTTTCTTTACTGATAACTTCACACAATATATCCACAGTTGGCACGTCGTAGGATCACATTCATCTTTACTTGCTTCCTCAGCTCTCCCTACTTTGCTGACGCTTCTATATGGCACGTGCCCGGATTGGACTGTCTTAGACTGCTTCCCAGCTTCTTTCTAACTTCGCCATGATGACAATTCCTTCTCCCTGTTTCACCCCAGACTTGAAATTATCCGCCACCCGGTTTGGTTGCCTATGGAAAAGCATCCGACCCGTCTGTACCACTTCCTGCAAAGCTTCAGCATCCTTCTGTTCCTCACTCCATCCGACTCCAGCTCTAAAAGTGTCTGCCAGGGTTATGAGTCACCACATCTTCTCTCTACTGTTCTGGCTCACTGTATTGTTGTCCATTGGCTGTGGATAACTTGGACTGTCGCTGCTTAACTACCATACCGCCAAACGCATACTACGCACGGCCTGCGCCCCCAGTGATAAAGATAGGGGACACAGGGCGCATGCAGCGTCATGCGCCGGTAGGCGGAGCTACCAGCGGAGGCGCGGCAGGGGCGGGGCTTAGCTGTGGCCGTGCGCAGGCCGTCGCTGCGCTCAAAAGCGCTAGTGTGAAACTAGCCTAAGCCCACTACTTTGGATAAAAGGCAACCCCACAAATGTTCTCAGGAGGCTTTCCTGTTGGCATGACACAGGACTCATACTAGTGCTCACCTTCTCTTCTCCTTACAATAATTCTTCCTGACGTCCCAAACAGTCTGAAGGTGATGGGGGGGTTGTAAAAATTTAAAATAACATTAAAGACATTCTCATTATCTATCTATGCTAGACATAACCAGCGTGAATAATATTCTCTATTTTACTATCTTACTAATGGACTCAGTGTGTGCCTGAGATACATTTTGAGAGACAGCACTTAGCATTCATTAATTTAACCCTTATGTGCAAGACAGCTGATGAAAAGGAAGGCAAAAGCATCAAATGCCTTGCAGTGTCCATCGTTAAGAGATCTGCACTATTACTACTGGAGCAGGAGATATGGGTTTATTTGGGCATAGCGCAGATATAAAAGCCACTTGCTGTGATTTTACTAAACTTCTCATTCATTCACGCATTATTGCATATTTTTCTTCCCAAACAAAGCTGAGGTGATAACCACAGGGCTATCTATATAGCATGAATGGGCTATTATTATGACAAAGGCACTTTTTATAGCTCCATAGGATGGCATGCTGAGTATTTCGTTTCAGAATATATATGGGCATTGTGCAAAAATTGTCTTCAAAACCCCAGGCAGTAATGGGGTTAGTCATTTAGAGCGCTGAGTAATCTAGCAGTTGTCTAAATGATAATACAATGAATGGCTCTCTTATTAAGCAGAGCCAGCAGAAATATGCCAAATTTATGAGCATGGGCATTGATATTCTTGGTGTTTGAAGCCAAATCAGTCGTAATTGCAGCCGTGCAAATAGCGAAGGTCACGAAGGTGTGAGATACTAAAGGAAAGCCAGCTAGAGATATGATGATATGGTGGGGACTACATGCTTCTGCTCAGAACAAAGTGGTGAGAGCTTTTAAGATTTTTTTTTCAGAAGTTGATGGAGCCAGTTTTTGTAGTCCAGCACTAATGGACTCAGGTCTATGGCAACCCCTCTTCTGATATGAGACAAGATGCCGCAGTTTAGTAAAAGGGGAGGGGGCCTATTTGTATTCTGCAGTACATCCCAGGAATCATGCTGCTCTCAGCAGTAATGAAGCATTGGGGGAGGGAAGAGGTACAGTACATAGGACACTGGGGCTGGAGGCACCGCCGCCGCTGTCCATGGTGCTGAAGGTTAATGCTTGCGTCTGAGGTTCTGCTGCAAGTGGACGCAAAGGGTAAGCTTCTCCCTAAATGACCAGCATACATCCATGAGAAGAAGGGGATGCAAAGACTCTGAGAGCATAGCCTATGGCTGATCTCATGCCACAGTGAACCAGCAGCATCTCCTTATTCACCTGAAGGTGACCTTGAATGGTGACACTATCTGCTTACCTGCCCAGTGCTGGCTCTCATCAGATATGGAGCATAAGCTCAGGGAAGCTTTGTTATCACGCCAGGTCAGAGGGAATGTCCATGCAAACTGGTGATCTATCGATGCGGTATTTTTAAGCCGGACATGGCTACTTACAGGGAACAATAGATTGTAACTCTACACCAAAGTAATACTAGGCAAACCATAGGGTTAGTGGCCCTTTTATAATGCCGTAATGTGTATTTTTAATTTATGGAATCATATCTCAATCCTAATTCTTTCTTTTTTTTTACAACGATATTACTTGTGAGTTTAAGGTCATTTTGTACTTTGTCCTTACAGATCTCAGGATGAGAATGCCACTTATCTTCATGATGCTAAGGTAATAGCGGCTCATGGCGTTGATGGACATGTATAAGTGAGTGAGCGATCAGGCATGCTTGTATGACCATGGTGCAGACGGTGCAGGTGGCAGTATTGGGGGCACCTGGAGTTGGAAAAACCTCTATCATCCGACAGTTTGTAGCCCAGGAGTTTCAGGAGGAATACACTCCAACAGAGAGCAGGCAATTATACCGAGCCTCTGCTGTTCTAAGCGAGAGGATGTATGAGCTCCTAATCCTGGATTTACCCAACCTGCCCAGATACCCAGGCTCTGCCGGACAGGTGAGAACCGCTATACTGATACGCCATACAGTGACTGTCAGGGACAATTTCTTGACATTTTTATTTTTTTATCCTTTTTGTTTAATTACAAACATCGTTAGCGCTATGTAATAATTTCCTATAATGTTCTTTTCCTATGACTTGTATGGTTTTTATTACTGCTCTGTTGGTATGCAGCACACATAATAGACATTTATAGACATTTACATTGGTAACATCTGTCTTCAGTGAATGACAAAGAAAAAAAAATCAACATGCAATACTAGAACCGTGCACATTCATTAAAGCCTATATTTATCTTATTTCTTACTAAATAAAACTTATAAGGAAAGTAAAATACAATTCAATTTAGTCCACCGAAAGAGGGAAAAAAAATACCCCAGACAAAGCGTTCTATGTGAAACGCCTGTAGATACCTGGCTAGCCCTTTACATGTGCTGTACTATTACTGCTGTGCCTGGTCATGCGGTAGTTCTTGATTGTTTTCTGACTGATGTGAACTGAGTGTGCTTATGCCTCTAATGTACAGCTTTACCTTTAGCCTCATGTCGACTGGAGTATATTCATTGATATTGGTAATAGGTTACGCACTATCATTTATTTCCTTTTTTCTGCAGACTTGTATTAGTAGTAAATTAGTCATAGTTGTCTTTTTTAATTAATTAAAAATATCAGATATTAATGATCTGGTTTTCTGCGTTTCATGGTTATGAGATTTTTAATTGGAACTTCTTTCAAAGTATTGAAAATTGTACAATGTGCTGACAAATGTGTGATGTATTCAATTGGAAATCATACGGTAAGCGTATGCCTTTATTACTGATCTATGTCTAGCCTCTGCGCTGTACTCTACTTCTGCATACCACCAGTTTCATACTAAGAATTACATTTATTATTATCATCATCACAAATTAGTACCTGGATATTATGCAGGTACTCTCCCTAGATCCAATGCTTGTAAAGGGCAATGTGGTGTCATACAGAACTCCATAGGGAGGCACACATCATTCCACATAGCTCAGCAATACAGAACAGCATAGACTCTTGTGTGCTAGTGTGCATGAGGCTGAAAGGGAACAAGAAAACAATGACACGACAAAAACACAAAATGGTTCACAATCAAGACACTTTTATACAAACAACCAGCAACATGTATATGCTAGTTCTTAAATAACCTGTCAGTGGGAGAACTGAAGGGTCTCAGTGGAAATATTTGACTGTGACTGCATGTTAATGGCGCATGGAAATATAAATAGCAGGATGTCACTACAGCTTAACATGGAAAAACAAAATACTTCTCGCTCTAACATTTATTTTTCCTTCCTATTTTTTCCCAGGAGTGGTTGGATCCGCAATTTCGTGGTCTGCGGAACAGCAGAGTCTTCATTTTGGTCTTTGACATCTGTAGCCCTGAGAGTTTCCACCACGTGAAGCAGTTAAGGCAGCAAATCATTGACAGGTCAGAATCAGAATTTCACTATAAATCATAATTATGCAAATTGTCTCTTCAGAGAGGAAGAGGACTAGAACTCTAGTGCCACCTATTGGAGGTAGCAATCCTAAAAGTCAATGTGGACCCTTTAACGAGCCTAGTTACATGACTTAGGATAAAAGCCAAGCCAGAATCTCCATTTGCAGACACTGTGTTTCGGGGTACTGCCCCTCATCAGTGAAAAGTGGGAGATCTGGTTATGAACATAAAGGACAAGTTCTGCCAATGACAAATGTGTGTGTGTGTAGATAGATAGATAGATAGATAGATAGATAGATAGATAGATAGAAAAAAGAATGGCAGCACTCCAATATTTACCAAAAAAGTAAGGTGGACTTTATTCGGCCCACATGGCCTGACAACGTTTTGGCTCATATGAACCTTTCTCAAGCGCGAGAATAATACGATAATATGTTTTTCTATGGGGAGGCGAAACGCGTTGAGATGAAGACATGGATAATTATAGGATATAAACTGTTCAGAGAATGGTATAATTAATAAAAGACCAGCACGGAGTTTATTAAATGCAGATTGTACCTCCTCGGATTATACACTAGTCAATTCCATGTGATTGGCGAGGGACGACCAAGAGAGCTTTTCTGAGGTTTTGGCTGTATTTTATTAATAGTAATTAGCGACATCCAATGATAAAAGATGTGAATGACATATTTGTGTACTACATACAGTCTCATGGTGTTTTCTGTTTTTAATGTAACAATAGAGTTTAAAGTGGTTGTCCAGGACTATTTATATATTTTCACTATGGGTCTAAAAACTAACAGGCAGATAGTTGATAACAGAGGCGATTGCCATCCTGTCCTACCTGGTGCTAGCTCAGAGTGGTGACTGACCACTCCAGCCGGCGATTCAGCTGCTCCACATCATCAAGGCAGTTCTTCTTTCAGGCTGCTCTAAGAAGGAGTTTGTGACTGCTGACGTCATACTGATTGACTGCCTAACTGCAGGGAGCGAACTGTCAATCACCATGATGTTGGCAGCCACGCTCGGGCAACAGAGCAGAGTGGTAGAGAAGCCGCTGCTCTGTCAACGTGACATCAGCGTAAGTCACTGAATCACTGGCACGAGCGGTCTGTGGACCACTCTGTGCTGGCAGAGTAGGGCACAACAGGCAGGCAGTTAGCAAATACCTACTTGTTAGTTCTTAGGCACATAGTAAAAAAAAATAGTTTACAGTTTTATGGTTATTTAAACCATTATTCCATGAATTTTTATCTCTGGGATTTATAAATGTTAGAGTCGAGCATCAGTGATTTAAAGTAAAGTACGTGGTCCTGTCAATGAGTGGACAGGGCTTAGTTCCTTAGTAAATACTCATGAGCAGCCATGCTGATTATTATACACAGATGAAAGTTATTAAATAATCATGTTATTTATTGTTTAATACTTAATTATAGTGTAAAAAGGACTATGGGACTATTCTCTGAGAAGGGAGAATTGTTGCACAGGTGAGGAGAAGATGGAGAAAAAGATTTCTCCATCTTCTACTTTGTGTGAGTCCGTGGAAATCAGACTGCACTTGGATGTCATCCAAGTGCAGTACAATGTTTTCCACGTACCCATAGACTTGAATGGATGAGAGTAATCTGATTTGATCAGCGCTGCCTGATAGAATAACATTGGTCCGATTGCTATCCGATAAAACATCGAATAGCACTCGCCTGATGTATACGCTCGTGTGAGTGAGCCATAGCAGTAATTTCTGAGCAGTACCAAAACTATTTTTCCTTTTGGACATTTGTGATTGCTAGTGAACCCAGACTTCAACAATGCAGTCTTCTCTCAAGTGTCTCTAGAACATAGCAAAAGATCATTTTAACGAGATTTGTCCTTCAAGAGGTAAAGAATGTATTTGGTAGAAATGCTGCATATTGTATCTCCTATTGTATGAAAATATCATTCACCCTCATGTTTCACTAATTCTGTAGCACCAGCAAACCTCCACTTATTGTAGTGGTTGGAAACAAGAGAGACCAGCAGAAGCATCGCTTTGTACCACGCCATGTTCTATCCATTCTGGTAAAGAAGAGTTGGAAATGTGGCTACTTGGAATGTTCTGCCCAGAACAACTGGCACATCCTGTTACTCTTCAAGGAGCTTCTCATCAGCACCACAACAAGAAGCAGGAGCCACACACCAAGCATCTGCCTGCAGGGGGCGCTTCACAGAGAGCGGTGCAGTGTAATGTGAGAACACTGCAAGGTATAGGAAGAAGTCACCACCTGTAATGCAAGGTCACCAAAGCCGATACACACGGATGGCCTCACATACAGAATCACCTTGTTGTGAAAGTAGTCGTTAAGATAAAGCAATCACTGCCTGATGGGTTACCCACTGCAGTTCTGGCACAGCAATGTCCATACAAGTGTTGTCGTATCCGTACTCCAGCACAACCACACTCAGCCTCCTTCTGCAGAACCACACTCACATGGACATTGGTATGCCTGATACTGCAGGAAAAGATCATACCCCCTTCCTTCTGTTGGTTAAAGGAATCTGTCACCAGGATTTTGCTCCCCATCTGAGTATAACATGATGTAGGGGCAAAGTTCCTGATTCCAGTGATGTGTTACTTACTGGGCTCCTTGCTGTCATTCTGATAAACTGTTTTATCTGCTGCAGATCAAAGAAAAAAATTGAAATTCTGATCTCTGTATAACGCCACCCACACTGCCGATTGACAGATTTTTGTGTACACTGTGTATAGGCAGAAAGCTGCCAATCAGTGGTGTTGGGGTGGGATTACAAATAATATGGTGGACTAATGGCGGCAGGTTTACTAGTCCTCTAGTGATAATCTCCTGCTGATAAAACGGTGATTTTACCAAACCTGCACAAAGCAGCCTAGTAAGTGACACATCACTGGAATCAAGGTCTCTGTGTCTACAGTCATGGCCAAAATTTTTGAGAATGACACAAATATTAATTTTTACAAAGTCTACTGCTTCATTTTTTCTAATGGCAATTTGCATATACTCCAGAATGTTATAAAGAGTGATCAGCTTAACAGCAATTACTTGCAAAGTCAATATTTGCCTAGAAAATGAACTTTATCCCCCAAAACACATTTCAACATCATTGCAGCCCTGCCTTAAAAGGACCAGCTAACATCGCTTCAGTGATTGCTCCATTAACACAGGTGTGGGTGTTGATGAGGACAGGGCTGGAGATCAATCTGTCATGATTAAGTAAGAATGACACCACTGGACACTTTAAAAGGAGGCTGGTGCTTGGCATCATTGTTTCTCTTCTGTTAACCATGGTTATCTCTAAAGAAACACGTGCAGTCATCATTGCACTGCACAAAAATGGCCTAACAGGGAAGAGTATCGCAGCTAGAAAGATTGCACCTCAGTCAACAATCTATCGCATCATCAAGAACTTCAAGGAGAGAGGTTCCCTTGTTGCCAAAAAGGCTCCAGGGCGCCCAAGAAAGACCAGCAAGCGCCAGGACCGTCTCTTAAAAGTGTTTCAGCTGCGGGATCGGGCTACCAGCAGTGCAGAGCTTGCTCAGGAATGGCAGCAGGCAGGTGTGAGTGCATCTGCACGCACTGTGAGGCGGAGACTCTTGGAGCAAGGCCTGGTCCCAAGGAGGGCAGCAAAGAAGCCACTTCTCTCCAGAAAAAAACATCATGGACAGACTGATATTCTGCAAGAGGTACAGGGAGTGGACTGCTGAGGACTGTGGTAAAGTCATTTTTTCTCATAAATCCCCTTTTCGATTGTTTGGGACATCTGGAAAACGGCTTATTCGGAGAAGACCAGGTGAGCGCTACCACCAGTCTTGTCTCATGCCAACTGTCAAGCATCCTGAAACCATTCATGTGTGGGGTGGCTTCTCAGCCAAGGGAATGGGCTCTCTCTCAGTCCTGCCTAAAAACACAGCCATGAATAAAGAATGGTACCAGAATGTCCTCCAAGAGCAGTTTGGCGATCAACAATGCCTTTTTCAACATGATGGAGCACCTTGCCATAAAGCAAAGGTGATAACTAAATGGCTCAGGGAACAAAACATAGAGATTTTGGGACCATGGCCTGGAAACTCCCCAAATCTTAATCCCATTGAGAACTTGTGGTCAATCATCAAGAGAGGGGTGGACAAACAAAAACCTTCAAATTCAGACAAAATAAAAGCATTGATTTTGCAAGAATGGACTGCTATCAGTCAGGATTTGATCCAGAAGTTGATTGAGAGCATGCCAGGGAGAATTGCTGAGGTCCTGAAGAAGGGTCAACACTGCAAATATTGACTTGCTGCATTAACTCATTCTAACTGTCAATATAACCTTTTGCTACTCATAATATGATTGCAATTATATTTCTTTATGTGATAAAAACATCTGACAAACACACATAAAAACCAGAGGGCAGCAGATCATGTGAAAATATAACATTTGTGTCATTCTCAAAACTTTTGGCCATGACTGTACATTATGCTGCTCTCAGGATAGATGACAAAAACCTGGTGATAGATTTCTCTTAATGTTAAAGGCAGTTATCAATGCTATATTCCAGAAAACCCTTTAAGCGATACCTTTCACTGAGGAAATAAAAAAATTCAACAACACTTATCTTGGCCATAGACATTACATTAATGTTTGCTGAACTCACCGATTTTGGTGAATCAGTCAGAAAAAATGGGTCCGATTTAGAAAGTATTTTCTCTAGAATTCTGCTGTAAAACACCTTGAAATGTCTCAAAATTGATGTGCAACTCAAAGTTGTGCAAAAACATTGTGACTTTTGACGCTTTTCCACCACTCCTGAGGCACCTCTAACTTTTAGAAAAATACATGGAGCTACAGGAAGGGTTAGGACCAAGCACGTCTTATGAATTCGGGGTAATTTACGACGCTAAGGTGCCTGACTTGGGTAACATTCTGGCAGTAATGCACCCCAGTTTTGATGAATCAGGCCCGTTGAATATAGTGGTGGCCCAACCAACACCTGTCTACCTTGGTCTTCCAGCACTTTGTGGCCTTATCTCTAATAAAATAAAAATGAGTACTCAGCCAAGCTTCAAGATTTATTACAAGACTGAAGGAGATAGCTGTAATTTATCAGAACTATCTATTGTGTATGGCCAGATGTAGGACCTCAATACAATTGAGGTTGAATGCAGATGTCCAAGAATCATGGTGGGAGTTCGGATCAGTCGTAGGTCTCCTGACCAGAATTCACCAGCTTCCTCGTATGCGGAGTTTGGGTCAAGAGACCATCAGCCAGCCCAGGTATCTCGCTCCATGCATGAATTGTGAGCCTCAGACATCTGAGTTTAGCCTTAGGGTGTGTTTACACCGGCCAATGGTGGCCATTAAAGATATAACCTGATTAGTGATCGGTTTGATCGTGCATTTAGATCAATGCGTTTGATGCGCATAGATTGATCGTTAAAATGATCACCCCGTGGGCACAAAATACCATTGTCCTAGACAGCACATGTCCTGTAAAACGGCTTTTCACCTGATAATTGGCTATCATTTTTGCTGACTTTTCATATGCTGAGTTTTCAGAGCATAAACTCTCCAATCAGAACAAGCGGTTTTGGAACTCGTGGCTTTTTTTGTAGAGTTTCTGCTCCAAAAAGGAAGCCAGATTAGAAGTCAGTGTGAACACACCTTAAAAGATGAAGCTATCCTACATAAAAGCGTTCAGATTCGGGACAGGTAACTGTCACTGTGGACACCTTTAATTCTTTTCTCAGGCATTTTCATCCACTCAGCCAATAAAGGTATTGCTTAAAGGGGTTGGCCACTTTATGATAATTTTCACATCTTGTTACTGACAGATTGGCGCAGATGATTTTCCTGGCCCTGCTGACGGAGGGACATGTAACTTGACATGTCCGTAAGCTGTTTCCATAGAAAAATATTATGTATGCGTTGGTTTCTCATGCGAAGCATTCTTTTTTAATAAGGGCAGCTGATGGACATGTAAGGAAACAGGCTCCTCAACCGATAGCCATGAAGTTTGTCTAGAGGAATTTACTAAATAAGGAGAAGCACTTTACAGGGAGCACATCTCCCCTGTTCTCCAAATAATAAAAGTGATTTCTACTATTTATCTCTTACTTGTGGAGGTTATCATGAAGTGGTCGCCCTCCATAGCCGCAGAGTTTAGATTAGAATAGTGGAACAATATGTGACTGTCATTGCTGGCACTGGCTAACACGGCCACATTTCTATTGAGGCAGCTTTGCTACATGCAAGCCAATGTTGACACGTGGCAATAATCTGAAATCCTCCGCTCAGCCTTATGTTCTATGAGGAATCTATAGCATGTCAAACACAAATATTATCCTGCCAAACCTTATGATAATGGAGGACCTTTGCACACCGAAAGCAAAAAAAAGTCTCCTTCTCCATCTGTCATGTCACCCAGCAATAAAGGGCTCTTCCATGATTTCAGTGTTATCACATCCATTTTATTACTGTCATATTTTAGGTGTTATCTTTAAACTCTTGTGGGAAGGGTGTGGATTGTATGTATCATACCTCATTTTCTCTAAGCATGACTGTATACTTTCACCTCAGATATGGGGGTGGGGTAGGAGAGGTTAATATATGCAGAGCAATTTGTTATCGCTCACCAGTATGTATTGATTTTTCTCCACTACTATTCTTGTCACCAGCATTTGAAGTAATAAATATATATAATAAAAACAAGTCTTTGTTATATAATGTTTATTTTTCTCTTTTTTTAATTCATGTTAATGGACCCATAGAGAAAGGTATATAGTTCCATTCAGTCTAATGGATCCAGAGAGATTTAAACGTATAGAATATACAGTGGGTACAGAAAGAATTCAGACCCCTTACTCCGACACTCATATTTAAGTCACATGCTGTCCATTTCCTTGTCATCCTCCTTGAGATGGTCCTACTCCTTCATTGGAGTTCAGCTGTGTTTAATTAAACTGATAGGACTTGATCTGTAAAGGCACACAGCTGTCTATATAAGACCTCACAGCTCACAGTGCATGTCAGACCAAATGAGAATCATGAGCTCAAAGGAACTGGCCAAGGAGCTCAGAGACAGAGTTGTGGCAAGAAACAGATCTGCATTGAAGGAAAAAAGACCGTAGCACTCACCGATCCAGGTGAAAAAGTCTGCTTTATTTAGCAGTCCATATTAAATCTTCATGCCCGGGAGGCTAGAGGGGGGAGTGAAGGGCACACTCCCCCCTCCAGTCTCCTTGCCATGAAGTTTTAATATGGATTGCTAAATAAAGCAGACTTTTTCACCTGGATCGGTGAGTGCTATGGTCTTTTTTCCTTCAATGTGGATCTACATATATTGTGTTTTCTGCACCAGCACCCGTGATCACGGGGTTCAGCAGTATGGATTTGACAGCCTTAAACCGGCAGCAGCATTGGCAGTGCCGACTAGCTTTTTCTTCACACGTTGATGACAAGATACAGATCTGACCAAGGTTAGAAAAGAATTTATGCAGTACTCAAGGTTCCTTAGAGCACAGCGGCCTCCATAATTCTTAAATATAAAAATTTTGGGACCACCAGAAGTCTTCCTAGACCTGGCCATCCAGCCAAACTGAGCAATCGTGGGAGAAGATCCTTGGTAAGAGAGGTAAAGAAGAACCCCAAGATCACTGTGATTGAGCTCCAGAGATGCAGTAGGGAGATGGGAGAAAGTTCCACAAAGTCAACTGTCACTGCAACCCTCCACCAGTCGGTTCTTTATGGCAGAGTGGCCCAATGAAAGCCTCTCTTCAGTGCCAGACATATGAAAGCCCACATATAGTTTGCTAAAAAACACATGAAGGATTCCCAGACTATGAGAAATAAGATTCTCTGGTCTGATGAGATGAAGATAGAACATTTTTGGTGATAATTTTAAGCAGTATGTGTGAAGAAAGCCAGGCACTGCTCATCAGCTGTCCAATACAATCCCAACAGTGAAACATGGTGGTGGCAGCATCATACTGTGGGGGTGTTTTTCAGGTGCAGGAAAAGGATGACTGGTTGAAATTGAAGGAAACATGAATGAGCAGGGACTCACCAGCACTGTAGGGACCCCTGGGGACAGGAACAGCCAGAAAGTACAGATGCACAGGACCTGAACGCTGAAGGTTAGCAAGCCGGCACAGGACCTACGATCATGTGACTGCAAGGGGGCGGGGCTTAGCGTCCTGCTTTCAGAGAAGATAGAAAACTCAGAGTCGGGCAAAACGGAGGTCATACACAGTACGGGCAAATGAGGTACAGGAGGGATAAACAGACGGGAGGTCAGACAAAGCCAAAGAGGGCGGTGCGGTACCAAAGGGACGAACAGAGAGCAGTCAAGTCACAAGCAGAGAGTCATACACGAGAGAGCGGTGCGGTACAAGAGGGGCAGGCAGAACTCGTAACAGGGACAGAACCGGATCACAACCAAACAAGCAACAAGTTATCAGGCACAAGGCACACGTATACAAGAGGTCAACTAACTCAGCCGAGGGTAGGAGTATAACTGACACCGGACCTAGGTCCAGTGAGCATTAAATAGCCGCCCTCTGCCAGAGAGAGGCAGAACAATTAACCCCCAGCCTGACCAGGATGGGCCAAAGCGAAACCTCATCCTGGATCATGACAGCAGCCAAGTATGGAGATATCCTGGATGAAAACCTCTTCCAGAGTGCTGTGGACCTCAGACTTGGCCAAAGGTTCACCTTCCAACAACACAATGACCTTAAGCACACAGCTAAAATAACAAAGGAGTGGCTTCAGAACAACTCTGTGACCATTCTTGACTGGCCCATCCAGAGCCCTGACCGAAACCCAATTGAGCATCTCTGGAGAGACCTGAAAATGGCTGTCCACCAACGTTCACCATCCAACCTGATGGAACTGGAGAGGATCTGCAAGGAAGAATGGCAGAGGATCCCCAAATCCAGGTGTGAAAAACTTGTTGCATGATTCCCAAGAAGAATCTTGGCTGTACTAGCTCAAAAGGGTGCTTCTACTCAATACTGAGGAAAGGGTCTGAATACTTATGACCATGTGATAATTCAGTTTTTCTTTTTTAATAAATTTGCAAAAATGTATACATTTCTGGGGGTTTCTTCAGTCAAGATGGGGTGCAGAACATTTAGTTTAAGATGGAGTTGTCCTAGTAGGAAACAATCCCTTTAAGCAGTGGACTCTTTATTAGCCCACGTGGCAACATTTCAGTTCCATATCAAAGAAATGTCCCGTTATTGATCCAAAACTTTGCCACTTAGGCTAATAAAGATTCCACCACTTTTTTACAATTAATCAGGGTGCTCTGTGTGTGTGTGTCTGTATATACAGTTGTGCTCAAAAATTTACATAGTCTGGATCCCAGAAACGCACTCAGCTTTTATGCACACACACTGATCACAAGCAAACAGGTCACAGGTGAGGATGTAACCATTCAAACCCATTTGTGTCAACTTCTGTGCATGTTATCAGGCCAAAATCACCAGGGTATGTGAATATTTGATCAGGGTCATTTGAATGTTTTGGGTTGTCATTATGATTTAAAAAGAGAAAACAGTAGTTTGACAATAAATGGCTTCACCCAACCACTAACCATGAGTGGAGAAAAAGTTTTTGTGTTCTCATTCATATTCTCTGAAAAAAGGCCAAGAAAGCAAAAATTCTCCCAGGATATGTAAACTTTTGAGCAAAACTGTGTATATATTTTATATATACCGTATATATATATATATATATATATATATATATATATATATATATATATATATATATACACACACACACACTCTCACACGTACATACATCATACACGGGGCCGCTTTTAGGCAAGGTGGGGCCCTAGGCAAAAGTTTAAAAAGGGCCCCAATTGCTAACATATCGCACATCACACAGAAGCATTTCAGCTGTATTTACATGCGCTGAGTTCAGGCCACTACACAAGTGTGTTCGACAATATTGAAGTACACTGTGTGCAGAATTATTAGGCAAGTTGTATTTGAGAGGACACTTTTTATTATTGAACAACAACTATGTTCTCAAGCAACCCAAAAGACTCATAAATATCAAAGCTTAATATTTTTGGAAGTTGGAATGGGTTTTTTTTAGACTTGGCTATCTTAGGAGGATATCTGTTTTTTTCAGGTAACTATAACTGTGCAGAATTATTACGCAACTTAATAAAAACCAAATATATACCCATCTCACTTGTTTATTTTCACCAGGTAAACCAATATAACAAGACACAATTTAGAAATAAACATTTCTGACATTCAAAAACAAAAAAAAAAAATCAGTGACCAATATAGCCACCTTTCTTTACGATGACACTCAAAAGCCTTCCATCCATAGATTCTGTCAGTTGCTTGATCTGTTTACGATCAACATTGCATGCAGCAGCCACCACAGCCTCCCAGACAATGTTCCGAGAGGTGTACTATTTTCTTTCCCTGTAGATCTCACATTTTATGAGGGACCACAGGTTCTCTATGGGGTTCAGATCAGGTGAACAAGGGGGCCATGTCATTATTCTTTCTTCTTTTAGACCTTTACTGGCCAGCCACGCTGTGGAGTATTTGGATGCATGTGATAGAGTATTGTCCTGCATGAAAATCATGTTTTTCTTGAACGATACCGACTTCTTCCTGTACCACTGCTTGAAGAAGGTGTCTTCCAGAAACTGGCAGTAGGTCTGGGAGTTGAGCTACACTCCATCCTCAACCTGAAAAGGTCCCACAAGTTCATCTTTGATGATACCAACCCATACCAGTACCCCATCTCCACCTTGCTGGCGTCTGAGTTGGAGTGGAGCTCTCTGCCCTTTACTGATCCAGCCTCGTTCCCATCCATCTGGCCCATCAAGAATCACTCTCATTTCATCAGTCCATAAAACCTTAGAAAAATCAGTCTTAAGATATTTCTTGGCCCAGTCTTGACGTTTTATCTTATGTTTCTTGTTCAAAGGTGGTCATTTTTCAGCCTTCCTTACCTTGGCCATGTCCCTGAGTATGGCACACCTTGTGCTTTTTGATACTCCAGTAACGTTGCAGCTCTGAAATATGGCAAAACTGGTGGCAAATGGCATCTTGGCAGCTTGACGCTTGATTTTCCTCAATTCATGGGCAGTTATTTTGCGTCTTTTTTTATCAACACGCTTCTTGCGACCCTGTTGGCTATTTGCCATGAAACGCTTGATTGTGCGGTGATCACGCTTCAAAAGTTTGGCAATTACAAGACTGCTGCATCCCTCTGCAAGACATCTCACAATTTTTGACTTTTCAGAGTCCGTCAAATCTTTCTTCTGACCCATTTTGCCAAAGGAAAGGAAGTTGCCTAATAATTAAGCACACCTTATATAGGGTGTTGATGTCATTAGACCATACCCCTCCTCATGACAGAGATGCAAATCACTGATTTACATAATTGGCAGTTGGCTTTCAAGCCTATACAGCTTGCAGTAGGACAACATGTATAAAAAGGATGATGTGATCAAAATACTCATTTGCCTAATAATTCTGCACACAGTGTTGTTCAACACTTGTTTCCCAGCCTCTTTACATCAACTGAGAAAGAATGATGGGGACAGAACAATCACTAATGGATCAATCTGTCCCCATACAGTATCATGTTATCAGCAGCATATCTACAGTTTACACTGGTGATGTGCTGCTGAGAACAATGATTTCTGTTCTGGCATAAACAATCCAGTCACTCAGTGAATATGTAGCATTTTGCTTGTTTAGTATAATACACCCCATAGGCCTCCATATATTATAATGTGCACCACAGTTCTCCATATTGTAAAATGTACACCTCATAGTCCTCCATATAATATACTGTGCCCCATAGTCCTCCATATAGTTTAATACACTCCCTATAGTCCTCCATATACTATAATACACTCCCTATAGTACTCCATAAATTAAAATACACTCCTCAGTCCTCCATATAGTATTGTAAACTTCCCATAGTCCTCCATATATTATAATACACTCCTCATAGTACTCCATTTATTAAAATACATGCCTCAGTCCTCCATATAGTATAAAACACTGCTCAGTCATCCATATAGTATAATACACTGCTCAGTCCTCCATATAGTATAATACACTCTTCAGAGTCCTCCATATATTATAATACACTCCTCATAGTCCTCAATATATATTAAAATACACTCCTCAATCCTCCATATATTAAAATACACTCCTCAGTCCTCCATATAGTATAACACACTCCTCATAGTCCTCAATATATATTAAAATACACTCCTCAGTCCTCCATATATTAAAATACACTCCTCAGTCCTCAATATAGTATAATACACTCCTCATAGTCCTCCATACATTAAAATACACTTCTCAGTCCTTCATATAGTATAATACACTCCTTATAGTGCTCCATATAGTATAATGCCCCGCCATAGTCATTCATGTTGTACAATTCACTTCCCATAGTATAATGCACCCCATAGTTCTTCATATAGTATAATGTATTCTCCATAGTCCTTGATATAGTAAAATGCAGCCACCCCATAGAGCATAATGCAGCCACCCCACAGAATATAATGTCGCGCCCTCAGGAGTATAATGCAGCCACACCATACAATATAATGTAACCCCCCCATAGAATATAATGCAGCCCCCCTCATATAGTATAATGCAGCCCCTCCATAGAATATATGGTAGCCACCTCATATAGTATAATGCAGCCCCCATAGAATATAATGCAGCCCCATTATAAAGTATAATGTAGCCCCCCCATACAATATTGTGAAATACAGTACAGGACATCTTGTTCTCCAGAACGCCATTTTGTTGTTTTGAGATAAATTCTGTAACTGCAGTGGGGGCAGTGGGGGATGTGGGGGGGCGGTGGTGGGAGGGGGAGCTGGAACAGCTGCGGCTGCTCTCTTGTTTTTCTGCTTTCACTGCTGATACAGAGCGGGTTAAATTCTTCTGAAAACTTTTTACTACTTTTAATGCATCGTCCGGAGTGGAATTCTCGATGTCAGGTCTAACTGACATTATCGCCTCTTGCAATTCAGGTTTAAGGCAGGACATCAAAGCTGCCACAAAAAGGTGTGTATGGGCTTTATTATACAATGAGAATCCCAGATCTTTAAATACCACCATAAGATGCCCAAAGAACTTCTCGGCAGTCTCCCCCTTGTCCTGTGTGACATCTGTGAGAGAGGTAGCTTGATCCGCTAGTCTATCTTGTGCCCAAACCTTTTAAGCATTGCAGAAATCGACACCACTCTCATGGGTTCCCCATCCAGGTTCACATCAATAACAAATACCCCTCCCCAGCTTACTCGAAGTATGTGTAATAAATCTCTTTGGGGAGTGGAATAAATCTCTCGATTTGCTACCATTTGCCTGTAGAAGGCCATGGGGGAAGTCTCTGGATCTGGTAATTGATTGCAAAGGGTGTCTATTTGGGATGGGGTAAAGGGGGTATAATTTGGGGTGTCAGGAGTGGTTTCCACATTATCCTCTTTAAATTCGGATATTACTGACTCGGGGGTGGGAGGAGGAGGAGGTGGAGGTAGTACGGGCACAAGAGGCAACTGCTGCGGAAGCAGGGCAGGAGGCTCTGTTACAGTTAGAGATTGTATTGCCTGATGGGCCGTTAGGCGGCTGTCGAGGACAAATCAGACCTCCTCCAATTTTATGGGTTTTTCCTGTATACACCACTCTATTGCTGATACTATGATTATAGCGGCATCCTTCCTGGAATATTGAAAGTTACCGGCTGAGATTAATGGTATGGCCTCTATATGTTGAGGCATCGTACCAGGGCGGACAGAGGAGGCATACAGGATTGCGTTCTGGACAGCCTCAGTAAGCAATTGTTGGGACCTAGGAATGTTGGTAGGATTATATCGTGGTCCCACTGCATGTATTACATATTGACACGGCAGCTGTCCTGCTCTGGTTGCTGCGACCTGTCCTGTATCTACCTGGCCATATGTTTGTATATACGAATCAGATTCTTCCTGTATCATGGGTCCGCCTTTCTGTGAAATTGTTGTGGCCAGTCCTCCAGCATGGTGGAGTTGATTATTCACGGCATTTACTATGGCCCCAACGTGCTGCTTCGTGAGATCCCCTGTCCCTATCCTAAAGAGTACATCATAACAGTGGGGTCCAGGAATAACATTAGAATATATTCCCTGGAAATCTTCTATCTCCTCTGTGTATCCTGTCTCTGGCCGAGTGACTAAAGTAGGAGGGGGTGGATACTCATAACCCCTAGCAATACTAGGCATAGCAGGGACTGGTGCTGGCGGTGGCTGATAGGTGCCATCAGCGCTTAACAAGGGAAAGGTGGGGGGTGCGACTCCGGGTCTCCTTGCGCCACAATTGTAACAGACCTCTCTCCACTGAGGATTAGTAACTCCGCATACAGCACAAATCCACCCGGCAGGATCATGGGGCGCACTGAGTTTTGGCAGTCCAGGATATATTGGAGCCCTGGGGTTAAGCACAGAGCTTACAGTTGGGAGGAGATACTTGATTTCCTGGGGAGGGACCTTATCATCTAGCAGGGAGACCCCTTGTTCCAGATAATCATTTTTAACTGTTTGTCTTCCTGACACATTAGTCTCAATCACTTTCTCGCACCACAGTCACTTTCTTGCACCACAAAACATCCAGTCCTTGTCATAATAATAGACAATTTTCCATCTTCAACATAGCAGTAACAGAATCAATCAGAATTCACTTCCTCTGTTCTTCCTAACACCTTCATCACACAATTCATGTGCCATGCCACGGAATTCTTATTTTTCTTCCACGGAAACATGATTCTCTCCCTTAGAGCTAAATATCCTTACTTCAGTTGTGCACAGTACTGGAGCGGCCGTTCAGTCTGTTCCACTGGGTCTATCCCCCTCTGGGATGCCCAAAATTCCAACGTGGCACTCAGTGAAAGGAGGAGGGTGTCTTAGACTATCCCTCCGGACACCTCTTGCTATATATATTTATATATATTCCTGAGTTACGTATCCTACCCAATCTTCGATCACCTCACCACGCCTGATACTAACAGTGATCAGTATTTCAGGATATTTTGACTATAAAGAGAGCCACAATCACTGGTCAATCCGGGGTGTCTGTCGCTTATGAGGTACAGTTCGAAGACTGGGCCCCCAACAGGACTGCACCTCTATATGATTCCACCCAAGAATCACCCCATCATCAAGGACAAACCTCAGATCCTCTTTGCAGCAACAAACACAGGAGAAACCACACCAAACGGTCAGTCTGAACAGTATAACTGCCAATTTACCGTGGTTGTCATGGGGGATGATCAGTCCCAATTTTCCAGTGCCTGTGTCCGGTCGGAGGGTCCTTTGTCTTGTTGTCCTCTGGGGGCAGCGGCGTCCCAGTTTGAGGACCCCACGTTGGGCAGCCAGCTGTCGAGGGAGCTATTGAGGGAGGATCTGAAGTGACCCTTCATGGTTGACCAAGTGATTTCCAAATTAATCCACAGGGCGTTGCAAGCAACTGAGAATGACCAGACGGAGACGAGTGTCTCTGTATGGGAGGATCAAGGCAGATCGCTAACCCCGTTTATAATGTCACCTCTTTTATAGTATTTTGCTTAATTATGCAAAGTACACAGCTACCAATAGCATCGTCGTAACACATTTACTTTATAAGCCAATAGTATTGCAAAAAACGGAAACTACATATATATCCCTAGTTACGTGACGTAGAAAGGAGTAAAATAGCACATTCTTCAGCTCATATCTTATGCAGGCTGGAACAATCTGGTTTCATAACAACCGCGAACTTGACCCTAGTTAAGTTACAGAATTTATCTCAAAACAACAAGGTCTAAGCATTACAAGGTCTCCTCCTGTAATTGTCAGTGTTGTCATCCTTTTTGGGGAGAGCTGTGCAATCCGTGAGGTAGGCTGCAATAAGTGCAGGAGAACCAGTAATTCTTATATATTTGTAAATGTCACAAAATCATGTTCAAACTCACTCAAGTAAAGATAACAAGATCAGCAGGCCCAGACTGGCAATCTGCCAAGGCGGGCAGATACCAGCTGGGCCGGTGGACCTTTAAAACTTCTGACTAGGCCCTGTGTGCACACGCTCTCTCACTGCACGCGCTGACAAGGGCTGCAGCGGCCCATGTCAGTGTGTGAACGCAGCCCTTGTTCATGCTTGCGTGCACTGCTGTGGCCCTTGTCAGCGTGGCTAAATAGGAGAGTACGCACACAGGGCCTAGTCAGTAGTTTGAAAAGGCCACCGTGGCACGCACAGGATGCCAATACCCTTGTCAGAAGTTCGGTATGCTCTCCTCACCAATCCCCGGCATCTGCTCCTCAGCAACTCCGACGCTGGCTGGACAGATGACCCATCTCATCTCTTCATCCTCCCCCCATCTGAGGTGAGTATCAAGATTAAAGCTTTTTTATGTATATACAGCATTTGTAGTTTGAACTATATAATGTACAGTATATTGACTGCTGTATATACAATATATAGGTGATATGGCTGTATATAATCACTGTGTCACCTATATAATGCATGTACAGCAGTATATATACATTATATGGGTGGTACTGCAACTGCTGTTTATATACGTTATATAGGTGATACAACTGTATGTATACTACGACTATACACTGCAATCACAGTATCACCCATATAATGTATAAAGACTGCTGTATATATAATATATAAGTGATACCGCTACTGCTGTATATAATTGCAGTATCAACTATATAGCGTATGTACAGCAGTTTATATATGTTATATAGGTGATACTGCGACTACTGTGTATATACTTTAAATAGGTGGTCCCGCTGTTCATATTGTAGTGTAGTGACCACTGTGTCCGCTAGGGGGCGGTGTGTGGATGTCCCAGGAGAGTGGATGAATGGCAGAATACTGAATGACCGTTATGTATCTCAAGGTGGGTGGCCTTGAGATGGAGACTTATGTGTGTAGTGATCAGCAGTGATACTGCTAAAGTGCTGGTTCAATGTGTCAGGGACTAGTTACCTACAAATCCACCCAGGGGGTGGGTAAGAACGCTATTGCAAAGGATGTGTGAATGGTTCAGGGACCTGTGGTGAGGTCATAGCAATGTGACCCGGTGGGCGTGGCTACGGACCATATAAGGTGGCCAGGGTAGGTCACATGAGGTGAATGCAGGGACCTGGTTGGTCCGTTTTGGAAGGCCCCATCTGGGAGAGATGGGGGTTGTCTTCCTGACAGCAAGGAACGCTGTGTTGAATGGCTGCACGTGCCTGATGATTTCCTGGAGGGAATGGATGTCTGCAGCATGATAAAGGAGCCATGAGGAAACCCTGACGTGAGTGAGATAACTGAGGCTGAAGAGCCTGTGTATGCCCAACCTGTGTGACCACAGGGATTACAGAGCTGAACTCTGTCATGGACGCTATGCTGATATTATGAAGTTTATGTTGCTGCTGTGGGTTTATGATGCTAAATAAACCGCATGGACTATGATTGTTTATGGAAAACCCATGCCGGAATTGGTTTTGTGGTGGCTAAGCGAGTATCCCCTACTTGAATAACAGCGCTACCTCACAATTGGTGGAGAATGTATGGGCAGTATTGTAGCCTTGTTGCTAGGAGCAACGGAAGAGGACTGCAAAATTTCGGTTGCTAAGGGCAACGGTTTCCAAAGGTACATGTCGCAGTGCTGGCAACGCTGAGCCGGGAGAGCCGGTCAATGGAAAAGACTTATAGGACACCTCTGCGGTAGAGGGGTCCGAGAACCTGTGCAGCCAGCAGGTGACGGTCGTGAAAGCCGTGTTGTACTGACCGGTGGTCAGTGAGAAAGAGACTGGTGATTGCTAGGGTGCCTCTGCGGAAAAGAGGTACCAGAGGACCTGTGTGGCTGACACAGGTAACGGACAGGTGTTCGTGTTGTACTGACCTTTCAGTGGGAAAGACTGTGTACCTGGAGGGTTCATTGAGCAAGGTCCTGGAGGGTCAGTGTTGGGAGGTTCTGGGAGAAGAATTGGATCCCTGGAGCACATAGTATGACCTTGGACCTGGTGAGGCATAAGTGTTGGGCAGTCTCAGGAGGAGACGGATGTCCTGAAGAGCACCCACTGAGCCCCTGGACCTGGTGAGGCCGGTCTGTTGGGAAATCCTGGGAGGAGGGTTGGCTCCCTGAATAGCACCCGGTGTGCCCTGTGTGTTGGACGGTCTCAGGCGGAGACGGAACGTCCTGAATAGCACACAGACAGGACACGTGAGTTTTGTGTGGTGTGTTTATTTTTCTTTTCTCAACTCAGTCTGCAGTGGCTCAGTGGGAGTCAAGAAGGTGACAAGCGGCTTCCTGTAACTCGGTGGGGTTACGAAGGGGACAAGCGGCTTCCGGTAACTCGGCGGGGTTACGAAGGTGACACCAGCAGCTGTGTGTGAACGGCAGCCGGTGGTGTTGAAGATCGGTGACAGCAAGAGCTGTGGTGGTGCCAACAAGGACTTGTGTGGTATCGTAAGAGACATAAACTGTGTGGTGTGAGCTGTGGTCTGAGAAGACCGGTATAACGGACATCGGGAAATCCCAAAAGGGGGCGGTGGCCCAAATCGGGGTGGTAGCCCAAAAGGGGGTGGAGTCCCAGAGGGGGGCGGTGACCCAAATTGAGATGGTAACCCAAATCGGGAGATGGTAGCCCAAAAAGGGGTGGAGTCCCAGAGGGAGGCGGTGGCCCAAATTGGGATTGTGGTCCAGAAAGGGGCCGATTTTGCAAAAGGGGCAGCACTGGGTACCTCAGTGGGTATGTCTGGGGAACCGCAGTGTGGGTATGTCTTTTGAGGAGTGCGGCATGTATTTTCCGGATGACGGCCACAGGTGTGTACCGTGATGCTGCACTGGGAAGGAGTCTCTGGTAGTCTGGACTCAAAGTGGCAGGTGACTTTGAGAAGAACTCCTCTCGTTTTATCTCTGACCGAGAAAAACGCCAGGGTTCGCTGTAAACACAGGGTCACGGTGAACTATGCCGTAGACAGAGTAATGTTTGAGGGGACCAAAGGTGTGAGAGCCAAGGGGGCGGGATATCACAGGACTTAGTCTATGCCTTGGAGAGGGGCCGGGACTTTGTTTTGTTTGATGACGTATGGTCGGACGAGGGAGACGTTTTGACTGTGGGGCCAGCAGACACTGAGACAGTGACGCCTCTCAAAGTGGACAGGTCAGAGGTAGAACTGACTGGAAGAAGAGGTACATCTGCCCAACGTACGGACCTGACGTCTCGTGACATGACGTATGGTGGGCTGGGAGATGAGACGACTGGACTAGACACATTGGTGGACGGTAACTCGAGGGTTCACTCGGCGGACGGGACTGACCCAGTTGTACCCTTTGACAATATAATTAAAGAGGTAGTAGTGCAACATGTGCTGGCCAAAAGAGAACAAGATCATGAGATACAGTTAATAAAGGAGACAGTGGAAGGACATCTCGAACGAGAAAGAGTCCTGAGACAAATGGCCGAGAACAGGGTCGAGGAGCTTGAGAAAGAAGTCTTGGAGCTCAAAGAAACTGTAAGAGGTTTTCTGCGGGAGCAAAGAACAGAAGAAGACAGTCACCCGGTCGGGTCAACTGTGGTGAGGGAAGTGTCCATGGTAAAGCCAGAGCCTTCTGTCCAGGAAGAGTGCAAGATCAGGACCTTTAAGTCTGTGATTGATGTACCAGAAGACATGCAAGAAGCCTATGTTGAGGAAGGTGTGCATGAGGCTTTCAAAGAGGCGGTCAAAGCGTGTAAGGTGAACTGGGCACCTGAGACTCGGCAGTTGGTGATATCAGCCAGAGAAGATACATCAAACTGAGTAGTTGTCCTGAAAGAAATGCATCTGTAATGTCTTCACGCCAAACAGCTGGTTAGGCGGAGTAATATGAAAGCTGCTCGATGCCTAGAGTTAGCAAGAGAGGCTATGGATCGGCTAGGTTTGCGGAAAGATGTGATTCCGGTTCCCAAAGGTCTGATTGGGAGAAACATTGGAAGATTCGGGAAGATAATGCAAGACCTTATGAATATCTCCGGTGTGGTGAGGGTGAGGATCCCTCCTAATGATGAAGACCAGATATCCAGTGAAGAGGGTAGGATTCCCGAACTGGTGGTTGGCTCCGTGGAAAGCCTGAGAAACTTTCAGATGCTCTTGGAGTATCGAGTGGGGTACCTGCAAGAGATTGAACAGTTGAGGCTGGACCGTCGGCTGATCAATAAAGAGGTATGGAACACCAGGTGGCGGCCGCCTTCAACCCAAGATGTAAGGACCCGAAGGGTTCCTCCAAGAAGTGACATGGCAGATGGCCGAAGAATGTCAGCAAGTGGTAGTTCGACTGGCAGGACGAAGTTGAAAGACCGTAGTTCCTGTGAGGCGCTGAATGAGTCAGACTCAGGCCAGACACTAGGCTTAACTAAGACTTATGACCGTACTGACCGGGGGACCTGGTCGGGGAACGGAACAAACAGGGAGAGGAATGTGGTGACTAAACAGTGTCTGATGACACAGACAGACTGTGACTGGAGGGCCAAAGATCAAGGCCGATATTCTGACCGCTGGGGGTGGGGGAGGCCTAACGTAGAGATGAGGCCGTATGAAAGATGGAGACGGTTCTCTCGACCAGTGGGGCAAGGTGTAATGAGTGCCCGGTCTCGAGATCCTGGTGTAATGTTGTGTGTTCAACCCCACAACTTTGAACAGAGGGGTGAGGTATGTGGTGTAGTGACCACTGTGTCCGCTAGGGGGCGCTGTGTGGATGTCCCAGGAGAGTGGATGAATGGCAGAATACTGAATGACAGTTATTTATCTCAAGGTGGGTGGCCTTGAGATGGAGATTTATGTGTGTGGTGATCAGCAGTGATACTGCTGAGGTGCTGGTTCAATGTGTCAGGGACCAGTTACCTACAAATCCACCCAGGGGGTGGGTAAGAACGCTATTGTAAAGGATGTGTGAATGGTTTAAGGACCTGTGGTGAGGTCATAGCCATGTGACCTGGTGGGCGTGGCTACGGACCATATAAGGTGGCCAGAGTAGGTCACATGAGGTGAATGCAGGGACCTGGTTGGTCCGTTTTGGAAGGCCCCGTCTGGGAGAGATGGGGGCTGTCTTCCTGACAGCAAGGAACGCTGTGTTGAATGGCTGCATGTGCCTGATGATTCCCTGGAGGGAATGGATGTCTGCAGCATGATAAAGGAACCATGAGGAAACCCTGACGTGGGTGAGATAACTGAGGCTGAAGAGCCTGTGTAAGCAGAACCTGTGTGACCACAGGGATTACAGAGCTGAACTCTGTCATGGACGCTATGCTGATATTATGAAGTTTATGTTGCTGATGTGGGTTTATGATGCTAAATAAACCGCATGGACTATGATTGTTTATGGAAAACCCATGCCGGATCTGGTTTTGTGGCGGCTAAGCGAGTATCCCCTTCCTGAATAACAGCGCTACCTCACAATATATACTGCGACTATACACAGCAATCACAGTATCATCTATTTATTGTATATACAGAATATGCAGTTTGACCTGTCTAATGTATATTGACTGCTGTATATACAATATATAGGTGATACTTCTAGTGCTGTATATACAATATATGTGATACTGTGATTATACACAGCAGCAGCAGTATCACCTAAATAATGTATATACATAAGTCTATATACATTATATAGGTGAAGCTGTGACTGCGGTATGTACGTTATATAGGTTATACCGCTGTGTGTGTGTGTATGTGTATGTGTGTGTATATATATATATATATATATATATATATATATATATATATATATACATATACACATACACCCACACTGCGGCTATACACAGAGATAGACTGCTAAATATACAATACAGAAGTGATACTGCTACTATATAATGTTTGTACAGCAGTCTATCTACATTATATAGGTTATACTATGCCTTCTGTATATACGTAATATAGGTTATACTGCTGTTTTTTAATATATACACAGTTTTGCACAGTATATAGTGTGGAGTTGTGTGTGTTTATAATTGATTCTAGCATATATTTTGGAGCTGGGTACACTTCTGTCATGTATACATCGTGTAATTCTCAGCATCTACTCTTATTATGTGGGTGTATGTGTGTTTGTTTCTATCTATGTTTATGTGAGAGTATGTATGTGTGTGTGAGAATACGTGAGTATGTATGTGTATGTATGTATGTGTGAGTATGTGTGAGTATGTGTGTGTGTATGTGAGAATATATGTATGGGAGTATGTATGATCAGGGCCGGCATTAGCGGCAGGCAGACCAGGCAGCTGCCTAGGGCCCCCGCTCCCCCTGGGCCCCCAGCCAGTGACGTGCCGCTAACAGCGGCACATCATGCAGCTGCTATGGAGCCCGTGAGTCAGGGGGCCCTCCTGCCGCTAGCACCAACTCCACCGCCGCATTCAACTATGCCGGTGTCTGACGCCGGTACAGTTCAAAGCAATGATGGAGGAGAGGACGTCGTCAGATGACTCTCTCGCTCCAATCATTCCCCTCTACCTCTGACACTGCGGGTGCGTGATTACGTCACTTCATCGCGCACCCACTTTGTGCCGCCGCTGAGACCGGAGTCGAACCTGGAGCAGTGCGGGGCACGAGAAGAGGTGAAGATTGTGTTTTGTTTTTGTTTTTTTTAAATATATCAGTGAGTGAGTACTGGACTATGGGGCCATTCTCGGGAGGGCTGTATTCCATGGGTGGCTACATTATATTCTTTGGGGGAGGGCTGTATTATATTCCATGAGGGAGGATTGCATCATAATCTTTGATGGGGCTACATTAAATTAAATTCTATGGAGAGGTTGGCTTTATTATATTCTAAGAGGGAGGATTACATCATACTCTTTGATGGGGTTACATTATATTCTATAGGCAGGTGGGCTGTGTTATATTCATAGGAACCTGTCCAATTAATCATTTTGCAACAAAAATGTACACTATTCACAAATAGTTAGGGATATTTGACTTTTGGGCACAATTTATGGAAAATGTAAAAAGTTCACGCTACAGTGATATTTTATCACGAAAGTAGGGCATTTAAGTAAAAGCATGCAATGGTGATTTCCTCATCTCAAACAATTTATTGAAACAGAAGCCAACAATGGTAGGTATACCTTAACAAAAAATATCACTGTCTCAATAACTTATCACGTGGCCTTGAGCATCAATTACAGATTGACAACAATGTCTCATGCTGTTCACAAGTCCATTCATTGTCTGCTGAGGCATGGCATCCCAGTGATCTTGAAGGGAGACCCTTAGGTCATTGAGGTTCTGGGGTACAGAGTTATGAGCCTCTACACCGCGATTCATGTCTGGAGAAAGGGCAAGCCAATCAATTTGAGGTACCCAAATTTCCAGCAGCAGTTCTCTAATGATGCAACCTTGATCAGCTGGAGCATTGTTGTCCAGGAAGATGAAATTAGGCCTGTGTTTTTCATGCAGACGGATAATGACTGGATCAATGATGTTATTCAAGTATTATTAGGGGATTGTCACGGTACCATTCACAAAGTGTAGGGCAGTTGTATATTGATTAGACACACCTATCCACACTAACACCACCACCACAGGCTTGTCTGGTGATAAGGAGCTCTCCTTGACTTCTCCAACATCGTTGTCAGCCATCATTTCTACTCAGCGTGAATGGGCTTTAATCAGTGAACAGCAGTGAGGCTCACTGGTCCCTCGTCCAGCGAATATGCTCCCTGGCCCTTACAAGATGAGGTTGCCTGTGCCTGGTGGTGTGGTCAGGTACCCTTGCAGGTCATCTAGCAATTCAGACCACACTGATATAAATGGTTTTGAATGGTCTAACATGACACTTGGGTGCCCCTCACCTACCTTAAATGTGCCTGGAGTTGTGTGGCATTCATTACTCAGTTTCAAAGGGCATTGCTCACAATGAAACGGTCATCAGTGTGTGATGTGGACAAAAGATGTCCACTTCTCTGTCTTTCTGTGACTCTTCCAGTCTCAATCTATTGCTGTTGGATTCTGCTGTTGACTATGTGACACTCTAAGCTCAGTGGCCACTTCTGTCTGAGAACATCCTGCTTGAAGACTCACAATGGCGAGGTACTGTAGATCAATTGTTAGGTGTCGTCCTGGTCTCATGTTAAAATGTGAATCGCACGATGTGAGGGACTGTTTAAATACCAATTCTATTTGAACCCCAAAATTCATTGGCCTATTCATGGATCAATCACTTTTGCCATTAAGCTACTTTTTAGAGAACAGCAAGTTGTGCACAAAGTACTGAAACATTGAAAAGTTGGACATGTGAATTCAAAAGTTTAAAGAAAGTCACATTAAGTTAATATGGAAAGATAGAGTGCATTTTAGGATAATCCTGAAATTTCACCCATAAGCCAAATATCCCTAACTTTTTGTGAGTAAGTACATGTCTCATTCTGAATCGCTATGGAGTTTCAGAAGAAGCATAATTTAAGATGGAACCTGAGGACAAGGTGACTACTCACAGATGTATGTCCCTGCTGGCTTCTCCCGGCTCCACTCAGCTAGATAGACAGGTCTCTCCCTATGCAAAGATCGGTAGAGACCTATTAATCATCAGAGAAAGGCAAGGAGAAATTAGAAATGACATACCTCTGTGAAAAGTCATCCTAGTCACTTTGTCCAGAGCTGCTGTATAAAATTGTTTTGGTTTGCATTTCAGAGTGAAACACATACAGAGTGAGCTATTTCAAGTGTTTATTTTTGTTAATGTTGATGATTAAGGCTTACCGCCAATGAAAACCCAAAAGTCATTATCTCAATAAATTAGAATAATTAACAAAAAAACACCTGCAAATGCTTCCTAAGTGTTTATAAAGGTCCTTTATTCTGTTTCAGTAGGCTCCACATTCATGGGGAAGACTGCTGACTTGATAGATGCCCATAAGGCAGTAATTACGAATATGCAAATAAAGTCCGTGGAGCCTCATTTAAGAGTCTCAAACACTCTTAAATGAGGCTCCATGGACTTTATTTGCATATTCGTATTTCCCAGGGAGCATTGCACCTAGGATTTCACTGACTGAGCGCCTTTGCCGGCTGCTGCAGTGTTTTCTTTGACTGGTCTCCCTGAGGTCAGTGATTGTTTCGTGATGTTGGTCTACTAGGCATTGCTCCCACCTAGCCAGAATCCTACTCCACACTGATGAGGTGCGGAGTTTCCTGAATACCTTGAGTGTTGTCTCTTGGCCTTCCGGCATCGCCACTTCGGTGGCTTAAGCCGGTCGCTGCTTTTGGGAGATAGCCAGGAGGTTTCGGGGAGGAGACCCTTGGAGTTGTGGACGATGGGAGTCCGACTTCAATTCTCTGGGACCGGTGATAGCCGGGTCAAAAATGGATTCAGGATTGACATCGCTGAAGATAAGAAGTTGCATTTTTCCCTGGGATATTTGGTCAACATGGTGTTTTATGACATCCTGAAGATTCGGAAGTCCGATATAATATGCCTGCAGGAGTTTAGGAGAGAAGGCAGGTATGTACTGGTGCTATCTTCTATGGCGGCTTGCCAGAATTTGTTTACTGCCCTGAAAAATGGAGTGGCAAATCCTTTGCTGGAAGGTCTTACCTTTACTGTGCTGTACTCTAAGGGAGATATCCCACTTGTAGTTTTCATGCACAACCCTTTTGTTTCCCTGGAGGACATTGCTTTATTTTTCAAAAAACATTGCATTTATGTTCAGTACTTCCACAGGGTCCTGAATGGAGAAGGGCCCTGGACTGGGAAGTACAAATTTTTTGTGAGATTTAGGATGGATCCCCAAGGCCCAGGAGGCATCCATTACCCCCCTCTTAATTTTTCAGTTGGGAAAAATACTGTTTTTTTTGTTCTTTCCAGATGCCCCGATGTATTGCAGGAGGTATAAAAATTTCGGGCATACCCAGGATAGTTGCAAGGAGATGCCAACTTGCAGGAATTGCAATGCTTCTGGCCATATGGCAAAAGACTGCACAAATCCTGCTATGTGTAATGCTTGTGGTGAGGAGGGCCATAAGTATCGGGACTGTAAGGCCAGGATCAGTCCTAGGTCTTACGCTGAGGTCTCAGGTGGGGCAGCTGCACCCCCTGCTGCTGTTGTTGACATTCCACAGGTTTCAGACCCGGAACTTATTGAGGAACCTGAAATCATGGATGCACATGAGGAGGCCCTGCCCCAAATGGAGTCTCCCAGCCCAGAGGTGGCAGTTTTGGAAGCTACTGATGTTGAATGTGAGCTCCCTCTTCAGTCTGATGTCTGTGGGGTTGGGGAGTTGGAGAGTACTCTTGGCAATACCCCCAGTGTATCTTGGTTTGCTACTGAGGAGGAGTTGGCCAGTTGTGGAGATCAAGGTGACTTCACTCTTGCGAGGTCCTCTGAGGATAAGGAGCCTGAAAATTCCTGTAAGAAGCCCAGAACGGATTGGGCAGACCCCGGTGAAGTTGGTTTAAGGCCGGTGAGTGAACGTAGTTACCATCAGAATGTCTTCTCTCCTGACACCAATGCTTTTTTAGGCATTCCCGCAGACGTAAACAGATTCAAGGAGTTGCAGTTCCAGATGGAAGACGAAAACGGCTGAAGAGGAAGTGGCGTGTTTGTCGTCATGTAAATAACACAGTCATGTTATGGCTCCCCAAGCTGGTTGGGGCATCGCGTCCCTGAATGTCAGGCAAATTAGATCCAAATTCAGGGGGGCAATCGTTCTAGATTATATTAAACAGATGAATGCTCACATCTTTTGTCTTCAGGAATGTGGGATTGTGGACGCTCCAAGCGATAAGGACTGGCCTTACGGACAGCATGCATGGTCTGGCTCATGTGTTAATAGGAATGATGGGGTAGGGATATTAATGGGTAACAGGGAGATTAGTTTAGATAGCTACACGGTGGTAGAGGTGGGTAGATGTATAATTGCACATGTTAGCTATAGGGGGTGGCGGGCTAGAATTACTAATGTGTACTGTCCATCAGGACACGACAGGAAAAAGGAGCGTCTGGCTCTTTTGGAAAAATTAAGTTTGTTTCTTCCGGGCAAAATGCCTACAGTTTTAGTTGGAGACTTTAATTACACCACAGAAGGGAATTGTGACATAACTGGATAACTTTTTACCAATCTTATTTCTGATTTTTCCCTTCTAGATGCTGCTGCTCTGAAATTTGGCATCCCACCACCGCCAACTTACCATGCTGATAGGGGTGGTATTGCATCCAGGATAGATAAAATGTTGTTTTCCAAAAATATGTTGTGTATGAATTTTGAACAAAATGCTGTACCTTTTTCTGATCATGAGTGTTTGAGAGGTGTGTTTAGTGCGATTGATGACCGTGTGTATGGGGGTGGGGTTTGGAAGCTGAATGTAAGATTGTTAGAAGATGAGGATGTGATGAATGAATTAAAAATAAAGTATAAAGAGTGGAGAGTATATAAGAGGGATTTTGCGTGTGTACTGGAATGGTGGGACTGGGTTAAGGTGTGTTGCAAAAAATTCTTCAAAAAGAGGGGCTATAAAAAAGCTGCTATTTATCGGAGTAGATTTAATGATTTAAACAGGCGCTTAGACTGGTTAAGGAAGTGTGGAGAAAGTGGCATGGATGTGCCTGATCTGCTGGCTGAGACAAAGAGTGAATTAACGAGTGTTATGGATGAAAAAAGGAAAGAAATCATCTATCGCACCAAAATAGAACATCTTGAGAAAGATGAAAAGTGCACGAGGTTCTTTTTTAAGAAAATGAATGGGAGAAAGGCTGATATGGATAAAATCCTGGATAGGAATGGTTTGTGTGTGTCAGGTGACAATGTGATAAAGGAGGTGAATAGGTTCTATAGCAAGTTATATGATAAAAAATGGATTGATTCTGGTCTTGTTTCAGAAGTGCTGAATGGGTTAGAGAACAAGTTGGATAGTGGAGAATGTGATGTTTTGAATGAGGATGTAATTATGGAAGAAGTAGAAAATGTGATGAAGAGTGCTAAAAAGAATAATACTCCAGGTAAAGACCGATTGCCGGTAGAATTTTATGTGAAGGCGTGGGATTTTCTGGGTGCTGATTTGACTGAGATATGTCAGTATATGTGGGAGAGTGGTAAGTTGTGTGAATCAATGAAAGAGGGGGTGGTTGTGCTTGTGCATAAGAAAGGTGAGAGAAAGTGTTTAGAGAATTGGAGACCTATAACATTGCTGAACGCAGATTACAACATCTATAGCAAATTGTTGGCGAATCGTATGCGTGTGGTGATTGGTAGTGCTGTGGATGAGGATCAAGTGTGTGCTGTGCCTGGAAGAAGTATGAGTGATAACTTATTGTTATTAAGGGATTTGATTGGAGACTGCATGGGAAGGAAACGGAAGTGTATGGTTCTGTCAATTGATTTTGAGAAAGCGTTTGATAGGGTCTCGCATGTGTTTTTGTTTAAAGTTCTGGATAGAATGGGATTTCCTCAAAAATTTGTGAATGGGATAATGTCTTTGTATGATTGTGTGTCAAGTGAGTTTCTTGTTAATGGGTGGTTGAGTGAGAAAGTGAATATTAAGTCTGGTGTAAGGCAGGGGTGTCCCATGTCCCCTGTCTTGTTTGTATGTGTGATTGAACCTTTGTTGTGCTTGGTGAGACGTGATAAAATGATGCGAGGTTTGTTGGTACCTGGGAGTGGTGGGAAGCATGTGAAAGTTCTTGGATATATGGATGATGTTGTGGCTGTGAGTGAAAGTGTTGTGTCTATGAGTAGGGTTAAGTTGCTTCTGGAGTTTTTCTGTGGTGCATCTGGCTTTAGAGTGAATTGGAATAAATGTAGTTTTAAATGTTTTGGGGATGACAGGGTTAAAATGGAGGGGGTAAAGTGTGAGGAGGGTGCTATCAAAGTGCTGGGAGTATCTATAATAATAAATGCCCTAACCAGCTTCCGGTTGTAACAACTTCCGTCCAGTTGTAACCGGTGACGTCACCACACACACGCACATGTTAACCCTCAACACACCACACTGCCTCAACACACACTCCTCTCACCTTTCACCTCCACTCATGTCCACTCACTCTTTCACTCCACATACGTTCCTTTCTCTCACTCCGTTTCTCATACTCACACCGTCATCGTCGCTGCCCCAACATCTTCCTCCGCCGCCGCGATCCAGGATCCAGACGTTCTCCAGGCCACCGACATGTTCTTGCGGGACGCCATCTTGGATTTCGTGAAATCCCGCGATATTCAAGATTGCGTCGCCGCAACAACATGTCGCTGGCGTGGACGACATCAGGATCCAAAAAGAAGGCGTCGGCGAAATCTCGCGAGATTACGCCGACGCCATTTTGGATCCCGATGTCGCCCATGCCAGCGACATGTTGTTGCGGCGACGCCATCTTGAATATCGCGGGACTTCACGAAATCCAAGATGGCGTCCCGCAAGAACATGTCGCTGGCGTGGGCGACATCGGGATCCAAAATGGTGTCGGCGTAATCTCGCGAGATTTCGCCGACGCCATCTTTTTGGATCCCGATGTCGTCCACGCCAGCGACATGTTGTTGCCGCGACGCCATCTTGAATATCGTGGGATTTCACGAAATCCAAGATGGCGTCCCGCAAGAACATGTCGGCGGCCTGGAGAACGTCTGGATTCTGGATCGCGGCGGCGGAGGAAGATGTCGGGGCAGCGACGATGACGGTGTGAGTATGAGAAACGGAGTGAGAGAAAGGAACGTATGTGGAGTGAAAGAGTGAGTGGACATGAGTGGAGGTGAAAGGTGAGAGGAGTGTGTGTTGAGGCGGTGTGGTGTGTTGAGGGTTAACATGGCAAGAGGTGTTAACGACGTCGGCGAAATCTCGCTTGACGCTTGGCATTGCCTGTACCACCATAACTACTGCTGCCTTGGTCCTATGCCTGTTTACTGCCGGTGTCTAATTACTGGACCAATTTGCCTGTACTGCCATAACTACTGCTGCCTTGCTCCTCTGCCGGTGTCTAATTACAGGGCTAATTTGCCTCTACCGCCATAACTACTGCTGCCTTGCTCCTCTGCCGGTGTCTAATTACAGGACCAATTTGCCTCTACCGCCATAACTACTGCTGCATTGCTCCTCTGCCGGTGTCTAATTACAGGGCCAATTTGCCTATACCGCCATAACTACTGCTGCCTTTGTCCTCTGCCAGTGTCTAATTACAGGGCCAATTTGCCTCTATCTCCATAACTACTGCTGCCTTGCTACTCTGCCGGTGTCTAATTACAGGGCCAATTTGCCTCTATCGCCATAACTACTGCTGCCTTGCTCCTCTGCCGGTGTCTAATTACAGGGCCAATTTGCCTCTATCGCCATAACTACTGCTGCCTTGCTCCTCTGCCGGTGTCTAATTACAGGGCCAATTTGCCTCTATCGCCATAACTACTGCTGCCTTGCTCCTCTGCCGGTGTCTAATTACAGGGCCAATTTGCCTCTACGGCCATAACTACTGCTGCCTTGCTCCTCTGCCGATGTCTAATTACAGGACCAATTTGCCTCTACCGCCATAACTACTGCTGCATTGCTCCTCTGCCGGTGTCTAATTACAGGGCCAATTTGCCTCTACCGCCATAACTACTGCTGCCTTTGTCCTCTGCCAGTGTCTAATTACAGGGCCAATTTGCCTCCATCGCCATAACTACTGCTGCCTTGCTCCTCTGCCGGTGTCTAATTACAGGACCAATTTGCCTCTACCGCCATAACTACTGCTGCCTTGCTCCTCTGCCGATGTCTAATTACAGGACCAATTTGCCTCTACCGCCATAACTACTGCTGCATTGCTCCTCTGCCGGTGTCTAATTACAGGGCCAATTTGCCTATACCGCCATAACTACTGCCTTTGTCCTCTGCCGGTGTCTAATTACAGGGCCAATTTGCCTATACTGCCATAACTACTGCTGCCTTTGTCCTCTGCCAGTGTCTAATTACAGGGTCAATTTGCCTCTATCTCCATAACTACTGCTGCTTTGGTCATCTGCCTGTTTACTGCCGGTGTCTAATTACAAGGCCAATTTGCCTCTACCGCCATAACTACTGCTGCCTTGCTCCTCTGCCGGTGTCTAATTACAGGGCTAATTTGCCTCTACCGCCATAACTACTGCTGCCTTGCTCCTCTGCCGGTGTCTAATTACAGGGCTAATTTGCCTCTACCGCCATAACTACTGCTGCCTTGCTCCTCTGCCGGTGTCTAATTACAGGGCTAATTTGCCTCTACCGCCATAACTACTGCTGCATTGCTCCTCTGCCGGTGTCTAATTACAGGGCCAATTTGCCTATACCGCCATAACTACTGCTGCCTTGCTCCTCTGCCGGTGTCTAATTACAGGGCTAATTTGCCTCTACCGCCATAACTACTGCTGCCTTGCTCCTCTGCCAGTGTCTAATTACAGGGCCAATTTGCCTCTACCGCCATAACTACTGCTGCCTTGCTCCTCTGCCGGTGTCTAATTACAGGGCCAATTTGCCTCTACCGCCATAACTACTGCTGCCTTGCTCCTCTGCCGGTGTCTAATTACAGGGCCAATTTGCCTCTACCGCCATAAGTACTGCTGCCTTGCTCCTCTGACTGTTCACTGCCTGTGTCTAATTACAGGGCCAATTTGCCTCTACCGCCATAACTACTGCTGCCTTGCTCCTCTGCCGGTGTCTAATTACAGGGCCAATTTGCCTCTACCGCCATAACTACTGCTGCCTTGCTCCTCTGCCGGTGTCTAATTACAGGGCCAGTTTGCCTCTACCGCCATAACTACTGCTGCCTTGCTCCTCTGCCGGTGTCTAACTGCAGGGCCAATTTGCCACTACCACTTCATAACTACTGCTGGGCAATTACAGGGTCAATTAGTATCTGTTTACGCTACAATCATAGAATCATAGAATCATAGAATCGTAGAGTTGGAAGGGACCTCCTGGGCCATCTGGTCCAACCCCCTGCTCAAAGCAGGATTCGCTAAATCATCCCAGTCAGATGTCTGTCCAGCCTCTGTTTGAAGACTTCCATTGAAGGAGAACTCACCACTTCTCGTGGCAGCCTGTTCCACTCATTGATCACTCTAACTGTCAAAAAGTTTTTTCTAATATCTAATCTGTGTCTCCTCCCATTCAGTTTCATCCCATTGCTTCTAGTCTTTCCTTGTGCAAATGAGAATAAAGTTGATCCTTCTACAATGTGACAGCCCTTTAGATATTTGTAGACAGCTATTAAGTCTCCTCTCAGTCTTCTCTTTTGCAAACTAAACATTCCCAAATCCTGCAACCTTTCCTCATAAGACAGGGTTTGCAGACCAGTCACCATTCTGGTCGCTCTTTTCTGAACTTGCTCCAGTTTGTTGTCTTTTTTAAAATGTGGTGCCCAAAACTGGACACAATATTCCAGATGAGGTCTGACCAAAGAGGAGTAGAGGGAAATAATGACCTCACGTGATCTAGACTGTATGCTTCTGTTAATACATCCTAGAATTGCATTTGCCTTTTTTGCTGCTGCATCACACTGTTGACTCATATTCAGTCTGTGATCTATTAGTATACCCAAGTCTTTTTCACATGTGCTGTCACTTAGCCCTATTCCTCCCATTCTATATATGCTTTTTTCATTTTTATTGCCCAGATGTAGTACTTTGCATTTCTCCCTGTTAAAAACCATTCTGTTAGTTGCTGCCCACTTCTCCAGTTTATTTAAATCTTTTTGAATCCTCTCTCTCTCTTCTCTAGTATTAGCTATCCCTCCTAGCTTTGTGTCATCAACAAATTTAATCAGTTTACCCTCAATTCCTTCATCTAAATCGTTGATAAAGATGTTGAACAATACAGGGCCCAGGACAGAGCCCTGTGGTACCCCACTTGAGACATTCTTCCAACTGGATGTGCAGCCATTTACGACCACTCTTTGGGTCCGATCACTAAGCCAGTTATGAATCCACCTAACAGTTGCCTTGTCCATTCCATACTTAGTCATTTTTTCAATAAGGATTGTATGAGAGACTTTGTCAAATGCTTTGCTGAAGTCAAGATATACTATATCTACAGCATTTCCTTGATCCACCCAATCAGTGATACCGTCATAGAAGGAAATTAAGTTAGTCTGACATGACTTATTAGTTACAAACCCATGCTGACTCTGTTTAATCACTTCATTCTTATCCAGGTATTGACATACATGTTGTTTAATAATTTGTTCAAAGATCTTTCCTGGTATAGAAGTCAGACTCACCGGCCTATAGTTGCCTGGGTCCACCTTCTTCCCCTTTTTGAAGATAGGAACAACATTTGCTCTTCTCCAGTCTTCTGGCAATTCTCCTGTTCTCCGAGAATTTTCAAAGATTATGGAGAGAGGTTCAAAAATTTCTTCTGCTATCTCCTTCAGTACTCTGGGGTGTAATTCATCTGGACCTGGAGACTTGAATTCATTTAGGTTAGCTAAGTCTTTCCTCACTATCTTTCTGTTTATAGATATCCTGGATTCTTCTGTTCCCTTAATAGGACAGTGAATAACAGTTGATGTTACATTTCCTTTCTGAGAGAAAACAGATGCAAAATAGGAATTTAAAAGTTCAGCCTTCTCAACATCCTGTCTTTCCATTTCAACATTTTCATCCTGTAAAAATCCTATAGCATCTTTGAATTTTCTTTTACTTTTGACATATCCCCAAAATCCTTTATTATTGCTTTTGACATCTCTTGCAAACCTCAATTCATTTTCAGCTTTAGCTAATCTGATTTGTGCCCTGCAGGTTCTGCAGACAGCACTATATACTTCTTTAGATATGCCTTCTTGCCAGGACGCCGCCTTCACTGCCAGATAACTGCCAAATAGACTCCTTTACCTGTGCCAACATGAGTCATAACAAAAAGTATGCCAATGCCAGTGAAAGGAAAGCAGCTTTAGCACTACGACAAAAACAACGCCGTGCTAATGAGACTCCTGAGGAAAAACACCATCGCCTTGAGAAGATTAAGGCTTATAAACGCTGTCGCCTCACACACGAATCCCCTAACTCTAAATCCATAAGATTGGCTGAAGAAGCCTCTGCACGCCGTCACCGCCGACAACAGACGGCCTCTTCCTCATCATTACTATTAGACTCACAACAGGATGCTTCCACATCAGCATGTGGAACAATTTACTGCTACACTTCATCCCATATGCCGTTCACTGACATAACTAATCAGCAATCTGTTTCTGCCCTATCAATACCACCATTCAATACCGATGCACAGTATGCCAATGCCAGTGAAAGGAAAGCAGCTTTAGCACTACGACAAAAACAACGCCATGCTAATGAGACTCCTGAGGAAAAACAGCATCGACTTGACAAGATTAAGGCTTATAAACGCCGTCGTCTCACACACGAATCCCCTAACTCTAAATCTATTACATTGGCTGAAGAAGCCTCTACACGCCATCACCGCCAACAACAGACGGCTTCTTCCTCATCATTATTAGTAGACTCACAACAGGATGCTTCCACATCAGCATGTGGAACAAGTTACTACCACACTTCATCCTATATGCCGTTCACTGACATAACTAATCAGCAATCTGTTTCTGCCCTATCAATACCACCATTAGTCAATACCAACGCACAGTTTCTTCACATACAAGCTGCAGTTAGCCCGCAGAAAGTGCAACCAAGACAAATATACGTTGGTCTCAAAACTAGGCGCACCCCATCGGTTGGACATGCACTTCTACTACAACCTCACATTTTCACTAATGCTGAAAATAGTATTACCGAACACAGCTGTGGTGACATGACCCATGTATGTGAGCATTGCGAAGCTTTGCATTTTGTAGCAGAGATACCTTCTGATAACAACTTTACGCTCTGCTGTCAGAAGGGTAAAGTCCATGTACCCATACTACAATATCCTGATGTCTTTACACGTTTGCTGAAAGGGCAAAGTGAATTTAGCAAAAATTTCATGGATAATATTCGAAGTATTAACAGTTCCTTTGCTTTTGCCTCCATGGGTGCAAATATTTCACCACCTCCTGGATATGGCATATACTGTTTCCGCATACATGGGCAGATCTATCCTAGAACTGGAACACTACATCCCTCAGATGACCAACAACACGCATTTTCCCAACTTTACATTCTCGATACCGCTACCGCAAATGAACAACGCTTACGATGTAAAGAAAATCAAAAATGTCATCCTACATTGATGAACATTATTGCCCTTCAAATCCAAACTATTAATCCTTTTGTGGAAGCTTATCAAATGTTACGTGATGTGGAAGAACAAGAAAAAATTAAATCTCTACAAAACGGAACTGTCATGCCAAACATCACTATGGCTATTAAACAAGATCGTACTCAAGACCCTCGACGCTACAATAATCCCACTGTCAGTGAAGTAGCAGTCGTGTTTCAAAATGACAATGGTGAGCCACTAATGTCCACTCGCAGGATTTCAGAATACTCAAGATGGCATGGCCGCAAGAACATGTCGCCGGCGTGGACAATGTCGGGATCCAGGATGGCGCCGGCGGAAGAAGATGTCGGGGATCGTGGAGCAGCGACGATGACGGTGTGAGTATGAGAGACGGAGTGAGAGAAAGGGTCGTATGTGGAGTGAAAGAGTGAATGGACGTGAGTGGAGATGGTGAGAGGAGTGTGTGTTGAGGCGGTGTGGTGTGTTGAGGAGGTGTGTGTGTATTGAGGGTTAACATGGCAAGAGGTGTGTCACTATCCTCTCGATGCGATAGCATCGGGCCTTAATCTACTATAATAAATGCGCTAAGCAGCTTCCGGGTTGTAACAACTTCCGTCCAGTTGTAACTGGTGACGTCACAGCACACCTCTTGCCATGTTAACCCTAAACACACCACTCCTCAACACACACTCCTCTCACCTTTCACTATCTCCACTAATGTCCACTCGCAGGATTTCAGAATACTCAAGATGGCATGGCCGCAAGAACATGTCGCCGGCGTGGACAACGTCGGGATCCAGGATGGCGCCGGCGGAAGAAGATGTCGGGGATCATGGAGCAGCGACAATGACAGTGTGAGTATGAGAGACGGAGTGAGAGAAAGGGTCATATGTGGAGTGAAAGAGTGAGTGGATGTGAGTGGAGATGGTGAAAGGTGAGAGGAGTGTGTGTTGAGGAGGTTTGTGTGTATTGAGGGTTAACATGGCAAGAGGTGTGTCACTATCCTCTCGATGCGATAGCATCGGGCCTTAATCTAGTTATTTAATAAGGACTTGGAAGGTAAGGAGAGCTGGGAGGAGTGTGGATTGCGCATAGAGCATAAGTTAAATTTTTGGCGACTGAGAGACTTGACCTTGAGTGGTAAGATTTTGGTCATAAAAGCGGTGATTCTTCCGATTTTGCTTTTTATTGCAACAGTTTTTCCACTATCATGTAGGAAAATTAAAAGAGTGGAAAAGTTAGTTTTTACCTTTTTCTGGAGCAGTGAAATAGAGAAACTTAAGAGAGAGAGTCTTTTCAAGGCGTGTCACCATGGAGGCATGGCCTTTCCAAACATTGAGATTTTTCTGGGGCTTCAGTATATCAAAACTGTTGTTATTTTGCTGAATAAAGGAAATAAGGGAGCATATATGGCAAGTTATTCTGCTGGTTGGATGTTATATGGCTTATGTTGGAGAAAGAGGGATGCTAGAGTGCCTGTTGCTTTCCAGTGTCCGGTCTGGTATGAGGTGTTTGAGAAGTTTGTGAGGAAGCATGATTTACTGAGTGTGCCGATGAATGATTTTAGAATGGCTACGAATGTGATGAAAATAATACGTAAGAATGATGTGGAATGTAATATTGTGGGGTTGAGAGGGAATGAAGTTTCGGTTGCATGGAAGAGTTTGGAAACGCACAGGATGTCTAATAGACAAAGGGATATTGCATGGATGTCCTTGCACAATATTTTGCCTGTGCGACAGGTTCAGAAGAGACGAGGTCTGACCAGAACTGATGTGTGCCCGAGGGAAGGATGTGGTGGATGTGAGACTGTGTGGCATACTATGTGGGACTGTGATTACGCGTGCAGTGTGTGGAAGTGTGCAGGTGGGTTGTGTAAGGAGTTAGCAGGTGTGAGTTTTATTGACTGGCGTGTTGCGATGTTTGGAATTGGTGCATGTGGTCATGTGAAAAATAGAATCCTATGGTTAATTATGACTTGTGTGATGCAGAGTTTGTGGGATGTGAGGAATTTAGGAATTTTCAAAGAGAAGCATGTATCTGTGAATAGTGTCGGGCTGATCCTTTCTAGATTATACTTGATTTATAAATTAGACAGCGAAGGCGGTGGTGGTTCTGATGCAGAGGGTGTCTGGAAATTTAAAATATGGCAGCACCTGATCAAATATCAGTGAATTTTAGTGATGCTTATTGATGTCCAGGATGTCTTTTGTGTATACCCTTGGTTTGTTATACTAAAATAAATATGAACCATGATGATGAGAGTTGAAACAACGACGTTTAAGTTGATGAGCTTATATTGAGTTGTTTATAACTAACCTGAATGGTTTTGAAAAAAAAAAGAAACAGCTGTCTGTGGATGGATACCTGGCCTTGATATTTCCCTTGTCATATCTGTAAACTCGTAAAGAGCTGGATATTGACTTAAAGGGCCACTTAATATGGTGGTAATGGTGGTTCCCGAAAGGAGCCACCCCTTGGCTGTGTCCTTCCCTGGAGGAAGATCTGGCTAGTCCCGTGTTTGAGACTCTTAAATGAGGCTCCACGGACTTTATTTGCATATTCATATTTTCCAGGGAGCATTGCACCTAGGATTTCACTGATTGAGCGCCTTTGCCGGCTACCGCAGTGTTTTCTTTGACTGGTCTCCCTGATGTCAGTGATTGTTTCGTCATAAGGCAGTAATTGACACACTCCACAAGGAGGGTAAACCACAAAAGGTCATTGCTAAAGAAGCTGACTGTTCAGAGTGCTGTATCCAAGCATATTAATGGAAAGTTGAGTGGAAGGAAAAAGTGTAGTAGAAAAAGGTGCACAAGCAACCGGGAAAACCGCAGCTTTGAAAGGATTAAGAAAAGGCCATTCAAAAATTTGGGGGAGATTCACAGGGAGTGGACTGCTGCTGGAGTCATTGCTTCAAGAGCTACAACACACAGACGTATCCAGGACATAGGCTACAAGTGTCGCATTCCTTGTGTCAAGCTACTCATGACCAATAGACAACACCAAAAGCGTCTTACCTGGGCCAAGGAGAAAAAGAACTGGATTGTTGCTCAGTGGTCCAAGGTGTTGTTTTATGATGAAAGTAAATTTTGCATTTCATTTGGAAATCAATGTCCCAGAGTCTGGAGGAAGAGTGGAGAGAGACAATCCAAGCTGTTTGAGGTCTAGTGTGAAGTTTCCACAGTGATGGTTTGGGGAGCCATGTCATCTGCTGGTGTAGGTCCACTTTGTTTTATCAAGAACAAAGTCAGCGCAGCCGTCTAACAGGAAATTTGAGACCACTTCATGCTTCCCTCTACCGACAAACTTTTTGGAGATGGAAATTTCATTCTCCAGCATGACTTGGCACCTGTCCACACTGCCAAAAGTACCAATACCTGGTTTACAAACAACAGTATCACTGTGCTTGATTGGCCAGCAAACTTGCCTGACCTTAACCCAACAGAGCAAACCTGGGCAAAGTGTGGCCCACGGGCCACATCCGACCCTCTGGCTGTCTCAGTCCGGCCCGCGGACCGAGACAGCCGTGGGGCTGGAAACCTGAGGTCCGTGGGCCGCACCGTGCCTGCCCGCTCGCTCACTGTCTCCTGCAATCAGCATTTGAAACAGCTGATGCGATGATGTCATTTCATCGCGTCAGTTGTGTACTGCCGGAGAGTCAGCGCATCGGAGATGGCAGCAGAAGCAGGGTGCCTGGGAACAGGACTGAGGTGAGTATTTGGTGTTCTTTTTTTAATGTGTATTCATGGGGATTCTATGGGGGTGAATGTGGGGATTCTATGGGGTGAACATAGGGATTCTATGGAAGTGAACATGGTGATTCTATGGGGGTGACATACAGCACATGGGGATTCTATGGGGGTGACGTACAGCACATGGGGATTCTATGGGGGTGACGTACAGCACATGGGGATTCTATGGGGGTGACGTACGGCATATGGGGTTTCTATGGGGATGAAGTGCAGCACATGGTGATTCTATGAGGGTGATTTTCAGCACATGGGGATTCTATGGGGTTGACATGCAGCACTTGGGGATTCTATGGGGGTGACATGAAACACATGGGGAGGCTATGGGGGTGACATGCTGCACATGGGGAGGCTATGGGGGTGACATGCTGCACATGGGGAGTCTATGGGAAGGCTGTATACTGTCATGCAACATATGGGAAGGCTGTGTGGGGCTCATGCAGTATATAGGGAAGCTGTGTGGAGTTCATGCAATATATGGGGAGGCTGTGTGGGGCTCAGTCAGTATATGGGGAGGCTGCGGGGGCCTCATGCAGTATATGGGAGGCTGTGTGGGGCATCATTCAGTATGTGAAGAGACTATAGGGCTCATGCTGTAGAAGGATGTGTAGGGCTCATGCAATATATGGAGAGGCTGCGTGGGGCCCCATGCAGTATATGGGGAAACTGGGGCTCATGCAGTACATGGGGAGGCAGTGTGTGGCTCATGCTGTACATGGGGAGGCTGTGTGGGGCTCATGCTGTAAATAAGGATGCTGTGTAGGGCTCATGCCGTATATAGGGAAGCTGTGTGAGGCTCATGCAGCATATGTAGTAGGCTGTGTGAGGCTCATGCAGCATTTAGGGAGGCTGTGTGTGGCTCATGCCGTATATAGGGAGGCTATGTGGGGCTCATGCCGTATAGTGGGAGCCTGTGTGGGGCTCATGCTGTATGTAGGGAGGCTGTGTGGGGCTCATGCCGTATATAGGGGAGCTGTGTGGGGCTCATTCCGTATATAGGGAGGCTGTGCGAGGCTCATGCCAAATATGGGGGCGGCTATATGGGGCTCATGCTGCATATTGGGAGGCTGTTTGGGGCTCATGCCGCATATGTATTAAGCTGTGTGAGGTTCATGCTGTATATAAGGGGCTGAAATATATATAGGGGGGTGTCAGCATACTTAATTATGCTCAATATTAAGTGATACAATTAATATTAATTCATATTGAAAAAAAATTAATTTCAATCTATTGGTTCGGCCCTCCACAACAGTCATGGTCTCTCATGTAGCCCCTCGGAAAATTAATTGCCCACCCCTGCCATAGAGAATCTATGAGGTTTTGCCAAGAGGAAGATGAGATACACCAGCCCCAACAATGCAGACAAGCTGAAGGTTGCTATCAAAGCAACCTGGGCTTCCATAACACCTCAGCAGTGCCACAGGCTGATCGCCTCCATGTCGCACCGCATTGATGCAGTAATTGATGCAAAAGGAGCCTTGGCCAAGTATTGTGTGCATATACTGAATATACATTTCAGTATGCCAACATTTCGGATTTTAAAATAATTTTTTAAGCTAGTGTTATGAAGTATTTTAATTTACTGAGATAATGACTTTTGGGTTTTCTTTGGCTGTATGCTATAATCATTAACATTAACAGAAATAAACACTTGAAATACATCACTGTTTGTAATGACTCTATATATGAGTTTCACTTTTTGTATTGACAAACTGAAATAAATTAACTTTTTGATGACATTCTAGTTTTGTGAGAAGCACATGTATTTTCAATATTGCAGCTTTGTCGGATTTCTGCTGCCATTGGATAGCATGAATCAGGGACTGGCTGCGTTACTGCAGTGATTTTTGGTTTACCGTGAACACATACGGTACTTTCAAAAGCCAGACTGGAAATAGTCTGAGCCCGATGCACAGCGACATATCCCAACACCACGCTCCTAGGTTGACAGCCATTGTCTCATTCAAGCTGCCCATAGTCTCGGGCAGCCTTAAGGTCCCGTTTCACTTAGCGACACACCAGCTATCCCGACAACGATACGACCTGGTGCGTCGCTAAATGATCGCTAGTAAGCTGCCAAACAGGCAGATCTCTTCAGCAACGCAGCAACGATCCAGCGATCAAACACAGCGATGCGCGCTGGCCAGTGGGACGCCGACGACGAAAAAATGGCCCAGGACATTGCTGCACAATCAGAGATATCCAGCAGGGGGGCCGGTCGCTGCGTGTCACTTGAGCGATATCGCGGTTGCGTCACAAAATTGGTGACGCATTAGCGATCTCGCTATGTGAGAGGATGCCTTTAATCTCACAGCAGCAGCTCAACTCCACCTCCTCTTGAACTTCTGGCTCATCTGCCCTGCTCCTCCCCCCTGGCAAGGACTTTGCAAGTCAGAATTGTAGTAATAATGATGACTCATGCAGGAAAAAGAGACTTCCTGTTTCTACATAGAGCTTAGAAGGATTCACCTAGTCAGTTTTTAATCACATGATATCATAGACCTAATAGAATATAGAAAAAATAACTTAGAAAGGCAAAATGAGCAATTGTAAGTACACAGTGCTATATAATATGATGATTGCAATACACTAAGAATAAAAATGTTATAGAGAGTGCGTCTTTAAGCATTAACATCCGCATATCTTTATAACTTTTGCTGTTTCACAATTTTGTAATTGTTCTTTATGATGTACAAAATTAGCTACCCCAGACAAGACAACCAGTTACATTGCACACAATATTGCTCACGCTACACAAAGACTTTTTGCTATAATACATTCCTATTTAGAGCTGCAGTACAGAGGAATTTGTAGAAGTGGTTGTCCCACAATGGACATTTATCAACTATTTGCATTACAGGTAATAATTTCTGGGGACCTCACCTATCCATCTCTAAACACTACATTAGGGGTTTGGATAACAGGTAATAAGGTAATGATTGAACAGTGGTGGTTGAACTTTCATATTGATTTTCTAATGTCTTTGGGGCGCATTGAAACAACCAAATTCTGTATTTGGCCCCAAAAAAAGTTAATTTCCCATCTGAAAATGGGATTACAGAAGCATCCACTTTCTGTATTCACTATTTCATGTGTATCAGACTGAAGATGTAAATGAAACTCAAAACAGTTCTTAACAAGCATACCATTTTCTTTTTAATTAGTTTACATGGGATTTTTATAGACAGGCATGAACAAGTTCAAGTACAGCTCCCCTGCCTGAAGACATGTTCGTGTTATCAAGAATCAAACATTCTGAGTAACATCATTGACTACATTAAATTATGGTGAGAATATTCCCATCAGGAAGCATGAATACATTGTCTAAACGAAACAGGAACCTTATTATACACACCATATTCTGATTTCATATAAAAGTAAAAAGAAAATCCTATGAGATGGTGGATATGTATGACGGGTATATGGGCACGGGCCTATGGGATGGTGGATATGTATGACGGGTATATGGGCACTGGACTATGGGATGGAGGATATGTATGATGGGTATATGGGCACGGGACTATGGGATGGAGAATATGTATGACGGGTATATGGGCACGGGACTATGGGATGGAAGATATGTATGACGGGTATATGGGCACAGGACTATGGGATGGCGGATATGTATGATGAGCATATGGGCACGGGACTATGAGATGAAGGATGTGTGATGGGTATATGGGCACTCGACTATGGGATGGCGAATATGTATGATGGGTATATGGGCATGGGACTATGGGATGGAGAATATGCATGATGTGTATATGGGCATGGGACTATGGGATGGAGGATATATGTATGATGGGTATATGGGCACGGGCCTATGGGATGGTGGATATCTATGATGGGTATATGTGCACGGGACTATGGAATGGAGGATATTTATAATTTGTTAGAACTAACCACAGTTAGTTACTATGCCTGGGCAGCGCCGGGCTCTTCAGCTAGTATATATATACACTCACTGGCCACTTTATTAGGTACACCATGCTAGTAAGGGGTTGGACCCCCTTTTGCCTTCAGAACTGCCTCAATTCTTCATGGCAGAGATTCAACAAGGTGCTGGAAGCATTCCTCAGAGATTTTGGACCATATTGACATGATGGCATCACACAGTTGGCGCAGATTTGTCGGCTGCACATCCCTGATGCGAATCTCCCGTTCCACCACATCCCAAAGATGCTCTATTGGATTGAGATCTGGTGACTGAGGAGGCCATTTGAGTACAGTAAACTCATTGTCATGTTCAAGAAACCAATCTGAGATGATTCGAGCTTTATGACATGGCGCATTATCCTGCTGAAAGTAGCCATCAGATGTTGGGTACATTGTGGTCATAAAGGGATGGACATGGTCAGCAACAATACTCAGGTAGGCTGTGGCGTTGCAACGATGCTCAATTGGTACCAAGGGGCCCAAAGAGTGCCCAGAAAAAATTCCCCACACCATGACACCACCACCACCAGCCTGAACCGTTGATACAAGGCAGGATGGATCCATGCTTTCATGTTGTTTACGCCAAATTCTGACCCTACCATCCGAATGTCGCAGCAGAAATCGAGACTCATCAGACCAGGCAACGTTTTTCCAATCTTCTACTGTCCAATTTCGATGAGCTTGTGCAAATTGTAGCCTCAGTTTCCTGTTCTTAGCTGAGAGGAGTGGTACCCAGTGTGGTCTTCTGCTGCTGTAGCCCATCTGCCTCAAAGTTCGACGCACTGTGCGTTCAGAGATGCTCTTCTGCCTACCTTGGTTGTAACGGGTGGCAATTTGAGTCACTGTTGCCTTTCTATCAGCTCGAACCAGTCTGCCCATTCTCCTCTGACCTCTGGCATCAACATGGCATTTCCGGCCACAGAACTGCCGCTCACTGGATTTTTTTTCTTTTTCGGACCATTCTCTGTAAACCCTAGAGATGGTTGTGCGTGAAAATCCCAGTAGATCAGCAGTTTCTGAAATTCTCAGACCAGCCCTTCTGGCACCAACAATCATGCCACGTTCAAAGGCACTCAAATCACCTTTCTTCCCCATACTGATGCTCGGTTTGAACTGCAGGAGATTGTCTTGACCATGTCTACATGCCTAAATGCACTGAGTTGCCGCCATGTGATTGGCTGATTAGAAATTAAGTCTTAACACACAGTTGGACAGGTGTACCTAATAAAGTGGCCAGTGAGTGTATATATATATATATAAAAGTGAATATATGTATGTATGTGTGTGTATCACCAACCAATCACGAAGCATCTTTCATTTCACCAGAGCTCTTTAAAAGAAGCTGAGCTGTGATTGGTTGCAACAGTTTTCTCACTTCACAACACTTCAGTAGACACTGACATGGTGGGAGAAATCTAGCATACCCGGAAACATAAGCTCCCAGCCATTGTCTGCCCCCCAGAAAGGAGCACAGCGCACATGACAGAAATGAATCCCCCCTCCATCCCATAGGCACATCTTCCCTCTTAAAGGGATATCCGGTATGGAAGTTAGGGCAAATCCCTCAGTGCTCTGATACTGTCCCCAGGCCTCTCTTAAAGGGATCATTGGTATGGAAGTCAGGGCAAATCCATCCAGCACTTTGGTTTGACCCCAGGCCTCTCTGAAAGGGATCCCTGGTATGGAAGTTAGGACCATTCCACTCAGCGCTCTGGTTCTGACCCCAGGGTCTCTTAAAGAGATCATTAGTATGGAAGTTAGGGCAATTCCACTAAGCGCTCTGGTTCTGTCCCCAGGCCTCTCTTAAAGGGATCCCCAGTACGGAAGTGAGGGCAAATCCACTCTGCGCTTTGGTACTGACCCCAGGCCTCTCTTAAAGGGATCTCCGGTATAGAAGCTAGGGCAAACCCCTCAGCTCTCTGATTCTGACCCCAGATCTCTCTTAAAGGGATCATTGGTATGGAAGTCAGGGCAAATCCATCCAGCGCTTTGGTTCTGACCCCAGGCCTCTCTTATAGGGATCCCAGGTATGGAAGTTAGGACCGTTCCACTCAGCGCTGTGGTTCTGACTCCAGGGTCTCTTAAAGGGATCATTAGTATGGAAGTTAGGGCAATTCCACTAAGCGCTCTGGTTCTGACCCCAGGCTCTCTTAACCCCTTACCTACAATGGACGTAATATTCCGTCCATGTGACCATCGACCTAATTACCATGGACGGAATATTACGTCATGCCCTTTAATGCGACATGGTGACTTAAGTCGCGGTGATCGCATTAAAATGCCGACGCCATCTTACCTCAGGATGGATGGCCTCAGCATCCCGGGCAGTCTCCACCCTGGCCCGCCCCTCTCTGAGCTGTGATTGGCTGTTCAGCCCCCAGATTGGTGCGATCGCAGATCTAATCGATTGCGCCAATCGCAGCGCACAGCGGCGCAATATTGCCGCTGTGCCCTGCCGGTACCGGCCCGGATCGGTGCTGTAATAGCACCGATCCTAGGTCGGAGCCTAGGACAGGCCCAGCAGGGCCTGCAGGAAGTGGTTGGCACGATCGATTAGATTGGCGATCGCGCCAGCCACAGGGCACAGCTGCGGTCACGCTGACCGCTCTGTGCCCTGCTGATGACCTGGCCATGACCTGCCTAGGAATCAGAGCTGTGAGCTCCGATCCTAGGCAGTTACCATGGTCACCAGGCAGAGCAGGGATTGGTGGGATCGATGTAATCATTCGATCCCACCAATGACAGGTCACAGCAGCGATGTGACCGCTCTGTGACCTGCCCCTGACCTGCCTCTGACCTGTCTGACCTGTCTGCAGGGGTCCTCACTCTAGCTGAAGATTCCTGCAGAGAGGTCGGACGCAGCAAGAGCTCCTGTGCTGGGTATTGTGGTGCCACAGCTTGTAGCATCACAATCCCTGCAGAAGAAAGAAAACTACAACTGTAAATGTTAATTGATCCCTGATCCCCTGCCCAATCTATCTTCACCCCCCCACCTATCTTCATCCCCCCATCCCCCATGCACCCCCCCTTTTATCCCCCCTCACCCCCCTTTTACCCCCTCATCCCCCCTTTTGTGCCGCCTCCGTGCGCAGCCACCGAGCGTTGATCGGTGACGCAGTTCACTGATCAACACTCGTGCTCGCTTTTTTTTTACTCCGCACACACATCCCGTCTTTCATTTTTTTCTCCCCCCCTTGTGCCACCTAACTACAACCCTAACTGACTCCTGCCCAATCTCTCTTCATCTGCCCCAATCCCCCCATCCCCCTTCCATCTATTTTTACCCCCCTTCACCCCACTTTTGCGCCACCTCCGTGCGCAGCCACCGAGCGTTGATCGGTGACGCAGTTCACCGATCAACACTCGTGCTCGCTTTTTTTTTACTCCGCACACACATCCCGTTTTTCATTTTTTTCTCCCCCCCTTGTGCCACCTAACTACAACCCTAACTGACCCCTGCCCAATCTCTCTTCATCCACCCCAATCCCCCATCCCCCACCCCCCTCCACCCCACTTTTGCGCCACCTGCCTGCCGTTTTAATTTTTTTTCTCCCCCCCTTGTGCCACCTAACTACAACCCTAACTGACTCCTGCCCAATCTCTCTTCATCTGCCCCAATCCCCCCATCCCCCTTCCATCTATTTTTACCCCCCTTCACCCCACTTTTGCGCCACCTCCGTGCGCAGCCACCGAGCGTTGATCGGTGACGCAGTTCACCGATCAACACTCGTGCTCGCTTTTTTTTACTCCGCACACACATCCCGTTTTTCATTTTTTTCTCCCCCCCTTGTGCCACCTAACTACAACCCTAACTGACCCCTGCCCAATCTCTCTTCATCCACCCCAATCCCCCCATCCCCCACCCCCCTCCACCCCACTTTTGCGCCACCTGCCTGCCGTTTTAATTTTTTTTCTCCCCTTTTTGTGCCACCTAACTACAACCCTAACTGTTGATCCCTGCCCGATCTCTATTCATCCACCCCAATCCCCCCAGCCCCCTCTTTTTACCCCCCTTTGTGCCGTTTCCGTGTGCACATTTAGCAGCCGCTGAATTTTGATAAGTGACGCAATTCACTTATTAAAGTTCGTGCCGGCTGTTTTCCATTTTTCTTTTTCACCCCCCCCTTTGAGCCACCCCTGTGCACACATCCAGCAGCAACTAAATTTTGGTAAGTGACGCCGTTCACTTATCATATCTAGGTCCTGCTGTTTTAGACTTTTTTTCACATTTCCTTTTAGCTTTTTCTTACAGGATAGTGTGCACCAATCACTAGCCCCCCCACCACATACACAGTTATAAATAAAGTACACCCAAGCACCATATTTACACAAAAAAATGTCCCGCCCATCACGTTCCTCCCAACAGCGCTATTCAATGGAGGAGGCATATTCTTACCTTGCCTCCGACACTGATAGCGAGGATGACGATCCGACCTTTCTTTATTTTTTGGATTCTTCATCCTCTTCCCCTTCCTCCTCGGGTCCTGCGGAACCGCCACGCAGACGCTCCAGGACAGAAGAAGATGAGGCAGTGCCCACCATGCCCGCAGCTGATTCAGCAAACCCTGTGTGGACCTCGCCCCCGAAAATTACGAGCCACTGATTCCTGATTTTGTGGCAGAATCAGGAATCAAGTTTGACACCACCGGCCTCACAGAAATTGACTTTTTCAAAGTCTTTTTCTCTGAGGATTTTGTTAACCACATGGTGGAGCAAACTAATTTGTACGCTCGGCAATTTTTGGAGCAAAACTCGCGTTCATCCTATACTAACTGGTCTCCTGTGGACGCAGTTGAAATGACGAAGTTTTGGGGCCTGGTCCTCCACATGGGTATCCTGAAGAAGCCTGAAATTTCGCAATATTGGAGTGTTGATATTTTATACAACACTCCAGTGTTCCGAATGGTCATGGTCCGGGCGTGTTTTCAGGCCATCCTCAAGTTTCTGCATTATAACGATAATGCACAGTGTCCCGCACGAGATGACCCCAACTTTGACCGTCTGTTCAAAGTTCGGCCGGTCATCGAACACTTCAACAAAAAGTTTGCTGAAGTGTACGTGCCCCAAAGGAACATCTGCGTGGATGAGTCCTTGGTCCATTTTAAGGGCAGGCTCGGATTCCGTCAATACCTGCCCAGTAAGAGGGCCAGGTACGGAATCAAACTCTATAAGCTGTGTGAGAGTACCTCAGGGTACACCCACAGGTTTAGAGTGTACGAAGGAAAGGACACCAGGATTGAACCCCCTGAGTGTCCTCCTGACCTGGGAGTGAGTGGGAAAATTGTGTGGGATTTGGTGCACCCACTGCTGGATAAAGGTTATCACCTCTACACTGATAACTTTTATACCAGTGTCCCACTCTACAAAGCCCTCTTTGCGCGAGGTACCGCAGCTTGCGGTACTGTCCGCAAAAATCAGAGAGGCCTCCCGAAGACGCTACTTGGGCAGATGCTCCGAAAAGGTGAGAGCAGGGCCCAATGTAGCGACCACCTGCTGGTGGTCAAGTACAAGGACAAGAGGGATGTCTTTCTCTTGACCACCATACACGGTGATGGCAGCGCCCTCAGCACTGTACGGGGTACCTCTGCACAGGTCAGCAAACCTGAATGTGTGCTGAGGTACAATAAAAACATGGGGGGCGATGATCGCTCCGATCAACTCCTCCAACCGTACAATGCTTTGAGAAAGGCCAAGGTGTGGTACAAAAAGCTGGCCGTGCACATCGTCCAATTGACAATGCTCAACGCATTCCTATTGTCACAATGTGCATTCCCCAGCGATACGTCGTACCTTCAGTTCCAGGAGGTAGTGGTTAAGGCCCTGATGTTTGGAACTCTGGAAGGAGCGGGCCCCAGAACTTCCGGAACTGAAGGTGCTCATATTGTACCAGGTCAGCATTTCCTGGGGGAGGTCCCGCAAACTGGAAAAAGAGGTAAATCGCAAAAAAGGTGCCGAGTGAGTTACAAAAACGGAATACGCAAGGACACCATTTATCAATGCGACACCTGCCCCGAAAAACCTGGCCTGTGTATGAAGGATTGCTTCAAATTGTACCACACCTCATTGCACTACTACATTAGATTAGTTGGGGCACATCTAGATAAGTTCCTTGGGGGTCTAGTTTCCAAATCAATGTCACTTCAGGGGCTTTGCAAATGGAAAATGACGCCCGCAGACCATTCCATCTAAGTCTGCATTTCAAAACGTCACTCCCTTTCGACCCTGACGTGTGCCTAAACAGTTTTTTCCCACATATGGGGTACCAGCGTACTCAGGACAAATTGGACAACAACTTTTGGGGTCCAATTTCTCCTGATACGCTTGGGAAAATTGAAAATTGGGTACTAAACGATCATTTTTGTGGGCACAAAATAGGATTTTTTATTTTCACGCCTGGGCAGTATAAACGTTACTGAAACACTTGGGTGTTCAAAGTTCTCACCACATATCTAGATAAGTTCCTTAGGGGGTCTAGTTTCCAAAATGGGGTCACTTGTGGGGGGTTTCTACTGTTTAACCACATCAGGGGCTCTGCAAACGGAACATGACCCCCGCTGACCATTCCATCAAAGTCTGCATTCCAAAGCATCACTTCTTCCCTTCTGAGCCCCGACGTGTGCCCAAACAGTAGTTTTCCCCCACATATGGGGTACTAGCGTACTCAGGACAAATTGGAAAACAACTTTTGGGGTCCAATTTCTCCTGTTACGCTTGGGAAAATTAAAAATTGGGGACTAAACGATCATTTTTGTGGGCACAAAATAGGATTTTTTATTTTCACGCCTGGGCAGTATAAACTTTAGTGAAACACTTGGGGGTTCAAAGTTCTCACCACATATCTAGATAAGTTCCTTAGGGGGTCTAGTTTTAAAAATGAGGTCACTTGTGGGGGGTTTCCACTGTTTGGGCACATTAGGGGCTCATCAAACGCAACATGGCGTCCAATCTCAATTCCAGCCAATTTTAGGTTGAAAGAGTCAACCGGCGCTGCTTCCCTTCCGAGCCCTGCCGTGCGCCCAAACAATGGTCCCCCCCACATATAGAGTATCAGCGTACTCAGGACAAATTGGACAACAATCTTTGGGGTCCAATTTCTCTTGCTACCTTTGGGAGAATAAAAATTGGGGACTAAACGATCATGTTTGTGGAAAAAATATGATTTTTTATTTTCACGCCCGGGCATTATAAACTCCTGTGAAGCCCTAGGGGGTTCAAGGTGCTCACCACACATCTAGATAAGTTCCTTAGGGGGTCTAGTTTCCAAAATGGGGTCACTTGTGGGGGGTTTCCACTGTTTGGGCACATTGGGAGCTCGTCAAACGCAACATGGCGTCCAATCTCAATTCCAGCCAATTTTAGGTTGAAAAAGTCAAGCGGTGCTGCTTCCCTTCCGAGCCCTGCCGTGCGCCCAAACATTGGTCACCCCCACATATAGGGTATCAGCATACTCAGGACAAATTGGACAACAACTTTTGGGGTCCAATTTCTCCTGTTAACCTTGGGAAAATTAAAAAATTGTTGCTAACAGATCATTTTTGTGACTAAAAAGTTAAATGTTATTTTTTTCCTTCCATGTTGCTTCTGCTCCTGTGAAGCGCCTGAATGGTTAATAATCTTCTAAAATGTAGTTTTGAGTAGCTTGAGGGGTGCAGTTTTTAGAATGGTGTCACTTTTGGGTATTTTCTGCCATATAGACCCCTCAAAGTGACTTCAAATGTGAGGTGGTCCCTAAAAAAAATGGTTTTGTACATTTTGTTGTAAAAATGAGAAATCGCTGGTCAACTTTTAACCCTTATAACTTCCTAACAAAAAAAAATTTTGTTTCCAAAATTGTGCTGATGTTACGTAGACCATGTGGGAAATGTTATTTATTAACTATTTTCTGTCACGTAACTCTCTGGTTTAAGGGCATAAAAATTCAAAGTTTGAAAATCGCTAAATATTCTAAATTTTTGCCATATTTCCATTTTTTTCATAAATAAACGCAAGTTATAACGAAGAAATTTTATCACTAAAGTGAAGTACAATATGTCACGAGAAAACAATGTCAGAATCGCCTAGATCCGTTGAAGCGTTCCAGAGTTATTATCTCATAAAGGGACAGTGGTCAGAATTGTAAAAATTGGCCCGGGAGTTAACGTGCAAACCACCCTTGGTAGTGAAGGGGTTAAAGGGATCCCCGGTATGGAAGTCAGGGCAATTGCATTCAAATTCTCTGGTGCTGACCCCAGGTCTCTATTAAAGGGATCATTGGTATGGAAGTGAGGGTAAATCCCTCAGCGCTCTGATTCTCACCCCAGGCTTCTATTAAAGGGATCATTGCTATCTACTGTAAGTCAGGGCAAATCCACTCAGCGCTCTGGTTCTGACACTAGGCCTCTCTTAAAGGGATCCCCAGTATGGAAGTTAGGGCCATTCCACTCAGCGCTCTGGTTCTGACCCCAGGCTAATGGGATGATGTGGGATATTAGGGGTAGTTGTCCGGTGGCTCTGGTTGATGGGATGATATTGGTTATTAGGGGTAGTAGTCTGGTAGCTCTGGCTGACGGGATGTGGAATATTATAGTGAATGTGGCTATGCGGAGTGGGCGGGGCTATAAACTCAGCGAATGTTGTTCCTATCTTCAAAAAGGGGAAGAAGGTGGACCCAGGCAACTATAGGCCAGTGAGTCTGACTTCTATACCAGGAAAGATCTTTGAAAAAATTATTAAACAACATGTATGTCAGTACCTGGATAAGAATGAAGTGATTAAACAGAGTCAGCATGGGTTTGTAACTAATAAGTCATGTCAGACTAACTTAGTTTCCTTCTATGATGGAATCACTGATTGGGTGGATCAAGGAAATGCTGTAGATATAGTATATCTTGACTTCAGCAAAGCATTTGACAAAGTATCTCATACAATCCTTATTGAAAAAATGACTAAGTATGGAATGGACAAGGCAACTGTTAGGTGGATTCATAACTGGCTTAGTGATCGGACCCAAAGAGTGGTCGTAAATGGCTGCACATCCAGTTGGAAGAATGTCTCAAGTGGGGTACCACAGGGCTCTGTCCTGGGCCCTGTATTGTTCAACATCTTTATCAACGATTTAGATGAAGGAATTGAGGGTAAACTGATTAAATTTGCTGATGACACAAAGCTAGGAGGGATAGCTAATACTAGAGAAGAGAGAGAGGGTTCAAAAAGATATAAATAAACTGGAGAAGTGGGCAGCAACTAACAGAATGGTTTTTAACAGGGAAAAATGCAAAGTACTACATCTGGGCAATAAAAATGAAAAAAGCATATGCAGAATGGGAGGAATAGGGCTAAGCAACAGCACATGTGAAAAAGACTTGGGTATACTAATAGATCACAGACTGAATATGAGTCAACAGTGTGATGCAGCAGCAAAAAAGGCAAATGCAATTCTAGGATGTATTAACAGAAGCATACAGTCTAGATCACGTGAAGTCATTATTTCCCTCTACTCCTCTTTGGTCAGACCTCATCTGGAATATTGTGTCCAGTTTTGGGCACCACATTTTAAAAAAGACATCAACAAACTGGAGAAAGTTCAGAAAAGAGCAACCAGAATGGTGACCGGTCTGCAAACCCTGTCTTATGAGGAAAGGTTGCAGGATTTGGGATTGTTTGGTTTGCAAAAGAGAAGACTGAGAGACTTAATAGCTATCTACAAATATCTAAAGGGCTGTCACATTGTAGAAGGATCAACTTTATTCTCATTTGCACAAGGAAAGACTAGAAGCAATGGGATGAAACTGAATGGGAGGAGACACAGATTAGATATTAGAAAAAACTTTTTGACAGAGTGATAAATGAGTGGAACAAGCTACCACGAGAAGGGGTGAGTTCTCCTTCAATGGAAGTCTTCAAGCAGAGGCTGGACAGACATCTGAGTGGGATGATTTAGCGAATACTGCTTTGAGCAGGGGGTTGGACCAGATGGCCCAGGAGGTCCCTTCCAACTCTACGATTCTATGATATACAGTGGGGCAAAAAAGTATTTAGTCAGTCAGCAATAGTGCAAGTTCCACCACTTAAAAAGATGAGAGGCGTCTGTAATTTACATCATAGGTAGACCTCAACTATGGGAGACAAACTGAGAAAAAAAAATCCAGAAAATCACATTGTCTGTTTTTTTCATTTTATTTGCATATTATGGTGGAAAATAAGTATTTGGTCAGAAACAAGCAAACAAGATTTCTGGCTCTCACAGACCTGTAACTTCTTCTTTAAGAGTCTCCTCTTTCCTCCACTCATTACCTGTAGTAATGGCACCTGTTTAAACTTGTTATCAGTATAAAAAGACACCTGTGCACACCCTCAAACAGTCTGACTCCAAACTCCACTATGGTGAAGACCAAAGAGCTGTCAAAGGACACCAGAAACAAAATTGTAGCCCTGCACCAGGCTGGGAAGACTGAATCTGCAATAGCCAACCAGCTTGGAGTGAAGAAATCAACTGTGGGAGCAATAATTAGAAAATGGAAGACATACAAGACCACTGATAATCTCCCTCGATCTGGTGCTCCACGCAAAATCCCACCCCGTGGGGTCAGAATGATCACAAGAACGGTGAGCAAAAATCCCAGAACCACGCGGGGGGACCTAGTGAATAAATTGCAGAGAGCTGGGACCAATGTAACAAGGCCTACCATAAGTAACACACTACGCCACCATGGACTCAGATCCTGCAGTGCCAGACGTGTCCCACTGCTTAAGCCTGTACATGTCCGGGCCCGTCTGGTTTGCTAGAGAGCATTTGGATGATCCAGAGGAGTTTTGGGAGAATGTCCTATGGTCTGATGAAACCAAACTGGAACTGTTTGGTAGAAACACAACTTGTCGTGCCATAGTTGAGGTCTACCTATGATGTAAATTACAGACGCCTCTCATCTTTTTAAGTGGTGGAACTTGCACTATTGCTGACTGACTAAATACTTTTTTGCCCCACTGTATATATAGATATAATCATTATAATTTGAAATAACTATCCGTACTTAGTTACTATGCCCGGGCAGCGCTGGGCTCTTCAGCTAGTACTTAATAGATCAGGAATAAATCATTTGTGTGTCTCTATCTCTGCAGCATCTACAGCAGGCTGCTTCTCTCATACACAGACACAGGAAATACAGTCACATGCTCTCCCTGTGTGAGCTTCCGGAAGTTTTTTTTTTTAACTTTATAACAGCATACAAATCTAGCAACTGAACACTCAGACAGGAATGGAGTTGTTGCACCAAACATATTCCAACACCCCCACTCAACAACTACTTATCCTGTTAGTCCCATTGCGGTTCTGAAATCCACAAACTTGGCTCTTGATAATGGCTTTGTCATACTATCAGCTATCATCTTCTCAGACTCGCAATAAACAAACTTGAGTACACCATGTTCCACTAAGTCACGTAAGTGGTGATGTTTTACATCAATGTGCTTAGTTCTTGCACTAATCTTATCACTGCTAGCAAGTTTAATGCATCCTTGGTTGTCCTCATAGATAACTGTTGGTTGAGCTAATGGCTTGCCGAAATCTTCCAAAAGTTGTTTTAACCAAATTATTTCTTGACTTGCATAAGCAGCAGACATATATTCTGCTTCTGTAGAAGATAATGCGACTGACACTTGTTTTCTCCTGGACCAAGAAATTGAATTTTCTCCCAACTTGAACAAGTAACCACTTGTTGATTTCAGATCACTTGAATCTCCAGCCCAATCTACATCCACATAATCTCTGAAAGTGAGATCTCCTGATGCATATATCTTAAGATTTAGCCTTTGAGTTTCTTTAAGATATTGAAGAATTTTCTTAATTGTATTCCAGTCTCTTTGGCGTGGCTTGCTTACACGTCGGCAGAGAATTCCAACTGTGGCTGTGATATCTGGACGAGTTGTGATTGCCATGTACAGAAGCGCTCCCACTGCTTGTCTGTAACTCTCATTGCTGGGTAGCAGATCTTCTTCCAACTTTAAGTAGGACGTATCCATTAGTGATGCACCTTTGGCTTCTGACATTGCAAAGAAAACTCCAATCTTTCTCTCGCTGGATTTGGATTCCCAAATAATATGTCACATTTCCAAGGTCCTTGATCTCAAAGTGCTGGTTGAGAATTTCACCTAGCTTTGCAATTTCCTTTTCCTTGATGACACATGACTACATTGTCTAGGAAAACATACATCCACTCCTTCGTTACATTTTTCGTATACAAACATGGATCAGCTTGAGATCTTTTAAATCCTTCATCCATCAAAGCTTTGTTCATTTTCGAGTTCCAAGCTGTTGCCGACTGTTTAATTCCATAGAGAGATTTTTGCATTTTACAAACAAGGTGCTCTTCACCCTTTAATATATCCCTCGGGTTGGATCGTGTACAACTACAACTCTTCTTCAATGTCACCATGTAGGAAGGCTGTTTTGATGTCAAAATGTCTCACTGTCATCTGTTGAACTACAGCTAGAGACATTAAAGTTCTGAATGTGGTTTGCTTCGCAACTGGAGAAAATGTAGCATCATAATCTTCACCATACTTTTGCGAGTACCCTTTTGCGACCAATCTTGCCTTAAACCGGTGAACTTTACCTTCTGAGTCATATTTTTTTTTGAAGACCCACTTACATCCGATAGCTCTTTTTGCTTGTGGTAGCTCAGTAAGTTCACATGTCTGGAGTTGGTGAAGGGACTCCATTTCCTCATTAGCGGCATTTATCCACTTCTGCTTCTCGTGGACAGGCAGTTTTCGTATCTCTTGCCATGACTGTGGCTCTGGTTCACGAAGTGTTCTGACCATATAAGAAAGGAATCTAGCTGGGATACCTTTGTTTGGCCTTTCTGATCTCCTGACTGGAGGTTGACATGGTTCTTCTGTGTCTTCCTTGGTGACTTCAGAGCTTATCCACACTTCATTGTTTTGCTTTTCGGTGTCTGGGTTTGGTGATTGAGATTCTTGTTCTTGCTTCTTAGGTTGAATAACAGGATTTTGGTTGCTTACCATAAAATCTGTTTCTCAGTCTTCATTGGGGGACACAGAAACCGTGGATGTGTGCTGCTGTCACTAGGAGCTTGACACTATGCATGAAAAAAATGTTAACTCCACCTCCGCAGTATACACCCCTCCGACAGGCTGTAGGACAATCAGTTCATGAAAAAGCAGTAGGAGGAGACATCATGTAAGTCAATCATATAATCATTACAGATAACAAAATCATGGGAGGCCGCTGTGTCCCCCAATGAAGACTCTGAGAAACAGATTTTAGGGTAAGCAACCAAAATCCTGTTTTCTCTTTCGTCTCATTGGGGGACACAGAAACCGTGGGACATCCAAAAGCAGTCCCTGGGGTTGGAACAGACAGAAACTTCCTTCAGGTTGGAGAACTCACCACTGCCGCCTGCAAGATTCTTCTGCATAGGCTGGCGTTCCCTGAAGCATAGGTATGGACCTTATAGAACCTTGAAATGTATGCACGGATGACCATGTGGCAGCCTTGCACAACTGCATGGCTGATACCCTGTTGTGTACCGCCCAGGAGGCGCCCACCGCCCGGGTTGAATGGGCCTTGACCACAGCAGGGGACACCCTGTCCTTCACCCGGTAGGCTTCCAGAATTGCCATTCTGATCCAGCAGGCAATTGTTGCCTTAGAAGCCGGCAGGCCTCTTTTCACCCCATTGGGGGTAACAAAGAGTGAGTCCGCCTTCCTGAGAGAGCGGTCCTGGCCAGATACACCCTTATCGCCCTGACCAGGTCTAGCTTAAGAACGCTCCAGAGGATGGGTTGGTGCGGGACAAAATGACGGAAGGATTATATCCTCATTTAGGTGGAAGGCCGATACCACCTTGGGAAGAAAATTAGGAGGAGGCCGCAAAACAACCTTGTCCTGGTGCATAATTAGGAATGGAGAGCGACAGGACAATGCCGCTAATTCTGAAACCTGTCTAATAGAGGTGATGGCTACGAGAAATACCACCTTCCAGGACAACAAAGACATGGGAGGTTCCTGGAGGGGTTCGAAGGGTGAACCTGTCAAGGCTTCCAAGACCGAATTAAGATCCCCTGGAGTCACAGGGGATCTGTAAGGAGGGGCCGTATGTGCCACTCCTTGCAGAAAAGGTCCTAACCTGTAAGCGGGAGGCCAAATTTCTTTGAAAATGAATAGAGAGAGCAGATACCTGGCCTTTCAAGGAACTTAGGGCCAGACCGCCATCTAACCCTGCCTGGAGAAAAGCTAGGACAGATGGCAGGGAACAGAGCATAGGTGTGATGTGATTAAAGACTCACACCAGCCAAAATAGGCCTTCCAGGCCCGATAATAGACCCAGGAAGAGGATGGCCTCCTAGCCTGGAACATTGCATTAATGACTCCGAAATGGTCCGAAAATCCCAGGATTAATAGTCCGAAAATCCCGCTGCTCTCAGTATTGTGGTTTCAACGGCCATGCCGTCCAATTGAGCAACCGAGAATTCGGGTGGTAAAACGGCCCCTGAGCCAGAAGATCTGGTCTGTCGGGGAGTCTCGCAGGGGGTGCCTGCGAGAAGATTCATAAATTTCTGCGCACCAGGACCTCCTGGGCCAGTATGGGGTGATCAATGTTACCGGCACCCCTTCCACCTTGATCTTCTTTAGCAGTCTGGGCAGGAGAGAAAGGGGAGGGAACAGGTAAGGGAGCCTGAATTGTGTCCAGGGAATGACCAGCGCATCGACCCCTATTGCTAGAGGATCGTGGTATCTTGGGACAAACTGTTGGACCCTTCTGTTCTGTCGCGATGCCAGGAGGTCCACGTCTGGAGTCCCCCATAGCTGGCATATCCGACAGAACACGTCCTGGTGTAAGGACCATTCTCCTGCCGCGAGCCCCTCCTGACTGAGGAAGTCGGCGGCCGTGTTGTCTGTGCCGGGAATGAAACCTGCCAACATTGCCGGAATTGCGGTTTCTGCCCAGTTGAAGATTCTGGATACCTCGGCCAGTGCACGGGAACTTCTGGTTCCCCCTTGGTGATTGATGTATGCCACCGCCGTGGCATTGTCTGTTTGAATCCGTACTGGCTGGTTGTTGAGGTATCTTTCCCAATGTAGAAGTGCTAGGAAGACCGCAATCAGTTTTAGAATGTTGATTGATAGTGAGGATTCTTGCCTCGACCATCGTCCCTGGACTGTCAGGTGACGGAATACCGCACCCCAGCCCAGGGGACTGGCATCTGTAGTTGCTACCTGTCAGTGGACAAGGGGAAATGGCCGTCCCCAATGAACGAGGAGGGAGGTCAGACACCACTTGAGGGACTCCCTGGTCTGAATGGAAGGGAGGAAGGGGCGATCCAGCGAAGAGATGGACCTGTCCCACTGAAGGAGGATGTTCCTCTGTAGGATCCTGGAACGGAACAGGGCAAAGGGTATTGCCTCTGAAGCAGTCACCATCCTTCCCAGGGCTCTCATGGCAATGCGAAAGGATAGAAGCCGGAATTTCAGCAGAGAGCGAATTCCCTGTTGGAGGGTAATCCACTTTCTGTCTGGGAGAAAGACCCTCGAGCGGCAGGTGTTGATTACCAGTCCTAAGAATTCTAGGCGTTGTGTTGGCGTTAGGTGAGATTTCTCCCTGTTTATGATCCAACCAAACCGGGGTAGCGTGTTTAAAATTACGGCTAGATTTTCCTGGGCCTGAGCGAGGGAGGGCGCTTTGACGAGAATATCGTCGAGATATGGCACCAATATTATGCCTCTGACTCTCAATATAGCTACCATCGCTGCCACAATCTTTGTGAAAATTCTGGGAGCTGTTGCCAGCCAAAATGGCAGGGCCACAACTGGAAATGCTGCTTTTGGACAGTAAAATGCAGAAACCTCTGATGTCCCTGAAAAATGGGGACGTGTAGGTAGGCATCCTGGATGTCTATGGAACATAGGAATTCCTGATCCGCCATAGACATAATTACCGACCGAATCAATTCCATCCTGAAATGGCGTAAGCGGACCCATCTGTTTAGCCTTTTGAGGTCAAGTATGGGACGAACTGAGCCATCCTTTTTTGGTATCACAAACAGGTTTGAGTAAAAGCCGGCAAAATGTTTCTGCTCGGGAACGGGGACGATTACTCCTGCGTTGATTGCCGCAGAAAAACCTAGAGCCCTAGCAGCGTCCTTTGGTTGCGATAGAAAGAAGCGATCTCGCGGAAGCACGTTGAAGTCTATCTTGCATCCTGTCGATACTACCTCCTTTACCCAGATATCCTCTACTGAACTCTGCCAGACATCTCTGAAGAGGAGAAGGCGGCCTCCTAGTCAGGAAGGTACTGGACTCCCTGCTGGCATAAGGCTGAAGTGGCTCTGCCCGGCCATGACCTGATAGCTCTGCTGTTGGAACTGCGGGAATGCCATGAAGGGGTGGCCCGAAAGGATACCTTCCTCCTATCTCTCGGTGCTTGCAACCTCTGTGGGCCCTGAGCATAAGTGCCTGACGCTGGGGAACGGTGAAAGGGCTGAAAGGGCTGAGCCCTATGTTTGAAAACATATTGACGAGGCTTGGCCTGGGGGGAGAAGGAAGCATGTACCCCCCGTTGCATCCTTAATGATTTGATCTAGCATTGACCCAAAGAGCCAGGTGCCCTGAAACTGCAGATTGGTCAGTGATTTCTTTGAGGACAAATCAGCCTGCCAAGCCTTTAGCCAGACCGTCCGCCGGACGGCTACCACGTTACTGGATGCTTGAGCTGCACAAAACACGGCATCCAGGGCTGCTGATACCATATACCTCCCGGCATGGGAGATTTTATCTGCGAATTCCACCAGTTCCACTGGTGGTGCCCCGGCCATTATGCCCTGTCTAAACTGTTTGGCCCATTCTGTAACAGACTTAGCTAGTCAAGCTGTAGCGAAGGCTGGACACAATGTGGCGGCTGCTGCCTCAAAGGCGGATTTTGACAGGGACTATATCCTCTTATCATTGGGATCTTTTAGGGCTGCCCCACTGGCGAGTGGGAGGACTGTATTGGTATCCACCGAAGGGGAGGCGGTCCAGTTGGCGGTGAGATCTGGAGGGCATGGATATAGAATCTCAAAACGACTTTCTCTGAAATCGCCTGGTTGGGTTTTCCCTTTCCCTGGCCAACACTTCCTCAAAATCCTTGTGGGAGGCGAAAACCCTAGAGGGGGACTTATGACGCTTGAATGAAAAAGCCTGATCATTAGGTTTTGATGTAGTGTCCCCAATGTTAAAAGGTCTCATTGACTGCGGCAATGAGGCCCTGAACCATATCCTTGACCTGGGACTGTTCTGGCCCGTACTCAGAACCATCCTCTGAGTGCATCTCCGATAATGCCTCGCCTGATTCCAGGGATGAGGACCGGGAGGAGGCAGACAGCCAGAGGAATTCTGGCGGTGAGACGGAGTGAGAAGGGGACCTGGGTTGATGGTCCTGTCTAAACCTTTTACAGCCTCTAGAAAGCCCAAAAGGAGGCTCCTTTGGTGCGCCTATGTCCACTGGAGTTTGAAGTGGCAATCTGTTAAGCGCCGTTACCAAGGTCTGTGATACCCTGGTAAGGTCGGCCACGGACTTGGATAAAGAAGAGGCCCATCCTGGACACTTGCTGTCTCCCATGGCGATGGATGGCCCCTGGGCGGCAGGCAAGGTGCTTCCTCCTGCTCCAGGGGTTATGTGGGAGCTCTGGCAGGCAAAACGGGTGACACCGTAGGTCTGCTGCAATCTGAGCAGAGTCGCAAGGACTGATGACATTGCATTTGGCACATACAAAATATTTGACCAAGGTCACTGAAGCGGATGAGGAGCGGGACTGCTCTCCCTTGGGCATACTGACAGGTTTTACCTGGTGCCGACCGCCGGGGGTAGAAAGCGGAGTGAGGGAGCAACCTGTAGTGCAGTACTCACATACCCACGACCTGTGTGGCTGCCGCCTGAAGGCTGATGAGGGTGAGAGAGCGAGGTGAACAGCCCTGCCTAGAAGCCTTATGAAATCCCCGCCTGGAAGCGGTGGGTGGGGCCCTGCTCTGGGCTCCTGGAGCACCAAGATGGCGCTGGTACAGGAAGAGTAAGTCAGGGGGTGGAGCCTGGAATCTAGTGTCAGCCTTGCTGGGCTCCTGCTGGAGTCCAGGGCCATAACGCCGCCACAGGAGGAGGCTGGAACCGCACTGCACCGTGTGCTTGAAAGTAAGTGCTGGCTCTTATCATAAGTTTAGAGCCTTGGGCTGTAAGCCCGAGCTTATTACAGCGGTCACATTCAGCCAGAGCAGCTGGTAAGTGGATCATACAACGCTGCAGCCTCTTACCTCCAGTTCACCCCGTAACAGGGGTCGGTTATCTGCATGAAAAGATTGCTGTCCCAACCCTTATCTGCAGGGCATCTCTCTCGATCAGGCTCTGGTGTGCGAGTGATAGGCGACGGATAGGTCAGGACCAGGAGCTGCCACCTGAACACGAGTCCTGTGTTAGGGGATAGGGTCCTGTCCGTGGGATTCATGAGGATACGGGGTGGCGGTACACGCCGTACTCATGATCCCAGTGTGGGAGTACAGATGTAGCAGCTCAACTCTGTATCCCTCCATGGTTACCTGAAAAGGAACGCACATTGAGGTAGACATGGGTCTGCGAGAGACCCCTGTCCACCTCCTGCTGACACTAAGCAAAACTGACTGTCCTACAGCCTGTCGGAGGGGTGTATACTGCGGAGGCGGAATTAACATTTTTTTCATGCATTGTGTCAACCTCCTAGTGACAGCAGCACACACCCACGGTTTCTGTGTCCCCCAATGAGACGAAAGAGAAAACTGGTGCAAATTCATGGAATTTGAGCGATAGAGTTTTCATCAATCACTACATCTCTGCTGATTGTTACTGTGTTGGTCTCTGGCTGCAGGATTCTGTATCCCTTTTGAGTTTCGCTATAGCTCACCAGGAATCCTTGCTTTGCGTGTGATTTCCACTTGAAACGTTTTTCTTTGGGAACATACATAAACGTTTTGCTTCCAAATATCCTGAGGTGCGCTTCAGGTTAGGTTTCTCGCTGTTCCATAGCTCATATGGAGTTTTATTTGTGGCTTTACCTGGCATTCTGTTTTGAAGATAGCAAGCTGTCATGATGGCTTCTCTCCAATACGTTGTAGGTAAATTCGCATCAAACAACATACAGTTGTGGCCAAAAGTATTGACACCCCTGCAATTTTGTCAGATAATACTCAGTTTCTTCCTGAAAATGATTGCAAACACAAATTCTTTGGTATTATTATCTTCATTTAATTTGTCTTAAATGAAAAAGCACAAAAGAGAATGAAGCAAAAAGCAAAACATTGATCATCATTTCACACAAAACTCCAAAAATGGGCCAGACAAAAGTATTGGCACCCTCAGCCTAATACTTGGTTGCACAATCTTTAGCCAAAATAACTGCGACCAACCGCTTCCGGTAACCATCAATGAGTTTCTTACAATGCTCTGCTGGAATTTTAGACCATTCTTCTTTGGCAAACTGCTCCAGGTCCCTGATATCTGAAGGGTGCCTTCTCCAAACTGCCATTTTTAGATCTCTCCACAGGTGTTCTATGGGATTCAGGTCTGGACTCATTGCTGGCCACCTTAGAAGTCTCCAGTGCTTTCTCTCAAACCATTTTCTAGTGCTTTTTGAAGTGTGTTTTGGGTCATTGTCCTGCTAGAAGACCCATGACCTCTGAGGGAGACCCAGCTTTCTCACACTGAGCCCTACATTATGCTGCAAAATTTGTTGGTAGTCTTCAGACTTCATAATGCCATGCACATGGTCAAGCAGTCCAGTGGCAGAGGCAGCAAAGAAACCCCAAAACATCAGGGAACCTCCGCCATGTTCTTTGGTCTTCATTCTTTTCTTCATGCTCAATGTGGTACACAGAAGGACACAGGACAGAGGTTGAGTCAACTTTAATCCATGTCAACTGGCTGCAAGTGTGATTTAGTTATTGCCAACACCTGTTAGGTGCCACAGGTAAGTTACAGGTGCTGTTAATTACACAAATTAGAGAAGCATCACATGATTTTTCGAACAGTGCCAATACTTTGTCCACCCTCTTTTTTATGTTTGGTGTGGAATTATATCCAATTTGGCTTTAGTACAATTCTTTTTTGTGCTTTTTTCATTTAAGACAAATTAAATGAAGATAATAATAACAAAGAATTTGTGTTTGCAATCATTTTCAGGAAGAAACTGAGTATTATCTGACAAAATTGCAGGGGTGTCAATACTTTTTGGCCACAACTGTACTTCTTTGGCTAGTTTCACACTAGCGTATGGAGGAGCTGTTCCAGACTACCATTCCATACAACCCAGAACAAAATGGCATTGCAGAGAAAGAATCGTACTCTCTGTGAAAGTGTAAGGCTAATTTCAGTTTCACACTAGCGTATGGAGGAGCTGGGGAGGGATGCGGACTTCCTCTGTGAAGCTCCGCCCACAGCTGCACCTCCTCCGGTCAGCTCCACCTGTCGGCATGCAGCCTGCATACCCCATCTCCGCATGCGTTGTTTTTGCAGTGACATGGGCTGAACGCAACGTGCTGCATCTTGGTGCGGTCGCCGCACCGTCAAAACGACACGTGCGGAGGCATCCACATACATCAGCACGGCCTGCGTACCCAGTGCTAAAGATGCTGGACCTATCTTCAAAAACAGGAAGAAGGTGGACCCAGGGAATGATAGGCCGGTGAGTCTGACTTCTACACCAGAAAGATTTTTGAACAAATTATTAAACATGTATGTAAGTACCTGGATAAGAATTAAGTAATTAATCAGAGTCAGCATGGGTTTGTAACTAATAAGTCATGTAAAACTAACTAAATTTCCTTCTATGACAGAATCACTGACTGGGTGGATCAGGGAAATGCTGTGCATATAGTATATCTTGACTTCAGCAAAGCATTTGACAAAGTATCTCACACAATCCCTAATGAAAAAATGACTAAGTATGGAATGGACAAGGCAACTGTTTGGATTGATCGAACCAAGAGTGGCCGTATATGGCTGCACATCCAGCTGGAAGAACGTCTCAAGTGGCGTACCACAGGGCTCAATTATTTAGATGAAGGGTACACTGATTAAATTTTCTGATGACCCAAAGCTAGGAGGGATAGCAAATACGAGAGAAGAGAGGATTCAAAAAGATATAAATAAACTAGAGCAGTGTGCAGCAACTAACAGTTTTTAACGGAGAAAAATGCAAAGTACTACATCTGGGCAATAAAAATGAAATAAGCATATACAGAATGGGAGGAATAGGGCTAAGCAACAGCACATGTGAAAAAGAATTGGGTATACTAATAGATCACAGACTGAACATGAGTCAACAGTGTGATGCAGCAGCAAAAATCGCACACAAAATTCTGGGATGTATTAACAGAAGCATTCAGTCTAGATCACATTAAGTCATTATTGCCCTCAACTCCTCTTTGGTCAGGCCTCATCTGGAATACTGTATCCAGTTTTGGACACCCCATTTTAAAAAAGACAACAAACTGGAGCAAGTTCAAAGAGCGACCAGAATGTTGACCAGTCAGCAAACCATGTCATAGGAGTAACGGTTAGAGGATTTGGGAATGTTTAGCTTGCAAAAGACCGAGAGGAGACTTAAGAGCTGGCTACAAATATATCAAGGGCTGTCACATTGTAGAAGGATCATCTTTATTCTCATTTGCACAAGGAAAGACTAGAAGCAATGGGATGAAATTGAACGAGAGGCACAGATTAGATAATAGACCAGGTGATCAGTGAGTGGAACAGGCTGCCACGAAAGGTGGCGAGTTCACCTCCAATCTTCAAACAGAGGCTGGACAGACATCTGTTTGGGATGATTTAATGAATCCTGCTTTGAGCAGGTGGTTGGACCAGATGATCTAGGAGGTTCCTTCCAACTCTCCCATTCTATGATAACAAGAAGGGACCTTATGAAATAAAGATCAGAGCAATAAAGAAACTAGAAGACCATACAGTGCTCAGTGTAAATTAGTACACTCCCTTGAAAAGTAAGATTTTAATCGATATCTTACTGAAAATTGACATTTTTGAAATTTTGAATTTCAAAGAATATGTTTTAACCCGGCCGTAACATGAAAGTAAGGTTAATAATATAACTTTCATTAAAAAAAATCTAAAGATTTATTCAAATTAGTTGATGAAAAAAATGAATACACCCCATATCAACAACAACTCTAGAATTTTTTATTACCTCGATGATTTTTAAGGGCTTCCCCAATTCTTCTTGGCCTGGAATGAGCAAGTTGGCGACATATTGCAATATCTAACTTTTTCCATTCTTCAAGAACAACCTATTTTAGAAGCTGGATGATGGATGGAGAAATGAGGCTCAACTTGTCTCTTCAGAATTCCCCATAGGTATTTCTGTTGGGGTCAGATCAGGAGACATAATTGGCCACTGAATCACTTTCAGTCTGTTCTTCAGAAATGCAACAAGTGTGTGTGTGTTTTGGATAATTGTGATGCTGAATAAGTGCACGTCTACACAGGCAAGGGGTTAAGGCAGCAGCTTCTCTTTCAATATAGAGCAATACATCTGTGAATTAATGATACATTTCATTGATGGTATCTCTCCGACACTAGCAGTACTCATGCAGCCCCACATAAGAGCACGGACACAACATTTCACTGTAGGCACGATGCATTTAGAAAAATGATGGCATTCATTGGCTGCACGAGTGCTGGTTGTTGTGTAAATGCAAAATGACGCCACTGCGTGATGACATCATTGCACCAGCTGAGTCATAGAGAAAGTGACAAGAAGCCAAGAATGGCTTCCTGCAACTATTCCGCAACTCTCTATTTCTGGCAGTGGAGCTACAGGAATGCTCACAGCACAGTGACAAACGCTGGGCATGGTGGCTCAAAATATATTATGATGAAGGCAGTATGGCAAAGGGGAACCCCCTCCAAACCCCGGAGGAGCCCAGATTACCCTCAATATAATCCACCCTTGAAAATATTTATGAGGCTCCTCAATACAAGAAAAAAAAACCATTAGTATGATATGGTGCTCATGCTCAAGATGGCAAAAAATGTGCACCAGAAATATAACTACAATACCAAAAATATCTCAAGTGCCAGTATGATAAATCGGGAAAGAGTTTGTAATCTAAATCACAAATATGATCAAACACAAGACTAGAAAAACATGAAGTACTATCTCCACATTGTCTAACAACCATGTCATCAGCAAAGATTAGCTTGCTCGGGGAAAAAGAACGTTGCAATATTTTAGGATTTCTTAACCTTATATTTTTCTAAAGCCAAGTTTACATTTCTTGTAAGCATTTTATTAAGCCTCATCATTTAGTTTCGTTTTGTAGGAATATTTTTTTTTTTGCATGTATAGTACAGCCCAAAAGCACATCCCCCAATGTTTATATTTATCAGAAGATAAATAACCCCTTTTCTCCAAATTGTTGTGGCAGAGATGTTGTGAATACGTATTGTAGATCAGATCATGAAAGCCACATGGATCCCTAGAAATCAACTACTTCAATATTATGAACAAGTGGAAAATATTTGTGTAAATCTGATGGTGCCCTCACAGCTAGAAGTGCTGAGAAAAACAGCTAGAAAACTTCACACATCCTACACAAGGATCATTGGCTAAAAATAATAGTCATAGACCCTCAGTTGGCATGCTAAAAGCTCCAAATTTAAGAAAGATCATCAGAAGTTCAATACCCTCTGATAAACCGAGTGTAACTTATCCTAGCAGTGTGAAGAACTGCAAAACCTGCACCAACGTAAAGACCACAGACAGGATAGATTTGCAGCGCACGGCAAGTCTAAGATTCCTGTGACATTTACATGGTCCTCTTCCAAAGTGATGTACTTAATTCTGTGCACTATATGTCCTACTGGGGGGGGGGTCTCTATTTTGGAGAAACAGGACAGAACGCGAGAGCAAGGATGAGGTCTCGTCACCACAAGATTACAAAAACCTAATTTCCCTGTGGCTAAACATTTCTGTGGTCCGGGACCCAACGTAAATATGAAAGCTGTCACATTAAAAGACAACTTCAAATCACAAACATCAACGAGTGTGGGAATATACGTTTGTGACCGTCTTTGATACCCCACACACAGAACTAAATCGGTCACAAGGATTTATGACTTACTACAAAATCTGAGGAATCCGCTGGAGACATGGAGGCCCACAGGTCTCTCATCTTACATGGATATTGGGACAATAAAAAACTTTCACACCACTAATCTAATTAAGCATTCACTATATGAGCTCAGTTTTAAATGTCCATTATGTCAGGTCTCTGCTTTTTTGTGCATATATTAGTGTTTCTTCTGATACTTTGTTATGTCATGCCTGATGAAAAGACCTAAGAAGTCTCAAAAACTTGCTTTGTAATATCACTTATGATACCTTTTAATGGCCGACAAAAATAAAATTACCAATTTTGTTTCTCCCACTGGGGACAATCATTTCCGTCTTAAGAATTGCCGTGACGTTTCGGTTTGACAGGTGGGTGCCGCCATGCCCCATCCCCGCCCATTTTAGCGGGTTACCTAAAACTTTCGTGAAAGCACCAAAGGTTGCAACTTTTCTGCACGACTTCGCAACTTTTCAAATGTTTTCTTGGGCAAACACTGATGAATCAGGGCCTAAGTCTTCTAATATAAGCCATAGATTCAGTTTTTCACTGCACTCTCATTGCTTTAGCCCCTTAATGACCGCCAATACATCTTTTAACTGACGTGAGATATAAGAGAATAGCATCCCCATACAGGTGACAATCCAGCAGCTGTCGGCTGTACACTATAGCTGACAAATTGCTGCATCAGCCACGATCAGTGTTTGCACCGTCCAAATCATTTTAACCCCTCAGATGCTGCTGTTAATAGTGACTACATCATATAAATGGTTAAGAGTGTGGGGGCTTCCTCTTTATCCCCATCGGCACCCTGAGATCATGATTATGTGGTCCTGATGTTTCCCATGGCAATTCACTACCAAATAGCAGCCTTAGAGCCTGACGGCTGTTGTAACCTGTTCAGAAGTTAGCGGCATTTAGGTGGTAAAAATACACTTCTTAATTTCTGTCATGGCACTTTGCATTAATTCCTGAATGACCTGAAGGGTTAATAAACATCCTGACAGCAGTTTTCAATATGTAAGGTTGTGCTCTTTTTAAAATGGTATCACTTTTGGGTGGTTTCCAATATATAGGACCCCCAAAGTCACTTCAAACCTGGATAGGTCCCTAAAAATTTTTTTTTGTAAATTTCCTTGATAAAATGAAAAATTACAGCTACATTTTTAAACCTCCTAAAATGCTAACAAAATAAAAACATTTTACAAATGGTGCTGATGTAAAGCAGACATGTGGGAAATTTTATGAACGCATTCAAAGTTTGAAAATTGCTAATTTTTAAAAATCTCAAATTTCTGATTTTTTTTATATAAATAAAAACGAAACATATTTACCTAAATTTACCGTTATCATAAAGTACAATGTGTCACGAAGAAACAATCTCAAAATCACTGGTATTTGTTGAAGCGTTCCAGAGTTATTACCACATAAAGTGACACTGGTCAGATTTTAAAAATCTGGCTCCGTCACTAAGGGGTCGTCAAAATAGATAAGACACAGGGGGCATGTAGGGGACAATATTCGCATATGGACAAAGCCTGCTTTTATTGTCAGGGTACCTGACTCTACAATACCAGGTCAATAACTTCCCCACATGGCTCTTGTAAGCTGAATGTTCATCTCTAAAGTGGTGAAATTATGGTTAGTAATTGGGATCTTTTTCAGAATGAATTTCCCAGCCACACTTCACATTAAATTCTTTGTTAAATGGTGGCGGTTTGGAGGCACTTACTACAAATAAAATTGCATCCTACATTACAAATATCATATAAAACAGAACAGCGAATTGATTGTAGACCATTCCACTTTGCTGAAATAGCGACTATTTGATAGACCTGATTTTCACATCTACTAGTCAATGAATAGGCCCATTATATGATAGGGTGGCATCACCGTACTGTCCAATGTCACATACATGTGCTGTAAGTTTGAAAGACGAACATGGGAGTATGGCCAAAAGCATCATGACACTGGCTCATAGGCTCTGCACAAAAATTGGCCGAACCTGCTAATATCGACTGGTTCAGGTGACAGTCTAATGCGTAGAGGGGTCCCTGACAGATCGTTGTCAGGGGAGATGAGAATCTGTATGATTTCAGACTGCCAATCCATTTGTTCTCGAAAAGGGTAGAGCTGTGTAGCGGCAGCACTATCCTAGAGCTCTTCTGCCTATGGGAGAGTCAGGCAAGATGGCTGGTGGCATTTTTTTTTTTTTTTTTTATAAAACCACTGTTATCAGCTGGAGATGGTTACTAGAAGACTACTTGGCCTGCTGCCAGGTTGTACAACCCCGCACATACCACCAACTGGCAGCTTTCTATGTATACTGTGCATAGGCAGAAAGCTGCTAATCAGTGGTATGGGTGGGGTTATACAGAGCTCAGCATTTAGAGACCTGCTAGATTTGCAGCAGCCAAAAAAAAGTTTTAATCAAAACTGTAGCACCCAATAAAGTGACACATTGCCAGAATCAGAATCTCTGCCCCTACATCATGCTGCTCTCAGATGGGTTAGAATAAAACCTGGTTACAGATTCTCCTTAAGACAGGTCTGAATTTTGACCTTCTCAAAAAAAAAAAAAAGTCCATACCTGATCATTTGTAGCTGGAGAAGCCTATTCATGGACCTGGACTGGTCAGATTTTGCATAGAATGTGTATGTGGTTTATCAGGAGTCAAGACACAAATAACGACAACAAAATGTCCCAAAATATTTAATCAGCAGCAAGAATCAGTATTACAGTAGACACCATACCTCTATATTACATACTTGTCAGCAGCCATTCTTGGTACACAGTGCGCTCACACAGACTCCTCAGAACATGCCACTAATCTATCGCTTACTCCAAGTCCTGGTCTCAAGGACGTAAGCAGTCGCTGAACATTCACTACTCATTCTACACAATATTGTTTTGACAATATTAAATCGCATACCTGGAATTTAATTTCATCAGAAAGGAATCAGGGTGAGGACCAAGCGGATAATCACACCTAAGCTACACCTGCAGAGGCTCAGGAGGGGCCCGATTTAGGATCTGATCCCTTCCATCAAGTTCATTCCTGTTTGGTCAAAGCTGGCCAAGCGCACAGTGAATACTACATTAGATTATCTAGCAAGGAAGGGGTAAAAAGCACCAACATTGCAATCCTGTATATTACACAAAGTCAGTCATCAACTCTTAAAAAGCATCCTGCAAACAATCGATGTCAACACATGAATGGCTTCGTTTACCAGAAGGAACACTTTTTGGTTAGGATTTTCCATCAGTTTCAAGCTAGCCCAACAGGGGCCATTGTTCTATACCGCCGAGCAAAACATGGTCCGTGCGCTCCACAGTGAGTGAACATGTATTCCCGGCAATGGAGACCACACTGCAGGAAGGGGACAGTGGGAAGAAGTACATCTTGTCAGCAGGGAAACTGGTGAAGAACATACATGTCCGTCTTGGCCGCCAGAGTCACATCATCCAGTTGATATAAGGGGGGGGGGGTCTTCACCATAAAAAGCATGACATGCATTGAATCTCTACATGTGGATATAGTGATTGCTTTGACGCTGAGTAATATATGTTTAAATATTGCAATATTATAGAAAGACATTTTGTCTAGAACAGTTTTAACCATCCACCACCCCGAACCTTAGCGTTGGTTTGCTGCATCTGTGGTGGGTGGACGCACTTCTGAATCACAGTGTTCTGGATCAATACAGTTTGGGTCTGCAAGAAGGATAAGAAATCATGACTGACAGACATCACTCATGTTCCAGGGATGACTTGCCACCCCGCTTCAATGCAAGTGTAGAAGGGGTCCTTGCGGGGATCAGGAGATATGACCTCTGGCAGCAGACCATCAGTAAGTAGTTATGACTGTTACTGGTCTACAATGACTAGAAAACCAGATGATTAGCAACACAACAGATATTCCATTGTACCTTAATTTTAGGAGGAACTCCAGGAACAAAATTCCAGGAACAATTCTTCTTTTACAATACTTTTAAGTACACTTATTTAATACACTTGAGATTAGAACTGGCTACCCCCTTATACCTTATAAAGTCCCATATCCCTTATTGCTTCAAATACATTCTATCTTTCAAGTGCTTTGCATAATATATCCAATCATGTCGGCCTTAAGTAAGGCCAGACTCATACTCTGGTCAGCGAGTACTAAACAGACCTTTTTAAAACAGAATTTGTCAGTAAGATAACTCGCCCCTAAGCCATCTATATGGGCATGTAGGTCATAGGAGGCTGAATAAAATGGTACCTCGACAACTGTGATCTGATGTGTTATTCCAGAGATAGCCACTAGTGATGAGCGAGTATACTCACGGCTCGGGTGATCGCCGAGTATTTTGAAATTCCTAACAAACAGGCAACTCCCACATGTAATCAACCTGTCTAGCAGCCGCAAATCATGCAGCTGCCTTGACAAACTATCTCCGAGCATGCCAAAATACTCGGAAACCCAAGCAATGAGTATACTCGCTCATCACTAATAGCCATGTTTTTCTTATACATAAGTGAGCCATTCCAGGCTATGAGAGCACTGATCTGAATCAGAATCTGCCTCCAGAGATTATTGTAAATGATCGGGGGCCGCTCTCCTGATCTCACTGCAGAGCAGTTACATCGGATGAAAAAAAAAAAGTCCTAGGTCCAGCAAGATCAACCTTTCTCCATCAATTTAATACATTTAATTTAATACATTTGGTGGGTTAACTATAACCCACAATGTTGTGTATTGCGTGTATGATTATATCTGACACGTCTGCAGGTTCCTCTCAGCTTCCATCTCACAGGCAGACAGGGCTGCAATATTGTTGTAATACAGCAGAGCTGAGAGAGAAGCAAAAAGTGTTTGTAAGGAGACAAAGTTCAGTTCTATTGGTCTGTGTTAGTTCCATCTCTCACACTGGCATCTCCTCCTTTTATTTAAAATAGTCTTGAATAGCTCATTTACATATAAGAAAAAAAACCACATCAAATCACAGATATCAAGGTATAATTTTATTGAGCTTTCTAAGGCTGGGGTCACACTGCGTTATGGCAGTCCATTAATGCTGCCATTCACTTCCATTAGGAGCACATCGCTAGGGCATGTGCCATCATTCTGTGACGGACCCTTGGACGCGGGCTGCAGCGTCCGGGGGTCTGTCACTGCTAGCGCAGATGAAACATCTGCACGAGTGGGCTCACATAATGCGATCGTATTATGTGAGTAGCGTTAATGCAGTCTGTCAACAATATGCGTTGAACGGACTGCATTAACGCTATGTGAACCTGGCCTTACCTACATGCCCATAAAGACGGCTTATGCCGGTTTCACATTGGCGCATTTTCAGCGCGCGCACGGCCGGGGGTAGCTCCGCCCCCGATCCGGCTCTCTGCCCGGCGTGCCCGCCCCTTGCTTGTAGCGCCGCCTACTAGCGGACAGCGGCGCCTGCGATCGGCGCACCCTATCTTTAGCATAGGGTGCGCAGATCGTGCGCAGGCCGTGCGCTAGTTGCGCTTTGACCTGTGCTGCGCACTTTTGACGGTGCGCCGTGCGCGCCAAAATCAAACTTTTCGGATTTTGGCGCGCACGGCGCACCGTCAAAAGTGCGCAGCGCAGGTCAAAGCGCAACTAGCGCACGGCCTGCGCACGATCTGCGCACCCTATGCTAAAGATAGGGTGCGCCGATCGCAGGCGCCGCTGTCCGCTAGTAGGCGGCGCTACAAGCAAGGGGCGGGCACGCCGGGCAGAGAGCCGGCTCGGGGGCGGAGCTACCCCCGGCCGTGCGCGCGCTGAAAATGCGCTAATGTGAAACCAGCCTTAGGTGGGTTGATCCTACTGACAAATTCACTTTCTTTTTTTCTTTCAGAAACAGCTTCTTAAAGTAGATCATTCACCAGATTGCACAGTAAAAACTGCATACAAAATTATTAAACATCTCTTAGAAATGAAGAGGCTGATGTACTTTGAAAATCCAGCTCAGAATGGTTGTAATGCTTTTTGAAAGCATTTAATGAGCCCAGCTTTAACTTCACTCATAAAATGCTAATTTTAATTTCAGGATAATACATGTCAGAAAGACTTTAAGTAAGCACACCAGCTTCATTAGGTCTAAGATCTATTTGTATTGGAAATCTGTTTCCAGATCTGCTTTAAAGAGGACCTGTCATTTTCTCAAAAAAATGTAGTTAAATACCTGGTAAAAATTTGTGGGCTCTGTTGATTCTACTGTCTTTTCTGTTTAGTGCTAAGTAATAGAAATATTCAGATTTGATTCTTTTGGAGCACAAAATGTGAAATCTTTACTTTGTAGTTTAACTGGACTTTTCTGTAGTCTTCTCAGGGGAAGGTGAGGGGTGGACTTCAACCCCTTCCCTCCCAAATGCTGGCAATTACAGCTCAGCAGCATCTGAGACCAATAGACTGCAAGATCAGCTGCCAAGCTGTGATTGGCAGCATCTAGGAGGTAGGGTTGAAAGTGCATGCCACTCCCCGCACCAGGGAAAACCTTGAAGAAATGTCCAGATGGGTTGCAAAACAGAGATTTCACATAGTGTGCTTCAGAAGAAACTAATGTCAATATCTCTGCACTGGATTCACGAAGTGCAAAATGGAAAAGAAAGGCAAAAATCAGAGGAGCTCAGTGGTTTTTGTTTTTTTTTTTTTTGTTTTTTTTACACAAACCATTTAACTTGTATCTTTCTCAAAAAAGGAAGAAATCATCTTTAAAATGAGTGCCTTCAAAAATGAAGCCCAAGACCAGCGTGAACCTTAGTTCTTAAGTAGACAATCCAATCTTTTTAGCTGGTAGTAAACTTCACAATTCCTATGATCTTTTATTCCAACTGCTCTACAAGTTAAATTCCTATTTTGCTTATATATAAAGCCTAAAATTTTTCCACATACATCAAGGGCTGCAAAAACCCTTATGGTTTGGCTCAAATGGCTACAATTGGTAAGGAGAGCATCATCGGAAGATTAAACTCGCCATGATTAATATAGATGGCGAGAAAACATCTGTTATACCTATTATTCATATTGCATGTATGGTTACCGTATATGGACATCCTGAATTAACAACCTACAGCTATATAGTTAATCTCTGCCCCTCCTTACTCAACGTGGCCCAACTCAAGATATTTCCCTGACAACATTTTAGTCTGCAACATTTCTCACAAGTCTCAGGAGAAGAAAAGTCAGGTTCGGCCAAAATATAGTCAAAACATGAACACTACATCTTGAGATAAAAAAAAAAAAAAATCACGTCAGCATTTACCTTTCAACATGCGTTCAACATTCTTCCTGCTATTTGGACCCCGTTTCCTGAGAAAATTGCATTTTTAAAACCTATTTAAAGTGTTTAGTTCTGCTCTTTAGCAGATTACATTAAGCATTATATACTTCCTAGTAATATTTATTTTATTTCAATCATGGTAACATTGAAATAAAGTAATAAAAGTCTTGGGTCCGACACCTGACATTGTATTTGGGCAGTAGCAGTGCTAGTTAGGGGTACGTGCATATGTCTTTTAGACTAAGGTGTACTTGTCAATTTTGGCTGTTTTTCAAGTTTTTTTTATACATGTATGCTTTAATGGTCAGATCACTTATTTCAACAGTTCTTTGCATAAGTTAAGCGGTTAACAGCAGCTCAACAAGACTGGAAATATGCATTGCAATGTAGAAACCACTTGTTGTGCATATGTTCATTCTTTTTCATGCTTATATAGCGCTTTTCAGGAGGGTACAGAGCCCACCCAATTGAAAGACATGGTGAGCTCATACCCCACTAGCGCAATGGTATTTATTAACATTCTAATAAATGAAGTTCATACAGACTGGTATTTCCTGCCAAAGTAAAAAATCAGCCCCATCGTTCGTACTAAACTCTCAGTGGAACAAGGAAAAAGCTTTCATGGCAAAGACTGCAGAGATGTCAGATCTCAGCAACCAATCACTTCTTGAAAATTATCTTACACGAGTTGTCTGGTTACAGAATCAAGAACTGTGTTTCGGGATGATTGCAGACAAGCATATGACTGTTCATCCCAAAAACTTTTACAATATTTTTTTTTCTTTTTAAATTGACATCTGATTTTTATCCAATCACGAGGTGTTTTCTTACAAACCAATCTGAACAGAATTAAAGAATATGAGTCAGTGTGCTGTCAGATTAAAAATCAGCCAAAATGCGTCTGATCCTCCTCGGGTCCAGTGCAGAGTTTTCATTACTGCTTCTGATATCTTATCTGCAGCACTTACACAATGTCAACAGCGCTGCAGCCAATCAGTGAGCTCAGCGGCTCATGCCATTAACTCAAGAAAATCTGCCGAGTTCAGTTATTCGCTGCTAATAACACAGCTTCAGCACTGCAGACAATAACAGACACCGGTAAGCAGCGCTGGACACTATACTCAATGCTTGTGGAGGGTGACTAAAGCCCAGTGTTTTTATTTTTTTATTTATTTATTTTTTTTTAACAAACTGCAGTTGGGGACAGCGCTTTTTTGTTTTTTTCCCCCCACACCAGGAAATTAAATTTAATTTGTTCTATTGGTCAAAATAAATGAAAATAGAAGAGCTTGTGTCAATCCTTGCCGGAGGCCTCTCCAGCTCAGTGCCAGATCAGACACTCGTCACCAGTAGGAGTCAGAGCGGCATCTGACTAAAAACCGCATAAGGGGGTATTTTGGTTTCAGCAAATAAAAGCACTGTATAGTGAATAGTAAGAATTTCTAAAATTACTCCTATTAAGGCTAGTATAATAGATCATCAATATAAGGCGGGGGCCGTACAGCGACCTGCGTTGCGCCGATAGCTGTTGACAGACAAGTCACGCAGCCAAAAATATTTGTACGACTTGCTGATAGATTATTTTAGTGTGGCGATTCTGCAGCAAATTAAACACGCAGATGGCAGACAAGATACACTTGCATTGAAGACAACGGCAAACGAGTTGTGCACAACTCAGCGACCGTCAAGTATGTCGTCGCCTGCAGTCGCGGAGGGTCACAATGCTACAAAATATAACATTATTCGATGACATGCAACACTGCGATCTCAATGTCACACTACATATGTCAATGAATAGCCCTAGAACCTGTTCTTTACTTCAAGGTAAAAGGAGGATTACACAGAATAATTTTAATCTGCAGAAACCAGAATACAGAAGTCTTCAGGTGCATTTAGATTTTCTAAGACTGTTCATTCGCAATCTTTTGACAAGCACCCAAAAAAACAAGCAAAATGTTCATTCTTTTTGTGTTGCACAAAGGATCATCATTCTCAGGAGCACATTGTCCTGTGTAAACAGCCTCACACTGATAAGTATAAATAAACTGCCATTGTTCTTAACGATTAGTGATGAGCGAGTATACTCGTTGCTCAGGTGATTTCCGAGTATTTTGGTGTGCTCAGAGATTTAGTTTTTGTCGTCTCAGCTGCATGATTTACGACTTGTAGACAGGCTGAATACATGTGGAAATTCCCTAACAAACTGGCATTCCACACATGTAATCAAGCTGTCTAGCAGTCGCAAATCATGCAGCTGAGGCTACGAAGACAATCTCTGAGCACACCAAAATACTTAGACCACTCGAGCATGCTCGGGGACACCCGAGCAACGAGTATACTCGCTCATCACTATTAACGATCTATTACTGATTGTTGAGTACGTGGGTAGGCCTGGGTAAACAGAGTATTAAACAGCCGGATCAGTAAAACTGATAATCAATGGCTGTTTATTGCAACATATTTGTCAGTATAAACAGACCCTTTAGGCCCCTTTCACATTGCGTCCATCCCTACACAGTGGCCCCATCGGGGCTTACGTCCAAACGCACCGAACGACGGGAATCGACATTGTGTGGTGACAGGTCATTGACTATACTGGTGCAGACAAACAACACGTGCTCTGTCGTGCATTATTTTAAGGCATAAATGCCTACTGTTGGGAGGACATCCAAACGTAGCAGACTGCATCTGAGTGTCCATCTCCAGTAGGTCTACACTCCTGAAAATGATGCACTTCAGAGCACATGTTGCCACCATTATATTCAATGGCCCCGTCAGCGCACACACCCAAATCCCATTTTGCGGGGAACTGTGGGACAAAGCACAGTGTGAAAGCACCCTTAGCTACCAATTTAACAAGATTGATGTCTTACATGCCAGTATTAATCTAAATCAAAGACTGGTTGAGAAATGGAAGAAAGAAGGAAAGGGGGGAAGGGATTTAAAAGAGGGAACTTAGTTTTGTTTTAATAAAAAAAAAAAAAAAAGTTAAAAACAATAAAATTCATAGTAAAAAGAAAGTGAAATATTTGATCCAATTGTTTGCTATGGACACCAATAACACTTCTGTACATGAGGGCCTGTATGTAACTATGCCGAATATTTCCTGTGGGAAGCTCACTTGTTCTTACGCTAGTATTTAAAGACCATCAGAAAAATATATGTTAAGAAAAAAAATAAAACTACAAACATTTGAGCAGGTCATTTAGTAGATTAGTAAAGAGAAGAAAAAAAAATTAAAATTCATGGAACTACAAAAAGGGTCTTCTCCTCTGAGAGAAACCATAAGGCTATATTCACAAGGCAGATTTGTGGCAGAGATATCTGTAACCATCCATTCACGCCATTGCTACAGAATAAACCACATTTAGATGAATGGAACAGGTTCTCTGACATGGAAATTTTTGCAACAAATCCATAGAATTTATCTCAAAATGTGGATATGACATGTGCAAAACTGCCAAATACTATTTAGTGTCCTGAGAAGGAAATTGGAGATAGTAGTGATTGTGGTCCCTAGCTATAATATTGGCCTGTGATACTGTACCACAGCTGAAATTAACAGAATTAAATAGCAAACATGGTAATTCCAACACAGTAAAACCTGTCCTGCTCACTTTTTAAAGTTTTTTTTTTTTTTTTTTTGGGATAAAACTGATTCAACAGGACAATAAAATGTAAATATCTAAAACCTAAAAATATGAACATAATAAACTTCTGCCTCCTGGCAGTAAATTGCATTTCTAATGGTTGGCTTTACACCATTTCCCTGCCGTGCAATTGCTCAGTATTGCTGTATAGCAGCCACCTGAAAATGCACATGCTTAAATAATACATTCTAACCTAGGGGGGTATAAATTCGATTGTACTGCCAATCAAGTGCAGAGTGAAACGCCATCCTAGATATGGCTTTATGACATGGCATGCTTGCTTTCAGGAGAAGTCTAGGACTAACTCCCTACTAAAGCATTGATGAAACAGGCTAATGGTAATCCACCCTCCTATCCGGCTCACCCACACGGATTATCTGCTTGTACTCCAGAGTCAGAGAAGAAAACAGCTTGTAGAGATCTCCAAGAACGCCGGGTAGGTGCCGATTTAGGTGGAGAACTTGAAGTTCTGTAGGTCAGAGGAGTGGGAATGCGTGACGGTGACTTATCTGGTTGGTTATCTGCTCGTGGCCGGATCTTTGGCCGTAGTTTAAGTTTATAGATAGAAGGGATTCGGTCTGGCCGTTTTAATGTTTTCTTGGGTCTTAACACCACTTCACTGGACCCTGCATCTCCCTCAGGGATTACAGAGGCCTCTTCTTGCTCAACCTCCTCCTGGAGGTCTTCAGCAGCAGGTGGGCAGGAACTGTCATCGGAGGAGCTGGACAAGGCTGGAAGTCTTCTCCAGGTAGATGCAGGAAGCGTTGCAATATTTCCATCTGCATTCTGCTCCCTTGGTCCTCCAGAGATGTAGAAGTTGAGGGAGGAAGACGAGGAACTAGAGGAACAGTATGCAGAGTCTATAGCAGCTGGCTCACTGGAAGGGGGACTAAGTAACAGAGAAGCCCCTTGTGTTCCCCCAGGGTGTTCAGATGCCCCCAGAAGTCGTGAATTTTCCAAGAATTCTTTCTCAAGACTACGATAAAGTTGTTGCTCCTGACGAACATCTAAAGGTGCATATCCTATCTGCCTCCGTGCAGGAGATTTGGGAGGTTCCGTATGAATCCGATTGTTTGGGGGCTTGGAGGTCACAGGAGTTGTATATGAATGTTGCCCATCCTTGTCCCGTGTAATAAGCAAAACAGCTTTCTTGTTAGCAGGAGGTCCTTGACTTCGGGCCCGTCGACTAGGAGGACCATTCGGACCTTGAATTCTGCCACGTTCAGGCATGACAGGAGGCTGGGATGGCTGAGTTCGCCTTGGCATAGGACCTCTATCCTGAGACTGGCTGCGTGTTATGGAAGAGCGAAGTCCAGGTCTCAATATATCAAATGATTTTCTACCACCAGGGGCGCTCTGAACAGAGGAGGCAGAAGAGTCACTGTCACCAGAATACCGCCGTGGGCGAGGAGGCCTAAAACAGGAGGGAAGGATAATAATCATAGGATAAGACTATGTAAAACTCTGCATAATATCAAAAGGAGTGTAAGAAAAGAAGAAGGACTGTGTCATCAAGAAGACCCTTAGTCAAGAGTATAGCAATTGCAGTACTGAAGTAATAGAATATACACAAAACACAGAAATAAACACATTTAATTATTGTGTAACACAAACAATTAAATATGTATATCAGCATGCAGTGCCACGCTCAGTCTCATACAGCACCATCCTTAAAGTGGTTGTGCACTTCTTGGACAACTCCTTCCAATCACTATATTTCCCTCCCAAGTAAAATAATACCTATTCTCACCTCCGGTGTCATTTCAGCAGTGTCGGCACTGGACCTCCCAGTAAGGCAATCCCTGCCGCTGATCAGTGGCCGATTCATTCTGCCATCCGTCACATAAATCATACATCCGGAGGAAGAGAGTGAATAGCAGCAGCTCTCCTTTCTGCCTGCTGTCAATTACAGCTGAAGTAGGGGACACTGAGGTGGCCGAGGACTGGCTGCAGGGATTGCGCGACTGGGAGATCCAGTGCTGACACGGCACCGGAGGCGAAAATAAGCATTTTACTTGGGGCGAAATCGGGTGATTAAGAAAGGGTTCCCAGAGTAGTGAACAACCCCTTTAAATAAGACGTATAAGTACAGCAAAATTCCTTCAATCAGCATCACGGAGACTGACAAGTTCTGATTTGTTTCCAAATATAAAACCAGAAAAGACTGGTAAAATATTACCATGTAGGAAAAAAAAAAAAATAGTAAAGTGCTGACAAATTAATAAAGATATACAGAAATGACTGTACAAACCAAGCACAGGCATTTTGGGCACCCCATGCTATGGCCAAACATTTCAGTGCACTTTCCCACCTACTTCCTTTCCATCTCTGCCTTCCTCCTCCTTGATTGACAGCTCTGACTTCACAGGAGCCAGAGAGATGGAAAACAAGTAGGAAGATGCATTGAGTACATGTACTTGGCTAGAACAGTCATTTTGTGCTGACAGATTCCCTTTAAATTAGTTTTGCTACAGGCACAAGATAGTTTAAAAGCAACATTTTTTTACACCCCAAATATACCTTGGTGCCATATTTTTTTTTTTTAAAATTCGTTTATTGAACCAAAGGCAGGGTACACAATATGCAAACTGACAATGATGAAAATATCATGTAATACACATACATTTCGCATAGCATTAATGTTAAACAGTATATGTATACCTGCTGTACATAGAATAAATCATACCGTCAATTGCCTCACATTAGTCTGTGTGTTATTATTCAAATAACAAAGCCTACCAAACCTCTAAAGCATTACTACTACTACAAAACCACTATTTGCAGCCCGTGTTCATATAATTAGCTCTTTATCATGCGATATCTCCGTCCTACAGTGTAAGCTGAGAGGAATTCCACCTCTCCCATATCTTCTCAAATTTATCCGGGCACCCTCTGTTTTGATAGAGCGTACGCTCGTATGGTATAATCAAGTTCACCAATTCTATCCAGGCCCTAAGGGAGGGATCCGAGCCCCCCATCCACCGTAGTGCCAGCACCTTCCGTGCCATGAACAGTGTCTCTCGCAAGAAAATTCCAGTATAATGTCCCCATGTCTCATCATCCCACACCCCAAACAGACAAACCAATGGCTCAAGGGGAACCGGAATTTGTGCCAGGGAGGTTAATAATGACGTTACCTCTTTCCAATAATGTATTATAATTAGACATTGCCAAATCACGTGGATAAAATCTGCATCTAATGTATGACATCTCAGACACTCCGAAGATTGAAATCGGCCCATCTTAAAAAGTCGAGTCGGAGTCAAATACGATTGGTTTATAATATAAAGTTGTATCATTCTATTGTTAATTGACGGAGACACTTTAGTTGCTGACTCCAGGATTTCCTCCCACTCCTCTCCCTGCGAATCAAGGATGAGCCTTTCCCCCTAACCAAGCATACGGCAGATTCCGTCCCCACAGATATCACGTGTGTGTACAGAGGGGAGAGGAGACCCTGGGGACCTTGTGATTTAAGAATGCCTATCAAGGGCAGAGATGAAATAGCACTAATCATACCGACACATCTCATGTGCGATTGGAAGGCTGATCTTAATTGCAAATATCGGAAGAATTGTGACCTCGGGACATTGCACTTAACTTGTAATTGTTCAAAAGATAATAATGTACCACATTCATATATATCCCCCATCGTAGAGACATTGCATTGAGGCCAGAATTCAGCGGATGGGTGGGCAAGCAGTGTCGGAAAATAACTAATCCATAAGGGCATTTCAGCTATGATATCACTAAATCCGACCACCCTCTTAATCTGTCGCCACACTAGTCTTGCCAGACGAAGCATGGGTAGCAGACGTGGAACTTTTACTTTTTCCAACTCTAAAAACCCCAGCGGGCAATCAGCATGTGCGGCATGAAGCAAATGACTCTCAGAATTAGGAAGAGGATTCCCGGGCATCCACTTATTTATAGCTCTTGCCTGCCCCGCCAGATAATATAGAAAAAAATTCGGTAGTGCTACCCCCCCCCCCTTTTTTTGGCCTTTGTAGAGTGGATAGCTTAAGTTTGGGCCTAGTTTTCCCCCATATGAAAGACGTAATCTGGGAATTCAAATTAGTGAAAAAAGACTTAAGGCCCCGTCTCACTAAGCAAACTCGGTAGCGAGATCGCTGCCGAGTCACAACTTTTGTGACGTAACAGCGATCTCACCAGCGAGATCGCTGTGTGTGACAGCGATCAGCGAGCGGCCCCCCTGCCGGTATCGCTGAAAGAAACCTCTGGACATTTATTTGGTCGCTGGTCTCCCGCTGTCTATGTGACAGCTCACCAGCGATCACATAGCGACTTACCAGCGATCCTGACACCTTCATATCGGTGTCGGGATCGCTGGCGAGTCGCTTAGTGTGACGGGGCCTTTAGGCACCACCACAGCACTGTGTTGGAGAAAGTTGCTGATCTTAGGGAGTAGTATCATTTTAATTAAATTAATGCGCCCAGCTACAGACAGCGGGAGTTTGCTCCAGATCGCAAATTTGACTTTAACCATCTCCAGTAATGGATATATATTAAGCTGTAGATCAAGCGTGCTGGATTGAGAAATATGAACACCCAGATATTTAAAATGTGGTACAATAGGCAGCAAGGAGAGAGTCTCAAGTTGCGGCATCAGGGCATGAGAAAGAGGCATCAGAGCAGACTTCTCCCAATTTATATACAGGCCGGAATATCTACTGAATTCGTTTATAGTGGCAATCACTCCTGTCAGCGTCTCCTCCACCCTATCCATGAATATTATCATATCGCTGGCATATAGGCCTACGGTGTCTACCCGATCTGCTATCTCTATACCCATGATATTAGGAGAAGTTCTCATGCGAATTGCCAAAGCCTCAATTGCCAGACCAAAGAGGGCCAGGGAGAGGGGACACCCTTGACGAGTTCCCCTGTGCAGAGAAAAAGGACTCTGAAGTGGAACCATTTACAACAACACGAGCTTTAGGTTTCATATACAATGTATACCTTGGTGCCATATTTGATGTGGCAGTTGGTGTGTATTATTAGGGCTGGAAAACCCCTTTAAAAGGCGATGATTGCAAAAAGGAGATTTTTGTGTACTCACCGTAAAATCTCTCTCTCTTAGGCTTTAATTGGGGGACACAGAACCTTGGTGTTATGCTGCTGTCCACTAGGAGGCGACACTATGCATAATCTGAAAAAGATTAACTTTGGCTCCTCCTCTGCAGTATACACCCCTGGACGGCGTCAGCCTTCTCCAGTTTTGTGCCAAAGCATAAGGAGGAACGTAACCAAATAACATAACCATGCCTGTAAGAAGGCTACTATGTACGAGCTCAAAGAACAATATGAGAACTCAACAGGAAACAACGGCCCGTAAGGGCAACAGGGTGGGAGCCGTGTCCCCCAATTAAAGGCTAAGAGAAAGAGATTTTACGGTAAGTACACAAAAATCTCCTTTACTCTGTCGCCTAATTGGGGGACACAGAACCTTGGGACGTCCCAAAGCAGTCCCTGGGTGGGAAGCAGTGGACGAATATTGTGCTGACAGTCCCCTAGACTTGGGGTACTGCCGCCTGCAGAACCAGTCTACCCAGGCTCGCATCCGCTGAGGACTGGGTATGAACACTGTAGTGTTTCGTAAACGTGTGTAGGCTAGTCCAAGTGGCCGCCTTGCACACTAGTTGTGCCGAAGCCTGATGCCGAATGGCCCAGGAGGCCCCTACTGCCCGTGTAGAGTGTGCCGTGATACCGGCCGGAAGAGGGGAACTGTTAAGTCGGTAGGCCTCATGTATGGTGGACCTGATCCACCTGGCAAGGGTAGCCTTGGAAGCCGGCAACCCCTTGCGACTACCTTCCGGAAGAATGAAGAGGGAATCAGATTTCCGGAAAGGTGCAGTCCTGGACACGTAAATTCGCAATGCTCTGACGAGGTCAAGCGTATGCAGAGCCTTCTCCACTCTATGAACCGGAACCGGGCAAAGGGAAGGCAGTGAAATCTCTTCATTAAGGTGAAAGTTGGACACAACCTTCGGAAGGAAGGATGGTACCGTGCGGAGAACCACCTTGTCCTGGTGAAAGGCTAGGAAAGGCAGTCTGCAGGAAAGTGCTGACAATTCCGACACTCTGCGTAACGAGGTGATCGCCACTAGAAAAACCACTTTCTGAGACAGAATGGAGAGTGGAACTCCTCTAAGAGGTTCGAAGGGTGGAGCTTGCAATGCTGTCAGGACCAGATTGAGGTCCCACGTATCCAGCGGACGTTTGTAGGGAGGAACCAATCGGGAAACTCCCTGGATGAAAGTCCTTACTTGCGGTTTAATAGCAATGCGCTTTTGAAAAAGGACTGAAAGCGCCGACACCTGACTCTTAAGCGAACTTAAGGATAGCTTGGCATCTAGGCCCGATTGAAGAAAACCTAGTACCTTCGGGAGGGAATAAGGGAGTGGGACTTGTCCATGAGATTCGCACCAAGAAAAGAAAGCTCTCCAGGTACGATAATAGAGCTTGGCGGAGGCAGGCTTCCTTGCCCTGATCATAGTTGTAATGACTGCCGGTGAAAAACCTGCCTGGGTTAGAATCCAGGTTTCAAGGGCCATGCCGTCAAATTGAGAGCCCCTGAATTCTGGTGGAAGAACGGACCTTGAGACAGGTCATGACGGTCGGGTAGACGCCAGGGGGCGTCTGCCGTAAGTTGGACGATGTCGGCGTACCAAGTACGTCTGGGCCAGTCTGGCGCGATGAGGATGGTCGGAACTCCCTCTTGCTTGATCTTCCTCACGACCCTGGCGATAGGGGGAGGGGTGGAAAAATGTACAGGAGTCGGAACTGGGACCAGTCCTGGACCAGGGCATCCGCTCCGAGCGACCGCGGGTCGTGTGTCCTGGCCATGAAATTGGGAACCTTGGTATTGAGATGGGGTGCCATTAGGTCCACATCCGGGGTTCCCCAGCGTTGACAGATCTGGTAAAAAATCTCGGGATGGAGAGACCACTCCCCCGAGTCCATTCCTTGCCTGCTGAGGAAGTCGGCTTCCCAGTTTTCTACACCCGGAACGTGTACCACAGAAAGTACCGACCTTGTGTCTTCCGCCCAGCGGAGGATATGAGCCACTTGTCTCATCGCCTGGGCGCTGCGGGTCCCGCCTTGGTGGTTCACGTATGCCACAGCCGTGGCATTGTCCGACTGTATCCGTATGTGCGAGGCTGCAAGCAAGTGATGAAAGGCTCTCAGTGCCAAGAGAATGGCCCTGATTTCCAGAACATTGATGGGCAATGTCACTTCCCTCGGTGACCACTTGCCCTGTGCCCTGTGATGTAGGTGCACCGCCCCCCAGCCTGTCAGGCTTGCATCGGTAGTCAGGATCTTCCATTGTCCTGAGAGGAATGGCTTCCCTCGTGTAAGCGAGGTTGGTTTGAGCCACCAATGCAGGGACCTCCTGGTTGATGACGTCAACCTGAACTCCCTGTCAAGGGAGAAGGGGTTCCTGTCCCAAGATCTGAGCATGGCTAGTTGAAGGACCCTGAGGTGAAACTGGGCAAATGGCACTGCCTCTATTGCTGCTGCCATCCGGCCGAGGACTCTCATGGCAAACCGGAGAGATCGAGGAGGACTGCGAAGGAGTGTGCGAACTCCCAGACGGATGGCCAGTGTCTTGTCCTTGGGAAGGAGCACCAGGCCCCTGGCGGTGTCGAATACCATTCCCAGGAATGTTAGAGTCCGAGTTGGGATGGTCGACGATTTCTGTAGGTTGACTAGCCATCCCAGGCGACTCAGAGTGTCTAGAGTGATTGAGACACTGACCTCGCAGTCTTTGAAAGTGGGAGACTTGACGAGGAGGTCGTCCAGGTACGGGACGACTAGGATGCCTCTTGAGTGCAGGACGTCCATGGTGGCCGCCATGACTTTGGTGAACGTTCTTGGAGCCGTGGCGAGTCCGAACGGAAGGGCGACAAACTGGTAGTGGTTTTGGTTGACCGCAAACCTGAGAAACCTTTGGTGGGCGGGAGCAATTGGTATGTGGAGATACGCATCCTGTATGTCTATGGAGGCGAGGTATTCTCCCTGCTCCATGGATGCAATGATGGACCGGAGGGACTCCATGCGGAAATGACGGACCCGTACGTAATTGTTGAGCTGTTTTAGGTCCAGTATGGGTCGGACGCCGCCTCCTCTCTTGGGGACTACGAACAAATTTGAGTAGAATCCTCGGAATCTCTCGTTCGCGGGAACCGGCACCACAACTCCTGATTGAAGGAGAGCGGAAACCGCTTGGTGGAAAACACGAGCCTTTTCTGGTGGTGTTGGAGGAACAGAAAGGAAGAACCGGTTCGGTGGAACGGAAGTGAACTCTATCTTGTATCCGGAAGACACTATTTCCCTGACCCATCTGTCTTCTGTAATAGGCAGCCAGACTTGCTGAAAGAGTAAAAGTCGGCCGCCTACTTGGTGGGGTGTCTTCCGGAGGTCTCGAGTCATGATGAAGTGAAGTTCTGAGGTTTTCCTCCCTTGGGTTTCGCTTGGCCTGCTTTCGACTGCCAAGCCCTGTCCGGTCGCTGCGGAGTCCGTGGGTTGTCTCTGCGTGGAGAACGGTTGCGGTTTTGCACTGGGCGCGAAACGGACCAGCCTGAGGAATTCCGAAAGGATCGGAATCGCGTCTGGTTTCTTCGTTTAAATGTGCGTTTCGGTTTTAGTTGAGTGAGAGAGGTACTCTTACCCCCAGTGGCATTGGCTATCATGGTGTCCAACTTTTCGCCGAAAAGTCTTCCAGTAAAATATGGAAGTCGCGTGAGGGACTTCTTTGAGGCCGCATCCGCTTTCCATTCTCACAGCCAGAGGATGCGTCGGATCGTGATGGCGTTTGATGCTATTCCCGCTACACCTCTGGTGGAATCCAGGGCTGCATGAATCATGTAGTCTGCCACCACTGCCATCTGGACCGCTTGGTCCGAGAGTTCAGGATTTGAAGCCTGAAGACCCTCCTGTAGTTTTTTGGCCCAAGCCAGGATGGCCTTGGATGCCCAAACTGAAGCAAATGCAGGGCCCAGAGAGGCGCCTGCCGCTTCGAAAATAGAACGAGCCATGCGTTCTACTTGCCGGTCTGCTGCGTCCCTGAGGGTTGAGCTATCCGGCAGAGAGAGTAAAGTCTGCGCTGCTAGCCTTGAAACCGGAGGGTCCACTTCAGGTGGATCTGTCCATTGTTTGGTGTCTTTCTGTGGGAAGGGGTACTTCGCTTCCAAATATTTGCGATTAGCGAATTTTTTGTCAGGCTGCGCAAACTGTTTGGTAAGTATTTTCTCAAACTCATCGTGATTAGGGAAGACCTTAGGTGGTTTTTGAACACTTTCGAAACAAATCCTATGTTCTGGGCCTTCCGGGGGCGACTCTGGAATTTTTAGCACCCGATGATTGGCAGAAATTATGTCCTCAACTAGCGCTGTATTGCTAGGGGGAGAAGGTACCACGGACCTGACCGTTTCATTATCTGAGTCGGAGTCACAGATGCCCTCCGAATCCTGTGCCTCGCTAAAGTGATCCCTGGAGGGCGACCTGGGGCGGGGGTCTCCTGTGATGGGGGATCCCTGTGGTAAATTGCACTGTCTGTCTGTGGCAGGGGACTGCCCAGGAGACCTGGAATGACGCTGTCTCTCCCTAGAGGGGGACGACCTTGTGCTATAGTGCGACTTAGGTGATCGAGACCTGTGGGTCCGCTTACGTCTGTGAGAGTCGGAAGCAGCATGTTCCTGAGACAAGCTGTCCGTTTGCTGTGTACCGTCCATAGCCGGGGCCCGACTCTGCAGAGCTTGCAGTAATGTAGCAGTTAGGTTGTCTATGGACTGTGACATAGACTGAGACATCTGAGTTGCCCATTCCGGCGTGGCCTGTGACACTGAAGCGTCAGTAGGGACTCCCTGGGGTTCTGACCCAGAGTTCTGGATGCAGTCCCGGCAGTGCGGATGCGTGCTGCCATTAGGGAGCGTGGCTTTGCAGGCTGTGCAGAATGCATAGAAACATTCCTGCCTGGTTCTCTTCCTTGAGCCCGGCATAGTGCACAGAGGCTGGCTATAAGGGATCGTACAGGGGTGGCTACGCAGAGGAAACCCACAGAAAGCCTTATAGGAAGTATAGATTCACAGCTGAGTAATGAGAACCCAGCTGTGAGCTTACCCCACCGGTGTGCCCCTAGGTCCAGCGCCGACAGATCCAAGTTCTGTGCCCCCCGGAGATCGCTGTGATGCTCCTCTCCTGGATCTCATCCAGAAAAAATGGCCACCGGGGCTCTGAGGAGAGGGAGGAGGGGGCGGAGAGCTGAAAAGGGCGCGCTGGGCTGAGTAAAAATGCGCCCTTTCTGCCTCAATCCGCCCCTTCTATGACACTCCAGCGTGTCATTTTGGTCATCCGGGGGGCGGGGAAAAGGCGGCGGCTTCAGCTAGGCCGAAGCCGCGGCCTAAATTAGAAGCCTGATGCCCAGGAGGGCTCCAGAGCGGCGCGGTAGTCCGGGGGGGGGGCGGATTTGTACCAGACCCCCCCAGAATGGTCGACTGGATAGCGGTGGGGGTAGCAGGGGTAGCGGTTTTTGTATGGGGTGCCCCTGAAGCGCTATGGAGCCGCTGCTGTTGCAGAGACAGGGACGCAGAAAAACCCTGTCTCTGCTGTGCCATCCAGTCCGCACCCTCCCCCGGCCCCAACAGGATCCCTCAGCCAGCCTGGGGTCCCTGGAAGCTGCAAAATGCCGCCTGATCTCCCACCCTACCTGAGGCGTCTCAACCTAATACCCCCTGCGGGGGATTAGGGAGGGTGCGTCTGTCACCGTCAGGGGGTCTTCATCCTCGCCTCAACCCAGACCGCTTAAAGGGGTTGGGGAAGGAGGGGGGTCTCGACCTCGAACCAGGACCCGAGGGACTGGGGAGGGAGCGACATGGGGAATAGCCACCTCGACCTCAACCGGGTACCCCTAATAGGGGACCGAGGAGGGAGCCATGCCGGGAGTCTCGCTGGAGACCCACTTTTCTTCATCTGTATTTCCGTGAAAAAAAGGAAAAAAACGGAAGAAAAAAGGTGTGCCTCCTTGCGACACTAAGCAAAAACTGGAGAAGGCTGACGCCGTCCAGGGGTGTATACTGCAGAGGAGGAGCCAAAGTTAATCTTTTTCAGATTATGCATAGTGTCGCCTCCTAGTGGACAGCAGCATAACACCAAGGTTCTGTGTCCCCCAATTAGGCGACAGAGTAAAGTCTCACAGACTACAGCTACTCCTATGAGCAGGACTCCATAAGGCAAGTATTAAAAATCCATTTACACTTAAAGGGACTGTCAGCACAAAATGACTGTTCATACCAAAGTACAGGCGCTCGGTGTAACAGCGCGGCCAATCATTTAAGCTTCATCTTCCCACCGGCTTGTTTCTCATCCGTCTTTCCCCCTCCACCCTCTGATTGGCGGCTCTGGCTTGATAGAGCCACAGAACGGAGAAGATAGATGGAAACCAAGCAGGTGGGAAAGTTCACGTCTGGCTAACAGGAGTCCTGAGTGTTGGACACTAATTTCTTACAGACACAGGCCTTAGAATAGTATACGGAAAGGAATCTCTAAAGCTTTATAACCCATTTTAAATCATGTTCCTTTGCTCTGGATTAAAGGAATTTTACTGTATACAATAGAAAGGAAAAACAGTAAGTATAACTAATGTTAGATATACCATGTATTCATTACTATTACTTGAAAGAACTTGTACGACCACTAATCCTAAAACACAGAAAAGTCCTCACAAAATAAGTAATTACAGCTAACCAAATAGATTTTATTGCTGACAACTTCAAATGGCTTGAGAGGAAATGTATCACATGAAGGAGCTGGTGAAACAGAAGATTTTTTAATTAGTTCATTTTTGGGATTGCATTTTACATCCACGATTACAGGGGCAGCCATCTTACTTAAAGGGGTTGTCCACTGCTTAAATCAATTCAGGACCGCTCCCTCACACTGCTGCACTGTCCCAGCGACGTCGGCGCTGCTCTTCCCAGCAGGTGACAGGACCTTGTTGCGTCACGTAACTGCTGCAGCCAATCGATATTCTATCGGCGCCAACAAAACAGTAAAGGCTGCAGCTAATTAGCGGCTGCTGATCGGCTGCAGTGGTCACATGATGCAACCGTGTCACATTATCTGCTAAGAACAGAGGAGTTGGCATCGTTGAATGACGCCACTGCGGGAGGAGAATGTACGCAGCTTTTTCTGCTGGGCCTCGAGCAGGGTTTGTCCACTAGTATAGACAACCCCTTTCAGTTGCTCTTACCAGCTTTCATGGGTATGCCTCACAGCAGCCACAGGGACAGAAAACAATAGTCTACATTTGTTCATTGACTTCTATGGAAGAGTTTTCTAAACATGATCTGCATAGGAGGTCAGTGTGTCAGGAGGTGGAGATGAAAGGGGGGGTCATAGTATCTCCATTGAAGTGAGACGACTGCTGAAAAATTGATCTCTACAGAACAGGAAATACTGACAATATTAGGCTTTGTGGCAAGAATGTAAAGTGGAGAATTTTTTTTTTTATACAAATAGTGATTAAAAAAAAAAAAAAAAAGATACATATTATATTTTTTATGATGACATTCCCTTTATAGCAATCCTTTGTTCTCAGTGGTACTATATAATTTTATTTATGATATGTAATTTTAATTTCTCGTTAAAGAAATACTTTGCTACTTAATAATCAAAGAAGATTCCCAACAGCAGGAGTGACTTCTCGCTTACGAGTGTCGATGACTTTATGGCAGAGCTGGAACTATACAGGACAACCATTTACTGCCTTTTTATACCGATTACAGTACGCCCCTTTCCATCAATGAAAACCTAAAGAATAATTACAGGATGAGGCAGCTTGTGATCTCCGCGTGTCCGTGACCTTGTTGGGTGAAGTCAGCTGATTTACAAGTGAAGCGAGGAGACACAACATCCTTTGTTAGCTGATCGGGCATTATTCAGAATACACCTTAGGTATTTATAGCCCAGAATTGCGGGATATTTGCTTTAGGATCTGTAAAAGGTGTAACTATACAGAGTAAACACAGTCTTACCCCAGTATAAAAAGGCCACTATAAAGACACATGGATGGCGTCTTTCACGACTAGTTCATGGATTGTGTGATCAGTGCAGGTAACCCGCCTCTGAGCGCCATGTGTCACCGCTATCCCTGAAATAAGCTGGATAATCTGATACACCTTCATCCAGAGAATGAAACCATTGTCTTTATTTGCTGTACAATTAAGAGCTTTTTCCATTCTGAAAAATTTTGTATAAGGTATAGCTTTGGCTGGATTTACACAGAGCTATAAAAGACAACTGGAACAGCAAAAAGAAATTTGGAATGATCTATCAAACTAAAACTGGAAAGGAACTCTGGAACAAAAGAAAACAAAACACTCCAAACCCAGCGTTTCCTGCCTTGCACCATATTTATTATGAGGATTTAGACACTCATTGGGTCTTACCTGACAAGGAGGTTTGGCCTTGTCCATAAAAAAAAAATCTCCAAATGCAAATTTATGGTACCAAGTAAGCCAAGAGATAGGGGATTTGATAAATCTGTCTATGGCCATGTTCACACACGTTAAGTATTTGGTCAGTATTTTACCTCAGTATTTGTTAGCCAAAACCAGGAGTGGGTGATAAATCCAGAAGTGGTGACGGGTTTCTACTATACTTTTCCTCTGCTTGCTACACTCCGGATTGTAAAATATTGAAATGTGTGAACATGGCCTAATTTTAAGACTGTTCTAGATTAACAGCATAAACTACTGTGATAAATCTGATGCACTTTCAGAATGTCTAGTCTACATTTGCTCTGTCCAAGGACTACATTATTGATAAATGTGCCCCTCTGGGTTTTATAGGCGGCGGCTGCGCTTGACTCCTAGTACAGAAAGGTGTGATACAGATTGCAATCACATCAGAGGAGAGGGTCGGTACAAACCTACCTGAATTATGTTCTCTGGGGTCTCAGCTACCCCCGGTAGCCAAGACCCTGGAGAAATTCTAACTCTTGGGGCGCTATAACCTTATTCCTCAGAGCCGTTAAAAGGCGTATCGGCGGTCGTCATGGAGGTTACTTCATGCTTGCTTAAACAGCACCATCGCAATCTGCAGGGTTTTATGAACATTATTGCGTTCCACGTTGGAAATGTTTTACACCTTCTTTATTCAAACTGTAAATTTCGGGTAACCCCAGCCTGTGTTCTTTGAGGAAGTGATTCTGTCATGAGCACAGTTCTTGTTCTTACAAGAAAAGAAAAAAGGATTGAATACACAAACTTGTAGCAACACTGTCCCAGATATCAAGGGTAAGCAGTGCCGGTATGTGTCAGGACAGACGGCTGTGTAGTTCAACAACGGGAAATTACTTTGTCGATGCATAAGAAATCAGCAAGGGTTTAGCAGTTTTCCTCCAATGTGTTTGTAGTGTTTTTCTAAAGTATATCACTGCAGCTACATGTCATGTTCCACAATGAGAAAGCAGAGATTGATCAGCGCTGAGCGAATGGTAAATTATCCAGTGTGTTTTGGCCATACGTCATACTTGTTTATCTAGAATTGATTGCTGCCAAATGCTGAACTCATCCAGACAGAATAACGCAGATCAGAATACTCCAAACCACATATCCGGATTCAGGTCATGTGTTTGGACTAGTTCATTGGAAACCAAAGATCACCCTATTTTTAGGCTTCTTATAATATACCCAAGGGTTGTCTGTATAGTGTAACCTTATTACGTCACGCCATCCCTGGGAGAACCAGTGCCGAGACCGTAGGCGAGTAGAAGTGTTAGTATTGATTTAGTAGTGGACAACCCCTTCAAGGTCAACAGGCAAACTTTACCATTGTTGTAATCAATGAATACAAGTGAATTACTCAGCTTATGAGCAATGCCTCATACCTGAATGAGTTAATCCCAGGGCGATCTTTCTGAGACACTGCAGTCTTTGAGGTGCTGTTCAGAGATGCAATTGAGCCTGGAACGGATCGCCGTGGAGTGCTTGTTTCTGGGTTCGGAACATTTCTGGGCAGGCCCTCAGAATAGCGTCCTCGGGAAGGGCTGGAGGTGCGGGGGATTGTGAGGTTAGCGCCACGTTGAGGGGAAAAGGTTATCGGGCGCGAAGCTGGAGCACGATGGGCTGAAGATGGGTAATAAGAGTTAATAGAAATACATAACATTAAATAAAAAAATCACAATTAATAGCACGTTAACTCCATTTCTTACATATCAAGCCTAGGTAACTGGCATTATTTGTAGCGCCTGGGGTCAACATTTGGATGGTTGCTATTTTTGTCTAGGATATCCTTACAGCAGCCAATACATCGAGTAACCAGTAGGTGTAAGGGATGCAGTCCCAACTAGACCCTGAAGACTAAGGGAGTCCAAAAGGTCCAGTCGTCCCATAGGAAAAGACTATTAAAAGACTTGTGATAGTTGGGGGGGGGGCTTTTCGAGATGCTGCAGTGGGGCCCACAAGCATCGAGGTACAATGCACATCACAAAGGTGAACAACTGGAATACTCTTGGCTCCAATCACCTCAACTGTGTCCAAAAAAGTCTATGAGAAACTGAGCGTTGCAAATCACAGAAGAGGAGAATGAATACTGTACTCAAACTACGAGCAGAACAGCAGGAAAGCCCATCCTGAGAACTAAACATACTATTTAAAAAAAATTTTTTTTAGAATGACCCTTTTAATTACATTTGCATATAACAGTATACACTTACAAGCAAACTGGCATCTGCAGGGATCATGCTTGTCCAGGTAATGCTCTAGCGTATCCCATCCTCCGCCAACACGAACCATAACATGACTCCGAAGGACCTGCGAGACGTGAAGTGGTTTATTTCGTGCTCCTCCCACATATAAAACAGCAATTGCGGGGCGTCGATTGGTAGGACTCAGTGATGACTCCGTTATTAACTTATATAATACTTTATATAAAACTAGCTGAAGAGGCCGGCGTTGCCTGGGCATAGTAACCAACTGTGGTTAGTTGTAACAAATTATAATGATTATATTGCACATAAAAACCATGCATCTAATCCTATCCTGTGTGATACTGTCTGCTGAGCCGGGTATCTAATACTATTCTGTGTATCTAATCCTATCCTGTGTGATACTGTGTGCAGAGCTGCGTATCTAATACTATTCTGTGTGATACTGTATGCTGAGCCGTGTATCTATTCCTTTCCTGTGTGATACTGACTGCTGAGCTGTGTATCTAATCCTATCCAGTGTGATACTGTATGCTGAGCCGTGTATCTATTCCTCTCCTGTGTGATACTGCCTGCTGAGCCGTGTATCTATTCCTATCCTGTGTGATACTGCCTGCTGAGCCATGTATCTATTCCTCTCCTGTGTGATACTGACTGCTGAGCTGCGTATCTAATCCTATCCTGTGTGATACCGTCTGCTGAGCCGTGTGTCTAAAGGGGGTTTTACACTAAGCAATATCGCTAGCAATATCGCTAAAACGTCACTGGTTTTGTGACGTTATAGCGATATTGCTAGCGATATCGCTATGTGTGATACTTACCAGCGACCGGCTCCCCCGCTGCTCATCGCTGATCGCGCGAGAATGTCCGGCTCCATTTCTCGTCGGGTGATTCCTGCTGGGCTTCCTGCTGTGACGTCCAGCGACGCGTGGAGGCGGGCGGGAGGACGCAGGATCGCTGTGTGTGAAAGGTAAGTATCGTGCGCTGCGTCGCTGCTGCATCGCTGTGAGATCTTTCTGTATGAAAGCTCACTAGCGATCATTTAGCGATGCACCAGCGATCCTGACCGGGTCGGATCGCTGGTTGGATCGCTGGTGCATCGCTAAATGTAAAAGGGCCTTAATCCTATCCTGTGTGATACTGACTGCTGAGCCGTGTATCTAATCCTATCCTGTGTGATACTGGGCTCCCCCTGCAGTCTGTGTCAGAGGGTGGTCTGTGTTGGCACGGTAATAAATTGTGTTATTTCCAGCTTTACAGAAGGATGATAACACCATAGAAATGATAAGAATAATAGACCTCAGTTACCACAACTGTCTACAAAGAAAACTGTTGCTGATAGCAACCAATCACAGCTCATGTTTCATCTTTTAAACAGCTCTGGGACAGCGTGGCGAGTTTTGAGTGGCGACTTTTGTGTTTCGACTTTTATGTGGCGAGGTTGGTGTATGTGTGGTGAAATGTGTGCTGAGGGTGGTATATGTGTTGAAGCACGTGGTAGTGTGTGGCGCATTCTGTGTGTGTGTTCATATCCCCGTGTGTGGTGAGTATCTCATGTCAGGGCCCCACCTTAGCAACTGTACGGTATATACAGTGGGGAAAAAAAGTATTTAGTCAGTCAGCAATAGTGCAAGTTCCACCACTTAAAAAGATGAGAGGCGTCTGTAATTTACATCATAGGTAGACCTCAACTATGGGAGACAAACTGAGAAAAAAAAATCCAGAAAATCACATTGTCTGTTTTTTTTTCATTTTATTTGCATATTATGGTAGAAAATAAGTATTTGGTCAGAAACAAGCAATCAAGATTTCTGGCTCTCACAGACCTGTAACTTCTTCTTTAAGAGTCTCCTCTTTCCTCCACTCATTACCTGTAGTAATGGCACCTGTTTAAACTTGTTATCAGTATAAAAAGACACCTGTGCACACCCTCAAACAGTCTGACTCCAAACTCCACTATGGTGAAGACCAAAGAGCTGTCAAAGGACACCAGAAACGAAATTGTAGCCCTGCACCAGGCTGGGAAGACTGAATCTGCAATAGCCAACCAGCTTGGAGTGAAGAAATCAACTGTGGGAGCAATAATTAGAAAATGGAAGACATACAAGACCACTGATAATCTCCCTCGATCTGGTGCTCCACGCAAAAACCCACTCCGTGGGGTCAGAATGATCACAAGAACGGTGAGCAAAAATCCCAGAACCACGCGGGGGGACCTAGTGAATGAACTGCAGAGAGCTGGGACCAATGTAACAAGGCCTACCATAAGTAACACACTACGCCACCATGGACTCAGATCCTGCAGTGCCAGACGTGTCCCACTGCTTAAGCCTGTACATGTCCGGGCCCGTCTGAAGTTTGCTAGAGAGCATTTGGATGATCCAGAGGAGTTTTGGGAGAATGTCCTATGGTCTGATGAAACCAAACTGGAACTGTTTGGTAGAAACACAACTTGTCGTGTTTGGAGGAAAAAGAATACTGAGTTGCATCCATCAAACACCATACCTACTGTAAAGCATGGTGGTGGAAACATCATGCTTTGGGGCTGTTTCTCTGCAAAGGGGCCAGGACGACTGATCCGGGTACATGAAAGAATGAATGGGGCCATGTATCGTGAGATTTTGAGTGCAAACCTCCTTCCATCAGCAAGGGCATTGAAGATGAAACGTGGCTGGGTCTTTCAACATGACAATGATCCAAAGCACACCGCCAGGGCAACGAAGGAGTGGCTTCGTAAGAAGCATTTCAAGGTCCTGGAGTGGCCTAGCCAGTCTCCAGATCTCAACCCTATAGAAAACCTTTGGAGGGAGTTGAAAGTCCGTGTTGCCAAGCGAAAAGCCAAAAACATCACTGCTCTAGAGGAGATCTGCATGGAGGAATGGGCCAACATACCAACAACAGTGTGTGGCAACCTTGTGAAGACTTACAGAAAACGTTTGACCTCTGTCATTGCCAACAAAGGATATATCACAAAGTATTGAGATGAAATTTTGTTTCTGACCAAATACTTATTTTCCACCATAATATGCAAATAAAATGAAAAAAAAACAGACAATGTGATTTTCTGGATTTTTTTTTCTCAGTTTGTCTCCCATAGTTGAGGTCTACCTATGATGTAAATTACAGACGCCTCTCATCTTTTTAAGTGGTGGAACTTGCACTATTGCTGACTGACTAAATACTTTTTTGCCCCACTCTACTCTTTGGTGCCATCGCTCTCATTCTTTAAGTCCCCCTTGTTCACATCTGGCAGCTGTCAATTTGCCTCCAACACTTTTCCTTTCACTTTTTCCCCCATTATGTAGATAGGGGCAAAATTGTTTGGTGAATTGGAACACGCAGGGTTAAAATTTCACCTCACAACCTAGCCTATGACGCTCTCGGGGTCCAGATGTATGACTGTGCAAAATTTTGTGGCTGTAGCTGCGACGGTGCGGATACTAATCCCGGACATACATACATTGAGCTTTATATATTAGATAACACCTTGGTGTTACCAGTCAAGGTTGGGCCCCTGATCAAAACAACACCTTCTAATCAGTGCCGATTATGGCATTGCTTAGGGAGACACCTCTTTGGCAACACGCAGCTGTCACATTTTTTCATAAATATTCCAAAGGAATAACAGAGGAACAGCACAATGCTGAGATCTAAAAAAAAAAAATGCCCTGGAATTGTTATTTCTTGGGAAATGCAAGTTTTTACTGAAACAAGTCAGGAGTAGTGGCTGAGAGCGGCATGATGCATGGCCAGAGAACCGAATTCCAGCCATGTGTCACTTACTAGGCTGTTTGATGCAGTGTTCTCTGCTGCATTGTAGCCGGTCTCTGAATGCTGAGCTCTGTATAAGGCCTCTTTCACACTTCCGTTTTTTTACAATTAGTCAAAATCTGCCAGGTTTTGAAAAAAACGGATCCGCAATTTTTTTTGCGGATCCGTTTTTTTCCCCATTGACTTCCATTATCGGCGGATTGCCATCCGTTTTTGTGAGGATCCGCCATAATGTTGCTGTCCGTTAACATCCTCAATGATTTCCCCCCCCCCCCTCAGCGGTTCCTTTAAATTTCCTCATTTTGCGGATCCGTCAAAAAACTGTTCCTGTGGCATCCGTTCACATCAGTTAATAACGGATCCGCTTCTCCACCTTTTTGGCGGATTGTAACTGACACAAAAAACTGAAGTGTGAAAGAGGCCTAACCCCGCCACACCACTGATTGGCAGCTGTGCACAGGCAGAAAGCTGCCAGTAGTGGGTGTGGGGTTATACAGAAATCTTGAATGTTTTATCAACAAGAGGCTTAACAAAACTGCAGCAAGCAGCCCAGTAAGTGACACATTGCTAGCATAAGGATCTCTGGCTATACATGATGATGTTCTCCGATTAGGTGGCAAATACATTGTGATAGATTTCCTTCGAACAGAAAAAGAACAGGTTCCTTCCAACAGGATGACTGAACTATAACTAAACTAGTTAGCGGAAGCACCACATTGCCCAGCCACATATCCACAATCATGCATACTGTACATATTACAGGTGAGCGGTATCACCCCTCAAATAGCGATGAGCCTTTGGCTTTTTCACAAACCCGCGAGTACAGGTGACAATTTTCTAGGTCTAACCGCACTTTGAGGGCTTTTTTGGCAGCAGCTATAGTCATTAACTTCTTAATCACTTCCGCTGTTTTTTTTTTTTTGGGGGGGGGGGGGGGTCAGGGAGAGTGTTTTGTTCTACAATGTCCAATCTGCTGTATAAATGATCTGGTTACATGATTCTAATGGTCAGTATGATTACAAGGATACCAAACTTGCACAGTTTTCTTTTTTTCTCTTACTTTCAGTGGTAAAAAATAAAAAAGTTTGATTGGTATGGTGCAGGCTCAGCTCCTGAGCTTGCACCACGCATAGGTATCCGACATATAAGTAGTAATAGTACATCTTGTCGGGAAGGAGTTAATATGCAGGCTTTTGCCATAATATCTGTCTGGTGACCACTGCAATGATCTGACTGGCTACTGGTGGTTCTGGTCACAAGCAGTAAAGTGCATACGTCTTTTAGGCTTGTGCCCACGTTGTGTTTAAGTGTTTCCGCGGCGCTTTTAGATGCGCGTTTCTGCTGCGGAAACGCTTAAGAAAAGTATCCCATGTTATCAATTGAATCCGTACATGTTGTGCTAATGGTGCGCTTTTTTCCACTGTGGAAACGCTTAGCAGAAAAAAACACAACGTGTTCATCAATTTTGTGGAAACGCGTGCGATTCCGCATACATTCAATTGTATTGCAAAACCGCATAGGAAAACGCATGCTAAACCGCTTGACAAAAGCGCTTCATAAAACGCATGCGTTCTCCTGGGAAGAGGGTGTGCGTTTCTGCTCAGGAATATTCTGCATCAAAAAAGCAACGTGGGCACATAGCATTAAAGGAAAGGAGATTCCAGAGTCAATATCTTCAATAAAAAAACAAAACACTTTACTAAAAAGTCCAGTACAAACACATTTCATACTGCTCTCTATAGTCCCTGAATTGGTTCACTCTTCTATAGGCACAGATTAAAGACAGCAGTCTGAAACGCGTTTGATAGCTATGCTCGATACTGGAGCTGTGACTTTTGCTATCAATACTGGCCTAATAAAGTGTGATGTACATGGAGGCCTAGACGCTGGAATCTCCTTTCCTTGCAGCAGATCTCCCAATGGGTGAGCTGATTTTTCCCTCTTTATTACGTGTATACATATTGTCCCCAAGACCTGTCACTTTTACAAAAGAAATGACAAGTCGATTCCAGCTTTGGTTATGGTGTGGAAACATTTTTCAGGGTTTTCTTTGGGTGTGCCTGGGAATCACCATTGTATACAAGGGATGAAAGGGGGGGGGGGGGGAGCAGCAAGGCTATAGACTACAATAAGACGGGAATCACAAAGCCGTCATCTCATGCGCACTAGGGATCTCGTGTGTGCACAATGGTGTGGGAACTCTCGGACAAGAATTCAGGATTATTCACAACGGGAAAGACGAGCGCTGCCATACACTTCTAACAGTGCTGGACGTGTAAAAACACAAAGTAACTGGATCCCATAGCGGTACGAGGACATTGGTTCCATAGTGAACGTCTCCCATTCCTTCTGGTGTCAGACAACACACGGTGCTGGACTTGAGGGTTTACGTTGCTTCCTACAGTCCCGCTGCAGATGTCGAAGACAGCGGAAGTGAAGAACCACCATTTATTTTATCAGGGACCCCAACAATGTACAGAAAATTACTTTTCAATCTCAACTTGTGATTAAAAACTACAAAGTGGGTTCTAGCCATACTAGACATATCGTGCAGGGAAAATACTGATCCGGTTCTGTAAAACACATATTACTAATGGATAAAGCTGGAGGAGAGTATGGGGTGACTAAATAATTCAGGCTCCCGCTCATGTTGCACATTTACTCAGTGGCCGGTCTCATTGTCAGGACTTACTGAAGACAGACTGAATATATTACCCATTCACTACAGAAGTCTGCCCAGACGCCTTTGTTAAGAGCATAACAAATAAGCGGCTGCAATAAATAGAGATAATATAATGCAATATAATATGAGCAAGAAACATTAACTTTGTGGAAAAAGATTTTACATTTACCTTATGGAATTACAGTGGATTTTTACATTGCAATGAAACAGTTAAAATCTGCCACAAATCCTATCCAACTTAAAAGGAAAAAAATAAAATAAAAAAATAATAATATTGGATGTAAAACATCTTACGCTTTCATTGAACACATTTTTCGGGATTTAGGCAGTACATGTATCATATTTTATCATTTAAAAGGAATTGGTCAGCAGGTTCTTGCTATGTAATCTGAGAGCAGGATGATTTGGGGGACTAAAGGCCCCGTCTCACTAAGCGATCTCGGTAGCGAGATCGCTGCTGAGTCACAACTTTTGTGACGTAACAGCGATCTCACCAGCGAGATCTGTGTGTGACAGCGATCAGCGAGCGGCCCCCCTGCCAGTATCGCTGATCGCTGCAAGAAACCTCTGGACATTTCTTTTGTCGCTGGTCTCACGCTGGCCAGCACGCATCGCTGCGTGTGACAGCGGCAGACCAGCGATCAGGTGTAAAAAAATAATAAAAAAAATAAAAAATATAGTTATTCTCACCTTCCGACGTCGCGTTCAGCCATCCTGCCTCTCTCCACGCTCCGGTCCCAGTGATCCTTTGCACGAATGACCGCGAGACTTTGTTATCCCGCGAGACCGTGACATCTCACGGTCATTCGTGCAAAGGCTCACTAGGACCGGAGCGTGGAGAGAGGCAGGATGGCTGAACGGGACGTCGGAAGGTGAGAATAACTATATTTTTTATTTTGATTCTATTTTCTACAGCGATCAGCACAGCGATGCCGGGCGCTCGGCATCGCTGTGCTGATCGCTGGTGAAGCTGTCTGTGTGACAGCTCACCAGCGATCACATAGCGACTTACCAGCGATCCTGACACCTTCATATCGGTGTCAGGATCGCTGGTGAGTCGCTTAGTGTGACGGGGCCTTTACTTGGACTCACTTACTAGGCTGTGTGTTGCTGTAGCAATACAGTGTTTTATCAGCAGGAGATTATCACTACAGACCTAAGTATATCATGCCTCCTAGTCAACTGCTCTGTGCAACATCGCCCCCACAAATGATTGGCAGTATAATATCTATGGTCAGTGTACACAGGAAGCTGTCAGAGGTGTGGGCGGGGTTATAAAAGGCTCAGCATTCTGAGCACTGCGAGATCAGCAGCAAATAAAACTGACTACCAAAATGACAGCAAGTGGAGCAGCAAGTGACACATTGCTGGAATCAGTATCTCTACCCCCTAAATACTGATGATCTCAGATTACAAAACAAAAATATGGTGACCAATTCCCTTTAAGTGATAAAACATGGAAGATTTCAGATCTCATGAATCCCCAATTATAAAGTGGGAGAGGTGGTTTTTTAGAAATGAGCCAAGAAAAGGTGAATTACCGTACTTAAAATTAATCATTAAGGCGGCTTCATAGCGTATGAAAAAAGGATTGTCCGATTTTCATGCAGAAAACTTGGATCCTAGGACATATGGCATCCTGCGTTTAGGCCTCAGTTTACACTGCACATGAACAGATACCGCTTCCTAGGTTAAGTTGTATCTGTAAAAATCAGAATGAATATGGATGATCTGTATGGGATGGGATTTCTTTTGTGCGCCTATAGACTTGAATGGGTGAGTGTGATCCAAAATCCGGAAGAGTAGTGACCGCTGAGATTATATTCACATGGACCTGGAGTCGCTGTGAACAAACCATCTGACCAGCTCTATCGAACAACATTGGTCAGTGCGACATCCGATTACGCGGACGCCGCGTGTCCATATAACATGCTCAGCTGAACGAGCCCTAAAGAAAATACACAAAAGGAATATGACCTGATTTAGCAAGGTTTCATTCTACGCCAGCTTGTAGAACATATTCTGTGCTTACCCGAACAAATATGAGCGTATTACTGTCTCCGACCTGGTATTTTCCTTCGGACACCTTTATCATTGGAAACTGTGAAGGACACTGACAGCAGCCAAGTATCTCCCGGACCTGGAGGACACAACAGAGAAGAGTCACCCTCAGAATGAGCCTTTTAAGAGGCAGTCAGCGAGTTCCCACTTATAGAGCAGACGACATGTAATCCCAGCGTGACCCGAGACGCCACAGGCCGCACAGTCACTCCACTACCCATGTGAGGCGCTGTATACCTAGTACACATTCCTCCATCAGATCTGTATACTGCAGAATTTCCCCTCAGCTACACCCATGATATTGGGACAAGCAGCATTACCTCATGGGGGCAACGTGGTGACACAGTGGGCTTGTCAGTATACACAAGTAGGCCCCCACAAGAAGTGACTCACTTCTGAGCAATAGAAAGCATCACTTATTTCAGGTTTTGGTTTTTTTCCAGGGTGAAAACTAAGAAAAGCCATTAAGCTTTCCTCAGGAAGTCTCAGTCACCGTGGAGATATACAAACAAGTGAAAGGTACGGAAAGACTTGGCCTGACATCACTTCCTTAGGCGGTGGGAGAAGTCCGCAATCTATCATTAGTGTCACTAATTCGCAGCACAATGGCAGACCGGCTCTTCATACTAGGGAGCCCGGGCCGAGGAGACGTGCACGCAGGATTTATAGACATTACTAAGCACGGGCTGACCCGACTGGATGAAGACATAGCAATCTGAAGACAGTCTGCGTGGCAGATGCGGACACGGTTTAGGTTTCTTAAAGAAAGGGACGTATTGCTGCATTGTCTGTACACGCTTTTATATTACTGGATCCATCCCTGAACCTGTGCTCCCCCTCATTTCCCAACATCTTAAAAAGGACCTGTCGTTTGTTTTTTATTTCCTTCCATTCTTGCTACTCCCCCTTAGTATTGTATTTTTTTCCCTTTTTTTAAACCCATACATTTCCAGAGATGGGGTCCTTCATCACAGACCATCCTGACGACATGCCCCCCTTGTAAAGCCCATTAGCACTAAATAAAAAGGCGCATAACAATCTTTATGGAGGATGTAAAAAAAACAACCAAAATACAGAATACTCAGAGGAACAGCGGGCAGAAATTAAGGGCAAAAACTGGACACGTGACCTGGTGACAGCTCGCTTTTAGCCAACGCACTGAACATATTGACTTTATGTCTTGCTGGTGCCTCCATTGGTTGTGTTACCAGTGGCACACGTGGCCTTTCCACCGGTCTGGCTACAACTTCTCCCATCATCAGGTACTTATTACAAGTGTGGATAATCTTCTGAATAAACACACACAGGGTGCAAAGTTCCACATTACGGCTACATAAAAAGAGGTTTGCAGGAGACAAAAGCCTTCATAGCTATTTAATCATTAATTATTGTTAGATGTTCTATTATCAGGGTAAGGAATTGTAGATACAGAAGGCATGGTAAGATAAAGAAGATTAGAGACATGTGTTGCACATCCAGTCTTCTTGATCCACATCTACTTAATCATTTGGAGAATAAAATATAACTCCTAGGATAAAGACAATGAGCATATACCCTGCAATAAGCATATAGTAATCGTACATGTAAATAACATGGGGTACCTAGCGGGCGTAAAAGCCACCCCACCACGACAAGGTGTACCCAATCAGAAGAAGATATAAATGTATTATAGTCCGTGTCAGGAATTGGTAAAAGGGAACTTGTCATTAAGGTTCATCACAAGTCAAGTGGCTGCAGACAGCAGAATCGTGACAGTGTGCAGTCATATGAACGCATACCTGCAGAATAGACACCTGCGCTTCTCAATTCTCTTCTACTGAGTGAAGACAGACGAGTTTAGTTGACACGTGATTGACAGTATGAAAATCGTATACGTGTTCATTTGAGTGACCCCCGAGGAATCGTGACAGTGTGCAATGCACGCCATCATAATTCAGCACTAGAGTGACTGCACACTTTCCCTTTTAGCTCCAACCATCTGTTTAACAACCAACATATTGTAATACATGAAGCAAACATGTCTCCAAAGATGCTAGAACGATAGCGTTGAAAGTGTAGTACACTATGAAAATTGTTTGATAAGTGTCATGTGGGAGTAGCCACAATGCAGAAGAGTCAGATCCCCGGCAGAACCGGCAAGGAGCGGAGCGCCAGGTCTCTGCGACGTTCACCAAACGTTGTATTCCGACTCCGTGCACAGAAAACATCTGCCAAAGCGGATAACTGCTGATCGGCTGGGGTCCCGAGTGTTGGACCCTAATGATCCAATACTGATGGCTTACCCTAAGAATACGCCATCACTTTCTAAATGGACGACACCTTTAAGGCTGTGTGCACACGATGCAGATTTGCAGCGGTTCCGCAGCGGATTTTACCGCGCAGAAACGTTGCATATCCGCATTGTGATGTACAGTAGCCTTAAAATCAATGTAGAAAAAAAACCCAAAACACTGCTGTACAGATGCTGCGGATTTTTCCGCGGTACAAAATCCGCAGCATGTTACTTCTTTTGTGCGGTTTTCCATCTCCCCTGTCACCAAATCCGCAGGGGGAAAACCGCGATGGAAAACCTCATGAAAAATGGAAGAAATCCGCAGTGGAAAACCGCACAAAAACAGCATGAAAACCGCATGAAAAATGGAAGAAATCGCAGGAAAAATGCAGGTCATTTGACCTGCGGATTTCTTCCATTCTGCGCGGAAAATCCGCAGGGCCAAAAAGTCCGTCTGCACTCAGCCTCATAGTGCTGAAACCGAACACCAGTGGGGTTTTTATGATCTACATGCCGCTGCCATGTAAAAAGCTAGCAGTACATGGACCAACGTACATCAATGTGCTGGTTCAAGTAAATGCTATTCCACATGGACCGAGAGGCTGTGCAAGGACTAGATATATACGATATGCATGATGTAATAATAATAATAATAAATAATAACAACAACAAAAACATGGTACAGTAAGTACTCTAGACCGTCATCTCCTTGCAGATTGACGATATGGCTTATGGGATTTGCCTGCCCCGACAGAGATAAATGCTGAAGGATAAGAAGGACTATTCCAAAAGATCCCATCCATAAATCCCACCCCAGGCCAGAAACAAGAACCTTTTATTTTCCCATACATGTACAGATTTTTTCCTCATCTCTAATGAGAATTATTTTCTTTCCTTGTGACTTTTTCCTCCAAGGCTTACATTGTTCTAGATCCTGCAGTTACCAAGATCAATAAAGCAATGGGAGCTTAGGAAAGACAATGGACAGAGAAAAGACTGCAGTGGTGTAAACCGATTACATAGATAAATAATAAGACCATATTCAGCCCCTCCAGACATGAGCTCACCAATTCATCCAAGTTCTTCAGGTCACATATAGTACGAGGAGGCCTGGTAGGCATTTGAGGCCGTGGGCATCCTTTCTGATCGGCGTTTGGTCGGCCCCTGCTAAGTTCTTCTTCAATCTCCTCTTCCATCTGAATCAGTGTTGGTGCTGGCATGCCAAAACGTGCACCTCTCCGGGCCACCTCAAGCAAGCACAAGACAAAACTCTTCTCCCCCTTCCTCAACACCAGGTCATTGGTCTCAAACATCAGCACCTCCGGTATGCCAAGCTCCTTGCGGCACCAGCCGATGAAGTTTGATACATTGTCCCTGGCAAGGAATGAGCTGGGAAGGGCTCCCTTCACTTGGAACGTCACCTCTTTTTGTGGTAGCCTCATGGTAGCCGCAGCATCTGGATATTGAGTTTTAAAGTCTCTAGCCAATCGGTTCAGATTGTTAGCATGCTGACATAACGTGTAGCCGGTCTCCAAGGCCTCAAGAAACGTGCCGGCTTCCATGTCTAAATCATAAAGCATATTGAGCCAATCCGTAAGGTCCTCCTTCATGGCCTCCAGGTACTCCTCGCTGGAGCGGAACGGTCGGATGCTCTTGGAAGCAGATGACTGGATTTGGCTTTGGTCTGCCATTTCTTCTCATGCCACTCTTCAGTGATGTGACCTAGGCAGAGAGCAGTCAGTGATTACTTGTTATCAGAGCCATCAGCACTTTTATCACCTCATTTAGGAGTAAAACATTAAAGGCAGAAGGATCATGTTCTAAAGCGGGAGGGGAATTGTAGCCTACAAATATGTGAGAACTAATATACATCTATCCACAATGACCTACGAGTATCTGCTACATCAGCGCAAAACCCAGGGTTCTACAACAGTGAGCCACATGAAGAGCAGAGGCACCCTGGTTTTTTAGGCCAAGGTCACGAGTGTATACGGAGCACAATGCCCAGACTGACCGCTGATCTCCCAACTATAACTAAAAGCCTTATAGAGACACACGAGGCTGTAAGTTGTGTTGGAAGACCCATCGTCAGATTGGAAATGAGAAACCCATCCATAAAATGCTACAGGTCTCAGATGTGAAATCCGTCATCTTGGACCACCACCGATTTTTAGATTCTGTACTGGAAATCGGACATACAGCTGTCATTCTAACCAAAAGTCCACGGATTGCGATGGCCATGTGGGTCGGCTCTGTACAGAAAGCTTCCACCAGAAGTCCATTCCCACTACATATACCTCCGACACCAGGCTCAGACCTAGGCGGGCATGTCTAGGGTTCTGTGTACAGGAGGCAGTGGACCTTTTCTCCTGATGGTCTTCTGTGTGGTCTGTAGAACTATATGATATTCCATTGCGCCCCCCGTCAGGTGATCGGGGCCTAAGGACGCATCTAACTTCTATATAGCGGGATCTTTTAGCGCCGTATCCAGCGCATTCCTATATGTACAAAGGACCCTGCCGTTTTTTATTTTTAGGGGTGTGACCCTTGTTGTATCAGGTAAAGCCGAATGTTTTAGATTATGAAGCCTGACACCCAAAATGGCCAGGTGTACCCCGCTACAGGTGGGACAATATGAGGCTTCCTGGAGCCACAGGGATAATGACAGAAGAGAGCAATGTGGTTATTCCCAGGGCCGACCCGGAGACACTCTGCTATCAGCACACGGACCGTACACCGACCCGCACCGGGCGCCGCTTACCTAATGTCTGCGGCTCTTCACCCCCCTCAGAGCCCGTGCACACAGGGGGGCTGCCGCCCATTGCCGCACGCACAGGGTGTCGCGCTCATCTCGCCCTGGGAAGGTCTCTGGCAGCGCCACTTCATCCCGGCGGAGCCCCCTCCCCGCGTGATCCGGGCTCCCTGCACTGGGTCCGGGCAGGACAACCCACAGAGGGCGGTGGAGCAGACACAGCCTCGCCCTTCCACAAGGTTAATCGGCGGCTGTAATCCTCTGCCGGTAGCTGACAGCAGCATCCCTGTCACGTCAGCCCCGGTCTGGTCCCGTCATGGAGCACGTGATACAAGACCCCCCCGCTCCCTCCTTAGCTCCAGGGGGCTTCATTACAACAGCCCGGGGCGTCCATTCCTGAGTGAGCGGAGAAGGTGACGCTGCGCTTCTCCTGCGGCGGCCGGGGAGGAGGGGGATTCCGGTACTCCTGCCGCAGGGCACAGAACCGGTCATTTCCCGGCATTTAGTCATCACTGGAGTCATCCCGGCCAGGGAAGGGTTAACAAGAATGTTTAACACTATCATTGCCAGAGGTAACGGCGGTGACCCGCAGAAGCAGCGGCTGCAGCAGCCTGCGCCTTTAAGGATGAGCTGCCGCCGGGCGGAGGAGGGCGCGGCCCCGGCTCCTCCACACTCCAGACTTCTTGGCCTCAATCCCAAGATTAAATATTTTAACGTCTCGGCTAATGCGGAAAAAACACGGAGTGGCCGAGCTGTTAACCCCTGCAGAGCCGCCCTGCAGAAATAAAAATGTAGAAGGACCAGTTTTACCTGGTGGACAAACGATTTCCATAGACATCGGCTGCCGAATGCTGAGGCTCCTATAGACCAGGGTTCCCGAACTCCGGTCCTCGAGGCCCACCAACAGGCAGGGCCGGGTTTAGGCAAAGTGGGGCCCTAGGCAAAGTTTAAAATGGCCCCCCAAATGCTCACATATTGCACATCACACAGAAGCATTTCCGTTGTATTTACATGCGCTGAGTTCAGGCCACTAAATTAGTTTGATCGACAATATTGAAGTCGTTCAATACTTGTTTCCCGACCTCTTTCCACTGTCTGAGAAAAAATGATGGGGACAGAACAATCACTAATGGATGACTAGCAGATCACCATACAGTGTCATATCAGCAGCACATCTACAGTTTACACCCCATAGTCCTCCATATAGTATAATGTGCCCCATAGTCCTCCATATAGTATAATACACGCCTCAGTCCTCCATATACTATAATACACTCCTCATAGTGCTCCATATAGTATAATACACGCCTCAGTCCTCCATATAGTATAATACACTCCTCATAGTGCTCCATATAGTATAATGCACTTCCATAGTCATCCATGTAGTACAATTCACTTCCCATTGTATAATGCACCCCATAGTTCTTCATATAATGTATTCCCATAGTCCTCGATACAGTATAATGCAGCCCACATACAGTATTGTGCAGCCACCTCATAGAGCATAATGCAGACTCGCCATACAATATAATGTAACCCCACATAGAATATAATGCAGCCCCCCTCTTATAGTATAATGCAGCCACCCTTTAAAGCATAATGCAGCTACCCCACAGAATATAATGCAGCCACTCCACAGAATATAATGTAACCCCCCCCTAGAATATAATGCAGCACCCCCTCATAGTATAATGCAGCCCCCCCATAGAATATATGGCAGCCCCCTCAGAGTATATTGCAGCCCTCCATAAAATATAATGCAGCCCCTTATATAGTATAATGTAGCCCCACCTCCATAGAATACAATGTAGCCCTCCTCATATAGTATAATGCAGCCCCCATGGAATATAATGTAGCCCCCTCATAAAGTATAATGAAGCCCCCATACAATATAATCAGCCCCCCACAGATTATAATGCAGCCCCCCATAGAATACAATGTAGCCTCCTCATATAGTATAATGTAGCCCCCTCAGAGTATGTTGTAATCACTCCCCCATAGAATATAATAAATATAATACAGCCCCCCCCCTATAGAATATAATGTAGCCCCAAATAGAATATAATGCAGCCCCCCATATTATATAACACAGCCTCCTGTTATGATTGGGTCACCGAGGAGGAGAGCAAGCCCAAGCTAAGCCACATAAAACCAGAGAGGTTGGTAACTAAGCGGATTGCAGACCCCTGATCCTATCCACACAACTAGCAGTAGCCGTGGAGCGTGCCTACGATGATCCTAGACGCCTCGGCACAGCCGGAGAGCTAACTAAGCCTAAAGCAAGAAAGGGGAAATCTAAACTGCTCCAGAGCAGACCCCGAAGGAATAGATCGCCCCCAAACATATATTGTCGGTGAGACAAGATCCAGCGATCTGTATAACGACCTCGGCAGTCATTTGTACCTTGTCACACAGCAGCTTTTCAAACAATTCCCGCCTGCATCCCTGAGTTCTGCGTCGCCAACGAGGTCACGGGACGACGGCGACGAAAAAAATGGCCCAGGACATTCAGGCACGGTCAGCGATATCCAGCGGGGGTGGGGGGGATTTCGCTGCTGCGTGTCACATGTAGCGAGACCACTGGTGGGATAGCTGTTGCATCACAAAAAGTGACGCTTTAGTGATCTTGCTAGCGATCTCGCTATGTGAGAAGGGGGCTTTACACCTTCTAAGAGAAGGAGCAAAAGAAAGTCTCAGCACAGATCTAGTGTTTCCTGCCACAGATAAGTGTAATCTTAAGGGGGTTTTACACTAAGCGATATCGCTAGCAATATCGCTAAAACGTCACTGGTTTTGTGACGTTATAGCGATATTGCTAGTGATATCGCTATGTGTGATACTTACCAACGACCGGCTCCCCCGCTGTCCATCGCTGATCGCGCGAGAATGTCCGGCTCCATTTCTCGTCGGGCGCTTCCTGCTGGGCTTCCTGCTGTGACGTCCAGCGACGCGTGGAGGCGGGCGGGAGGACGCAGGATCGCTGTGTGTGAATGGTATCGTGCGCTGCGTCGCTGCTGCATCGCTGTGAGATCTTTCTGTATGAAAGCTCACTAGCGATCATTTAGCGATGCACCAGCGATCCTGACCGGGTCGGATCGCTGGTTGGATCGCTGGTGCATCGCTAAATGTAAAAGGGCCTTTAGTGTCTGGGGTGGTCCTCAGCATCTTCCCAGGCAAAGCAGTTCACTAGGATTCTAGCCCAGCGGTGTGAGACAGCGGAGGAAGGAGCCACCTTCTCTCATAAATCTATATCAGGGTCAGGCTGGGATCAGACATGTGAGAAACGCGCACGAGTCTCGCATCTCAATACCCGGCACTGCCGCCGACACTCAGGACCGGAGTGTGTGGCTGCCTGTATTTCTATGCAGCTGAGCGCTCCGGTCCAGAGTGCCGGCAGCAGTGCAGGGTATTGAGGCACGAAACTCATGCGAGTTTCTCGCATGTGTGACCCCAGCCTGACCAAAAATTTCAGTCTAATGTTCCTTCTTACAGCCGTATTCAGGGTCGGACTGGGGTGCCTAGGGCCCACCAGGGGAATTGACTCTAGGGACCCACCCTATGGCTACCATAAACGGTTTTATTACGTGTTAATTTTTTGGCCTCTCCCACTAAAACGTGTGCCTTTTAGCAAGCTGTACAGTGTGCAAAAGAGAACGCTCTCAGCCTCCTTTATATCATACAGACCGCACTCTCAGCCTCCTATATATCATACAGACCATAATCTCAGCCTCCTATCTATCGTACAGACCGCACTCTCAGCCTCCTATATATCGTACAGACCACACTCTCAGCCTCCTGTATATCATACAGACCGCACTCTCAGCTTCCTATATATCATACAGACCGCACTCTCAGCCTCCTATATATCGTACAGACCGCACTCTCAGCCTTCTATATATCGTACAGACCGCACTCTCAGCCTTCTATATATCGTACAGACCGCACTCTCAGCCTCCTATATATCGTACAGACCGCACTCTCAGCCTCCTATATATCGTACAGACCGCACTCTCAGCCTCCTATATATCATACAGACTGCACTCTCAGCCTCCTATATATCATACAGACCGCACTCTCAGCCTCCTATATATCGTACAGACCGCACTCTCAGCCTCCTATATATCGTACAGACCGCACTCTCAGCCTCCTATATATCGTACAGACCGCACTCTCAGCCTCCTATATATCGTACAGACCGCACTCTCAGCCTCCTATATATCGTACAGACCGCACTCTCAGCCTCCTATATATCGTACAGACCGCACTCTCAGCCTCCTATATATCGTACAGACCGCACTCTCAGCCTCCTATATATCGTACAGACCGCACTCTCAGCCTTCTATATATCGTACAGACCGCACTCTCAGCCTCCTATATATCATACAGACTGCACTCTCAGCCTCCTATATATCGTACAGACCGCACTCTCAGCCTCCTATATATCATACAGACTGCACTCTCAGCCTCCTATATATCATACAGACCGCACTCTCAGCCTTCTATATATCGTACAGACCGCACTCTCAGCCTCCTATATATCATACAGACTGCACTCTCAGCCTCCTATATATCGTACAGACCGCACTCTCAGCCTCCTATATATCATACAGACTGCACTCTCAGCCTCCTATATATCATACAGACCGCACTCTCAGCCTCCTATATATCGTACAGACCGCACTCTCAGCCTCCTATATATCGTACAGACCGCACTCTCAGCCTCCTATATATCGTACAGACCGCACTCTCAGCCTTCTATATATCGTACAGACCGCACTCTCAGCCTTCTATATATCGTACAGACCGCACTCTCAGCCTCCTATATATCGTACAGACTGCACTCTCAGCCTCCTATATATCGTACAGACTGCACTCTCAGCCTCCTATATATCGTACAGACCGCACTCTCAGCCTCCTATATATCATACAGACTGCACTCTCAGCCTCCTATATATCGTACAGACCGCACTCTCAGCCTCCTATATATCGTACAGACCGCACTCTCAGCCTCCTATATATCGTACAGACCTCACTCTCAGCCTCCTATATATTGTACAGACCGCACTCTCAGCCTCCTATATATCGTACAGACCGCACTCTCAGCCTCCTATATATCGTACAGACCGCACTCTCAGCCTTCTATATATCGTACAGACCGCACTCTCAGCCTTCTATATATCGTACAGACCGCACTCTCAGCCTCCTATATATCATACAGACTGCACTCTCAGCCTCCTATATATCGTACAGACCGCACTCTCAGCCTCCTATATATCGTACAGACCGCACTCTCAGCCTCCTATATATCGTACAGACCGCACTCTCAGCCTCCTATATATCGTACAGACCTCTCTCAGCCTCCTATATATTGTACAGACCGCACTGTCAGCCTCCTATATATCGTACAGACCGCACTCTCAGCCTCCTATATATCATACAGACCGCACTCTCAGCCTCCTATATATCGTACAGACCTCACTCTCAGCCTCCTATATATTGTACAGACCGCACTCTCAGCCTCCTATATATCGTACAGACCGCACTCTCAGCCTCCTATATATCATACAGACCGCACTCTCAGCCTCCTATATATCATACAGACCGCACTCTCAGCCTCCTATATATCGTACAGACCGCACTCTCAGCCTCCTATATATCGTACAGACCGCACTCTCAGCCTTCTATATATCGTACAGACCGCACTCTCAGCCTTCTATATATCGTACAGACCGCACTCTCAGCCTCCTATATATCATACAGACTGCACTCTCAGCCTCCTATATATCGTACAGACCGCACTCTCAGCCTCCTATATATCATACAGACTGCACTCTCAGCCTCCTATATATCATACAGACCGCACTCTCAGCCTCCTATATATCGTACAGACCTCACTCTCAGCCTCCTATATATTGTACAGACCGCACTCTCAGCCTCCTATATATCGTACAGACCGCACTCTCAGCCTCCTATATATCGTACAGACCGCACTCTCAGCCTTCTATATATCGTACAGACCGCACTCTCAGCCTTCTATATATCGTACAGACCGCACTCTCAGCCTCCTATATATCATACAGACTGCACTCTCAGCCTCCTATATATCGTACAGACCGCACTCTCAGCCTCCTATATATCTTACAGACTGCACTCTCAGCCTCCTATATATCATACAGACCGCACTCTCAGCCTCCTATATATCGTACAGACCTCACTCTCAGCCTCCTATATATTGTACAGACCGCACTCTCAGCCTCCTATATATCGTACAGACCGCACTCTCAGCCTCCTATATATCATACAGACCGCACTCTCAGCCTCCTATATATCGTACAGACCACACTCTCAGCCTCCTGTATATCATACAGACCGCACTCTCAGCTTCCTATATATCATACAGACCGCACTCTCAGCCTCCTATATATCGTACAGACCGCACTCTCAGCCTCCTATATATCGTACAGACCGCACTCTCAGCCTCCTATATATCGTACAGACCTCTCTCAGCCTCCTATATATTGTACAGACCGCACTGTCAGCCTCCTATATATCGTACAGACCGCACTCTCAGCCTCCTATATATCATACAGACCGCACTCTCAGCCTCCTATATATCGTACAGACCTCACTCTCAGCCTCCTATATATTGTACAGACCGCACTCTCAGCCTCCTATATATCGTACAGACCGCACTCTCAGCCTCCTATATATCATACAGACCGCACTCTCAGCCTCCTATATATCATACAGACCGCACTCTCAGCCTCCTATATATCGTACAGACCGCACTCTCAGCCTCCTATATATCGTACAGACCGCACTCTCAGCCTTCTATATATCGTACAGACCGCACTCTCAGCCTTCTATATATCGTACAGACCGCACTCTCAGCCTCCTATATATCATACAGACTGCACTCTCAGCCTCCTATATATCGTACAGACCGCACTCTCAGCCTCCTATATATCATACAGACTGCACTCTCAGCCTCCTATATATCATACAGACCGCACTCTCAGCCTCCTATATATCGTACAGACCTCACTCTCAGCCTCCTATATATTGTACAGACCGCACTCTCAGCCTCCTATATATCGTACAGACCGCACTCTCAGCCTCCTATATATCGTACAGACCGCACTCTCAGCCTTCTATATATCGTACAGACCGCACTCTCAGCCTTCTATATATCGTACAGACCGCACTCTCAGCCTCCTATATATCATACAGACTGCACTCTCAGCCTCCTATATATCGTACAGACCGCACTCTCAGCCTCCTATATATCTTACAGACTGCACTCTCAGCCTCCTATATATCATACAGACCGCACTCTCAGCCTCCTATATATCGTACAGACCTCACTCTCAGCCTCCTATATATTGTACAGACCGCACTCTCAGCCTCCTATATATCGTACAGACCGCACTCTCAGCCTCCTATATATCATACAGACCGCACTCTCAGCCTCCTATATATCGTACAGACCACACTCTCAGCCTCCTGTATATCATACAGACCGCACTCTCAGCTTCCTATATATCATACAGACCGCACTCTCAGCCTCCTATATATCGTACAGACCGCACTCTCAGCCTCCTATATATCGTACAGACCGCACTCTCAGCCTCCTATATATCGTACAGACCTCTCTCAGCCTCCTATATATTGTACAGACCGCACTGTCAGCCTCCTATATATCGTACAGACCGCACTCTCAGCCTCCTATATATCATACAGACCGCACTCTCAGCCTCCTATATATCGTACAGACCTCACTCTCAGCCTCCTATATATTGTACAGACCGCACTCTCAGCCTCCTATATATCGTACAGACCGCACTCTCAGCCTCCTATATATCGTACAGGCCGCACTCTCAGCCTCCTATATATCGTACAAACAGCACTCTCAGCCTCCTATATATCATACAGACCGCACTCTCAGCCTCCTATATATCGTACAAACAGCACTCTCAGCCTCCTATATATCGTACAGACCGCACTCTCAGTCTCCTTTATATCGTACAGACCGCACTCTCGGCCTCCTATATATTGTACAGACCGCACTCTCAGCCTCCTAAAAATCGTACAGACCGCATTCTCAGTCTCCTATATATCGTACAGACCACACTCTCAGCCTCCTATATATCGTACAGACCGCACTCTCAGCCTCTTATATATTTTACAGATCACACTCTCAGCCTCCTATATATCCTACAGACCGAACTCTCAGCCTCCTATATATCATACAAACCGCACTCTCAGCCTCCTATATATCATACAGACCGCACTCTCAGCCTCCTATATATCGTACAGACCGCACTCTCAGCCTCCTATATATCCTACAGACCGAACTCTCAGCCTCCTATATATCATACAAACCGCACTCTCAGCCTCCTATATATTGTACAGACCGCACTGTCAGCCTCCTATATATCGTACAGACCGCACTCTCAGCCTCCTATATATCATACAGACCGCACTCTCAGCCTCCTATATATCGTACAGACCTCACTCTCAGCCTCCTATATATTGTACAGACCGCACTCTCAGCCTCCTATATATCGTACAGACCGCACTCTCAGCCTCCTATATATCGTACAGGCCGCACTCTCAGCCTCCTATATATCGTACAAACAGCACTCTCAGCCTCCTATATATCATACAGACCGCACTCTCAGCCTCCTATATATCGTACAAACAGCACTCTCAGCCTCCTATATATCGTACAGACCGCACTCTCAGTCTCCTTTATATCGTACAGACCGCACTCTCGGCCTCCTATATATTGTACAGACCGCACTCTCAGCCTCCTAAAAATCGTACAGACCGCATTCTCAGTCTCCTATATATCATACAGACCACACTCTCAGCCTCCTATATATCGTACAGACCGCACTCTCAGCCTCTTATATATTTTACAGATCACACTCTCAGCCTCCTATATATCCTACAGACCGAACTCTCAGCCTCCTATATATCATACAAACCGCACTCTCAGCCTCCTATATATCGTACAGACCGCACTCTCAGCCTCCTATATATCGTACAGACCGCACTCTCAGCCTCCTATATATCATACAAACCGCACTCTCAGCCTCCTATATATCCTACAGACCGCACTCTCAGCCTCCTATGTATCATACAAACCGCACTCTCAGCTTCCTATATATCGTACAGACCGCACTCTCGGTCTCCGATATATCATACAAACCGCACTCTCAGCCTCCTATATATCGTACAGACCGCACTCTCGGTCTCCTATATATCATACAGACCGCACTCTCAGCCTCCTATATATCATACAAACCGCACTCTCAGCCTCCTATATATCGTACAGACTGCACTCTCGGTCTCCTATATATCATACAGACCGCACTCTCAGCCTCCTATAACAGATACTTTCTACAAGAGGTTGAGAGTGTGGTATGTACAGTATATAGGATGCCGATATTGCGGTATGTACGGCATATTGGCCTCGTATATGACATACAGGCTGTCGGCCTCCTATTAGGCCACCTATAAGACATACAGACTGTCGGCCTCCAGACCGCACTCTCAGCCTCCTATATATCGTACAGACCGCACTCTCAGCCTCCTATATATCGTACAGACCGCACTCTCAGCCTCCCATATATCGTACAGACCGCACTCTCAGCCTCCTATATATCGTACAAACAGCACTCTCAGCCTCCTATATATCGTACAGACCGCACTCTCAGCCTCCCATATATCGTACAGACCACACTCTCAGCCTCCTATATATCGTACAGACCGCACTCTCAGCCTCCTTTATATCGTACAGACCGCACTCTCAGCCTCCTTTATATCGTACAGACCGCACTCTCAGCCTCCTATATATCGTACAGACCGCACTCTCAGCCTCCTATATATCGTACAGACCGCACTCTCAGCCTCCCATATATCGTACAGACCGCACTCTCAGCCTCCTATATATCGTACAGACCGCACTCTCAGCCTCCTATATATCGTACAAACAGCACTCTCAGCCTCCTATATATCGTACAGACCGCACTCTCAGCCTCCTATATATCGTACAGACCGCACTCTCAGCCTCCTATATATCGTACAGACCGCACTCTCAGCCTCCCATATATCGTACAGACCGCACTCTCAGCCTCCTATATATCGTACAGACCGCACTCTCAGCCTCCTATATATCGTACAAACAGCACTCTCAGCCTCCTATATATCGTACAGACCGCACTCTCAGCCTCCCATATATCGTACAGACCGCACTCTCAGCCTCCTATATATCGTACAGACCGCACTCTCAGCCTCCTTTATATCGTACAGACCGCACTCTCAGCCTCCTTTATATCGTACAGACCGCACTCTCAGCCTCCTATATATCGTACAGACCGCACTCTCAGCCTCCTATATATCGTACAGACCGCACTCTCAGCCTCCTATATATCGTACAGACCGCACTCTCAGCCTCCTATATATCGTACAAACCGCACTCTCGGTCTCCTTTATATCATACAGACCGCACTCTCGGCCTCCTATATATCGTACAGACCGCACTCTCAGCCTCCTATAAATTGTACAGTCCGCACTCTCAGCCTCCTATATATCGTACAGACCACACTCTCAGCCTCTTATATATTTTACAGATCACACTCTCAGCCTCCTATATATCGTACAGACCGCACTCTCGGTCTCCTATATATCATACAGACCGCGCTCTCAGCCTCCTATAACAGATACTTTCTACAAAAGGTTGAGAGTGTGGTATGTACAGTATATAGGATGCCGATATTGCGGTATGTACGGTATATTGGCCTCGTATATGACATACAGGCTGTCGGCCTCCTATTAGGCCTCCTATAAGACATACAGACTGTCGGCCTCCTATTAAGCCTCCTATGAGACATTACAGACTGTCGGCCTCCTATTAGGCCTCCTATAAGACATGCAGACTGTCGGCCTCTTATTAGGCCTCCTATAAGACATTCAAAGTGTTGGCCTCCAATGAGACATACAGACTGTTGGCCTCCTATGAGACATACAGACTGTTGGCCTACTATTAGGCCCCCTATAAGACATACAGACTGTCGGCCTACTATTAGGCCCCCTATAGGACATACAGAGTGTCGGCCTACTATTAGGCCCCCTATAAGACATACAGAGAGTCAGCCTCCTATTAGGCCGCCTATAAGACATACAGAGTGTCAGCCTCCTATTATGCCCCCTATAAGACATACAGAGTGTCGGCCTCCTATTAGGCCCCCTATAAGACATACTAAATGTCGGCCTCCTATTAGGCCCCCTATAAGACATACAGACTGTCGCTCTCTTAGATAATGTACAGACCGCACTCTCTGCCAATGTACGGCATACAGGAGGATGATAGTGCGGTCTGTACGGTCGATATACAGGCCTCATATGACATATTAGGCCATATAAGAGTGTGGTGTGTGTATCTTATATAGCAGGCAAAAAATGGGGCCCCAAATGCTAACATATTGCACATCACACAGAAGCATTTCGATTGTAGTTACATGCGTTGAGTTCAGAACGCTAAATGAGTGCGATCGACAATATCGAAGTCATTCAACACTTGTTTCCCAGCCTCTTTCCAACGTCTGAGAAAGAATGATGGGGACAGAACAATCACTAATGGATCAATCTGTCCCCATACAGTATCATGTTATCAGCAGCACATCTAAAGTTTACACCCCATAGTTCTCCATATAATATAATATACCCCATAGTTCTCCATATATTATAATCCACTCCTCAGTCCTCCATATAGTATAATACATTCCCCATAGTCCTCCATATAGTATAATACACTCCTCATAGCCCTCCATATAGCATAATACACTCCTCATAGCCCTCCATATATTAAAATACACTCAGTCCTCCATATAATATAATACACTCCTCCATATATTAAAATACACTGCTCAGTCCTCCATATGGTATAATACACTCCTCATAGTGCTCCATATAGTATAATACACCGCCAGTCATCCATGTAGTACAATTCACTTCCCATAGTATAATGCATCCCATAGTTCTTCATATAGTATAATGTATTCCCCATAGTCCTCAATACAGAATAATGCAGCCCACATATAGTATAATGCAGCCACCCCTTAGAGCATAATGTAGCCACCCCTCAGAATATAATGTAACCCCCATAGAATATAATGCAGCCTCCCTCATATAGTATAATGCAGCCCCTCCATAGAATATATGGCAGCCCTTTATATAGTATAATGTAACCCCTTCATAGAATACAATATAGCCCTCCTCATATAGTATAATGCAGCCCCAATAGAATATAATGTAGCCCCCTCATAAAGTATAATAAAGCCCCCATACAATATAACCTAGCCCCCCATAAAATAAAATGCAGCCCCCATAGAATACAATGTAGCCTCCTCATATAGTATAATGTAGCCCCTTCATAGAGTATGATGCGATCACCTGCCATAGAATATAGTAAAGATAATACAGCCCCCCATAGAATATAATGTAGCCACGAATAGAATATAATACAGCTCACCTCCCCATAGAATATAATGTAGCCCCCCCATATTACATAAAACAGCCTCCCCCATAGAATATAATGTATAATGTACCCCCAATGGTATATAACACAGCCACATGGTATATAGCACAGCCACAAAGTATATAACATAGCCCACATAGTATATAACACAGCCCCACATGGTATATAACACAACCCCATATGGTATATAGCACAGCACCATATGGTATACAGCATAGCACCAAGGTATACAGCACAGCCTCACATGGTATACAGCACAGCCCTACATGGTATATAGCACAGCATCACATGGTATATAGCACAGCCCCACATGGTATACAGCACCATGGTATACAGCACAGCCCCACATCATATAGAGCACAGGCCCATGGTATACAGCACAGCCCCACATGGTATACAGCACAGCACCACAGGGTATACAGCACAGCCCCCCATTGGTATACAGCACATCCCCACATGGTATACAGCACAGGCCCATAGTATACAGCACAGCCCCACATGGTATACAGCACAGCACCATGGTATACAGCACAGCCCCACATGCAGTGGCGTAACTACAAAGTTATGGGCCCCGGTGCAAACATTCAAATGGGGCCCCTCCATGCCAAAATACACGCACATCTCCGCTCCTTACACCTTGTACACGCACGGTTCCGCTCCATACAACTCGTACACGTGCGGCTTCGCTCCGTACACACGCAGCTCCGCTCCGTTCACTTCGTACACATGCGACTCCGCTCCGTACACTTTGTACACATGCAACTCCGCTCCGTACACTTCGCACACACGCGGCTCCGCTCCGTACACTTCGCACACACGCGGCTCCGCTCCATACACTTCGTACACACGCGGCTCCGCTCCGTACACTTCGTACACACACGGCTCCGCACACTTCGTACACACGCGGCTCTGCTCTGTACACTTCGTACACACGCGGCTCCGCTCCGCACACCTCGTACACACACGGCTCCGCTCTGTACACCTCATACACACATGGCTCTGCTCCGATCACCTCCTCGTACACACACGGCTGCCCTCTGTACACCTCGTACACACACGGTTTCACTCCGTACACCTCGTACATACACGGCTCCGGGCTCCGCTCCGTACACCTCGTACACACACGGCTCCGCTTCGTACGCCCCATAAACACGCTGCTCCACTCCGTACACCTCATACACATGCGGCTACGCTCCGTACACCTCATACACACGCGGCTCCGCTCCGTACACACACAGCTCTGCTACATTCCCCCTGTAAACCTCCCCCTAACCCAACACATAAACTTCCCGGACCCTCATCCAGCACCATGACAACCTGCACAGCAGAGACCTGCAGACCCAGGCTTCTGATCATGTGACCACTGACTCCTCCCCTCCTGCGACCTCATCACAGGTCTTGTGCCAGAAGAGAAGTACACAGCCTAGTGATGCGGTGGCTCTGTGCATGGGGGGCATAGCGGCGGGTACCCAGACAGCGTGAGTGGACCCCCCCGTATCGCCAGGGCCCCTGCACTTGCCTGGGTGCTGACGCCGGCCCTGGCGCTATGGTATATGCACGTGCGTCCCTGTAAATCATGGGACGCGCTTTTAAAGGGCCCACACATTTAAAGGGGCAGCATTTTTAAAGGGCCCCAGCGACCCTCGGGGCCCACCGGGCATTTACCCGGTACCCCGCCAGGCCAGACCGAGCCTGGCCATATTGAACTTTATAAAGGAGAAGTGGTTTCTGAAGATTTCTTCTCCTCTAATGTTATTTTGTTTGCTCCTCAGGGACTGCTGTAGGTAGCTCGTGAAATTGGTCAAATGGAAAACAAATAGGGAGAGACCTGTGAGTCGAGTAGGGCCATGTGAGAAGAAGCCAACGAGAATCTGGTCCGATGACTAGTCTTCTGTTTTCCGGCACCAGTTTAGACTAGGGCCTGATTAATCAAAACTTTTACGACAGAAATCTGACATAAAAAGTTTGGGAAAGTCGCAAAATTTTGGATCAATGCAAGACTTTTCTAAAATTTGGTGACTCTTGGCGTCATCACACCATTGTCACCAGGGCCGGTTTTAGGCAGAGTGGGGCCCTGGGCAAAAGTTTAAAATGGGGCCCCAAATGCTGACATATTGCACCATCATACAAAAACATTTCGGTTGTAGTTACATCTCCCGACTATAACTAAAAGCCTTATAGAGACACACGAGGCTGTAAGTTATGTTGGAACACCCATCTTCAGATTGGAAGTGACCCCAGACTTAAACGGGAAATCCATCCATGAAATGCTGCAGGTCTCAGATGTGAAATCCGTCATCTTGGACCACCACTGATTTCCAGATTCTGTACTGGAAATCTAACATAAAGCTGTCATTCTAACTAAAAGTCCACATTTAGTTCACGGATTGCGATGGCCATGTGGTACCTAGGAGGGTCGGCTCTATATGGAATCCATTTGAGGCTTCTACCAGAAGTACATTCCCACTACATATACCTCCGACACCAGGCTCAGACACATGGCACAGACCAAGACCGGCATGTCTTGGGTTCTGTGTACAGAAGGCAGTGGACCTTTTATCATGATGGTCTTCTGTGTGGTCTGTAGAGCTTTTCTATATGATAATCCATTGTGTACAAGGCCAAAGGCTAAAGGGCACCCCTCTGCCCTCCATCAGGCGAATGGGGCCCAAGAGGTTAAAGGGTGCCCCTCTGCCCTCCGTCGGGTGATTGGGGCCTAGAGGCTAAAGGGCGCCCCTCTGCCCTCCCGTCAGATGAATGGGGGCCTAAAGGCTAAAGGGAACCCCTCTGTCCTCCGTCAGGTGAATGGGGGCCTAGAGGCTAAAGGACGTCCCTCTGCCCTCCGTCAGGTGAGTGGGGGCCTAGAGGCAATAGGACGGCCCTCTGCCCCCCGTCAGGTGAATGGGGGCCTAAAGGCTAAAGGGAACCCCTCTGCCCCCGTCAGGTGAATGGGGGCCTAGAGGCTAAAGGACGCCCCTCTGCCCTCCGTCAGGTGAATGGGGGCCTAGAGGCTAAAGGACACCCCTCTGCCCTCCGTCAGGTGAATGGGGCCTAGAAGCTAAAGGTTGCCCCTCTGCCCTCCGTCAGGTGAATGGGGGCCTAGAGGCTAAAGGGCGCCCCTCTGCCCTCCGTCAGGTGAATGGGGCCTATGGACACGTCTAACTTCTATATAGCGAGAGTTTTATTGCCGTATACAGTAATGAGCACATTCCTATATGTACAAAGGACTCTGCAGTTTTTTATACTATCAACCTAGTATCATCATCCTAAGGTGAATTTTGCAGTAGCCGTTAAGTTGTTTTTCCTTCTGAAGATTCCTCAGTTCTTAAACATGCAATGAATTGCTAAACAGATTCATCTGTAATGTGTAATGGTCATTTCAGGAGAACTTGCAGCAGAATGTCTGTGTCTGCCTCTAGGTCCCCTTCTCCTCTCTCCATAGAACTTTATGAGCACCATCTATCATCTCCTATCTCAGTATTGTGAAAATCTTTATTGCCACAAGAGAGATTTTACCGAGATTTTAGTCAAAATTGCCATGACTGTGCCTGTAGCCAGACCTTTGAGGATTTGACTTAGTAAGTTGTCCCAGAATTTATCACTTAGCACTTAGCATACCAAAGGAGACTACAATCTTTATCAACTTTAAAAATGTTTTTTTTTTGTAGGAAAAGGCTGCTACCTTACCGCATTAACCCACAGCCAATACACATGAAAAATATGGTAGATTGTTGTCACTTGCAGTACACAAACAAGGACTTTCCAGAAATTCCTGCAGCTCCTTTAATGTTGCTGTAGGCTTCATGACAGCCTCCTGGACCAATGTTCTCATCTTTTCATCAATTTTTGATGGTTGTCCAGTTTTAGTTAATGTCATTGTTCTACCAAACTTAAGCCACTTCTTGGTGACCGTCTTCACAGTGTTCCATGGTCCATGGTATATGTAATACCTTGGAAATGTTTTTGTACCCTTCAGATAACTTTCAAAAACGAAATCCCTTTGCAATTAAGGCTATGTGCACGCGTAGATTTTGGTCCTGCGGATTTTTCTGCGCGGACTTGTAAAAATCCGCAGGTAAAATCTCAGGTCAAAAGAGTCAATGGAGAAGGTGTGAAACCGCAGTGGAATCCGCACAAAGAATTGACATGCTGCGGATTTGAACCCGCAGAAAAATCCGCAGCATGTGCACAGCTTTTTTCAGTTTACCATTGAAAACAATGGTGCTGTACAACGCACCTAAATCTGCTGCGGACCCGCAGAGCCTGAAACGCTGCGGGTCCGCAGCAGAATCCGCACCGTGTGCACATAGCCTTAGAAAATTTTACGAATATCCTACTAGAACAACTAAACTTTACATGGAGTTAATCAGAATCTCTGTACATGATGGCAGCTGTGTACTGACTACTATTTAACATGAGTTTACCTGTCACCAGGTATAACTTTTGTGTTTTAATGATTTAATCATCTGCTTTTTCTGGGATTTGCAGTCCATTGGCCGATCCTATCAGTGATTGACAGCTATGCAAAATCCCAGATAGAGCAGAGGTTTAAATGATTAAAACACAGATTCATATATACCTTTGTGATAAAATATTCCAATCTACTTATCTCCCCCTGCTCTATAACATTGCCCGCATATTGGACTACATTTTCATGGTGACAGGTTCCCTTTAAATGTGATTTTATTTTTTTTGCACACAATCGCATCCTCAATTATAAGAGGGTATTAATATGTATACAACAATATTATTTTCGCTCTCTTATTTTATTTACCTCCTCAAAATTATTTCAATTTGTTTCTTATTAGTATGGATTATTGGTGACATTAAACACAACTCAGGTGAGAAATGTTCTTGCCTGGCGATAATTTAAAGCTCTCAGTCATTCATCCTAAAACAGAGTGCAAGGAACCTGCAGGCAGGACAACAAGCAAATTCGATAAATCCCATCATGCAATCCAGCGTGTCTTTAAAATGGTAACTTATTTATTCCATAATGAATAATATCCACATAGAGATAAAAACCAGAGTGAAAAAAACACTATATACAATATATAGTATAGTAATAAAATACAATCTGATTCAAAGTTTCCTACTTTCATGGGTGTTTTGGATTGTTATAGATTAGATAGATCCAATATCACTGGACATGTGGCAGCATCCCATCTGTCCCACTAATGCTATGTTCACGTGTCCAGTAATCATCCATGTGAAATGGATCCAGCAGCAGGCATAAGAAAAGTTGTGCAGACACAAGTTTTCTTGTTGGCTGAAAAAAAACTGATTTCAACTGGATCCGTTTTTTTTAACATTGAAATCTATAGAAAATTGATCCGTTAAATAGCCATCTGATTTCTTCCATTTAAAAGGATCCATTGTTTGCGTACTGGAGGTGGAAAAATAAAAATGTAACATATACTACAGGATATGTGAACTGTGAAATGATCATAAATTTGAAACTGATCTAATAAGCAAAATAGGGATCCTTTTCAAATGGAAGGCTAATTAAGGCCTCTTTCACACTTCAGTTTTTTGCAATCAGTCACAATCCGCCAGGTTTTGAAAAAAACATATCCGCAATTTTTTTTTGAGGATCTGTTTTTTTCCCCATTGACTTCCATTATTGGCGGATTGTGACGGATTGCCGTCCGTTGCATCCGTTTTTTTTGCAGTCTCTCTCTTTCTCTCAATCCTTTTCCAGGCTGCCATTCCTTTAAAATTCTTCATTTGTCGGATCCGTCAAAAAAACGGACGGGTGGCATCCGTTGTTATCAGTACTACAATGGATCCGCCATCCGTCCTTTTGGCGGATTATGACTGATGCAAAAAACTGAAGTGTGAAAGAGGCCTAGCGGACACGGTTTCCATAGACTTCAATGTTAAAAAAAAAAAAACTGATCCAGTTGAAATCAGTTTTTCATTTTTTGTCAGCGGATTGCTGCTGGGTCCATTTCACACGGATGATTTCTGGACATGTGAACTTAGGGTCCCGTTTCACATAGCGACGATCCTGCGATCCCGACAACGATACGACCTGGTAAGGATCGCTGGTGCGTCGCTACTTGGTCCATAGTAAGTTGCCAAACAGGCAGATCTATTCAACGACGCAGCAACGATCTGGCGATCCGTATAACGACCTCGGCGGTCGTTGGTACCTAGTCACACAGCAACTTTTCTGACGACTCACCCCTGCGTCCCTGAGTTCTGCGTCGCCAACGAGGTCGCTCGTTGGCGTCAAACACAGCGATGCGCGCTGGCCAGCAGGACGCCGACAACGAAAAAATGGCCCAGGACATTCGAGCACGATCAGCGATATCCAGGGGGGGGGGGCCGGTCGCCGCTATGTGTCACATGTAGCGAGATCGCTGGCGAGGTCGCTGTTGCGTCACAAAATTGGTGACATTTCAGCGATCTCGCTAACGATCTCACTATGTGAGACGGGGCCTTTAGCCAACAAGTAGTTGACTTTTTCTGGAAGAGCAAACATTTACTCTTTGCTTTATTGTTAGCAAAGATATGCTACATCAAAAGGGAAGATAATTGTCTCTAAGGAAGACAGGTCATCTCTATCCCATATCAGAGACCACACATCGATAATAACTTGATATCAACAACATCGACAGATACATCTGTGATCGCGGAACATGTTCGCTTCTGTGGGTTCAAGTGCCAGAATTTTTGTCAGAAATGTTCTATCAATCCAAATTCTGGATATATTTTAGTTGTGTTTTGTGTGTCTAGAATGGTAAAAGTATGGCAGTTAGAATATTCCACTAGGAGGTTCCTCTGGAAAACTATGACCTACATTAGAATCATAATTTTGATCAACTTGCCAAGCATACAGTTAGCCATCCTACTCTCACCTGACTAGGAGGATGGATGAGAGGTGGGTGATGAGACCCTTTATAATATTTCATCTCGAGAAACTCATTGTAAGATCACAGGAGGACAACGAGTGTTGTAGATGTGGTGACTCCATTGCAAAGAATCGCTCTCCAATCTAATCCTAAGTTTTCTCATTTATTTCTTTTATCTTAAATGCCTTCTGTTTTCATGTATCTTTTTGTTATTTCATCTTTTTGTAACATTCTAAGCACTGCACTCTTTTTGCATATTAAATCGAAAATTTAATAGGTTTTGTTTTTTGGCGCTTTAAATGTACCCACAATCCCAAAGAGGGAAAGTATAGTCTGGTTGTGTTACCTTGTGTATGCCAGAGTGCAAGAAGTGTTCCTGTCAAGTGCTTGGGGAAGCTGTGGTCTAGTGTGTTACCCAGGGCAGGTTCCTTGTTAGCCTGTCAAAACGGTGAGTGGTAGCAGTGAGAAGTGTGGTGTGGATGTGTGAAACTCCTTTGGGGTGCTCTTATGTCACGAGGGTGTCATGTTCCCCAGGAAGATCTGGAGTTAGACCGTCACATCGGGTAATGAATCGCAGGTCTTCTTTAGAGATGGTGTGATTTGTGTCCTATATTAAATGGATTTAGTTTCTTCTGGTGCTAAAGAGGTTAATGACCCTTTCTATGCTGGTCAGAAATATGCAGCTGCATTTCAGCTGCTTCTGATCTGGTCATTATCTGTGATGCATGCTAAAGCTACGTGGTTGGAGTAGAGTTGATGTAGAAGTGTTCTGTGGTTTGCTGTAGTACATGTGTGTGTTTATCTCCTGGCTGTAGAACGTGTGTGTGTGTTTATCTCCTGGTCCCTGTTCTCGTTTAGTTTTCTCGCTGTCCCTATCCTCAGCCCTATTGTTAGTTAGTACTTTTGTATGATATAGGTTTTCTGTTATTCCTGTTTTGTCCTTGTGTCTTGTTTATATTACATTTCTGTTTCAAGCCTCATGGAGTGGGGCAGGGGATAGATAAGGGTTCAACAGGACCATAGTAAGGTCAGAGACTCTGGTCTCTCTACCTTTAAGAGTACCCCCGGAACAGGGATAGTTAGGTTCCCAGTTCCAGGGACAATTTGAGGCCCCCCTTCCTTACTGAAGACCATCACAGCATGACATATAGCAATAGGTGAGTGTGAGGAGAGTTCCCCTTTACAGTCACTTCTGAGTCAGCAGTGTTTGTTTCAACATGTACTATTGATTTATGATGATAATAAAAATAAAAGTACAGATTTAAATTTTTGGTTATTATACAAGGTGGGCCATTTATAAAATGGCCGCCATGGTCACCACCCATCTTGTAAAATTTTCCCCTTCCCATATACTAATGTGCCACAAACAGGAAGTTGATTTCACCAACCATTCCCATTTAATTTAGGTATATCCATATAAATGGCCCACCCTGTATACTGGTTGTTGATCCATGTATTTATTCTTATTGTTATATTCAGAGTTGGAAAAGGATATTTTTTAGCTTGCAGCTATGTGCAATCTTTGTAGGATAGAATACTGATGCACCTTTCCAAACCACGTTTTCTGCAAAGAAATTTTCTGCGTTAAATTGCCTTTTTTCTCTTAAATTTCACAAGAAAAAAAATGATACTCCAATGAAATGCCAGTCTTAATAAATTTGTTCCTATGTTTTACCCCAACACATACCATCATCTGTGAATCTCACCTTAAGGCCGGGGTCACACTTGTGAGAAACTCGTACGAGTCTTGCATCTCAATACCCGGTACTTGGACCGAAGCGCTCAGCTGCATAGAAATACATGCAGCTGCACACTTCGGTCCCGAGTGCCGGCGGCAGTGCCAGGTATTGAGACGCGAGACTCGTGCGAGTTTCTCACAAGTCTGACCCCAGCCTAAGCCTTCTCTACACACAATGAAGAGACCAGAATTGAGTGAGGCAAAGCCAGCCGGTGACTGCATGACACTAGTAAGGACTCTATAGTTTTCTCTTGGATCTAATAGGTAACGTTTCACCTTGTGGAGACTGACAAGCCAGGCCTCCATGTCTGAGTGAGGAGACTTATACACCATGCATGCTTCTCTGGGAATGTACTGTAAATATGCAAATTGCCTCTTTAGATTGGAAGAGGACTAGAACTCTGGTGCCAGCTATTGGAAATAGCAATCTTACAAGTCAATATCGACCCTTTAACGAGCCTTGCCATATTTATCCTAAGTCATATGGCAAGGCTCGTTAAAGGGTTGATATTGCCTTTTAGAATTGGTACTACCAATAGGTGGCTATAGAGATCCAGTCCTCTTCCTCCCGGCAGTATAGAAAACGATGATTGTAGCCACTTCGTGCATGCCCCATGACTGAAGCTCCTGGCAGGTAATGAGTATTTTCTTCCAGTAGCCACACTTAAAGGCATTCAGGCAGTAGTGTAATGTTATTTACATGCAGATTAATTCCATACCTTCACATAAATAGTGTGTTGGAGGTGAAAGGTCCCCTTTAAATAATAAAACAATCTGGTCAACAAATTTCTTGTGCAAGATGAAGAATTTAGTTTTTCTACAAACTATCACCATACTAACCTATTTGTCCTTGGAAACAGAACACTGAAATACCCGAGGGCAATTTTGTTTTCTCCTTACCTGCAATGAAAGAAGTATTGAAGAAACTGGTAAGTCTGCGAGCATACAATGTTAGAGGCTTTGTTTTATATTTGGAAAATACCAGTTTCACCACTCATAAAATTTCTCTGGTGGACTATTCTCTTGTCATGATCCAAAACTAAAGAATAAATATGATGTCCAAGCAGATAGCTTGCAACTATCTTTAAGAACCAATGCACCTGTCAGTGGTAATGAATAGGTCCACATTTTAACGGCAGCTCACTAGACCTGCTGGTGTGACATCTCCTTAGCCTGGGACTGCATTTCAGCATTTTACCACGGTGATACTCAAAATACCCATTTACACATTGCAAACATGATATGCATTGCTATGTAGAAGTGACATAAGCTGCGAATACAAGTGGAGAAATCCAAAAAACTTCTATAAATATAGCAAAAATTACATATACAAACCTCTTTGTTGCCATGGCCTGTATGTGTGTACAATCTAAAGCAATTTTGGTGAAGACTCCAACAATAGTCAAGAAGGTACCTTCCCTTTTACTTGGTATTTGTTTTTTTCCATGTTTTTGATTGGTACTTTAGCTGTAAAACACTGATGCCCTTATAACAACTACACCCCCTGAGGAAGCCGAATTTTGGCGATACATGTATGGATTCTGAATTTCCTATAATTTAATTAATTTATCCTTCTAAACTGGACTGGTATTTATTTAATATTTTAATTCACACTTTATTACTGGTATTGCTCATGTGACATTTGACACTGTGCTACTTTTCTATATTGTTCATTTGTTTGAATCTCTGCATTTGTTTGCCACGTTTGTTTAACAGCTCTAGGTGGTCCTTTCTTGGATATTTATTTATATCTTCTGTGTGGGAGTCTATTATGTAATTATTTGAGCCTAAACTGTTGTTTTCATTATGGCAGATTGGTTTTATGCAGGTTTTTAATTGGTTGTAAACTGTACATATTTGATGGGGTTTTTTTTGTATTACTGAATACTGATTTTTCTTGTGTGAAAAAGTGTTTGCCCCTTCCTGATTTTCTATTCTTCTGCATGTTTGTCACTCTTAAATGTTTCAGATCACTAAACAAATTTACACATTGGACAATGATAACACAAGTAAACACAAAATGCAGTTTTTAATTGAAAATTTTTATTATTAAGGGAAAAAGAAATCCAAACCTACAGATTCATGTGACCCCCCCCCCCCTTAAAACATAAATTAACTGTGGTTTATCACATCTTTGGGAAGCTGAGTTAAAATTTCCTAGCCACACGCAGGACTGATGGGGAGAGTGATGGGGTGCTACGCCAGATGACCTGGCCTCCACAATCACCAGACCTGAACCCAATCGAGATGGTTTGGGGTGAGCTGGACCGCAGAGTGAAGGCAAAAGGGCCAACAAGTGCTAAGCATCTCTGGGAACTCCTTCAAGACTGTTGGAAGACCATTTCAGGTGACAACCTATTGAAGCTCATCAAGAGAATGCCAAGAGTGTGCAAAGCAGTAATCAAAGCAAAAGGTGGCTACTTTGAAGAACCTAGAATATAAGACATATTTTCAGTTGTTTCACACGTTTTTGTTAATTATATAATTCCATATGTGTTAATTCATAGTTTTGATGCCTTCAGAGTGAATCTACAATTTTCATGGTCATGAAAATAAAGAAAACTCTTTGAATGAGGTGTGTCCAAACTTTTGGTCTGTACTGTACATTTTCTCGTCGCTACTCATACTGTGTCCGCATGCATTACCCCATTCGATACCCCTACCTTCCTGCACCTATCCCCCCACTCACTATACTGTCTGCACCCATCCCTCATACTGTTTTCTCATCCATGCCCCCATTCTCCGATACCGTTTCCTCATACATGCTCCGCATCTCCCCTTTAGCTCCTCATCTTGTGTCCTCATTTCCCCACACACATTAAATCCTCCATCCCCATTCCAAATCTCCCCACACACATTAAATCCCCCCATTCCTACTCCAAATCTCCCCCCACACATTAAGTCCCCCACTTCCTACTTCAAATCTCCCCCCACACATTAAATTCTCCATCCCCACTTCAAATCTCCCCCCATACATTAAATCCCCCATCCCCACTCCAAATCTCCCCCCAAACATTAAATCCCCCATCCCCACTCTGAATCTCCCCACACATTAAATCCCTCATCCCCACTCCAAATCTCCCCCCACACATTAAATCCCCCATCCCCACTAAAAAATCTTCCCCCACACATGAATTCCCCCCATCCCCACTCCAAATCCTCCTATCCCTACTCTAAATCTCTCCCCACACATTAAATCCCCACTCCAAATCTCCACACACATTAAATCCCCCCAATCCCCACTCCAAATCTCCCCCACACATTATATCCCCTCATATCCACTCCAAATCTCCCCACACACACATTAAATCCCCTAATCCCCACTTCAAATCTCCACACACGTTAAATCCCCCCCAATCCCCACTCCAAATCTCTCCCACATTATATCCCCTCATATCCACTCCAAATGTCCCCACACACATTAAATCCCCCCATCCCCACTCCAAATCTCCCAACACACATTAAATCCCGCCACACCGAAGCTAAATCATCCCCCGTGCACTTAATATTCGGTGTCTTCACTGGAGCACTCACCACCAATGTGCCTCTGCAGGGCGACAAGTGATGTCACGCTGCTCGCGTCGCTCTGACCCGATGGTCAGAACTCCTTAAGACGCGAGTACAATTGTTCTCTGAGAGCAGACGCGCTGCAGCTTCTGTGTGCCGGCTGTCAGCTTGATAGCCGGAACAGGGAACAACCAACTCCCAGTCCAGGGGACTGCAAAATGCAGCCGTCGGGGGAGACACTGTGGACCTCCGCATTAGGCGGCACTACTGTGCCCCCCTTCCGGCTGTGACAGGGGCACATGCCCTAGTTGACCCCCCCTACCTAAGAGAAAAGCCCTGTACTGCACATGTGCATGTGTCATCCACATCAATCAAGCCAAGAGGAAGGCAGGGATAGAGGAGGTGCCAAGAAAAAAAAAGAAAAAGACTTCCAATGAACTAGGCCGCACCATATGCCAGAAGTATGAAAGGTATAGATCAAATGCAGGGACAGTTGGTGTCTTAGATACAGTAATAGAGAAATTAAAGGTAAGTTGTCATAAAAAAGTAAAGCATTATTTTTTTAAAAAGTATTTCTTTTTAATGGAGTAAAATATAATTTTAAAAGTTTTGATATTTTCCACTTTTAAGCACTAGGGGGAGCAGCTGCTGAAATTTGCCATAAAAACCTAGTGTAATGCTAGCTCACATTACGACTGCAGTAAATGTGGGCGGGATCTGCTCATGTGTGACATCACTCCTCTCCTCACCTTCTGGGTGTCTGCAAAACGATAAGAGAGAATTAGGTTTATGATCACAGTGGTGACTACAAAGTGATACAGAGATGTTGAAAGTGTCGCCAAGGATGGCCGGCAGCTCTGTTTCTGTAAGTCTGTTCTGCTCACTGTATCATATGCTGGGGTTAGATACAGGGCTCAGTGTAGTATCACATGATGGAGTTAGATACAGGGCTCAGTGTAGTATAACATAATGGGATTAGATACAGGGCTTAGCGGACTGTATCACACAGTATGGCCTTAGAAATACAGCATCTAACGTATGTAACTTTTGTCACCACTCTGTCCACTTGTATGGGAGCAGTGGTGTAATATGATGGACATTAGATATACATGACTCTGGTGCAGAACATGAATGATGGGCTTTAGATACAAAGTTCTAGGACATATCATACATGATGGGATTAGATGCATGGCCCTCGGGGGAATCTCGAATTATGGTAATTAGATATACGTCTCTGGGGCATATCGCACATGGTGGGTATTAGATACACAGTTGTGGGGGTATCACGCATGATGAGCATTAGATACACAGCTCTGGGGCGTATCACGAAGGATGGGCATTAGATACATAGTTCTGGGGTGTATTGCGCAGGATTGGCATTAGATACATGGTGCATTATGTTAGTGTAAGCCTCCTACAGACTTAGCCTGGGGTCACACTTATGAGTGTGATGCGAGAAACTTGCGCGATTCTCTCATATTAATACCCGACTATGCAGCTGAATGCTCCGGTCCCAAGTGCCGGGTATTGATGTGAGTTTCTCGCAATTGCACACGCAAGTGTGACCCCGGCCTTACATTGACATAACAGAGTTGTGTCAGTGTTCAGAACACAGCAGCGTGACGTTAACTCTGCTGTGCTCTGAACACAGTGAGGAGTGGTGATCAGCAGCCTGGTATTGTACTACTACGACTGGCTGTGAACACCGCTCACCACTTATATATATATATATATACTAGCTGAAGAGCTCGGCGCTGCCCGGGCATAGTAACTAACTGTGGTTAGCTATAACAAATTATAATTATCCTCCATCCCATAGTCCCGTGCCCATATACCCATCACACATCCTCCATCCCATAGTCCTGTACCCATATACCCATCACACATCCTCCATCCCATAGGCCCGTGCCCATATACCCATCATACATCCTCCATCCCATAGTCCCATGCCCATATACCCATCACACATCCTCCATCCCATAGTCCCATGCCCATATACCCATCACATATCCTCCATCCCATAGTCCCATGCCCATATACCCATCACACATCCTCCATCCCATAGTCCCATGCCCATATACCCATCATACATATTCGCCATCCCATAGTCGAATGCCCATATACCCATCATACATATCCGCCATCCCATAGTCCCGTGCCTATATACCCATCATACATATCCTCCATCCCATAGTCCAGTGCCCATATACCCATCACACAGGCCCGTGCCCATATACCCATCATACATATCCTCCATCCCATAGTTGAGTGCCCATATACCCATCACACATCCTCCATCCCATAGTCCCATGCCCATATACCCATCACACATCCTCCATCCCATAGTCCCATGCCCATATACCCATCATACATATTCGCCATCCCATAGTCGAGTGCCCATATACTCATCATACATATCCGCCATCCCATAGTCCCATGCCCATATACCCGTCATACATATCCTCCATCCCATAGTCCAGTGCCCATATACCCACCACACATCCTTCATCCCATAGTCCCGTGCCCATATACCCGTCATACATATCCTCCATCCCATAGTCCGGTGCCCATCTACTCAACACATATCCTCCATCCCATAGTCATAATGGGCGGCGGCAGGGCTTGCAACCTATGATGACATCAGCGTCGCCATGGCAACCATTGTGACATCATAATGAGGGGCGGGGTTTGATACGCAAACACTGTTTCCCCATTATGCAAATAGGGGCATTATGACATCATAATGAGGGGCGGGGCTTGATGCACACACACTTTTTCCCCCTGTATGTAGATAGGGGCAAAATTGTTTGGTGAATTGGAACGCGCGGGGTTAAAATTTCACCTCACAACATAGCTTAGGATGCTCTCGGGGTCCAGACGTGTGACTGTGCCAAATTTTGTGGCTGTAGCTGCGACGGTGCGGATGCCGATCCCGGACATACACACACATACACATACATACACACTTTGAACTTTATATATTAGATATATATATTGTACCCATAAATAAATATTATTATGAAAAAAAAGACAAAAAAAACCCAATAAAAGTACACATATTTGGTATTGTCACGTCCGGAATGATCCGACCTATAAAACTGTCCCACTAGTTCACTCCTTTAGTGAACATACAGCTGAGCAAAAAGTAGAATAAAATGTGATAAAAACAAATGTAAATAAGAATAGTATCGCTGAAACAGTCACCTTGTCCCACAAAAATCAAGCTGCCATACAGTGCCAATAGCCAAAAAATAAAAAAAAAGTTAGAACTCTCAAAATAAAGCAATGCAAAATAATTAATTTTTTAAGAATAGTATTTATTATGTAAAAGCTCCAAAACGTAAAAAACAATATACAGTTGTGGCCAAAAGTATTGACACCCCTGCAATTCTGTCAGATAATACTCAGTTTCTTCCTGAAAATGATTGCAAACACAAATTCTTTGGTATTATTATCTTCATTTAATTTGTCTTAAATGAAAAAACACAAAAGAGAATGAAGCAAAAAGCAAAACATTGATCATTTCACACAAAACTCCAAAAATGGGCGAGACAAAAGTATTGGCACCCTCAGCCTAATACTTGGTTGCACAACCTTTCGCCAAAATAACTGCGACCAACCGTTTCCGGTAACCATCAATGAGTTTCTTACAATGCTCTGCTGGAATTTTAGACCATTCTTCTTTGGCAAACTGCTCCAGGTCCCTGATATTTGAAGGGTGCCTTCTCCAAACTGCCATTTTTAGATCTCTCCACAGGTGTTCTATGGGATTCAGGTCTGGACTCATTGCTGGCCACCTTAGAAGTCTCCAGTGCTTTCTCTCAAACCATTTTCTAGTGCTTTTTGAAGTGTGTTTTGGGTCATTGTCCTGCTGGAAGACCCATGACCTCTGAGGGAGACCCAGCTTTCTCACACTGGGCCCTACATTGTGCTGCAAATTTTGTTGGTAGTCTTCTGACTTCATAATGCCATGCACACGGTCAAGAAGTCCAGTGCCAGAGGCAGCAAAGCAACCCCAAAACATCAGGGAACCTCCGCCATGTTTGACTGTAGGGACCGTGTTCTTTTCTTTGAATGCCTCTTTTTTTTCTCCTGTAAACTCTATGTTGATGCCTTTGCCCAAAAAGCTCTACTTTTGTCTCATCTGACCAGAGAACATTCTTCCAAAATGTTTTAGGCTTTTTCAGGTAAGCTTTGGCAAACTCCAGCCTGGCTTTTTTAGGTCTCGGGGTAAGAAGTGGTGTCTTCCTGGGTCTCCTACTGTACAGTCCCTTTTCATTCAGACGCCGACGGATAGTACGGATTAACACTGTTGTACCCTCGGACTGCAGGGCAGCTTGAACTTGTTTGGATGTTAGTCGAGGTTCTTTATCCAACATCCGCACAATCTTGCGTTGAAATCTCTTGTCAATTTTACTTTTCCGTCCACATCTAGGGTGGTTAGCCACAGTGCCATGGGCTTTAAACTTCTTGATGACACTGCGCACGGTAGACACAGGAACATTCAGGTCTTTGGAGATGGACTTGTAGCCTTGAGATTGCTCATGCTTCCTCACAATTTGGTTTCTCAAGTCCTCAGACAGTTCTTTGGTCTTTTTTCTTTTCTCCATGCTCAATGTGGTACACACAAGGACACAGGACAGAGGTTGAGTCAACTTTAATCCATGTCAACTGGCTGAAAGTGTGATTTAGTTATTGCCAACACCTGTTAGGTGCCACAGGTAAGTTACAGGTGCTGTTAATTACACAAATTAGAGAAGCATCACATGTTTTTTCGAACAGTGCCAATACTTTTGTCCACCCTCTTTTTATGCTTGGTGCGGAATTATATCCAATTCGGCTTTAGGACAATTCTTTTTGTGTTTTTTCATTTAAGACAAATTAAATGAAGATAATAATACCAAAGAATTTGTGTTTGCAATCATTTTCAGGGAGAAACTGAGTATTATCTGACAGAATTGCAGGGGTGTCAATACTTTTGGCCACGACGATAAATGGGGTATTGGTGTAATCGTACTCACCCGAAAAATAAAGCTGCCTTATTGATTTGACCACACACGAATCAGCATTAAAAAAGCCCAAAAAACAATTCCTGAATTGCTGCTTTTTCTTTATTCTTTCTCCCAAGAATTGAAATAGAAAGTGATTAAAAAATGTCATGTGCCCAAAAATGGTACCAATAGAAACATCAACTTATCCAGCAAAAAAAAACAAACCCTCACATGACTGTCAGCAGAAATATGGAAAAATTCTCAAAATATGGTGATGGAAAAACTAGTGCTTGAAAACAAAAAAAGTGTTTTAGTGTGTGGTAGCAGCGATATAGAAAAACCTGATATAAATCTGCTACTCACTTATACTGCACAAGGAACAGCGTAAAAAATAAATAAAACTAAAACCTCACCTGCTGATTTGTTCATTCTGCCTCTCAAAGATCGCAGTAAGGCTCAACTCACATTTATCCTGCTCTCTACGCTGAGCACTTACATTGGGGTTTCCTTATGATTCTCTGAAATACATGATTCAAATGGAAACCTTGATGGAAGATTCCCTATAATGAGGCAGATGGAGGCACTGTGGACGCCGTTTGACCTGTGATCCGGCAGTGTCCGTCTTTTTATTAGGAGTGCATAAAAGTGCCGTCGGCCGCAGTCTTCCTCACCTCTGGAAAAAAGGACACAACTGACCAGAGGACAGACTGAGTCCAGAGTATGTTTGTTGCCTCATTATAGCGAATGGATCCCATGGGGGTTTCATCTGAATTATGTCACTCGAAGATTTAAAGGGAAACCCTGATGCAAGTGCTCAGCGTAGAGCAGAGGAGAAATGTGATCCAAATTGTTAAGTAAATTGTTCCCAATATAAGCTTCAACTCAGTCCACAAAAAATGTAAATCCCCACTCAGGTCCGTCATCTTTTAATGAAAATAAAGGGGTTTCCTCATTACTGGTAGCAGAAAGGCTCTGGAAAAGCAAAATGGCCCTTGTTCCCCAAAATAAATTCAGCAAATTCTGTGCTCCAAAATCCAAATGCCCCCTCCCGAGTCCCAATGTGCCTAAACCACATACAGTAGTGCTCAAAAGTTTACATACAACGACAGAATTTTTGCATTCTGGACCTTTTTCCGGAGAATATGAATGAACACCAAAACTTTTTCTCCACTCATGGTTAGTGCTTGGGTAAAGCCATTTATTGTCATACTACTGTGTTTTCTCTTTTTAAATCATAATGACGACCCAAAACATCCAAATGACCCTGATCAAAAGTTTACATAACCCATTTCTTAATACCGTGTATTGTCCCCTCTAACATCAATGACAGCTTGAAGTCTTTTGTGGTAGCTGTGGATGGGTTCTTTGTTTTTTCAGATGGTAAAGCTGCCCACTCTTCTTGGCAAAAAGCCTCCAGTTCCTGTAAATTCCTGGACTGTCTAGCATGAACTGCGCAATTGAGATCTCCCCAGAGTGGCTCAATGATATTGAGGTAAAGAGACTGAGATGGCCACTCCAGGACATTCACTTTGTTCTGCTGTAGCCAATGACAGGTCGACTTGGCCTTGTGTTTTGGATCGTTTTCATGTTGGAACGTCCAAGTACGTCCCATGCGCAGCTTTCGGGCTAATGATTGCAAATTTGCCTCTAGTGTTTGCTGATAACATGCTGCATTTATCTTACCTTCAAATTTGACCAAGTTTCCTTTGTCTTTGTAGCTCACACATCCCCAAAACATCAGCGATCCACCTCCGTGCTTTACAGTAGGAATGAAGTTCCTTTCATCATAGGCCTTAATGACCTCTCTCCAAATGTAATGTTTATGGTTGTGGCCAAAAAGTTCAATTTTGGTCTCATCACTCCAAATTACCTTGTTCCAGAAGATTTGAGGCTTGTCTATGTGCTGTTTTGCGTATAGTATGTGAGATACTTTGTGGCATTTGCGCAGTAATGGCTTTCTTCTGGTGACTCGACCATGCAGCTCATTTTTCTTCAAGTGCCTCCTTATTGCGCATCTTGAAACAGCCACACCACTAGTTTTCAGAGAGTCCTGTATTTCAGCTGATGTTATTTGTGGGTTTTTCATTGCATCACAAACAATTTTCCTTGCAGTTGTGGACAACATTTTTGTTGATCTACCTGACCGTGGTTTTGTTTTTACAGAGCCCCTGATTTTCCTTTTATCAATTACATTTTGAATGCTGCCGACTGGCATTATCAATTCCTTGGATATCTTTTTGTATCCCTTTCCTGTTTTATACAGTTCAACTACCTTTTCCCGTAGATCTGTTGACAGTTCTTTTGCTCTACCCATCACTCACAATCCAGAAACGTCAGTGGCTGGATGAAAGATGCAAGAGTCTGTTTGTATCCCAGAAACTCACTCAGCTTTTATTCACACACACTGATTACAAACAAACAGGTCACAGGTGAGGATGTTAGCTTTAGTATCTATTCAAACCCATTTGTGTCAATTTCTGTGCATGTTATCAGGTCAAAATTACCAGGGTATGTGAACTTTTGATCAGGGTCCTTTGGATGTTTTGGGCTGTCATTATTGATTTAAAAAGAGAAAACACAGTAGTTTGACAATAAATGACTTCACCCAACCACTAACCATGACTGGAGAAAAAGTTTTTGTGTTCTCATTCATATTCTCTGAAAAAAGGCCAAGAAAGCAAAAATTCTGCCGGGGTATGTAAACTTTTGAGCACAACTGTATAGCGTCTACACATTTGGCATTTCTGTAGTGATGAGAGCCCGTCTAATTGACAGGTGCATGAACTGGGCATAATGTACTGGTCACTCCAACGGCAGTTTGCAATATTCACTCAGCAACATCCACCGCTGCTTGTTTCTGGAAAACACCCATGGAGTCAATCATCACAGAACCTGTAGATAAAATTCCAAAGGGGTATAATTTCCAAAATGGAGTCACTTGAAGGGGAGGGGGTTACTGCTCTTCTAGCACTTAGGGGTTCTGTATATGGAGTCCACAAACTATTATAGAAAAGTCTTCTCTCCATGATGACTCCTGTATAATATAGTACTGATTAGGCCTGTTTCACACATCAGTTTTTTCAAATCAGTCAAAATCCGCCAAAAAGTGAAAATGGCGGATCCGCTAAAATGTGTAAAAACGGATGCAAGCGGATGGTACGGATCCGTTTTTTGAAGGATCTGCTAGACTGATTTTTCTACGGATCCGTCAAAAACCGGATCCGTTCCATCCGCTGGCATCCGTTTTTGCCATCCGTTGGATCCGTTTTCTGACGGATCCGTTTTTCCACACCTCCAAAATGGGATGCTCCCAAATATGATTGGCTCTTGGAAAATGCTCCCAAATGTGATTGGATACTGGAAACTAGGTAAAACTATATCTATGGTAAAACAATATCTTTGAAAGGTTGTAGAGCTAGTGGCAGCGATGGAAGGAGTTATTGCGAGTATTAACAGCTTTTGTGTGGAATTTGATCTTCACTGCAATCGGTTGGCAATTATTGCTCTCCAGAGGGAGAAAAGAAGACTGCAAATCCTGCATTGGAGAAGGATGAGACGACGGCAGTGGATTCATCCGATAAATGCACAGAGGTTTACCCTTGGCGTGTTTTCTACACTGTATCTTGAATTGAGGGATAATTCGGACAAGTTCTTCAACTATGTGCGCATGAGACAGGACCTGTTCGAGATATTGGTGGAGCGTGTTGGAGCGCAAATCCGGAGACGGGATACCTACATGCGCTTTTCTACTTCACCGGCGGAGCGTTTGATGGTGACCCTTCGGTTAGTAATCTATTTTTTAAAATGTTTCAGATTCTGCAGACTTTTATTGTTATGTTATGGCTTGTAGTTTGCATAAATTTTACTTTTTTCCCTTTTTTACCAGATTCCTGGCAACTGGAGAATCCTTCACCTCCCTCAATTACCAGTTCCGGCTTGGGATTTCAACAATATCTGGAATTGTCCTACAGACCTGCCGGGCGTTGTGGGATTGTCTACACGAGGAATACATCCCACAGCCAACACAGGAGAGATGGCTGGAGATTGCGGACAACTTTGAACAAATCTGCCAGTTTCCAAATTGCGTTGGTGCTGTGGATGGGAAGCATATTAGGATTGTGAAACCCATTGGATCTGGATCAGAATTTTTCAACTACAAGAAATTCTTTTCAATTGTATTTATGGCCATTGCAGACGCCAACTGCAAATTTATTGCCGTGGACATTGGTGCGTATGGTCGTTCAAATGATTCTCAGGTCTTCAAGATGTCCGCAATGGGCCGTCATTTGTATGGAGACAATTTTGATTTCCCACCTCCAAGACCACTCCCTGGAACAACAGGCCCACCAATACCATTTGTGTGTGTTGATGATGACGCATTTCAGCTGTCCACACATCTTCTCAAGCCATATGGTAGTCATGGATTGACACACGGGAAAAAAATATTTAACTATCGATTGATCAGAGCGCAAAGTGTGGTGGAGTGCGCTTTAGGGATTTTAACTGCAAAATGGAGAGTACTGTTGACGGCCATAAAAATGAAAACTGACACTGTGGATGAGGTGGTGAAGGCATGTGTCATCCTGCACAACTTTGTACTTTCAAAGGAACCTGTTTCCATGGAAGAAAATGTTTGTGAAACCACCTTGTGGGATTATCAGCAGACAAGTGTTCGGAGTACTGGGTCAGTGTCAAGAATGAGGGACACATTTGCGGATTATTTTCTGTCACCAGAAGGAAGATTGGAGTGGCAAGATGACAAGGTATAATTTTTTTTTTTTTTACCAAGGTTCCTTTTTTGGATAAGAAATACTTTAGTAATTTTTCCTTTTTTAGTTTTGATACCTTTTACACAATTTTTTTTTATTTTTATTTTTGATACCTTTACAAAAATTTTGGATAATAACAGTGTTGTGTTTTATTACCTGTACACCACCAGTGTAATTTACCAAGTGTTGTGTATTTGTATCTGTACACCACCGGTGTACTTTGAAATGTTACCATGTGTTGTGTATTTGTATCTGTACACCACCGGTTTGCTTTGAAATGTTACCATGTGTTGTGTATTTGTATCTGTACACCACTGGTGTACTTTGAAATGTTACCATGTGTTGTGTATTTGTATCTGTACACCACCGGTGTACTTTCAACCTTTTTCCAAGAACTTATGAAAAAGAGGAAAATACACAATAAAATTCTTTTGAAACAGAAACATGTTTATTTTTCAATTTTTTTTCAAAATTATAAAATGTTTTATAATTTTTGAGAAAACTGGGTTTTTTTTTCAGAAAACTGTTTATTTTTTTAATAAAATTAAATATATAACAGATTACAGATGCCGATATTGTTGGGTGGAGATATCAGCGGAGGGGTTAACAGGGTTGACCACATCGAGGGGGGGTGGAGGACTGGGAAGGGAGTTGCTGAGGATCAGAAGTGGAAAGGGGGTTGAAAACATGAGGTTGGGACGGGAGTTGGACAGAGGAGGTTTGTGGGAACATATAAGGTGTGTGTGTGGGGGTGGGTATGGTGAGAGCATTGGGGTATAATGCAATGGGGAAGGAAGGTACTGGGAAGAATGGAATGGGGAACTAGAGAAAGGAGAGGGAGTGGTAGGAGGATGGATGGTGGTAGGATGATGGATGGTGGTAGGATGATGGATGGTGGTGGAAGGATGGACGGGGGAAGGATGGACAGAGGGAGGATGTGATGGAATAGGTGCATGGGTAGAATGGGATGCTTCGGAGAGTACAGCCACTAGAGCATTGTGACAGGCTTGCATCACATGCATCTGCTGGTGAGTAACTTAAACCTTCCATTTGCCGGACAACTGACTGAAAAAAAATATGTCTCAGCGTCTGGTTTGACTCTGCATTCATCCGTTCCATGTAGCTTCTGAGTTCCATGATACTTTGATTTATCATGTTCAACACAGAAGCTAACTGTTGTCCATAAGTGTGGAAACCATTCTGGACGGATGAGTTCAGACTTAAACAATCAGACAAGGTAATCCTTTCCTGACCTCTCAGACGCTGCCGACCAGAACCAAAAGTTGGTAGAGATGTTGCGGCAGTGTCAGAGGGGTGGGGTAAAGGGTACTGTAAGTTGTCACCAGCAGCTTCATGTGATGAAGTCTGCCCTGCTGCTGCAGAGCTGGTGGAGGAGATAGAGGGACGAGACAAGAGGGAAGGTAGAGAGGGGTCGGATACCTCGATGTGGTCACCGGTGGCGGTCTCCGAAGGGATCCCTCCAGAGGGAGGCAACTCAGAAGCAGGCTCCCGAGTGCTGCAGACGGTGCTAAAAAAATATATATATTAATATATTTATATTTCATTTAACATTGCTGAAAAAAAAATAGGTTAAACATGTAAACATTTGTACTACAGAAATGGTGTGTGGAATATTTACCTTCTGCTCACCATCGTTGACCGATCCAATGACAGATCCACTCGGGGCCTGCATCTCCTTGTTGAAGTCCCTCTTGAAGCGATCCCTGAGCGACCGCCATTATATGATAACCCTGTCACCTGTGAAGGAAAAAAAAAAAAGTGGTTAGTATTCAACACTTCACATGCTGGAATATAAGTTACTGAAATTGGAATACTTACGCACAAAATCCCTGGCCCTCGCAACGAGCTCCTCCCAGGTCTCTACAACCTCCGAACACACCTCATCCCATAGCCGTCGGGTGGTTGGTTGGTCAGCATGTAAGCGGTTTGTCATGAGGTTCATTAATCAATCACCCAAATAAAGTGTTACTTACCGCTCGCCGACCACCAGATGCAGCACCTCGACGACGCTGGGATGTCCTGGGAGTCGCTCTAGTGCGGGCACCGGATTCTGAAGACTGTAAAAAAAAAAAAAAATTAGGGTTGTATGGATGCGTAGTTTTTGTGTGTGCTGTGATGAATGTTTGTGTTGGGTGTAGCATTATGTACAGTCATATGTTAAAGTTTGGGCACCCCTATTAATGTTAACCTTTTTTCTTTATAACAATTTTGTTTTTTGCAACAGCTATTTCAGTTTCATATATCTAATAACTGATGGACTCAGTTATATTTCTGGATTCAAACGAGGTTTATTGTACTAACAGAAAATGTGCAATCTGCATTTAAACAAAATTTGACCAGTGCAAAAGTATGGGCACCCTTATCATTTTCTTGATCTGAACACTCCTAACTACTTTTTACTGACTTCCTGAAGCACTAAATTGGTTTTGTAACCTCATTGAGCTTTGAACTTCATAGCCAGGTGTATCAAATCATGAGAAAAGGTATTTAAGGTGGCCACTTGCAAGTAGTTCTCCTATTTGATTCTCCTATGAAGAGTGGCATCATGGGCTCCTCAAAACAACTCTCAAATGATCTGAAAACAAAGATTATTCAACATAGCTTTTCAGGGGAAGGATACAAAAAGTTGTCTCAGAGATTTAACCTGTCAGTTTCCACTGTGAGGAACATAGTAAGGAAATGGAAGAACACAGGTACAGTCCTTGTTAAGCCCAGAAGTGGCAGGTCAAGAAAAATATCAGAAAGGCAGAGAAGAAGAATGGTGAGAACAGTCAAGGACAATCCACAGACCACCTCCAAAGACCTGCAGCATCATCTTGCTGCAGATGGTGTCACTGTGCATCGGTCAACAATACAGCGCACTTTGCACAAGGAGAAGCTGTATGGGAGAGTGATGCGAAAGAAGCCGTTTCTGCAAGCACGCCACAAACAGAGTCGCCTGAGGTATGCAAAAGCACATTTGGACAAGCCAGTTACATTTTGGAAGAAGGTCCTGTGGACTGATGAAAAAAAGATTGAGTTGTTTGGGTCATACAAAAAGGTGTTATGCATGGAGGCTAAAAAACACAGCATTCCAAGAAAAACACTTGCTACCCACAGTAAAATTTGGTGGCGGTTCCATCATGGTTTGGGGCTGTGTGGCCAATGCCGGCACCGGGAATCTTGTTAAAGTTGAGGGTCGCATGGATTCAACTCAGTATCAGCAGATTCTTGACAATAATGTGCAAGAATCAGTGACAAAGTTGAAGTTACGCAGGGGATGGATATTTCAGCAAGACAATGATCCAAAACACCACTCCAAATCTACTCAGGCATTCATGCAGAGGAACAATTACAATGTTCTGGAATGGCCATCCCAGTCCCCAGACCTGAATATCATTGAACATCTGTGGGATGATTTGAAGCGGGCTGTCCATGCTCGGCGACCATCAAACTTAACTGAACTGGAATTGTTTTGTAAACAGGAATGGTCACAATACCTTCATCCAGGATCCAGGAACTCATTAATAGCTACAGGAAGGGACTAGAGGCTGTTATTTTTGCAAAAGGAGGATCTACGAAATATTAATGTCACTTTTATGTTGAGGTGCCCATACTTTTGCACCGGTCAAATTTTGCTTAAATGCAGATTGCACATTTTCTGTTAGTACAATAAACCGGATTTGAATCCAGAAATATAACTGAGTCCATCAGTTATTAGATATATGAAACTGAAATAGCTGTTGCAAAAAACAAAATTGTTATAAAGAAAAAAGGTTAACATTAATAGGGGGTGCCAAAACTTTAACATATGACTGTATGTATGTGTTTTTTTATCTGCTAAACTTACACTCTGCACGCCCCATCCTTGCATTTCTCCACCCTGCATGTCTCCTCCTGGAAGCTCCTCAGATTCAGCTTCCTGTGAAAACATAATACATGCATATAGGGTTTAAAAATTTTTTTTTACCTCAGCTCGCTGATGCTGTGAGGGGGAGCTCCCAGAAGAAGACATATTAAACTGCTGCGGTTTTGCTGGCGGTTCTGCTACAACCTTGCTGGCGGGTCTGCTGCGGAATTGCTGGCGGTTCTGCTGCAACCTTGCTGGCTGGATCTTTAAGTATAAAGACACTTATTTAGCTACTATACAAAGGATTAAATAAGCTTTCACGCCTTTATACTTACTTGGAAAACTGAAGTGTTTTCCTAGGATGCTCTGCTGCAACCTGGCTGGCGGGTCTGCTGCAACCTTGCTGGTGGTTCTGCTGCAACCTTGCTGGCTGGATCTGCAAGTATAAAGAGAATTTTAGTAACATAAAAAAAATCTTCATTGGTATTAATGTGTGTAATTCCCTGAAACTCTCACTGAGAGTATACCCAAGTGTTTGCATGTGTGTAATTCCCTGAAACTCTCGCTGAGAGTATACCCAAGTGTTTGCATGTGTGTAATTCCCTGAAACTCTCACTGAGAGTATACCCAAATGTGTTTGCATGTGTGTAATTCACTGAAACTCTCATTGAGAGTATACCCAAATCTGTTTGCATGTGTGTAATTCACTGAAACTCTCACTGAGAGTATACCCAAATGTGTTTGCATGTGTGTAATTCCCTGAAACTCTCACTGAGAGTATACCCAAATGTGTTTGCATGTGTGTAATTCCCTGAAACTCTCACTGAGAGTATACCCAAGTGTTTGCATGTGTGTAATTCCCTGAAACTCTCACTGAGAGTATACCCAAGTGTTTGCCCTGAAACTCTCACTGAGAGTATACCCAAGTGTTTGCATCTGTGTAATTCCCTGAAACTCTCACTGAGAGTATACCCAAATGTGTTTGCATGTGTGTAATTCATGGAAACTCTCACTGAGAGTATACCCAAATGTGTTTGCATGTGTGTAATTCCCTGAAACTCTCAGTGAGAGTCTACCCAAGTGTTTGCCCTGAAACTCTCACTGAGAGTATACCCAAGTGTTTGCATGTGTAAATTCCCTTAAAATCTCTCACTTGAGAGTATAACCACACTTGTATACCAAAAACCAACACTTAATGTAACCTTTTTTTACACGTATACACATACTTAATTTTACCTTGTTTTAAAATAATACAACGGACAGTTTTTAAAAAGTTTTTATTAAATTTTTTTATATTTTTTTTTCACAAGTAGGAGCTACTCCACTCTTTATTTTAAATACCACAATAAATGAAAAATAAAAAAACAGTAATATACAACAGAAACACCACATACAACACCACAGTTACACCACATACAATACACAGCACAATTGCAAATATGGAAATAAAATTCCAGTACTATGAAAATAAAAATGCATAATAAAAATACACACACACAGACATGCAACACTGGGAGGCCACGAACATACATGCAGGAAGGCAGACCACACACAGGCAACACAACACAATCACAGCACAATTGCAAATATGGAAATAAAATTACAGTACTATGAAAATAAAATTCAGTACACATGCAACAGAAAAACAATTAAAGTATGAAAAAAAAGGCATAATAAAAATACACACACACACACAGAGACATGCAACACTGGGAGGCCACAAACATACATGCAGGAAAGCAGGCCACACACACACGCAGGCCACACACACACAGACAGACCACACACACACATGCAGACAAGCCAGACACACAGATATGCCCCACACAAATAGTTTAATACTCACACAATTGCAGGCTTTGGTAGCAGGCCTCTCCGTCCTGGCTTGGTGCTGGGCAGGTGCTGTCAGGCCTCTTGCTCCAGGAGTCTTGCAGCTGGGGGTCTTGCTGCTGGGCAGGTTTTATAGCTCAGCTGGGGGTCTTGCTGCTGGGCAGGTGCTGTCTGTCTGGCTCTGTCTCTTCAGTGTGGCTGGTGCCGGATGTCTGGGCCCAATGATTAAATAGCCCACCTTATATAGTTTTTGGACTGTCTGGAAAAGTATCTTTTTTTCTGAGCATGCTCAGTGCGATTTAGCGGATTCCGCCGCGGATTCCGCAAAATAGCGGATCCTGGCGGATCCGCCGCCCATAGGCGCCCATTCTACCGCATGGCGGATGACGGCGTATCCGCCGTCTCCCGCCATTTTGACGGCGCCAAAAACCGTTGCAGTCCGTTCACCTCAGACAGAATCCGCCAGGAATCTGGCGGATCCACCGAATAGCGGACGTAACGGACGACCATCCGCCAAAATCTGCCACTAATGTATCTCTATGGGAAAAAATGGCGGATCCACCATAAGAAAAGCGGATCCGCCATTTTCAAATTTTGGCGAATTTTGACTGATGTGAAAAAACTGATGTGTGAAACAGGCCTTAGCCATACGACGGAGACTCAGGAAGGACAGAGCACTATTTGCCACATTTGGGGTAGTTCTTAAATCAGTAGAAATTGTGGGGAAAATTTTGGTGCCATTTTTACCCATTTCCCAGTATGAAAATGTAAAATCTGGGGCTAAAACTAAATTTTGCTGGTAAATTCTAATTTTTTTTCTTTATTGTCCAATGGTATAAAATTCTTTGTCCCACGTGTAGAGTCAGTGTGATCATAGCACTCCTAGATTAATTGAGAGGTGTAGTTTGTAAAATGGGGTCATTTATAGGAGGTTCTGCTGTTCTGGCACCTCAGGGACTCTGCCAGTGTGACATGACACCCTCAAACCAGTCCAGCAAAATGTCAATATGTTGCTTCTTCCATTCTGAGCTTTTTACTGTGCCTCAAAAGTTGTTTTCAACCACATATGGGGTAGTGGCGTACTCAGGAGAAATTACACAACAAATTTTGGGGTCCATTTTCTCCTGCTATCCTTGTGAAAATGCAAAATTTGGGGTTAAAAAAGCATTTTTGTTGGGAAAATTAGATTTTTTTTCACTGCTCAAGATTATAGACTTCTGTGAAGCATCTGGGTGTTCAAGGTGCTCACCAAACATTTAAATAAGTTCCCTGAGGTGTCTAGTTTTCAAAATGGTGTCACTTGTGGGGATTTTCCACTGTTTAGATACATCAGGGACTCTCTAAACGTGACATGGCATCTGCTTATTCCAGCCATTTTTGCATTCAAAAAGTCAAATGATGCTCCTTCCCTTCCAAGCACTGCTGTGCACCCAATCAGTAATTATACCGCACATATTTAGTTTTGTCAAACTCAGGAGAAACTGCACAACAAATTGTATGGTATAATTTTTCTTGTTACCCTTGTGAAAATGCTAAAACATTTTTGTGGGGAAAATGCAATTCTTTTATTTTCACGGCTCAATGTTCTAAACTTCTGTGAAGCACCTGGGGGTTCATTTTGCTCAAGAGACGTCTAGATACCGTATTTTTCGCTTTATAAGACGCTCCAGATTATAAGACGCACCCCAAATTATGAGGAGAAAAATAAGAAAAAAATATTTTTTAATAAAATCGTGGTGCCTTTTATAATCCATACATCTTATTGCTTACTGGAGGTGGTGGCTGCGGTGAAGCAGGGTCCCAGGGTCGCTGCTGGAGGAGTGGGGTGATGCTGCAGGTTGCAGACAGGGATGAGGGGGTGCTCCGATGGGCACTTTCACAGTTCCTTCTGTGTGATGGACTCCGGCAATATGGCCGCCGCCAGGGGCGGTGCATGCGCACATGGTGATCTCGGGACTAAGATCTCGAGACATGAGTTTTCAGCACTGAGATCACATCTCTCGAGATCTTAGTCCCGAGATCACCATCAGCGCATGCGCCGCACCCGACGGCGGCCATATTGCCGGAGTCCATCACACAGAGGGAAGCGAGAAAGTTCCCCGGGGCTGTGGCCTTTGTAAAATGTCGTCAGAGCCCCGGGCAGTGCCAGAGACACCTCTGGGCACTGGAGACACCACCAGACAGCCCTGTGGCCTTTACCCGGTAAGGCATGTATGCTTTATAAGACGCACACCCATTTTTACCCCCAAGTTTGGGGAGAAAAAGTGAGTTTTACAAAGCGAAAAATACGGTAAGTTCCCTGAGGGGATCTAGCTCTAAAAATGGTGTCACTTGTGGGCGATTTCCACTGTTTCAGCGCAAATCAGGGGTTTAAAATTAAAATTGTTGTGAAAACACCAAGGTTACTTACCGGTAACCGGTTTTTCCAGAGCCCATGACGGCACACATGAGAGAGGGGATCTGCCCAGTCAGGACAGGAACCCTACTGAAGATAAAAGGGCGGTACCTCTCCCTCACTTCAGTTGGTTTCCAGAGCATGAGAGGCCCCCCGGGTTAGTGCACATGGTAAAAGTATCACATTTTATTTACCGTATATACTCGAGTATAAGTTGAGTTTTTCAGCCCCCTTTTGGGGCTGAAAAAGTCCCCCCTCGACTTATATTCGGGTCGCGGTGCCAACTTACCTGGTCCCCGTCGTCTCCGCGGTCCCAGTCGTCTCCGCGGTCCCCGGTGTTCGTCTGCGGTCCCCTGCAGCGGCGGGTGATGATATGGCCACGGCGGCGTTCAAAATCTCTGCGCGCCGCTCTCTCCCGTCTCCGGCAGTGACGTGCAGGGGGCGCGATGACGTGGAAAGCACGCGCCCTCTGCCTGAGTCACTGAAGAGCCGGCGACGCTCAGGAGCAGCTGTCATCAACGTAGGTGAGTATATAGTGTTTTTTTTTTTTAAATTCCAGCAGGGGCAGCGGCAGCAACATGATAGGATTACCAGTAATCCTATCACTTTGGGGGCAGCATTACGGTATTTGGGCCACCATTCACTGTGCAGCATTTATGGGGGCATATGTTGTGCAGCGCTATTTGGGCCACCATTCACTGTGCAGCATTTTGGGGGCATACTGTATGTTGTGCAGCATTAAATTTACCAGTATCTTTGGCAATTCCCACCCTAGACTTATACTCGAGTCAATAAGTTTTCCCAGGTTTTTCAGGCAAATTTAGGGGGGTCGACTTATACTCGGATCGACTTATACTCGAGTATATACGGTAACTAAAAAAGCACACAAACTATAGTGCACACCAAAGAAGTGATAAGGAGGAATATACAGGTGCCGTCATGGGCTCCGGAAAAAAACAGCTACCGGTAAGTAGTCTTGGTGTTTTCCCGTCTCCCATAACGGCACAAGGGAGAAGGGTGTCTAAGGGATACCATTATGGAATATCTCAATGTTAATAAATGTTTAACTCCATATCAACATGGATTTATGAAGGATCGCTCCTGTCAAACTAACCTGATCAGCTTCTATGAGGATGTAAGCTCTCAAATGGACCAAGGAGAATCATTGGATGTCATTTATCTCGACTTCTCTAAAGCATTTGACACTATCCCACATAAAAGATTGGTAAGTAAGATGAGAAAGCTTGGGCTAGGGGAAAATGTGTGTAGATGGGTAGGTAACTGGCTTAGTGATAGAAAACAAAGAGTGGTTATTAATGGGGCATACTCAGATTGGGCCAGGGTTACTAGTGGGGTACCACAGGGTTCTGTATTGGGCCCCCTACTATTTAATATATTTATTAATGATCTAGTGGATGGCTTACACAGTAAAATATCAGTATTTGCAGATGATACAAAACTATGTAAGGTAGTTAACACAAAGGAGGACAGTTTCCAACTACAGACAGATTTGAGTAAATTGGAGAATTGGGCTGAAAAATGGCAAATGAGGTTTAACACAGATAAGTGTAAGGTAATGCACATGGGAAGGAGAAACAGATGCTACAATTACTTACTAAATGGGAAACTGCTGGGGAAATCAGACATGGAAAAACTTAGGTATCTTAGTCAATAAGAAGCTAAATTGGAGTGCCCAGTGTCAGGCAGCTGCCACCAAAGCAAATAGGGTCATGGGATGCATTAGAAGAGGTCTGGGGACACGAGATGAAAACATAATTCTCCCTCTGTACAAATCACTCGTCAGACCACACGGAGTATTGTGTGCAATTTTGGACGTCGGTGCTCAAGAAAGACATTACTGAACTTGAAAGGGTTCAAAGGCGGGCTACTAAAATGATAAATGGAGTTGGTTCACTACAATACCCAGAAAGGTTATCAAAATTAGGTCTATTTACTCTAGAAAAGAGAAGACTTAGGGGAGACCTAATATATATGTACAAGTATATCAGAGGGCAATACAGAGATCTCTCCAATGAACTGTTTGTACCAAGCACTGTGACAAGAACAAGGGGGCATTCTCTTCGTTTGGAGGAAAGACAATTTCTGCACCAGCATAGAAGAGGGTTCTTCACGGTAAGAACAGTGAGGCTCTGGAATTCTCTTCCTGAGGAAGTGGTGATGGCCAACTCACTGAATGAATTTAAGAAAGGAATGGATGCTTTTCTTGTGAGTAACAGTATAGAAGGTTACAAATAACAGAATATTATAGGTAGATGGTTGACCCAGCTTAGGAGAAGGAATTTTTTTCCCTATGGAGAAAATTGGCTTCTACTCTGTGGGTTTTTTTTCCCTTCAACAGGATCAACAATGCAGAACAGCTGCACTAAAAATAGGCTGAACTAGATGGACATAAGGTCTTCCTTCAGCCTTTAAAACTATGTTACTATGTTACATGAGAGACTTTTGTAGAATAAGACACCTTAGGGAGGGACCACCGCTTGTAGCATCCTTCTACCAAAGGTTAGGTCAGTAGAGGACGACAGATCAAGTCGGTAGTGCTTGAAAAAGTTTGAAGATGAGGACCAATTAGCGGTTTTACAAATCTGCTCAATCGATACCTCAGCCTTCTCTGCCCAGAAGGTAGCCACGGCCCTGGTGGAGTGAGCCTTGATGCCTTCTGGAACCAGAGCGCCAGTTGCAGAGTAAGATAACATAATGGCTTCCCTGATACATCTGGCAATGGTACTCTTAGCTACCCCGTACCCTTTTCTACTACCCTGAAAGGCTACAAACAGGGACTGATCTTTCCTCCACTGACTAGTCACTGACATATATTGTAGTATGGCCCTCCTTACATCCAATGTATGGAACTTTTGCTCCCCAGAGTTTCTAGGATTATCACAAAATGATGGCAAGAAGATCTCTTGAGTTCTATGGAACTTGAGGACCACCTTGGGGAGATAGGCCGGATCTGGTCTTAAAAATCTGAGTATATGGAGGGCATGCAGACAGAGCTTGTAGGTCGCTCACTCTACAGGACGATGTTAAGGCCACTAGTAACACTGTTTTAAGTGTGGGTAGTTTTGGTGACAACTCCTGTAATGGCTCAAAGGGGTCTGTGGTTAAAGCCTCCAAGTCTAGATTCAGGTCCCAGGTTGGTATATTTGGGATGGTGACCGGCCTAGACCTACCACAAGATTTTATGAAGCGGGACACCCACCTATTGGACGCTAGGTTGCAGTTGTATAGGGCCCCCAGAGCTGAAACATGGACTTTGAGGGTGCTGGTTGCTAACCCGAGTTGCAGCCCCACTTGTAGAAACTCTAGGATAGGTCCCACTGGAGCTACATCTCCTAAAGGTTCCTCCAGGAAGTCAAGGAACTTTTTCCTGGTTCTACTGTAGATTCTGGATGTGATAGGTTTCCTACTCTTCAACAGGGTGGAGACTAACCCTGGTGAGAATCCCTGGCGACTCAGTAGCATCCTCTCAAATTCCAGGCTGCCAAATGGAAGCCCTTCACCTGAGAGTGGACCCACTGGTCCCTGGGAAAGCAGGTCTGGAACCTCCGGTAAGACCAATGGATCTGTTGTTGACATGAGTCTCAGAAGGGAGAACAAAGACCTCCTCGGCCAGAACGGAGCTATGAGAATTAGTCTCGCTCGGTCTTCCCTGATTTTCCAGACTACTATCGGAATCGTTATCGGGGGGAACTTGTAGGCCAGGGAGAACCTCCAGGGTATTTGTAGGGGCAAACAGTTCCATCTCTGGTTTGCCCCAAGCTTGCACTATTTGTTGGAAAACCTGGGGGTTTAGGGACCATTCCCCCTGTCTCAGGTGTCTGCGACTCAGGAAGTGATGGATAACAGATGACGTTCGGCTAACTGGAACCGTAGGTTTGATATTTCCATGAGGCCCCAGGATCTCGCTCCCCCCTGGTGGTTGATGTAAGCTACCACTGCACGATTGTCCGTCATGATTCGAGTGTGGCGGCCCCGAAGGGGAGAAAATGTTTCACGGCTTTCTCCACTGCCCACAGTTCTTTTACATTTGAATCGTGATCCTTTTCTAGCGACGACCAGGTTCCCTGTATTGAGTGGGATCTCAGGTGTGCTCCTCACCCTGTAGCACTCGCGTCGGTTGTAATGATGTCCTCGACTGGTTTTTGCCACAGGACACCAGCTGTTAGATGCTCCTCTACCGTCCACCAGAGTAGGAAATCTCTCATGGCCGTGGAGAGAAATAGTTCTCCTAAATGCCCTTTCAATTGTTTCTTTGCTGACAGAACTTCCCACTGCAGTTGTCTCAGGTGGAACTGTGCCCACCCTAACGCGGGTATACATGATGTCAACGAGCCTAAAAGGGACATTGCATTCCTCAGTGTCATAGCCGGCCTTTGTATTGCTGTGCAAGCTGGGCCCCTTATCTTGGCCACTTTGTTCTCTGCTAGGAGGCATAGCTGTCGCTCGGAGTCCAGTATTAACCCTAGGAAGGATTGTACCTTTACTGGTGTTAATCTTGATTTGGGAATGTTTACTATCCATCCCAATTCTATTAGCGTTGACTTCACTTCCTTTACTTGCTGAGTGCAGTGGGTCTCCGACCTCCCTACCACAAGGAAGTCGTCCAGGTATGGGACGATCACTATGTCCCGGGAATGAAGAAATGACATTACTTCGGCCATCACTTTGGTAAAGACTCTGGGGGCTGTAGACAGGCCGAACGGAAGGGCTGTGTATTGATAGTATTTGACTTGACCATGAACATAGAGTGCTACTCTCAAGTACTTCCGATACGCCCGATGGATTGGGATATGGTAGTAGGCATCTTTTAAGTCTATCACTGCCATGAGGCAGTGCTGGAACAAGATTTTTATGGCCGTATTGATTGACTCCATTTTGAAAGAGCAATTGTCTACCCATTGATTGAGCCTCCTCAGATTGACTATGGTCCTCCAAGAGCCATCTGGTTTTTTATCAAAAAGAGGGGGGAGTAAAACCCACTTCCTTCTTCCTGAGTTAGGACTTACTGTAGGACTTGTTTCTGCACTAGTCTCACGACCTCCGTCTCCAGGGCCAGTTGTTCCTCCTGGGCTTTTCTTCAGGGTGTCATTATAAAGGTTTGCCTGGGCGGATAAATGAATTTTATTTTTAAACCTTCCTTGATTATACTTAAGACCCACAAACTGGGGGAGATGTTTGCCCAGGCAGAAAGGAAGAAAGCCTTCCCCCTACCTCTGACCTGATGTCATTGGGGAGATTTTTTTGGAGAACGTGGAGGGCCCTTTAAAGGAAATCAGGGAAAGCCTTTCTTCCTATCCTCTGCGTGCTCCAAAATATCCTCCAGTTTTTTTGCCGAAAAGGAATTGACCGTCACGTGGGATGGAACAGAGTCTATGTTTGGATGGCAATTCCCCCGGACACCCTTTAAGCCACAGGACTCGTCTTGCCGCATTGGCCAAGCCTGCCGCTCTAGCTGTTAATCTTGCTGAATCTGCCGAGGCATCCGCTAGGAAAGCCGCTGCTCCGTGTACCATGTCAGGTTTGATAGTATTTCGTTCCTAGGAACTTTATCCCTAATTTGGTCTTCTATTTGTTATAGCCAGACAATGAGGGCACGGGCAGTACAAGTACAAGCTATTGCCGGTTTTAACCCCCCTGCTGATGCTTCCCAAATATGTTTCAAGAAGCCATCTGCTTTTTTTTATCCAGCGGGTCTTTCAGCACGCCAGAGTCCTCTAATGGTAGAGATAATTTTTTGAGGACCTAGCCACGGCACCATCAGTTTTCGGGATCTTTTCCCAAGTTTCAGAGTCTTTCTCCTCAAATGGGTACCTCCTCATTGATGTAGAAGGTAAGGTACCCGACCTCTCTTGCTTTTTCCATTCCCTGTCCATTAAAGCCTTTATCTTGTCATTGACAGGGAAGGAGCATTTTCTCTTCTCTTCTAGCCCTCCAAACTTAACATCCTCCAATTACTTAGGTGTTTTTTCCTCCTTAAGGCCCATTGTAGACCTGATAGCTTTGACCAACTTTTCTACGTCCTCTGTTGGGAAACACGGACGGCCCCCTATATCACTGTCCAAGGAGGATTCTGAGGACTGAATAGAGGAAGAGGAGGCAGAGGGGGACAGGGATCTTTCCCGACCTTCCTGCACTAGAGAGGCTTCTGAACCAGAATCCCTTTTGCGGCTTCTTTTATCCATTTTTTTAAGGGCTGCCTTTAAGGAGCCTTTTACCTCCTCATATTATAGCCCTAAGGTTAGTGACCAAATCTGGGGTCTCATCCCGTATGGTTTTATTTATACAGCCAGCGCAGAGATTTTTCTGCCACTGGACTGCCAGCGGTTTCTTGCATAGGGCACATTCTCTGTTCTTTGTTTTCCCGCTAGACTTCCTCGACCCCTAGTGATCAAACAGAAATTTGTAACCCCATTACTATAAGGGTGACATTCACGTAGATCACTCACCACCTCTGTCAATCAAGGGTACAGATTTCGGAGGTTGATTAGATGCACGTGTGATGATCTTTCTGGACGTCAAAGGGTCTGGCCGGTCAGCACGACTGCCGTTCCGACCACTCGAGCGGCTACTCCTGGTATGCTGGCGGCTCGGCAAGGCATCTGGCGAGAGCTCCTGCAGAAAAGGCTGCTGCTGCGGCTCTTCTTGCCCCACTTCCATTGTGAAGCTTTGAGCTCGAGTGCATCTTCTGTGGTCATCCCTCATTTATGAGGGATCCACTGCACTCCCCGCCTCCACCTGTCCCATCTATGGCCCCTGCCGGGATGATTTTACACCGGCCGGCGCTTTCTTCATGGGTGCCGCCATGTTGGATCCCAGCGTGCCTTGCGTGTGACGTCAAATGGGCACGACTCAGAAGCGGCCGCCCCTCCTGGATGATCTGGATGCCGGCAGAGGGAGGAGGGCGGTGCGGCAGACATGGAGGAGCCCCCGGGGGACCTGTGGATGGCGCTTCCACCCCCGACGCCCAGGCACTACCTGTACATCCATGCTGGCACAGGGGGTGGGCAGGTATGGCAATCTTGACACACCGTCTTTCAGCAGGCAAGTCCCTGTCAGGACAGGAAACTCAACTGAAGCGAGGGAGAAGTACCGCCCTTTTATTTTCAGTAGGAGTCCTGTCCTGACTGGGCAGATCCCCTCTCTCAAGTGTGCCGTCAAGGGAGACGGGAAAATAAAGTTAAATGTTCATTTTTTTTTCTTACACATTGCTTCAGTTTTCAGCACCTTGAGGGGTGCAATTTTTAGAATGGTATCACTTTTGAGTATTTTCTGTCATATAGACCCCTCAAAGTCACTTCAAATGCAATGTGGTCACTAAAATAATTTTTGTGGAAAAATGAGAGATCTCTGGTCAACTTTTAACCCTTGTAACTTCCTAGCAAAAAAAAAAAAACGATGTTTAAAAAATTGTGCTGAGGTACAGTAGACATGTGGGAAATGTTATTTATTAACTATTTTGTGTGATATAACGCTTTGATTTAAGGGTATAAAGATTAAAAGTTTGAAGATTGCAGAATTTTCACATTTCCATTTTTTTCACAAATAAACAAGTCATATCGAAGAAATTTTACCACTATGATAAAGTACAATATGTCACAAAAAAACATACTCAGAATCAGTGGGATCCGTTGAAGCGTTCCAGTGTTATTACCTCATAGTGACATTGGTTAGATTTGTAAAATTTGTCCCGGTCATGAAGGTGAAAACAGGCCCGAGAGGGTGAAGGGGTTAAGACAAGTGTTGTGCTCATACACTTTACACTAGCAAATGCAAATTGCAGCCCCCAGTGGTTTCAGAGAAAATGAATAAATAGAAAAATGTTAAAGCAGTGCATTTAGTTTTGTATTAAATAATTACTAGCTTGGCCTGTGCAAAATTTTTGCATATTGGTCTTCGGGGGTGCAGGCAATTTCAGAAAAAGCAAGCTGGTCAAATGTATGTAAATGTATTTCATGAGATGATGAACACAGACAGGTATTTATATATGTAGATTGGTAATACAATAAATTAGTTTGATCAGTAGAGGCCAAAAAATGTCTTCCGGTTGAGGTGCCACCTGCAGGTCATTGTTTCTTTCTGCAGGTTTATGAAAATGAATGTTTAAACTGTATTTAGTGATAAAATCATGAATGTATGGTTTGTTTGGCTCTTTTCTTGCTGAAGGGGGAAAGTTTACCTTTCAAATGGTGTATCATTTGTGTGTGTGGGACGAAGTAATCAGCGAAAAAGCAGTGCATGTTTACAAATGTGTTTGCATATGTGACTCACCATTTGTGTGTGTGTGTGGTGGGGAGCAAAGTAATCACCCTAAAAGCAGTGCAAGTTTACAAATGTGTTTGCATATGTGAAGTGTGCAATCCTCCAATGGGCCTGAAATAGGCTGGGCAAGCTGGAAAGACCCCAAGGCAAATGTTTGGATTTGTTTGTGATGTCTGTAAGCAGCCTTGTGGTAGTGTGCTTTGGGGTAGTGTGCTGCCACCTGCAGGTCATTTGACCTTTCAAATATTGTATCATTTGTTTGTGTGGGTGGGGTATGAACCGAGCAAGTATGCAATTCAATAGGCAGTGCATGTTTACTAATGTGTTTGCATATGTGACTCACCTGCAGTGAAGTGTGCAATCTTCCAATTTGGCTGAAATAGGCTGGGCAAGCAGTTCGGGAAGCTGGAAAGCCCCCAAGGCAAATTTTTGGATTTGTTTGTGATGTCTGTAAGCTGTTTTGTGGTAGTGTAGTGCCACCTTTTTCCTTACTGCAGGTTTATGAAAATTAATGTTTAAACTGTATTTTGTGATCAAATCGTGGATGCGTGGTTTGTTTGGCTTTTTTCTTGCTGAAGGGGGCAAGTTTACCTTTCAAATGGTGTATCATTTGTGTGTGTGGGTGCAGTATGAACGGAGATACAAAGTAATTACAGAAAAACAGTGTTTAGAAATAATAGAATTGATTGATAATATAATCAATTACATTAATACAAAAATAAATATTGCATTGCAGCACCTTGCCTTTTAAGGGTGGTAGATGTAGAATTGTGAAAACCTGGTGACCGGTTCACTTTCAGACCGAACAGAAGTAACACTGCTGGCATCAGAAACACCAGCACAATTGATTAATTTGGTGGGCGATTATGGCCACGACCCATTCTGCCCCGACTCCACACCAACTGCGCTCATTTTGCAATGTAAATTTTGTGGCCTTTTCAAAGTGTTTTTTACGACAGTTTGGCCCCAATGTCTGTAAATATTGGAGAAATAGGAGGTAATGAACCTTTGCTGTGATGGAGACTAGTGATGAGCGAGTATACTCGTTGCTCAGGTTTTCCCGAACATGCTGGGGTGTCCTCCACATATTTTGGTGTGCTCGGAGATTTAGTTTTTGTCGACGCAGATGCATGATTTGTGGCTACTAGACAGCCTGAATACATATAGGGATTGTCCTAACAAACAGGAAACCCCCACATGTATTCAACCTGTCTAGTAGCCGCAAATCATGCAGCTGCAGCGACACAAACTAAATCTCCGAGCACACTAAAATAGAGACCACCCGAGCATGCTCGGAGAAACCTGAGTAACAAGTACAGTATACTCGCTCATCACTAATGGAGACTTCCAGGAAACCATATTACCAGCGAGTAAAATGCCTCATTTCTCCAGTCGTCTCCATGATAGCACACATGAAAGCTACCAATGAAAATCTAGGGGGCGACTATAGCCTTCCATACCCTCCTACCAAACGCCATATCCTCTAACTAAAACATCAAGTCTGTAATGCTTCCTAAAAGTATGGGGTCTAAGGGGTAATGTTTCTCCTTGTGGAGAATGACATGCCAGTGTTAGGAGAATGATGTGTGATGCAATGCTCCCCTGGGTAAATTAAAAACTGTAGGCAAATTGCCTCTTCAGATAGGAAGCATACTTGAACTCTAGTGCCACCTAGAAGCAGCAATCCTAAAAAAGTTTTGCTTTGCACAGAGGAGGGGTAATATGCCTAATTGTGACTACAAAAAGACAGTCTGGTTTGGTATTCCTTCTAAGTCATGCAACAAAACCAGGGGAAGAGTCTTGAGGAGATCATCTGCATATTCCCAGTGCCTTCTGGGATAAGTGAAGAGTCTCCGCGAGCTCATCGATCACTGGGTTTTGGCTGTTGCAGCTGAAAAGAGGAAATCGGAAAACCAGGGGAAGAGTCTTGAGGAGATCATCTGCATATTCCCAGTGCCTTCTGGGATAAGTGAAGAGTCTCCGCGAGCTCAACGATCACTGGGTTTTGGCTGTTGCAGCTGAAAAGAGGAAATCGGAAAACCAGGGGAAGAGTCTTGAGGAGATCATCTGCATATTCCCAGTGCCTTCTGGGATAAGTGAAGAGTCTCCGCGAGCTCAACGATCACTGGGTTTTGGCTGTTGCAGCCGAAAAGAGGAAATCGGAAAGCCGCGCGCCGAATTTTGGCTCATCTTTCATCGTTTTTAAGAAATCTCAATATGGAAGAGGCCAGGAGCCATTTGGTGAGCTGCATTTCTTGCTACATGTTCCCAGACTTACCAGTGGAAAAGCCAAACTTCACATGCCACAAATGCAAGCTTGTGTCCCTGTTGGAGGAAAAGTTGCAAAGTCTCGAAGAGAGGTTAGCTACGTTGAAGATCATTAAGGAAGGCGAAGAGTTCTTGGACAGAGCAGAATTATCTCTTCATGTTACAGAAAGAGAAGAAATTCGAAGTGCACCTGAAGAAACAGAGGAATGGAGACATGTGACCCAGAGAAGCAGAAGGATCAGGAGGCAGTCAGCACCCATACTCCTCAGGAACCAGTACCAGGCTCTCACACAGGAAACCAATGAAGAAATACATCAGGATAAGACTTTGCCCACAAACAGCAACCTTGTACGCCTTCAGAGTCCTCCTGGATGGAGAAAGAAAAATGTTGTGAAGAAGAAACGGAGAGTGGTGGTCATGGGGGATTCCCTGTTGAGAGGAACAGAGGCCGCTATCTGCAGACCGGATATAACTTCAAGAGAAATGTGCTGTCTTCCAGGTGCAAAAATTAAAGATGTGTCTGACAGGAAATCAGGACTCTTCAGATCTACAGATGACTACCCATTCCTGCTACTACATGTGGGGACAAATGACACCGCAAGAAACGACCTGGAAACCATCTGCAGAGACTTTGAAGACTTAGGCAAGAAAGTGAAAGAACTGGGAGCGCAGGTGGTCTTCTCTTCCATCCTCCCAGTGGATGGCCATGGAACAAGGAGGTGGAATAAGATTCTGCAGGTGAACAACTGGCTACGTCGATGGTGCCGTCAGCAACGATTTGGATTTCTGGATCACGGAGTGAGGTACCTTTACGATGGACTACTTGCTAGAGATGGGGTGCACCTTACGAAGACTGGAAAACATGTATTTGGAAGTCGTCTTGCTACACTTGTAAGGAGAGCTTTAAACTAGAACAACATGGGAAGGGACGCAAAAGACTAGAAAAAGCCATACACCTGACAAATGCTATTGAGAACTCTGCTATTAGAAGTGGAGAGGAAGAACAGGAAGAACAAAGACAAAAGAATCTAATTAATAAAAATATTGGAGATAGAGAAACCAATCACAAACTAAAATGTTTCTATACTAATGCACAAAGCATGGGCAACAAACAAGGAGAATTGGAACTACTAACGCAGGAAAAGAAATATGATGTCATTGGAATCACTGAAACTTGGTGGGACAATACACATGATTGGAATACAAGACTAGAAGGATACAACTTATTTGCAAGAAACAGACTTGATAAACGAGGAGGAGGTGTCGCATTGTATGTTAGAAACGCGTATATCTGCACAGAGATTGAAGCTTCAGAGACTGGGAGTTCTGTGGAAACTGTTTGGGTAAGAATACAAGGACAGAACAATGGAAAGGACACCATTGTAGGCATTTACTACAGGCCACCTGTGCAAGCTGAAGATATGGATGAACTCTTTATGCATCAAATGGCCAAGTTCTCCCAAAAATATGACATAGTTGTCATGGGAGATTTCAACTATCCAGACATTTGTTGGGAATCTCTCTCAGGCAAAACTAACAGGTCAAGGAAATTCTTATCCTCTCTTGCTGACAACTTTATCTTCCAAAAGGTACGGGAGAAAACAAGGGGAACTGCTACCTTGGATCTAATCCTTATAAACAGGGAGGAAATGGTTGAGGAGGTAAAAGTGGCTGGGACCCTAGGAGGTAGCGACCATGCTATTTTAGAATTTTGGATAACTAGAGGAGGAAGACCTGTGAAGACTCAGACGTCAAGGTTAGATTTCAGAAAGGCAGATTTTAAGGGATTCAGAAAGAGAATTGGAGGGATCCAATGGCTGGATATCCTTAAAGACAAAAATGTCCAGGAAGGATGGGAAATCTTGAAAAATGAAATTCTCAAAGCACAATTGTTAACAATTCCGAAAAGAGGGAAGAATAGGAAGCATTTAAGGAAGCCAGGATGGATGAACACAGAACTTAAGCACATGCTAAAAAGGAAGAAAAAAATGTTTATAAAATGGAAAGAGGGAGGCATATCTAAAGAAGAATATAATGCTGTCTGTAGAACCTGCAGGGCACAAATCAGATTATCTAAAGCTGACAATGAATTGAGGCTTGCAAGAGATGTCAAAAGCAATAATAAAGGATTTTGGGGATATGTCAAAAGTAAAAGAAAAGTCAAAGATGCTATAGGATTTTTACAGGATGAAAATGATGAAATGGTAAGACAGGATGTTGAGAAGGCCGAACTTTTAAATTCCTATTTTGCATCTGTTTTCTCTCAGAAAGGAAATGTGACATCAACTGTTCTTCACTGTCCTATTAAGGGTATAGAAGAATCCAGGATATCTATAAACAGAAAGATAGTGAGGAAACACTTAGCTAACCTAAATGAATTCAAGTCTCCAGGTCCAGATGAATTACACCCCAGAGTACTGAAGGAGATAGCAGAAGAAATTTTTGAACCCCTCTCCATAATATTTGAAAATTCTTGGAGAACAGGAGAAGTCCCAGAAGACTGGAGAAGAGCAAATGTTGTTCCTATCTTCAAAAAGGGGAAGAAGGTGGACCCAGGCAACTATAGGCCGGTGAGTCTGACTTCTATACCAGGAAAGATCTTTGAACAAATTATTAAACAACATGTATGTCAGTACCTGGATAAGAATGAAGTGATTAAACAGAGTCAGCATGGGTTTGTAACTAATAAGTCATGTCAGACTAACTTAATTTCCTTCTATGACGGAATCACTGATTGGGTGGATCAAGGAAATGCTGTAGATATAGTATATCTTGACTTCAGCAAAGCATTTGACAAAGTATCTCATACAATCCTTATTGAAAAAATGACTAAGTATGGAATGGACAAGGCAACTGTTAGGTGGATTCATAACTGGCTTAGTGATCGGACCCAAAGAGTGGTCGTAAATGGCTGCACATCCAGTTGGAAGAATGTCTCAAGTGGGGTACCACAGGGCTCTGTCCTGGGCCCTGTATTGTTCAACATCTTTATCAACGATTTAGATGAAGGAATTGAGGGTAAACTGATTAAATTCGCTGATGACACAAAGCTAGGAGGGATAGCTAATACTAGAGAAGAGAGAGAGAGGATTCAAAAAGATATAAATAAACTGGAGAACTGGGCAGCAACTAACAGAATGGTTTTTAACAGGGACAAATGCAAAGTACTACATCTGGGCAATAAAAATGAAAAAAGCATATACAGAATGGGAGGAATAGGCCTAAGCAACAGCACATGTGAAAAAGACTTGGGTATACTAATAGATCACAAACTGAATATGAGTCAACAGTGTGATGCAGCAGCAAAAAAAGCAAATGCAATTCTAGGATGTATTAACAGAAGCATACAGTCTAGATCACGTGAAGTCATTATTTCCCTCTACTCCTCTTTGGTCAGACCTCATCTGGAATATTGTGTCCAGTTTTGGGCACCACATTTTAAAAAAGACATCAACAAACTGGAGCAAGTTCAGAAAAGAGCAACCAGAATGGTGACCGGTCTGCAAACCCTGTCTTATGAGGAAAGGTTGCAGGATTTGGGATTGTTTAGTTTGCAAAAGAGAAGACTGAGAGGAGACTTAATAGCTGTCTACAAATATCTCAAGGGCTGTCACATTGTAGAAGGATCATCTTTATTCTCATTTGCACAAGGAAAGACTAGAAGCAATGGGATGAAACTGAATGGGAGGAGACACAGATTAGATATTAGAAAAAACTTTTTGACAGTTAGAGTGATCAATGAGTGGAACAAGCTGCCACGAGAAGTGGTGAGTTCTCCTTCAATGGATGTCTTCAAACAGAGGCTGGACAGACATCTGACTGGGATGATTTAGCGAATCCTGCTTTGAGCAGGGGGTTGGACCAGATGGCCCAGGAGGTCCCTTCCAACTCTACGATTCTATGATTCTAACAAGGTTCATTAATAAAGATTTTTAGGACTGCTACATCCAATAGGTGGCACTAGAGTTCAAAGTCCTCCTCCTCTCTGAAGGGGCAATTTTCATATTCTAAAAGTATACACATTTTTTCAAGTGGTTGCTCTGCAAATCAGATCTAAAGAAACAGAGGTCCTTTCAGCTCATAAAACTTTTCTTATTAGTCTCACAAATGGAAAGGCAGGATTTATAAAATCTCTAGATCTGTTAAAGAAAGTCTTAAGTTTAGGCAGAAAAAAATAGGGTCAAGTTTAAGAAGATTTTAAGGGTCAGAATTCCGATTGAACCTTTAAATTTTATGTCTAAGGGATAGGAAAATAGAGGCAGATCACCTCAACTGAGATTCCAGACAGGAAAGGAGTTATTTTTTAGACACTAGGCTGTATGGCAACACTTGACTAAGCCTTAAACAGGGATTTTTGTGTGTACTCACCGTAAAATCCTTTTCTCCGAGCCAATCATTGGGGGACACAGGACTGTGGGTGTTATAAATAGAAACACCAGCAAAAATTATATCAAATGTCCATGCTATAAGGCGACTCAATATCATACTTCAATAAAGGAGGAACAACGAGTATTTATAGCCAAAAAGTTGGATGAAAACAATTGTATTTATCAAAAGTTATACTTTAATAAATATATGCAATACAAACATCATATAGTTATTAAACAAAAATGACTTCCCCAAAGCATACAATTCCTATACCGCTAGGTAAACAACCTCCCATGGACACTAATTAGCGCCTTTACAAGTGTATAATTCAATGCACGATAAAGGAGAGATTTATAAGAGAAGTGATATAAGATAATTACCCATAGTGATATGTATAAAGTCCCGTCTAGACCTTGGTCATGTACATGACCAAGATCACAGACTGGATCCATCTGGCTATCGTGGCCTTAGAAGCAGGTAGGCCTTTTCTGTGTCCCTCCGGAAGCACAAAAAGGCATCCGATTTGCGGAAAGACACTGTTCTGGAAATGTAGTTCCTGAGAGCCCTCACCAAGTCTAAAGTATGAAGAGCTTTTTCAGTATGATAGACCGGAGCCGAACAGAACGAGGGCAGAACTATGTCCTCATTCAGATGAAAAGCCGAGACGACTTTAGGCAAGAAGGACGGAGACGTCCTTAGCACCACCTCGTCATGGTGGAAAATCAGAAATGGTTTGCAAGACAAAGGCGCCAATTCCGAGACCCATCTGATGGATGTTATTGCCACAAGAAAGGCAACTTTCCATGAAAGAATAGAGAGCGATGCATCATGTAATGGTTCGAAGGTGGTCTCTTGTAAGGCACTTAGGACCAAGTTAAGGTCCCAGGGTTCCAAAGGCATCTTGTAGGGAGGGACAAGATGCGACACTCCCTGTATGAAGGTCTTAACCTGTGGCTTGGAAGCTATCCTTCTCTGGAAAAGGACGGATAGAGCTGAGATTTGGCATTTGAGAGAGGCCAGCGCTAGGCCAGAATCCAATCCTGCATGAAGAATTCGAGGGGGTGGAAAACACCAATGGGGAGCGACCTTTATCTTTACACCAGGAGAAAAATATTTTCCAAACACGATGGTAAATGTGCATAGAAACGGGCTTCCTAGCGATGATCATGGTAGATGCCACTCAACGCGAGAAACCGGCTTGGGATCCAGGATTCAATGGCCAGACCGCTAAACTCAGCACTCTTGAGTTCTGGTGGCAATTGGGTCCCTGGGAGAGAAGGTCCGGATGATTTGGTAACTGCCAGGGGACGTCGGCGACTCCTACTAGCTCTGCATACCACTCTCGGCGTGGCCAGTCTGGAGCGACAGAAATCACCGGAATGCCTTCTGCCTTGATCTTTCGGATGACCCTTGGGATTAGCGGGAGTGGTGGAAAGATGTAAGGGAGGCGAAACTGGTTCCATGGAAGCACTAGAGCATCCGAGCCGATGACTAACGGATCGCAGGACCAGGCTACGAATGCCGGAACCTTGGCATTCAGCCTGGAGGCCATAAGGTCCACATCCGGAGTACCCCAACGCTGGCAAATCTGATGAAAGACTTCCGGGTGAAAAGACTACTCTCCTGAGGCTAGGCCCTGGCAGCTGAGAAAATCTGCCGCCCAATTCTCTACTCCCGGAATATGAACTGTAGAGATGAGCGAATGGTTTGTCTCGGCCCATTGCCGAATGTGCGTCACTTCGAGCATCGCCCTTCTGCTTCATGTTCCCCCTTGGCGATTGATGTATGCCACCGCCGTGGCGTTGTCTGATTGGATCCGGATAGGACGACCGGCCAAGAGGTGATGGAGTGATGAAGAGCTAGCCTTATTGCTTGGATCTCGAGGATATTGATCGGAAGGTTGGCTTCCTGAGTAGACCAGCGTCCCTGAGCCGTGTGGTGACGAAAGATTGCACCCCATCCGAGGAGGCTGGCGTCGGTGGTCACTAACAGCCAGTGTACCCGAAGAAATGACCTTCCCTGATCCAATGACGACATTGCAGTCCACCACTTGAGAGACTGCCTGATGCTGGGTGCCAGGCGAAAGCGGCGACCCAAGGAGGCTGGATTTCTGTCCCAGGCAGAGAGCAATGCCTGTTGCAGGGGACGGAGGTGTAATTGGGCAAACGGTACTGCCTCGATGGACGCAACCATTTTCCCCTGGACCTGCATGGCGAGCCACAGAGAGTCAGAGCGGGCAAGAAATAGCAATTGGGCTCCCTGGGTTAGAGAAGAAATCTTTTCCGGAGGGAGAATTACCAAACCTCTGGAAGGGTCCAAGATCATCCCCAAAAGGGGAATTTGTTGGGATGGGACTGGGGGGAGGATTTGTCCAGGTTCACTAGCCAACCTAGGCAGGATAGAGTGTCCACAGTGACACTGACACTCTCCGCACAGGCCCGAGAGGACAGACCTTTGATGAGAAGATCGTCCAGGTAGGGTAGAATCACCATGCCCCGAGAGTGTAGATTGGACATAACGGCTGTCATGACCTTTGTGAACACTCTGGGGGAGGTGGCGAGACCGAAGGGCAGAGCAGTGAATTGAAAGTGTTAGTCTTTGGAAGACGAGACTGGAAAAAACGCGTTGGCGGAGGAGACATGAATTCGATTTTGTATCCTGAGGACACGAGATCTCTGACCCATTGGTCGTGTACGACCATTAACCAGACCTGATTAAACAAGAGCAGACGGCCGCCTACCCTGTCTGTGTCATCCGGACACAACAAGGAGTCATTGAGTAGAGAACTTGCGGGAAGAGGTACTTTTGGGTCTGGACTGGGGAGATCTGTTTCTCCAGGAGTTAGGTTTGAACGAAGGATGTGAACCCCTGTCCCTGCATGAGGGACGAGTCAGACCAGCGGAAGCAGCTGTGTATGACCAGCCTGTGGTACTGCGAAAAGGCCGGAAGCGAACCTGGGATTGGTTCCTAAAGGGTGACTAGGTCTACGTTGAGGGAGAAATTGCTTTTCCCACCAATAGCATCTGAGATAATTTGATCGAGTTTATCTCCGAACAAACGCCCGCTCTGGTATGGTAGGGAAGTCAAGGATTTCTTTGAAGCAGTCTGCTCGCCATTCTCGGAGCCAAGGGGTTCTCCTGAAGGTAACGACGTTTGCGGCTGCAAGTGCGGCACAATTAGCCGCATCTAGGGAGGCATGAACTATGTAATCCCCGGCCCGGGCGATCTGGTAGGCGAGACTTGTCACCTCGGACGGTAGGCTATTGTCTCGACTGGCTCTAGCTATGGCCTCTGCCCAGGCTACCATAGCTCTAGCTACCCAAGTGGTGGCGAAGGGAATAGTGTTGCTCCGGCAGCCTCAAAGACTGACCTAGCAAGGTTGTCAATCTCATGATCAGTGGGATTTTTGATGGAGGATCCGTCAGCCAGAGACAGAAGAGTTTTTGAAGCGAGCCTCGATATGGGTGGATTTACTGCAGGGGACTCAGTCCACTACTCTTTTAGAATAGATGCAAAAGGGTACTGTGCTTTTAGCGGCTTTTGGCCTGTGAATTGCTTATCTGGGAGACTTCTATGCCTCTGAACAATGTCCGTAAACTTGGGATGGTTAGCAAAAACCCTGTGAGGACGTTTTATTCTTTTGAAAGACACGGAGTGATCCGGATTAGTACCGGGTTCGTCTACTTTCAGAACCTGATTAACTGCCTCGATGAGAGAATCTATAGACTCCTGGAACTCAGGGGAGTCCGGGTCTGGGGCCACATCTGACTCGTATTCTGAGTCGTGTTCGCTGCGAACCCCTGGTGAGGGGCAACGAGACACAGAGCTAGCAGATGCAGAGGCATCGTAGTTCCATGGCGACGGGTCACAGGTACGTTTCCTAGAAAAATGTGCACCTTCTGTCGCCGTCTGGTCCCTGTCTGAGGAAAGCTCTCATGTGGCTGGGGGGCCTTCCACAGAAGGTAAGGATATACCCTGGCTTGAGGAGGAATCACAAAAGGATTCTAAGGCCTTAGCGAGAGAAGCCATGGACTGTGCCAAGGAAGTGGCCCACTCAGAAGCGCATGAGTACAAAGAGGGTTAGGGTGTCTCAAGGCTGAGAGACATTGCATGTGGTACATGAGGCATACAACACTGTGTGTGCGCCTTATCGGCTTTCTTAGTAGCTTTTGTTTGAGACATACTGTCAATGTCAATTATACAAATGACTGTTGAGAGGCTGCCGTGAAGGGTTAAATGGTGTGCCTGCAACGGAGGGGTTAAACGATGTGCGTCTGCAGTGGTGGGGTTAAGCGGCATGTGCTTGCTTACCCAGGTCCTGTGTCCATGCCCCCAGAGAAATAGCTTGTGCTGCTGTGCCAGAGGTCTCAAGCGCAGCAAATGGCGTCCCCCAGTCTTCCGGTGCTTTAGACGCGCCAGGAAGAAGACCCCGAAAAGAAATTTGGCGCTTCTCATGAGCAACGAGAAGCGCCAGAGAATGGGCGGAGAAAAGGCCAGGGGTCCAGGCTGAATAATGCTGCGTCTTTTAATGAAAGACAACACACGTCCACTTCGGGAAGGGGGCGGAGCCGGCCGGGTAGGCAGAATAGGGCCTACCATGGCCAGAATCCAGGGACTAAATTTTAGAGGCCACGGCGATGACGCGCAGTGGACCGGGCGCCTATCCTCCCGGGGGCCGGGACATCAACAAGGACCCCAGGGAGGGAGGGAAGGGTCCCCCCCCTGCCAACCAGAGATACGGTACTCACGAAGTAGTTGAGTCGGGTGCACCGTGCCATTCATCCTCAATCCACCATCCCTTTGACAGGGAGGTGGAAAGGGCTCGTTTGCCTCCTGGCACCAGCCGCTTTCTGACAGTGGTGCAGTGGGGCCACACAGATGCCGCAAAGGAGCTTCTGCCAGAGTAACCTCAGTGGGAAGCAGGGTAGGTATCCGGCTGAAGGCCTGGCTCCGGAAGGGGGTACGTGAGGGTGACACCCCATATTCCTGTCCATTGTCGGTGTGGCGAGAGTGGACCCATTAAAGGAATCAGTCGCCCCTGAGTATAGCCCAGGCATGACACGGAGGTTGCAGGAGGGGGTACCGGGAGGCGACACTCCGCGTTCCCGCCTGTTGATTTTTGGGAGATCGGGACTTTGAAAGGCCCCATCACCCCTTCAATTACGTGGAAAAAAAGGAAAAATGTAAAAAATAAAATAAAGTTGGGGTCTGAAAGCCTAGAGCCTCCTAAAGACACTAAGCAAGAACTGGTTCAGGATAGAGCCAGCAGAGGGTGTATACTGCAAAGGAGTTAACTCTTTTGTGTATTTGCTTAGTGTCCTCCTAGTGCCAGCAGCATAACACCCACGGTCCTGTGTCGCCCAATGAGGCGAAGAAGAAATTAAGTACTGAAGGCTGAAACCTGCATCTTACGCATACTAGGCGATAGACCCAAATCTAATCCTTACTGCAAAACATTCAACTAGTGAAGGATATCTGGTTGAGGTTCAGATTTTGACAATTACAATAGGTGAACATCCAAATCATGACAAATCATGAGTAGTCTGGATATCATTCTATCCAAAATGGACTTTTCAGTTTAAAGGGGGAAAGAAGAAGCTGGTCCAGATTTTTGTGGTAGACAAGGCTGAAAGCGCATTTTCTTCAAGAGACCAAACAAGCCAAGAAGCTAGTACAGAATTCCCAGGATTGGAATGCAGGATTATCTTAGGAGTTTAAGACTTTCAAAATCTGAGGATGTAGTGGAAAGCCATGGGCCAGATTCAAATGTCTTCATGTGGCATCTACTTATATGGGAAAGTCTCTATGACTGATTAAAAAAGGTCTGTCTTATGGTTTGACCTTGATGCAAAGAAGTCTATTTGATGGAGACCCCATATGGACATCTGATGAAAAATCCTTGGAGACCATAACCATTCTCCCAGATCTACACTCTGAACAAGAATGCAAACTGCACAAGAAAAACATTGTTTGCAATAGACTGTAGCAGATTGTGCCTAGTTCCCCCTTTGTAATGGATGAAAGTGACTGTTGTTTTGTCTGTATAAATGAGAACATGGCTTTTTGGTTAAGTGTTCCTATTGGTGAAGGGCCTTCCAAATTGCTAGAAGTTCCCTGAAGTGTTAGGGCTCGTACTGGGACTATCTTCCCTGTAGAGCATATGCTCCCTTGACCAACCTGCTTGGGTTGATAGTGATGAAACAGACTTGATTCAGAAGCCAAAGGAACCCCTCTGGTCAAATTCATGTTGAGAGCCACCATCTAGAAGACCTGATCCCTACTGGTACAATAAACCTTTCTTTCCACATAGGATTGACTTCTGTACCAGATGAAAAGAATACATTTTTGACAAGCTCTTGTATGAAAATGTGCCCAGGCTAATATTATACGGTCCAGAATAGACCGCATTCAGAGTTAAATGGGAGCGGTGAAGAAAATTTGTATTTGGTTTTGCAGGGCCAATATCTTGGGTTCAGGAAATAAAGTAGTCTCTGGGAACCTAAGAGAATTACCAAGACGACCCCTTGGACTGAGGTCCAACTTCCTCCAGTTGATTAGCCAGCCCAGGTACTGAAGGAGGAGGCATTGTTACTTGAATGTCTTTCAACAGCTGGTCTCTAGAATGGATGACGATAAAGATGTAATCCAAGTAGGGAATAATAGTTATAGAGTTCTGGCTTAGTCTGGCTGAAACTTTTTCATGACCTTGGTAAAGATCCAAAGGGATGATGAGAATCCAAAGGGCAAGAATGTGAACTGATAGATGGTCAGATTTTCTATAATCAGAAAAGCAAACTGGAGAGACAGTTCATGCTTAGGAAGACTAGCAAGATAATAGGCATCTTTCAAGTCTATAGACACCATTGGGACATTTTTCCCTATTAAATTTGAATGTCTTTATCTTGAATTTCTTTTAAAACAACAAATTTGCGTAGTGGCTTTAGTTTTTTTAAGATATTAAAAAGATAAATCTGGAAGAGGAGTGATTAAAATATCCATAAGTCATAGTCCAACAAGTAGAAAGACACTGGCACTGTCTATAGACACGTGTGTAAACAGCACACTGAACGATTCATACGGCAACCAATACCTTCTATAGTGCTCAACCTTACTAAAAAATTCATATGAGTCCATAATTCAAGTATAAGAGGCACTCACTACCAGATATAATACTATATTGTAGATTCACAATGCCAGGGAATATAGGTCCCTGGCATTTTGCGAATCCACAATAAAGTTGTGCTTTTTTTTTTTTAACATGCATATGTTGGCTTAAACCCCTTAAACTTCTTGGATCATGAAAAGGGCTATACAAACCTTTTGTAAGGACATTTTATCCACCAGGATATAAAGCATTTTACAGTTTTTTCATTAATTTATTTTATTTTTTTCAGAAACTTTCCCCTTCCCACAAGTGGAATCATTTTTGGAAGATACTTTTTGATTGGCATAAAATATTGAATAAGTACCTTTTTTTACATATTACTATTTACTTACTGCAGTGTGCCTAAGCATTAGGTTTTTATTCTAGGTTGTATTTGCTTGTTAATGGTCACAGTGTGCATGTGCCATGTATAATCTTAAAAAAAAGTATCATCCAAATCTCCAAAAAAACAAAAAACTTTGTTTGGGTCTCTGAGATCTTTCTTATCAGAAGCCTTCCCTAAAATTGTAGCCTGATCTAGACCAAGAAATAAACTGACCAGGGCAGACCACAATTTAATTTTTGATGCCATAGCCCCCATACCAGGATTTCAACCAGGGGATTTTGAGAATAGTATTCTAAAACAAAGAAATAAAATTTTGCATGCAGTATGAGTATACCACTCGATAGACTCCACTGTAGAATGAACCAAGAAACTGGTTTGTCACTTTGAGGAGGAGATAATTTTAAGTATGATCTTTGGGAGTTTCACTTTATTACTTTTACTCACATAGTACCATCATATCAAATTTTACAGATATAACTGTCACCATTGGTGCTCACAATTGAAATACTCTGAGTAGGTCTTTAGGAGTGTGATAAGAAACTCGAAGAAACAGACAGAACATACAAAATCCTTGCAGATATGGTCCCCCAGCGATTCTAAGCTACAGAGTTAACCACTGATTCACCAGGAGTTTTATTTTGGTGAAAATTTCCAATTGATTTAACCAAACATTAAAAGTACAGGTCACACAGGTGGCTGTGATGTGAGGTTTAAGTAAATAAGAGGCATCTTTACACCAGAGGCACTCTGCTTTCTGGTGCATTGAATTCTTTAACCAAACAGCATACCGTAATCAAAAGGGAAGGGTGGTATACAATTCACCATTTTAGCAACTAGAACATCTACTTTGGGATACACTGTAGGCTGTACTATCACTATCATGGAAAGGATGGAATTTCTTTAGGCCTCTAGGGATGAAGAAAAAAAATGTAATTCTGAATAGTTCTAGATTTATTGGGTTGACGCAAGTTAAGAGCTGCCTCTAACAGCTTTGATTAACTTATCAATATCACCAAGATTGATCATCGGTTCCTTAGTCATTATCAGAAGAACTCCCAATCCTTTTCTAAATATTAGATAGAATATGGTTAGTCAGAAACAGACTGCCAAAACGGAAATATTCTTGGCTGACAGCCAGAGGGACTAAATACGGTATATACTAAAAAAAAAAAAAAAAAAAAAAAAGCGAAGAATGGACTTCCTCCCTGACTAAAGAATATCCAGGAAAGCCAGGGATTTCTTGTTAACTGCAGATGCAATACAAGTCTTTCATAGCAACTTAATATAAACAGCAAGTAGATGTTTAAAACAAACCCCAGTCTGTTTTAAGGTTTAGTTGTAGTGGATCAATCCTTGTCTTCTTGAAAGAACGAAGATTTAGAGAAAAATAGAAACCCAGTACCTGCTGGCAGGTTTACTCATTGGACCAAGGGTTTTAGTAGGCTCAGTAGATTCCTCACTGGAGAGCTCATAAGGAGCAGGATACTGTCATAGAACGCAGTACAGTTGCCAGGTATTCAGAACATCCAACAAAGGTCCTTTCAGAAGAAAATCCAAAGAAGCATAAACATCCTTATCTACTTTATGTGCAACAATATCTTGCCCTCAGTTTTCAAGCCCAGCACCCTGACAGCATCTCAACACCAGAATGTTAATTAACACTTTGCTACCAGAAGTTAAGTGAATGGAGAACACAAAGATGGCAGCGCATGCACATAAAACTGCAAAGGTGCCGTATACCACCATAAGTTTTGGAGGCCAGAAGGAACACATCAATGTAGATCTGGTTCTCCACCAGTCCTTAACATTGCATCAAGCTCCCCTAGGCCACTGTTAAGGACATATTTGTTCAGAGACTATGTATCTCCAGAAATCCAGCCATGACCAAGAAGATGAGATGAGAAAGCTCCATCCTCAGTCAATGGACAGGGTAAGCTTAAGAAAAAAATGCTTTGCTGGGAGGCCTTTACCCGCATCCTCTGAGGTAACCCATCTCCTGCTAGACAGAAAAAAAAAACCACTGGAGGAAAGGTGGAATGGAGTGGGTGGCTATTAAACTTTTTTTTATCTAAACAAGGGAAGGCAATCTCAGGTTTGCAGTCATGGAGATGACTGTAGAAATAGGGATTTTTGTGTACTCACCGTAAAATCCTTTTCTCCGAGCCAATCATTGGGGGACACAGACAGTGGGTGTTATGCTGCTTGTCACTAGGACACTAAGTAAACACAGAAAAAAGCTGGCTCCTCCCCTGCAGTATACACCCTCTCACTGGCTGAGATTTCTCCAGTTCGGGGAAAAAGCAGTAGGAGCATTAAACAAATTACAATAACTATAACTCTGTCAAAACCTAAGAATGCTACAGTGAGCCAATAGGCTAAACAGGGTGGGTGGTGCTGTGTCCCCCAATGATTGGCTAGGAGATAAGGATTTTATGGTGAGTACACAAAAATCCCTATTTCTCCTACGCCTCATTGGGGGACACAGGCAGTGGGATGTCCTAAAGCAGTCCCTAGGTGGGGAGCATACAACTAATAATACCCCATGTACCACTGGCTCAACACTGTGGTACTGCCGATTGCAGGATGCATCTGCCAAGAGCTGCATCTGCAGAGGCCTGAAAATGAATTTGGTAATGTTTTGCCAAGGTATGCAGGCTGGACCAACTTGCAGCCTTGCAGACAGGCCTGAGAATGAATTTGGTAATGTTTTGTAAAGGTATGCAGGCTGGGCTAAGTCGCAGCATTGAAGACCTGTTCTGCCGACGCCTGGTGCCGAATGGTCCAAGAGGCGCCCACTGAGAAGGTAGAATGTGCCTTAGTCCCTGCTGGGACAGGTGTGTCCCTGACACGGTAGGATTCCTGAATAGCCAAGCAAATCCACCTGGCTAGTGTGGTTTTTGAAGCGGCTAGACCCTTCCTATGCCCCTGTGGAAGTACGAACAGGGCATCTGACTTGCGGAAGGGAGCCATCCGCGAGATGTACTGTCTCAGTGCCCTAACCACACCCAGGGTGTGGAGGGCCCTCTCAATGCAATGGACTGGTGCCGGACAGAAGGAAAGCAAAACAATTTCTTCATTGAGATGAAAAGACGACATGACTTTGGGCAGGAAAAATGGGGATGTCCTGAGAGCTGCCTTATCCTGATGAAAATTCAGGAACGGAGGGCAGCAGGACAGGGCCGCCAATTCCCAATCTCATCTGATTGATGTAATTACCGATAGAAAGACCACCTTGCAAGAGAGGATAGCAAGTGGTACGTCTTGCAGTGGTTTGAAAGGAGCCTCCTGTAAGGCTCCGAGAACCAAGATAAAATCCCATGATTCCAATGGCCCTTAATATAGGAAGGCGCCACATGGGAGATTCGCTGAATGTCTTTACTTGAAGCCTGGTAGCAATTTTACATTGGAATAGCACTGAGAAGGCTGAAATCTGGCCCGTGAGCGAGTTAAGCGCGAGGCCTGACCTTAATCTGGGTTGTAGGAATTCGAATATGAAAGGAATAGAAAAAACACCAGTGGGGATCGACTATGGTCCCTGCACCATGAGAAGAAAGGTTCTCCAGGTGCGGTGATAAATGCGCATGGACACAGGCTTCCTCACATTAATCATGGTGGAGATCACATCAGGAGAAAAACCAGCCTGTGCAAAAAAAAACCAGGTTCAACGGCCACGCCATCAAAGACAGGGCCCCGGAGTTCTGGTGGTAGATCGGGTCCTGTGAGAGTAGATCCAAGCGATCTGGAAGTCGCCAGGGAACGTTGGCGACTAGTTGAACTAGTTCTGCGTACCATGGCCTGCGGAACGAATCTGGCGCAACTAGGATCACTGGTACTCCCTCTGCTCTGATTTTGTTGATGACCCTCGGGAGCAAGGGAAGAGGGGAAAAATGCACGGGAGCCGGAACCGGTGCCATGGCAGAACTAGGGCGTTCGCTCCAATGGCACATGGATTGCGCGATCGGGGAATGAGTCGAGGAACCTTGCTGTTTAGTCTTGATGAAGAGACTACTCCTCCTGAGGCAAGGCCTTGGCGACTGAGAAAAACCACCGCCCAATTGTCCACACCCAGGGTCTGAAATGTTGAGATGGGCGAATGGTTGGTCTCGGCTCAATGGAGGATGTGACTCACTTCATGCATGGCCATCCTGCTGAGGTGACCTGCGAGGAGATGGTGGAAACTCAGTAAAGCTAATCAGATCGCTTGAATGTCCAAGATGTTGATGGGGAGACGTGACTCTCGAATTAACCAACGACCCTGTGCAGTGTGGTGACTAAGAAAAAAATGCACCCCAGCCCAGAAGACTGGCGTGAAAGGTCACCACCGACCGTCGTACAGGGAGAAAGAACTTCCCTTAACTCAGGGAGGAATTCAGTGTCCCCCGCTTGGGGGCTCGTCTGACCTGCAGGGACAGAAGGAACCAGCCGTCCAGGGAGAACAGGTTCTTGTCCCAAGTTAACAGCAACACATGTTGTAAAGGGCGGAAATAGAACTGTGCGAATGGGAACGCTCTCATCACTGCCACCATCCTTCCGAGAACTATCATGCTGAAAACATATGGAGTAAGAAACCGGTCGGGAAAGAGTCCGCACTCTCCTGTTGTAAGGCTCGCGTCTCTTATGGAGGGAGAACAACCAACCCGCGGGAAGTGTCCAAGATCATTTCCTAAAAGGAAATCTGCTGGACCGGTGTTGGGGGAAGACTTTTTGAAATTTATCTTCCGACCCAGACGAGAAAGTGTATTTACTGTGATATCCACAGATTCCTCGCAGGCTGGAAGAGACGTACCCTTGTTCAGCAGGTCGTCCAGATACAATAGTACCACCACTCCCCGTGCGTCGAGAATGGCCATGACAGCAGCCATGACCCTGATATAGACCCAGGGGGCGGTGGCGAGTCCGAAGGACAAGCAACGAACTAGAAGTGTTCCTCTCAAATTGCAAAACGCAGGAACTGCTGGTGACGGGTAAGTCGGGATGTGATGGTAAACATCTTTGATACCGATGGATGATAGGGACTCTTCATTTTACATGGAGGCGCCAACCTATCGGAGAAATTCCATTCGGAATCGCCGTACCTTGAAAAACTGATTTAACAGCTTGAAGTCCAGTATGGGCCGCATGGTTCTTTACTTCTTTAGAACCACAAAGAAAGGTTTGAATAAAAAAATTCGTCTTGGGGGACCAGAAGGATGACTCCGTCCCCTTGTGGCGCATGAACGTCCCGAATTAAGGCTGCGACTGAATGACAGCAGACGGCCGCCTACTTTGTCGGCGTCTGCCGGATACCACAACAAGACATTGAGTAGAGGATCCATGGGATCTGCTCCCCTAGATCCAGATGCTCCTGACCTGGTATTCTATGAGCGGTCAGGTCTGTGAGAAACCTGGGAACCCCTGTCTCCACGAGGGGACCCACCTGAACCGGAAGAGAAGATTGTGGAGGACCAGCTGGAGCGGTTACGAAAAAGGTCGAAAAAACGAGTCGGCTGTTGATTCCAAAAAACGGCCGGACAGCCCCTTGTTGGGGAAGAAACTTTCTCTTCCCCCCGGATGTGTCAGAAATGAGCTGGTCTAGTTTTTCTCTAAACTGGTGACCAGTTTGGTAGGTCACAGAATTCTTTGATCTCCTGGAGGAGGAATCTGCCCGCCAGTCACGTAGACATAGGGCTCTTCTGATGGAGACTGCATTAGTGGTTGCCTTAGCAGCGCAATTAGCGGCATCTAAAGAGGCGGCTACTACAAAAAAAAACCCTGCGTGAATTATCTGCTTGGCGACACGGGTTGTCTTCCGGAGGATTGCTACCTTGGAAGGGCAGTAAAAGAGACCTCTGCCCAAGTGGTCATTGCCTTAGCCACTCAAGTCGCCGCAAAAGGGAAAAGAGCCGCTCCTGAAGCTTCAAGAACTGAACAGGCGAGGTAGCCAATTTGACGATCGAGGGGGTTTCTGACTGAAGAGTCCTCAGAAACGGATCGAAGTGTTTTAGAAGCAAGACACAATACAGGAGGATCCACCGAGGGGAACTGAAACCAATCCTTCATTAGATCTGGAGCAAAGAGGTATTTAGCCTCGATAGGCTTTTGCCCTGTGAACTATTTTATGTGGTCGGTTCCTTCGTTTCTGGACAATGACCGTAAAAGTCCTGATGGCTGGCAAATACCCTGCGTCCACGTTTAGTCTTCTTAAAGGAGATAACGTGTTCCGGAGCGGGAATATCCTCCTCATCCAACATCAGAAAACTTGTTGACTGACTCTGTAAGAGAATCCAGCGACTCATGGACATATGGGAGATTCTGAGGGACTGACGTGTCAGACTCGAATTCGGAGTCATGTCCTCTGCAAACATTAGGAGAGGAAGAGCGAGAGGCAGAACTCGCCGATGCTGAAGCACGAGCGTGATTAGGGGACGCGTCATGGGTCCGCTTTTTAGAGACTGAGGATCCCTTGAACGAGCACGGCCCCCTGCTGGTGCACGGTCCCCAGCCGTCGCCAAAGCCCTCCTTGGACGGAAAAGATGCGTTCTGACTTAAAAAGGATTCCCGGAGGAAGTCTATAGCCTTGGACAGTGACTCCACAGACCGTGACAAGGACGCAGCCCACTCAGGGGAACAAATCACAGGGAACACCTTGCAGCGGCGGCAAATGGCGTTTTAGCGCAACCGGGTCGCAATCCGTGCATAGCGGATTAGTCTGGGCACTGGGCAAGACAATCTTGTGGCACAAGCGGTAAAGAAAGCAGTGTGCTTCTTAGTAGCTCCAATTTTGCCTCTTTAGATTGAGACTGTGCCCCTGCAAGGGTTACAAGCAGAGCCTGGGCTGCAGCTGCAGGGAATTTGCAGAGGGGTTAAGCTTTGCTCTGAAGCAGATGCAGCTTATCCGCAGTCCTGATGCTGTGTCCCTGGGAGGAATATCGGTGGCCCTGTAGCATCACCAGGAGTTGTCCATCCGTAGCACACCCCCACAGCTGTCACAGAACCCGAGCAGAGAAGCGGTTAAGGACATGGCCCCTGAGACTAGCAGGGCGCCTCCCGTACAGAGCGAGAGGCGCCAACAGAGGGCGGCGCTATGTAAATAGTGGCCTAGTAGGCCAAAAAGCCGGGGACTAAATTTTTGGGCCTACCCACGGCGAGCGCAGGGTGAAGGGGGGGGGGGGGAGTGGGGGGCCGCCGGTATATCACCACTGAGACTCGGTCAGCGCTTCTCCAAGGGACCAGGACCCGACCCCATACCTCCAATCCGGTGCTTGCGCCTTCTCCGCTGTCCAGGAGCCTGCAGTTTACATCCCATCTCAGATCCTGAGGTAAAAAAGCTCCCGGGCGATGTAGCAGAGCCGGAGGGTTTGTTACAGGGGTATTGCTCAATCGATCCACCCTATGGCAGGGGGCCGGAGAGCTATGGGGCTGATTCAGGGCATCCGAAAGCGCTGCTCAAGTCTTCTCCATGCACTGTGTGTGCTCCGCGCTGGCCCTCGTATCCGTGTCGGGTACGGGGACCGTAAAGGAACCATTGCCAGAAAAATCAGCCCCAGTCGTCGCAGGAAAGTGTACGGGGAGGTATACTCCACGTGCTTGCCTGTTGTTGGTTTGGGGGAGAGCGGGCCGTAGAAAGGAACCGTCGCCCCCTTCACTCCGTTAATTAAAAAATAAAAATTTACAGAAAACTAAAAAAAAAATAAACGGTGGTGTCTGAAGCCAGACCCAAGTGCCTCCTACAGACACTAAGCAAGAACTGTGGAATTCCCAGCCAGCGAGGTGTATACTCCAGGGGAGGAGTTAACTTTTTTCTGTGTTTACTTAGTGTCCTCATTTGGCAAGCAGCATAACACCCACTGTCTGTGTCCCCCAATGAGGCGTAGGAGAAAATGGAATTCTTAACAGACTTGAACATAGCCTTAATATTTTACATCAGTAATTAGTTATTTTCCAGTATCAAAATTGTGTAGTATAGAACTGAATTTTAACAAATCAAACTCTAGTATTACAGATACACATCTTTGTGCTGTCCGTTCTTAAACTGTCGGTCAATGTGCTGCTCAGTGTAACTAAGCACACTTAAACAGATATGTGAATGGTTCCATGAAAGGGTTTCCCTACTAGTTTTAGGTTGACCTATTGGATGGACCAATACTAGATCTGTGTCTGTTCGACAGTCAGGACCCTCAATCAGCTGCTCTCCGTGCTTAACCGTTGCAGAGCTGAACAGTACAATTCAGTCAACTGTAGTGGCCACAGTCAGGCACTGCAGATCCATCCCTATTCATATAGTGGCTGCTGTACAGTACCTAGTCACTAATCAGTTGCTAAGCAGTACTTTTCAGTTCTGCAACTGCAAACAGCTGGCTCGTTTGAGGTGTCAGACCCCATTGATTTTATATTGAAAGTAGTAAATATCAGAAGTAGTGGCATAACCCTTAAAGCTCAGTGCATATTGTATTCTCATCCGTTTTTGCGGAAGAGACTGCTATTCAAATCTACAGAGGTTTGCCTAAAATGGATAAGCTGCAGACATCAGTCTCCCATCTGTTTTTTTTTTTTACCAATCTATTGCCAAGTGTCAATAGAATTAAAGTTGACTGTTTAACGGAGTTTTAAATGGATGTTAAAAAAAAAACACGAATAAGTGAACATAGCCCTAGGCAAGCACTGTACAAAATTAGTCATTTTTGAATAAAGTGAAGCTGCAAAATATCTCATGCTACATACAGGCCGATTTGTGTGCTTTAAACTAATTCTCTGGTTGGCCTGTCTGATTCAGAGTACCTAGAACTGAATATTTGTTAACTACATTGTAAAAACAAGTATATTTTCATTAGCTGCAGTATAAATCTAGAGCATGGAAGCTGCAGACAGTTCATATAGCAAAGAGTCCGTCTTAGGTTCTGTTTAGCAAGGCACAGGTGGCAGATAAATTAAGTCATTTTGTCAGCAATCTACATGCTGGACGTTACTGGAAGGAAGTTTGCCCAAGTGTCACCATCTGCTGTCATACACAGGATCTTTCCCATTCATGTAGCCTGTCCAGAGACTGCTTATCAGTTCCTGTTGCAGATGCCAAACACTTGACAAAGAATCTGAAGAACTAATATTTCAAATATTAAAGCCCTCCCATCAAAATTTGCATCCTCTTAATATATTGCAGTCATCATACTATATAGCACAGTGTACGTACAATTGCTCATTTTGTCCTTCTAACAGAAAACAGATTAGCTGGGTAGGCCTGACATCACAAGATTCAAAATGGACTAGCAGACTCCTAAGCGCTATGTAGAAATAGGAAGCATTTTTCCCTGCATGAGTACATGGCCAACAATTTTGTCTGCCCTATTTTTGGGTTTGTGCGTGAAAATATGTCCAATTTGCCTTTTTTCCCGTTTTCCAATACACAAAGGAAATAAACATGTGTATAAGATCATCAATATAAGAAGTAATGGACCACCCCTTTAAATTTAGACAGCATAATACTAGACCAGGAAGAATTTGCCAAATTTATCATAGAAATATGTTGGATATCTGATACATACCTGCCTAAACTTGTTTCCTCATGCCACCAATTGGCTTACTTTATATGCAGTGCCTCTTTTCTAGATACAATTTGCACCTGACAGTCTTCAACACATAATAAACTTGGAACAATCTGCACCAAAAACTCTTGTGTGCCATATGCCAAGTCACTTAGCAAGCTGCCACATATGCTTTCTATAGACGGGAGGAGAGAGAATTCATGGGGTGGGGAGAGAAGGGACAAAAACCCACACCTCTGTTACATACATTGATTTCTTTCTGATGTCAAAATACTTGGCATGTATAATAAAGATATCATTGATAGCATTTTGGAATTTCTCCTACGCCTCATTGGGGGACACAGAGACAGTGGGTGTTATGCTGCTGGCCACTAGGGAGGCCACACTAGGTAAACCAGAAAAGTTAGCTCCTCCCCTGCAGTATACACCCTCTCGCTGGCTGAGATTTCTCCAGTTCTTTGCTTAGTGTCTGTAGGAGGCACTTGGGTCTGGCTTCAGACCCCACCGTATTTATTTTATTTTTGAATTTTCTGTTAATTTTTATTTTTTAATTAACGGAGTGAAGGGGGTGACGGTTTCTTTCTACGGCCCGCTCTCCCTCGAACCAACAACAGGCAAGCACACGGCGTATACCTCCCCGTACACTTTCCTGCGACGAATGGGGCCGATTCCTCTGACGATGGTTCCCTTACGGTCGGTACTCCACGGATACAAGGGCAAGCGCAACAGGACGTAGCACAGGAGTGCATGGAGAAGGACTTGAGCAGCTCTTTTTCGGATGCCCTGAATCAGCCCCAGAGCTCTCCAACCCTACCACAGGGAGTTGAGGTATGATGTCGGGTCCTGCCTCCCGGGAGAAGCGCTGACTTAAGGTCAGCGGCGGTGCACCGGCGCTCCATCGCGCCCCCCCCCCCCCCGCTCTCGGCGCTCGGGAAGGTAAAAAATTTAGTTCCCGGCTTTTCCGGCCTACTAGGCAGCAATTTAGTTAGCGCCGCCCACGCTAACGTCGCCGCCCCCTCCTCGTGGCGCCTCTCATTACTTACAAGGCGCAATTCTATTCTCGGGGGCCATGTCTTCAGCTGCAGCTAACATTTTCATGAGCGTTATGTCTGCTCTGGACAGCCGGATACCGGGTGACACCACAAGGCCACCGTTTTTTTTCCTCCCGGGGGGACCCAGCACAGGACCGGGTAAGCTGCATCTGCCCTCAGATTAAAGCTCAACCCCTTCACGGCACATTCTCTGCAACTGCAGACTCTGCAGTTAACCCTTTCAGGAGCGCCATGCCTCAAAGGAGGCTAAACAGGCTGTTAAAAAGCACAGTTTCTTACCGTGTGTACCACTTGTAAGTCTGCCTTACCCAGTGCACGGACTATTCCGTTATGCACGGACTGCGACCCGCACTGCGCCCTGACCTGCGCTCCAATGTCCCTCGCCGCCGCTGATGACGGGCCTCCTGCGTTTAGCAACCCTGAGTGGGCTGCATCCCTGTCACGGTCGGTGGAGTCTCTGACCCAGGCAGAAAGCGTCCTTACCTCCCTTGGAGGGCTCTGGCGTTGGCCGGCCTCCACCAGGGGCCATACTCGTCCAAAGGATGGTCAGCGCCTCAGCATCGGCGACTCCTGTCTCTCGCTTGTCCTCTCCTGATGTTCACAGCGAGCACGGATCTGAATTCGAATCTGACACGTCAGCCCCTCAGAATGCCCCAACTCATCAACAGTCGCTTGATTCTCTTATAGAATCAGTCATCAGGAGGTTGGATGAGGAAAATATTCCCGCTCCAGCACACCCTAGCTCATTTAAGAAAACCTAGCGGGTGCGCACGTTATTTACCTGCCATCCAGAAACATAGGGATCGGCCATATGAGCGGTTCACGGCAAAAGTCTACTCAGGCTAAATACCCTTTTCATCCAGACCTAATGTACGATTGGTTACAGTCCCCTTCGGTGGACCCTCCTGTATCGCGTCTTGCTTCTAAAATGCTCCTATCAGTTTCTGAGGGTTCCTCAGTCAGAAACCCCTCCGATCGTCAAAATGACTACCTTGCCCGTTCAGTTTTTGAAGCTTCAGGAGCAGCGTTTTTTCCATCTTTCGCGGCAATATGGTCACTAAGGCAATGGCCGCTTGGGCAGAAGTTCTGATTACTTCCTTCCAAGGTACCAATCTTCCTCCGGAGGCAACCACTGTCACCAGGCATAGTTCACGCAGCTGACTTTGTAGTAGACTCTTCTTTTGATGCCGCCATTGGGGGGCTCAAACTGCCGCTAATGCGATCTCCATTAGAAGAGCCCTATGGTTCCGTGGCTGGCGGGCAGATGCCACACCTAAAAGATCGTTGTCTTCTCTCCCCTTTCACACGGGTCGTTGTTTTGGAGAGAAACTGGACCAACTCATTTCTGATACTACCGGGGGAAAAAGTAAATTCCTTCCTCAACAATAGGGGCTGTTTCGCAATCAACAGCCGACAAGTTTTCGATCTTCTCGCAACAATTCCGGTTGGTCCTCCACTACCTTTTCCGGATCAGGTCTGTCCCCGCGCGGACACAGAGGCTCACAGGTCTCATACAGACCAAACCGCTCTTGGAAACCCAGGCCTAGGGCTTCTGGATCTAGGGGAACCAGATCTCATAGATCTACCCAATGACAAGTGGGTCAGGGAGCTGGTGTCCTCCGGATACAAGATAGAATTTTCTTCTCCCCCCTCCAACTCGGTTTTTTCCTTTCCTCTCCCCCCAAGAAAAAGACAAGAGCCTTCCTTCGGGCTGTTCAGGCTCTGCTAAGGGTCGACGTCATCATTCCGGTCCCTCATCACGAAAGGTTCAGAGAATTATATTCAAACCTTTGTGTTTCCAAAAAAGGACGGGACGATGTGACCCATTCTGGATCTCAAACTGTTAAATCAGTTTGTCAGGGTACGGCAATTCCGAATGGAATCTCTGCGATCAGTTGTCGCTTCCATGGGAAAAGGAGAGTTCCTAGCATCCATCGATATCAAGGACGCTTACCTTCACATTCCGATCTGCCCGTCCCTCCAACAGTTCCTGCGATTTGCAATTCACAAGGAACACTGCCAGTTTGTTGTCTTGCCCTTCGGACTCGCCGCCGCCCCCAGGGTTTTTACCAAGGTCATGGTGGCTGTCATGGCCATTCTCCACTCTCGGGGAGTGGTGGTGTTACCGTATCCGGACGATCTGCTCATCAAGGGTCCATCCCTTCCAGCCTGCGAGGAATCCATGGATAACAGTAAATACACTTTTTCGCCTGGGGTGGAAGATAAACTTTGAAAAGTCTTTCCCAAAACTGGCTCAGATTTCCCTTTTAGGGATGATCTTGGACACTTCCCGCAGGTTGGTCATTCTCCCTCCAGGAGACCCAAGCCTTACAACAGGCAGCGCGCCGGTTTTCTCACTCCATTCATTTCGGCATGAGAGTTCTAGGAAAGTTTGTGTCAGCGATGGAAGCCGTTCCATTTGCACAGTTCTACCTCTGTCGCTTACAACACACGTTGCTGTTAGCTTAGGACAAGTACCTGTTCTCCCTGGACCGTTGGATCCCTGTCCCTGCGGGTCAGGCAATCCCTCAGGTGGTGGACACTAAGGTCCTCCCTGAATCAAGGGAGGTCTTTTCTCCCAGTAAGATGGTTGGTAGTAACCACGCAAGTCTCTCGGTTGGGGAGCGGTCTTTCGTCGCCACACGGCACAGGGTCATTGGTCAATCTGAGCCAGTCTCCCCATCAACATTTTGGAGATGCAAGCGATCAGATTAGCTCTACGGAGTTCCACCGTCTCCTCGCAGGTCTCATCAGGATCCAATCTGACAACGCCACGGCTGTAGCGTATATCAACCGCCAGGGAGGTACCCGGAACAGGATGGCCGTGCACGAAGCGAGTCACATCCTCCATTGGGCCGAGCGTAGAAAATTGGCCAGCAGATTTTCTCAGTCGCCAAGGCATTGCCTCAGGGAAGTGGTCTCTTCGTCCGGAAGTCTTTCAACAGATTTGTCATCGTTCGGGGACTCCGGATGTGGATCTCAGGGCCTCAAGACTAAACAAGGTTCCTTGGTTCATTGCCAGATTGCGTGATCCATGAACATCGGAGCGGACGCCCTAGTTCTGCCATGGCACCGGTTCCGGCTCCCATACATCTTCGCTCCTCTTGCCTGGCTTCGAGGGTCATTAAGATCAGAGTGGACGAGTACCATTGATCCTTGCCGCGCCAAGCATGGTATGCAGAATACAACTAGTTGCCGACGTCCCCTGGCAACTTCCAGATTGCATGGATCTACACTCGCAGGGCCCGATTTACCACCAGAACCCCAGGGCCCTGTCTTTGACGGCATGGCCGTTGAATCCTGGATTTTAGCACAGGCTGGGTTCTCTCACGACGTGATTTCCCCCATGATGAGTGCTAGGAAGCCTGTGTCCATGTGCATCTATCACCGCACCTGGACATCCTTCTTTTCGTGGTGCAAGGATCATGGTCGATCACCTCTGGTGTTTTTCCCATTCTGGCCATATTAGAATTCCTTCAATCTGATTTAAAATCAGGCCTCGTGCTTAGCTCGCTCAAGGGCCAAATTTCGCCCTTGTCAGTGCTTTTCCGACGCAAAATTGCCACACTGTTGTGAGTTCATTTTCCCCTCCGTCACTGAGGCCTGGTGAACTCCCTATTCTAGTGAAGGAAGGTAGTGAGCCTGATTATCAGGCACCTGGGACTAATGAAGACGATTGGCTGAGTGGAGTCACTGACTGGATTTAAGGCAGCCTACGCCCTTTCTGCCCTGCGGGTGATTTCTCTGTGGACTCCTGGACACCAGTCTGATTCCTGCTCTCCTAAAGCTAAGTTTTCTGTTTTGCCTTTTTGCATCTAAGATTTGTTTTTGTTTTTCTTGCTTTTTGGATTCTGCCACTCCCTGCTGGAGTGTGCAGTGTTCCTTGAGCTCTGTCTTCTGAAAGTACCCGAGTGCTGATTTAGTTTTTGAAGCTTAGTTGCTTCAGGGCCATTTTTATATCAGCTTGTTGGCTTTTGTCTCTGATAGGGTTTTGGCAGATTGCAGACAGCAGCCTTCCTATCCGTTCCTATCTAGGTAGTTTTTGGGCCCAGTCTTTGCTCAGCCTGTCTTTCTGTCTGTGTAAGTGTTTTCATCTTGCTTCACCGTCATATGTGGGGGGCTGCCTATTGCTTTGGGGTCTGCTCTGGGGCAGTTAGATTTCCCCTTTCCTTCTTTAGGCCTATGTATCTCTCCGGCTGTGATCGAGGGGTCTAGGTCTTCGTAGGAACCCCCCACGGCTACTGCTAGTTGTGTTGATAGGTTCAGGGGTCTGCAATCTGATAGTTGCCAACTTCTCTGGTTTTCAGGACTTAGCTAGCATTTCTGTTTTTGCCTCCTACGGTGACTCAATCATAACACACCAAACTTCAGGTCAAGATGTTCATTCAGAGTTTCCCATGTGGCACCTCCTTATTGAAGGCCATTGGAATCCTTGGGACCTTCTCCTGGTTCCTCGGGGCCTTACAGGAGGCTCCTTTCGAACCGCCGCAGGACGTGTCACTGTCCGTCCTCTCTTGGAAGGTGGTTTTTCTAGTGGCAATTACGTCTATCAGACGAGTTTTGGAATTGGCAGCTCTGTCCTTCCGTTCTGTTCCTAAATTTTTCATCAGGAAAAGGTAGTTCTCAGGACGTCCCCGTCCTTCCCGCCCAATTTCGTCTCCTCTTTCCATCTCAACGAGGAAATTGTTTTGCCTTTCCTTTTGTCCAGCGCCAGTCCATCGCATAGAGAAGGCCCTCCACACCCTGGATGTGGTTAGGGCACTGAGACGGTACATCTCACGGATGGCTCCCTGCCACAAGTCAGATGCCCTGTTCATGCTTCCAGAGGGGCATAGCAAGGGTCTAGCCATGTTAAAGCAACGCTAGCCAGGTGGATTCCCCTGGTGACTCAGTCCTACTGTATCAGGAAGCCTGTCCCACTGGGGATTAAGGCGCACTCTACCTGGTCAGTGGGCACCTCTTCGGCACCAGGCCTCAGCAGAACAGGTCTGCAAGGCTTCGACATGGTCCAGTCTGCATACTTTACAAAATATTACCAATTTCATTCTCAGGCCTGTCCGCAAGGCTGCGGCATGATCCAGCCTGCATACCTTTACAAACATTGCCTAATTCATTCTCAGGCCTCTGCAGATGCAGCCTGCAATCAGCAGTACCTCACTGTTGACTCAGTGGTACATAGGGTATTAGCAGATGCGCATGCTCCCCACCCAGGGACTGCTTTAGGACGTCCCACTGTCTGTGTCCCCCAATGAGGCGTAGGAGAAATAAGGATTTTTATGTACTCACCGTAAAATCTTTTTTGCCATTCTACATGACAGCACCACGAGAGGGGATCCGCCCAGCGAGGACAGGAAACCTTCAAGATAAAAGGGGCGGCTCCTCTCTCCGTATCAGTTGGTTTCCTGTCCTCGATGGGGAACCCTCAAGATGAAAACCTCTTGAAGATTCTGGAAGAGGATGCCTGGGTCGGGTGATTACTGGCAGGTACCGGTAGTCGCCTCGGGGGCCATATATTCCTATGCCCCCCTGAGCGAGTGCATAGCCAAAGCCCGCGAGGCAATTGCCCGGGTGAAGTTTGATGCCTCGGAGACCACATTGGGTGTAGCCTCCCAGAAGCTGATATACCCCATAGTCCACTTTCCGTGCTCCCTCCCTGTCGACATTCGGTGGCCATGCAGCCCGTGTGGCACATCGGTGCCCGGGCAGAAGTAAAGCTCCTTGGAGGCTACATATGTGTACCACCCTCCCTGTTGAGGCCAGACCCCACGGAATGTGAGCCTGGAATCAAGTTGAAGTACCTGTTATCAGTGGTTGCCAGGGTGACGTCCATATTCCTCCACAGAGGTCCAGAGACCGCAGGTATGAGGGGACAGGTGTCATGGCAGCCGGAAGGGAAGCCGGGTACGCGCTGCTGATGGGGACGCTCGTACAGGTCGGCAGGACGCACGCACTGGAAGCGCACATGACGGGCCCGGAGGTGTGAGTAGACCCCGGGTATGCCCACCTAGCGGTATGCGTACCGGAAGTGGACCCCGGGTGCATGCGTGCAGTCTTTTTCGAGACATACACCCGAGGGGGCGCAGGCATCGGTGGAGAGCACGCACCGGATGTGGTTGCCGGGTGCACAACCAGGAAGCTCAAGCGGCCGGCAGGATCAACCAGGTGTGCCAATTCGTATAAAAAAAAAAAAAAAAAAAAAGGAGAATGCTATTTAAAGTTAACAGGAAGGGCTGGCAGGCGTCACCATACCATTATTGGTTTGGATGTGACTGCTCTCATCACAAAACAGCAGCAGCTAAGCAGTTAATAGAATGGAGAGCCCTTCGCCAGAGCACATGCAACCGAGCCAGGAGGCAAAGGAGAGGCAGTCACACCCAGAGGAGAAGAGCCAGACACGCCGCAGCAGCAGTGGGAGCCGCTCGGGCGGATCGTCACCGCAAAAAGGAGGGGTCCCTAATCTCTTTGGGAGACAGTGAGAAGACCAGTCAGCCTCCAGATCCGGTACCCATTCTGTGAAGCGTCCGAGTGGTGAGTGAGCTTCGAGTAAGTCCAGCACTCTGTCTGTTCTCTTTCTCTTGCAAAACAGAAGCCGCGGAGACACCATCACGTTCCTCAACGCAAGCAATGACTAGCCAGGTCTTTCACCGGGAAGGAACAACCACGGGAAGGGCAGTCTCCAATGAAGGAAACCACCTATGCCAAAACATGGTATCCATCCACAGACAGCTGTTTCGGGGTATTTGCCCCTCATCAGTGTGGAGTAGGAAACTGGCTAGTAGGAGCAATGCCTAGTAGAAGACTGTGAAAAATGAGGATGATTGACCTCATGGAGATCAACATCCAACACTGCGGAGACACCATCACGTGTTTCTCAACGCAGTGATTCTAGAGCACTGCCCCCATCCCTTATGGGAAATATGCAAAACATGCAAAACAGAAGCCGCAGAGACACCATCACGTTTCTCAACGCAAGCAATGACTAGCCAGGTCTTTCACCGGGAAGGAACAACCACGGGAAGGGCAGTCTCAAATGAAGGAAACCACCTATGCCAAAACATGGTATCCATCCACAGACAGCTGTTTCGGGGTATTTGCCCCTCTGTTTTGCATATTTCCCATAAGGGATGGGGCAGTGCTCTAGAATCACTGCGTTGAGAAACACGTCATGGTGTCTCCGCAGTGTTGGATGTTGATCTCCATGAGGTCAATCATCCTCATTTTTCACTGTTCTCTGTCTCCTCTCCCCTCTTTTTACATACATTGGCAGGGTGGAGTATAGGAGGTCCCTAAGAAGACTAGGGAAAAATCTAAAAATAAAGAATGTCCTTTATGCAATAGTCCCCTAGGAGCATCCTGGAATAAAAGACTGTGCCAGGATTGTATTAACAAGACAGTAGTGGAAGAGACACCCTCATTCTCTGACTGTCTGAGATCCCTAATTCAAACAGAGGTTTGAAAATCAGGGAGGGCATTACAATCAGCAGATACAGATAGCAAAACTGGAGACAGCTCCAGCCCCTCAGTGTTCTCTCAGGAGGACTCCACAGGGTCATAGGAGGACTCAGATAAAACCCGCTATTCACACAGTAGTTCTGACGAGGAAGACGCATTCCCAGTAGAAGCTACAGATAAGCTTATAAAGGCAATCCGGTCTACCATGGGGTTGGTAGATGAGTGAGCAAAAAAGACAGCTCAGGAACTCATGTTTAGTGGACTACAAAAGAAAAAACGTAGAGCCTTCCCTATTAATGAACAGCTGGAAGGACTCAAAACGGGAACAAGAGAAGTCCCAGATAATCAATTCCCTAAAAAGGAGGTACCCCTTTGAGGAAGAGGCATCCTCATCCTGGGATAGAGCTCCAAAAATTGATGTAGCGATATCAAAAGTCACCAGGAAATCCTCCCTACCCTTTGAGGATTTAGGTTCTCTAAAGAACCTCTGGACCGAAAGACAGACAGTTGTCTTAAAACAGCCTGGGAGGCCTCGGCTGGGGCACTAAGGCCCGCCATCGCGGCCACTTGTGTGGCTAGGTCCTTAAAAATATGGGTTGACAACCTGGAGGATCAGCTAGAGCAAGGAGTCCCCAGGGAGTCTATTCTGGAAGCATTGCCGGCCATCAGAACAGCGGCAGTCTCTCGCTGAGGCTTCAGCAGATTCAGCCAGGCTAGCAGCAAAATCAGCAGCCTTAACCAATGTAGGACACCGTGCATTATGGCTCTAATGCTGGCCAGGGGACACAGGAAATTTCCCTCACATGGCAGAGAGCAGAGTTTCATCTTTGCCTGTTTGGAGCGGCATTGGATGATGTATTGGAGAAAGCCGGCGACAAAAAGAATTTCCCAAAACAGCCATTTCAGGCCTTTCGGCGCTCCTTTCAGAAGGGCTGAAAATTCAGAAGACAGCAGTACAGGGATCGAGACAAACAACTCTGACAAGCGATCCAGAGGTGGGAGATGCTCTATTTCGGCAAGCCCTCCAAAGACGCCAAAAAACCCTCCCAGTGACGGTCCTCAGGTGGGGGGGGGGGGAATAAGGCTCTCTCACTTCCTACCAGCCTGGGAGAGGATCTCATCCAGCACCTGAATCCGACAAATTGTAGGGTCGGGTCTGGAATTGAGTCCACCACTGGCCGCCATGAAGATACATGCGGACTCAAGTGCAGTCATCTCAAGAAAAACAAGAAAGTCTGGATGGGGAAGTATTATCACTTCTAGAGAAACATGTCCTGGAAGAAATTCCAGAAAATAAGTTTTTACTCCCCCCTATTTCTCATAAAAAAGCCAGACAATTCCTGGAGGACAATAATAAATTTAAAAGGCCTCAACAAATATCTGATAGTCCCATCATTCAAGATGGAAACGATAAGGTTAGCGGTGAAGCTCCTCTTTCCTCGGTGCTACATGGCAGTCCTGGACCTCAAGGATGCTTACTATCATGTCCGGCAACAAGACCGCAAATATCTCAGAGTGGCGGTCCAGATAAGGTCTCAGTGGCATCACTTTCCATACAGGACTCTGCCCTTTGGTGTAGCAATAGCTACAGTGATTCCTCTCTAAAGAGAATACAAATCTCTAACTCTCTCGTGGTGCCGTCATGTAGAATGGAAAAACACGGGTATTACATACCTGGTAATGTGTTTTTTCATGAGAAATGACGGCACCCTTATATTCCCTCCCTATTGATCACGTCATTAACTTTTTCTGGTTTACTTAGTGTCCTCCTAGTAGCCAGTAGCATAACACCCACTGTCTGTGTCCCCCAATGATTGGCTCGGAGAAAAGGATTTTACGGTGAGTACACAAAAATCCCTATTTTGCATTACAGTTTTAAAGAGAATTACAACTGTGATATTGATCCAAGTTCTTATAGGAACAAGCTCTGCACTCAGAACAGTAGCAGATGTACAGGGGACCATAAGCCCATTAAAAGTCGGTGAGGAAAGAATAAAAACTTGTACATTTTGTATCCACTGGAATCCATTTTGGTTTTATGAAGCGAACAACAGAGTCAAAATCTTCAAAAGCGAAGTAGGTTGATGTATTGACATTTCTTAAATGATCTCTTAATTCTGCCCTGTGTTCAATGAGCATTCCAGAAATCCTCTAAAAGGATTAAGCTTATTTTAGTTAATCATGGCTGATAATCAGAACCAAACGCCTGGGGATATTTATACCCATTCTTTAAGACTATGAAAAGAGAAAATGACACTATAGAAAACTATACTAAGTTTTGTTTATATTGGCAAACATTTTGTTCTATTATGATGTGTGGATTTTCCACGCTTTTTTTTTTTTTTTTTAAATACCTGAAGGTTTATGCAACAAGACCAGAAACCATAGATTAGACACTGGTTTACAGAGTTTTATTACTGTAATGTGGAGTCAACAACCGGTACAAGCCAAAAAGTATAAAATTCATAACATTCCCCCAATAATTCTTGCAACAGAAATAAGCAAAACATGTATCAATCATACTAAAACCCTGATCTCTTCAAATGCTTGAAAGGGAAAACAAGCCCGATCGTGGCCCACAAAAATGGGCCATGTATGCTGGAACAAGCGGACAAATAATAAAGATAATATTGTCACAAGAAATGGTCATAACCACACACTCTTCAACCTTATTTTCATCATAGTTATACATGCTGACAAATCCACTTCTGTAAAACTTAGTATATTTTACAGACAAAGCCTGGAATTATGAGGTGCAAGGAAAATTATAAAATAAAAGAAACATTGGTACTACCATTAAACTTCCATTTTAATATCTCCACAAATTGTGAATACTACAGACAAAGTATAGTCATAATGTAACAATGGAAGGACTCCATGCTAGCATTATAAATATGGAATTATAAATTTAAAACATTTCTGGCTTAAAAAATAAATCTGGTAGTAAAGGAGGCTTTAAACTGCTAGTAAGGTCTTTCCCTGCGCTCCTGGCGGTGATCACTCCTAGTAGAAACGAGGGAGGGGGGGGGGGAAAAAAAACAAAAAAAAAAAAAAACACAAGAAAAAAAAAAGTTATTTCTTTAATACACAAATGAATCCACTACAGTTTTTTTTCTTCTCAACTTACTTGTCCAACTTGCCTGGACCACCACCACCACGTCTACCACCGCCTCTTCCTCCCATAGGTTCCAAAAGAGGTCCTGGAGGTCCAGGTGGGCCACCTCTCCTTCCACCACCAAAGCCTCTATCCATTCCACGGCCTCTAAAGCCTCTATCTCCTCCACGACCACCTCTAAACATCCCAGGCCCACCACGATCCATTAATCCTCTGCCTCCCCTCATTCCTGGTCCTCCTCTACCTCGTTCACCACCTGAAAAATGGGAGAAAAATGGAAATGGATAAAGAAATTTACAAAAAAAAAAAAAAAAAAAAAAAAAAACTACCCAGCGCATAATGCTGGAGTCGTAGTTTGTATCTTAGCCTTAAAGTCCAGATGGGAAGACCTGTCTACATGCAGTGGCCGGCGTAACGGACAGGAGTTACAGAGGAAGTAGCACAGCACGATCTTTTGCTTCTGTAAATCTACCCGCCACGTGCAGACAGGTATTTCCATCTCAGCCTCACCACTAAAGTCATTGGTTTTACAGGTAACTTTGTTCAGTCAGTATTTGAAGAGCACTGCTGAATACATGCCTAAACATAGCACACCATAGCTGGTGAGATTTGACAATAATGCCCACTAAATTTAGGAATATAGGTTTACATTAACCAAGAAATGTAGTTGCCCTCCCTATTCATGGCATTTTCTACACAATCCTGGAGATAGACAAATCAGATACTAACCCTGCAGACGACAGAGGGTTTAAAGTTCTGATGTGAAAGTGAGGCAAAAATAACAAGAGAACATGTGTATAGTGGAAGTCAGAAAAGTTCGCTGTCTGCCAACAGTTCTCACGTATATAGCCAGCTTTAGACTGAGCATTCATCCAGGCACCTCTCTCCAAACTCACCACCCTCACGCAAATATTTGACTGAGCATTCATGTGTTTTCAATGGTAAAGAAAGCCACTTGCAAACATCTCTGGTGACAGCTTATCGCCTGGATTGGGTAGTTGAATTCAATGTGTATGGGGTGGTTGGACTCCATAGTCAGTCGTTCAACAATAAGGACCGGGACATGGCTGAGCTTATAGAAACTCAGATTTCATTATATATTTATTTTACAAGGGACTATCCACTTCTTGAACAATCCCTTAAAATAAACATGGCCTAGTTGAAAATAAAAACAGCTTATAATCTTTTCCCATACTGGCAGCATTGCAGCAATGAGCGCGCTATGGTTGCTGCGATGTGTCACATGAGCGCAGCAGTTAAACAGCCACTGTCCTCACATCCCTTGAACTGCACCAGTAAATAAGGAGAGCATAACTTTTTTTTTTTAAAGCAGGGGCAGTCAACCCTTTAACTGCAATAGTAGTCAATATTGGATAAGATTAAAAGGAACAGTCACCTCATTTTTAGCCATTAAACTGGCCCCAGTGTGGTGTTTGTGATGCATCACTAACATGTTTTAGTCAAAAAATCTCCCAGGATTAGGTTTGAAAAACACTTTATAAAGAAAATATAAATTTTTTTTTTACATTTCTGCATTTTCTCTTTAGGCAATTTTAAGAAGTATGCACGACAGGAGGAAACAGACAGGAAAACATTCATCAGTGGATCAAAAGTGGTAGGAAAATGTTTCTGTCCAATGCTGGGTGTAAAAGCATTTTAATAACCGCAAACAATTCAGATTACCTGGTGGTGGGAATGGAGGAGGAATGAAGCCTTCAGGTTTGGGTGCCTTGCACTGGTTACACTCAGTCCGCCAAGCAAAATTTTGATTTCCACACTCCCTAAAAAAGAAAACAAAATGGAGTTTAAATAAATGAAGAAAAGGCCTGGTATCACCATTTTAGAGACCAGGTTTATTTTCTTCACTATAAAGACTTACGGGTTAGGACACTGCCAGTCTCCAGCTCTGTGCTGTACATTGGGGCCACTAACTGGGCTACCTCTTGGTGCCCTTGGCCCTCTGGGCATGAATCCACCACGTTCACCACCTCTGCCACCCATACGCCCCATAGGACCTGAAAGTTAAACTGTCGATTAATCTCTAAAAGCAATAAAAAGTCTAATGGTTCACTTGAGTGTTAAATCAAAACAGAAAAGACACTTGCAAATAAACATAACACTTACCACCTCTAAGGAGTGGGGGATGACCGCGACCATCACGAGGCAGCAACCCGCCTCGCATGTTACCAAGAAGAGACTTCTTGCGGGCCAAGGACACTTTCAATTTGTTCCCCTGAAATTCTTTTCCTTTAAAAAAAAAAAAAAACAAAACATTTAAAAACACACAAGCTTTAATGAGCAGAATGCATGTTGGTTAACAAACAATATCAAGAATTCATTTAGGCCATTTATGCATATATTTCACCCAACCCCCCAAAAACCAAGACCTCAGGCAGTTTCCATCTCAATGTATTCAATCACACATACCATTTTGACTTTTTTCAAGTTTGCAGCCTGTACAGTAGAAGGGTAGAATAAAAAAGAAACAAAAAAAAAAAAAAACACAACAGGCAAAGCTAAAATTTTTACTCTGAGACATGAAAACATTTTATTCCTCTAATATCCCTGGTCCTATTCATCCTACAGCCATTGCTGACCATTAAAACACAAGCAGCTCCAAGAAGGGCAACTTAGTAGTGAGCACAGGAAACATTACAGCTGAAGGGCTTGACTGTTGTAGTTTTACCTATGCTGGCTATCAAGTAGCTTAGACCTACTGCTAGTGGTTTTCATAGCCGAAAAACCTTAACTGCAGTCTACTAGAAGACAGCAGGTAATCTTGGAAATGAGGGCATAAAATTAAAAACAGACATGCATAGACTTCCACTGGACAAGCCAAAAGCTGCTCAACTTTTGCCAAAGTTCCAAATCGGCTTCTGAATATCATACATTTAAAAGGGTTGTCTAGTGCAAATCGATGTCTGCAATCACTGACTGCAAATTTGTGCATCCCCCCAGCGCATGCAGCGAGGATTTGCATTTGGAACACTGTCACACACACCACACACTGTATATGCCGTACGTACCAAACACACTGTATATGCCGTACACAGCCTCTTGCGAGACACCACCAGCGGAACACCGTTGCGAACACGCCGCTGCCGGGATCAGCCGAAAGATTCACTGACCGTCACCATCTTTGTACAGGAGGAGCACATGCGTAGTTTTAATGTGACAGCTGCCATCTGTCTGAACAAAGATGGCGGTGGCCTGATTTACTGCGTCTGCGCGAATTCCGTGCAGGCGTAGTGAATCATTCGGCTGATTCCGGCGGCAGATGCGAAACAGCAGACAAGGGGGATATAGCACATGGGGTAGACAGGTCAAAGAAGAAAGCACAGACGGGAAAAGTCAGCACATGGGGAAAGAGTGGAGAGGTGGATGAGCACATGGGGGGGGTTGGGGGGATTCTCAAAGCTACAAAGCCTGCCCCCATCGTGACATTACCGCCCTCCCGAAGCGATAGCATCGGGCCTCCATCTAGTACGCTTGATGAATTACAGTACAATCTCTGGGACGCTTACGCTAGTCAAACCATGGGAATCCCCTTACCCCAACCCCCTTTGACGCAGTCTGGCATGTGCGCCAAAACACCCCAGAGTGGGCACCATGAAACTGCAAACAGTCATAGGACCATTACCCTTGCCACAGTATGCTATAAACATTAAGTACTTTTGAAAGAATTCAATCTACACTTTCATGAATAAAAAATTACGAATCAACCTTTGTAGGTCAAGACTGTAGATACAAACCATCAAACATCTCCACGGCAGTCTTTGCAGAAGGTGGATCCTCAAACGAAACTGTTCCATCACCCTTTGGTTTACCAGTCTCCTTGTCCGTAAATATGTTCACTAGAGGCTGTCCAGTTCTTTTGTTAATCTATAAAAGGAAATATGATGATTATAAACAACCACAGAAATGTAACTAGAAAAGTACATTCCCAAAGAGCATTTTCCACTGTTCATCACCCCCAGCGAAAGACTTGCGTAAATAACGCTGTGTATAGCAAGTTAAAGTACACATTTTACCCTTCATATTACAACAGGTAAAATCTGCTGCACATTGCAAATCTACAACACCAAGTCAGTTTATTCCGTGGAAATCCTCAGCACAGTTGTAATGACAGACGTCACATACAATTTTTACGTGAGTAAATCTTAAGCCAATTGGGCAAAGTTACATGCATCTTGCAAACAAAAATCCAACCGGTTTAAATTTTGTAGTGTTGACACTGCATGTCACACTATTGGCAGTCATGTGACAGTGCAATCCAAAATGGAGATCTTCATGTAGAGCAGCACTTGTTGCCACGTAGCCCGCATTTTAACCATACTCAAGAATGAAATTGCAACAAAGGAAAAAAGTAGTGGAATTAAGAAAATCACAGGATGGATATACATGGTAGCATACAAAATGATTAAATAAAGGAAAATTTTCAAAACCATTCGATTCAGCATTGAGTATGAGCGCCACATGCAGAAACAGATGCACTTATGCCTTTTCATGCTAACTGAGGTCATAAAAGCCTCACTCCAGTGATTTTTATTATTTGCCCCTTTGCTGGGCACCACAGTGGTACGCATTATGAAGGAAGCAACATCCTCACCTGTCTGGTATCCCAGCACCATGTGACTGTATCAGTAACTTCCAGATTGCTGTGTGAAACAGTGATTACTCTCTCAATGCAAGTCTGAGAATAAAATTGAGACTCTAGACTTGTCTGAAGTCTCAGACTTGCATTGAGAAAATTCAAAAAGCAATCTCTGCTCTGCACAGTAACCACTGTTTGGCAGGTCACAAATGCAGTCACTTAGTGCTAAAACAAAGCACAATGCCAATTAAACCAGGACAAGGCAGCAATCAGTGAATATGTTACCACCTTCATGGACACACACACGCTCCCATTGGCCTATAATGTGGTCTGAGGCATATGTAGCTACAATAAATGCACTTGAGCACGCAAATCATCAAGATCCACTGCTGGCAGCTTCCTTTGCGATTGCTGATCAGTGAAATTCCAACAGTGCTTGATAGGAGACAAGTCCATTGATGCTGCATGGCATGGTAGCCTGTTTAGGCCTTGCAGGCAGCTCACAATACCACGAACTGGCAGCCTGGAGTTGTCTTGTTTGAAAAACGCTCCTGGGACTTTGATTTGGTAGTACCACCAGTGGTACAGCCGCTCTCTAATGTTACATTAAGCTGTTTGTGTTCCTGGGATGAAGACTACAGGGGTCAGGCAACTGTGCATTATAGCCACACCATAACCCCAGAAGTAGGACTGGTGTGATGTTCCCGCGTGAATGCCTTTTCATGGCACTACACATTATCTTCAGATCAAACTCTGGTTATAATTCTGTCCAAGATAAAACTGGTACTTGCAACTGAAAAGGATAGTCCACCATTCCAGTTTTGTGCTGCATCACGATAACCTGAAAGTGATGTTGTGATGTCAATGGAACACCGGTATCTGGACCTGTGTCTTGTAATCCATTGGCATGCAAATCTTCTGGTGGTTTGTCTAGACACTGACACCTTATTAGGCTTCAGGTCCAATTTCACTTGCAGTACAGAATGGATCAATTGTTGAACCAGTGGTACAGCCATTTCTCCAAAACGTCCTAGGAACCATGTTACCATGGCCTGCCGCATCTCTGATCTGGACTCTCATCGAGCAGGCACAGGATGTCATTGGGACTTCTCCTTCCTCAGACAACTACTAACCTCAAAGATAGCATGCAAAGGCTTGAAAATGCATACATTTCTGCATGTGGTGCTCATATTCTAGGCTGAATAAAATAGAGATGTTCTGTTCCCATTTTTTTTAATCATTTCCATACCACCAATGTGCATCAATCCTGCAATTTAAATATTCCATGTCTTTTTCTGTGTGTTATAATTTCAATTGTGAAGTGTATCGAGTGGACAGAGGGTACTTGCAACACAAAAATGCACACAATGACTCAAACTAATTACTTTAAGGGTATGTGCACATGTTGCAGTTTAGCCTGCGGAATTTTCTGCACAATCTGCATCTCTTGGCAGAAAACACAGGGCAAAACACTTGTGGATTTTAATGCATTTTTGCTGTGCGGATTTGTTAGGTGGTACAGGGAATGGTTTCGGTCTGTGAAAGAGGAGAGAGAATATATGTGCCAGACTAAAAAACGCTGCTGCGGATCCACCAAAAAAATTGACATGCTGCGGAAAAAAAAAGGGCTACAATTCTGCGTGGATTTTCCCACAGCATGTGCACAGCAGTTGTTAATTTATCATTGACTAACATTGGTTGTGCACTACACTGTGGATTTGATGCAATTCCACGCGTCAAAAAAAACAACCCAAAACAGACCTTCAGTGACATTTTTAGCATCATTTATTTTTTTCTTTAAACAAACAAAAATATGACAAGACGTCAAGCATCATCTATGTACCATTTATTATTTTCAAGGATTCCCTAGACACAATGTTTAGGCAATTTTTACTCACAACCCATCAAAATTACTAATGACCTACTTACAGCCAAAGTTAACGGACACTTCTCTATACTCCTCGATCTAGACCTGTACTCTGCTTTCGACACAGTTGACTGCCTCCTACAACAGATTCTCTCCCCCTTTGGCATCAAAAAGACCTCACCCTATCCTGGACCTCCTCATACCTTTCCAACCACACATTGTGTCTCCCACTCCCAAACTACCTCCTCATCCCACCCACTCTCTGTTGGGAGTCCCCCAAGGCTCTCTTCTAGAACCCCTACACTTCTCAATCTATACATTTGGACTGGGACAACTTGAAGTCCTATGGATACCACCTTTATGATAATGACACTCACATATACCTCTCTGGCCCAGACATCACCTCTCTGCGGTCCAGAATCCCGGAGTGTCTACCAGCCATATCCTCCTCCTCTCACTTCCTCAAACTCAATGTGGACAAATCTGAACTCCTCTTTCCTCCATCTCACTTACCTGATCTATCACAATAAATGACATCACGCTTTCCCCTGTACCGGAAGTCAGCTGCCTCGGAGTAACCCTTGACTCTGCCCTGTCCTTCAAACTACACATCCTAGCTCTTTACATATCCTGTCGCCTCAAAAATATCTCCAGAATCCGTTCTTTCCTCAATTAAAATGCTTGTGCATGCCCTCATCTCCCACCTCGACTACTGCAACATCCTTTTCTTTGGCATCCCTGCTAACACTCTTGCACCTCTCCAGTCCATCCTTAACTCTGCCGCCTGACTAGTTCATCTCTCTCCTCGCTGCCGCCCGGCTAATTCATCTCTCTCCCCTCGCTACTCCCCCTCTGCAAATCTCTTCACTGGCTCCCATTCCCCTCAACGTATCCAGTTCAAATTACTAATACTGACCTACAAAGCCATCAATAACCTGTCTCCTCCATAGGTCTCTGAACTAATCTCCCAATATCTTCCCTCACGTAATCTCCGGTCCTCCCAAGACCTTCTTCTCTCCTCCACACATATGCGCTCTTCACCTAATCGCCTGCAAGACTTCCCCCGAATATCCCCCATACTCTGGAATTCTGTGCCCCAACACGTCCGACTATCAACCACATTCAGATCCTTCAAACGGAACCTAAAAACCCACCCCTTCAAGAAAGCTTACAGGCCTGCAATGACCCCGCTGGCTCCTCACCACTACCAGAGCTACAGTCTCACCAACACCAGAGCTGCTGCAACCCCCCCAACCTACTGTCTCCTTCCCCACCATCCTGTAGAATGTAAGCCTGCAAGGGCAGGGTCCTCTTCCCTCTGTATCAGTCTGTTATTGTAGTTTGTTTACGGTAAGTGACACCTGTAATTTGTATGCAACACTTTCTCATGTACAGCACCATGGAATCAATGGGGCCATATAAAAATTATATTAAAATTTTTTTGCAGACCACTTGTTCTGTAGGTACTGTATATAGACCCTAGGCTAGGCAGATATTGCAGAGAGATCTTTAAATTTTAACTATTAAAGCAAATTGGTCATCAGAAATGAGTTGTCTAATGTCTGAAGAGAGGACAACGCCCACCAGATGAAACCAACACCTTCATCTAGTTTCAAGCCCCAGACTGGCAATGCTATCAACAAGAAAATCCATATTTAAAATCAGGTTTCTGAGTAACATGTATTTTTTTTCCCCACTCCACAAAGCAATTCTCATGGTTTGTCTACATAATGCCAGGATTGATAAGACATGCTAGACATGATGTGAGCAGCCTTATAAGATATTCAGTGCCAATGCCTACAGGAGTCTACTTTCTTGTAATTTGAAAAAAGGTCATCCCCTACAAAAAAAAAAAAAAAAAAAAAAAAACAACCCATAATGATTTTCTGTGAGCAGTCCTCTACATTTGACAGCTGATTTTTAGACATTGTGCCAACAGGAGCAAAGACTGACAAAAGAGACCTGTACATTTCTTTCCCCAGAAAACAGTGATGCCAAAATAGCCTGAACAAAAGTTAGCTTTACAATCTGATGAGCAGCATTTATACAAGGCACTATTCTATAAAACCCTTTCATTTTAATATATCAGCTCAACAAGCCTGATCTGAATGTGTTTGGCAATGTTTGCTGCCGATGTTCATTAAAGGGAACCAGTTACCTGGTTTTCCTCATACGAGAAAACCACCACCTTTCAGCCCTCATATACAGGATACCAATATACTGTTTTTCTGCCCCCAACCTGCAGCAAGAGAAAAACTTAATTATACTCACCTGCACAGTGGTCAGGTCCAATGGGAGTCACTATCTTGGTCTGGCTCCCTTCTTTCGATGCTGTTCTCTCCTTCTGTGCTTCGTGTGAAAGACACATTCTACGTCATCCACACGTTTCCAGCATCGCGCTCCTGCACACAAGCACTTCTCTTGCCTGCTGAGGGCAGAGTGAAGTACTGCAGTTCGTATGCGCCAGGAAATGTCAAAGAGCCCTGGCGCATGCGAACGGTAGCACTTTGCTCTGCACTGGTGAGGGCAAAAAACGTACGCCTGCACAAACGTACGATGGATGCTGGGTATACTGTGTGGATGACGTAGGACGCATCATGTACACCAAGCAAGGCACAGCATGGCATTGGACCAAGACAGTGACGCAAATCGGACTGGAACGCAGGCAAGTATAATAAAAGGTGGTGTTTCTCTTTTGTTGCAGGCCAGATACAAAGCATTCTATAATGCTGTATATGAGCCCTGAAAGGTACTGTCCTTACCTACCTGCGTTTCTAGATCTAAAAAACATAAAAACCTTCAGAATACAGATGTGGTGCCTTGCTTAGCACATCAGAATAATCATTTGGTGGAATGCACTTGGCTGTGTAGAACAGAAAATATACATAAAAGGCACTCCTCACCTTCACATCGCCACAGTCTTTGAAAAAGTCTACTAAGTCTTCAACAGTCACATCATCGCTCAAGCCCTGTAAAAAGATTGTGTTGTTCTCAGGTTCCTCTTCAGGTTCCATAGGGGGCACTAAATAAAAAAATAAAAATAAAAAATATTTCACTTGAAATTCACATGTTTTTCTCAGCTACTTAGGGTTACGAGCAGCGTACTGTGTAGTATATTTTTTCTTCAAAAGGTACTTACTGAAATCAAGTTCAGGGCCGTCATCCAGAAGGCCTGGCAGATGAAAGCACAAAGAGAAAATCAGTTAACTAGAAAATGCAACCTATGCTACACAAACATTAACATCAAAGCTAAATCATACCAATGTAAGAAAGGGGCTTCAAGGGCACACAAATAGGGGCCAATATAAGAACCATCTCTGGAGGACTGGTTCTTGAATACCTCAGAATTTATAGGGATTAAACCCTTGAAACCATATGAATACTGCACAATTACCACAACCTACTGCTAAAGGAGTAAGTTGGCAGTAAAAGGGCAAGCATTTACGTGTCAACATGGATTCTTAACACTTAAAACCAAGAGTTGGAAAAAGTTTGTGTGCCCAAGTGTGTGTGCAGATTTCACACCGAATGTTGTGCAGTCCTTTTCACTTTCCCCATGTTACACACAATTTTGTATCCATTTGTGTTAGCTTCTTGTGGTCTAACCACATAAACCATGTATACCCCTCAGTAATGCCGGCCAGAACCTTTTGTACATGAGACTTTACACCATGGTTTTAATGTGACCAAAGAAAAAAAATGTAGCTAAAATTTTTTTTTTTTTTTTTTAAATATAATCAATATTATAAAAAAAAAAAAGGGAAGGGACATTGTTCTGTGTTACACTACCCATTTGTAATACTCAAAAACTTACCACCAGGCTTACTGAAGCCAGCTCGCTCTCCACCGCTGCTGGGAGAATAAAGGTGAAGAAATGAAGGCCTTTTCCCTTTAAAGAGCCATAAAGCATTCTGGGCCTCGCAGGGGGTTCAAGGGTACAGAGCCGGCAGTGGCTTAACATGTCCGTACAAATCATCTCAGCGCAGCACTAATCTTCTAAGTATGTCGTATTGTTTTAAAAGTCCTTCTTGTAAGTTTATACACTTCTAAACACTGCACTTTTAAAACCTTAATGACTGTATTAAGCGTGCAATGCTTAGACACAGAAACCACCATAATACTCCATAAATATAAATCTTTATCGCTGAGCACTGTCATTAAAGTTGATTTGAAGAGGACCCATGCCTGTTGTCCCAACCATATCATGCAGCAGGGGCATGGTGAACACTACATAAGACTCCCTACATGTGTCACATTTTATTCTGAGATTTAGAAGTCAGATCGGCAGTACCCGAAGAACACCTTTAAGGTACACCTACAACCAATGATTAGCATTGCACCTTTAATACTAGTAGCTCCAGCTTTATTATAAAGCAGTAAAGTTGATAAAAATTTCTGCCCTTCAAACCTTTACAATTAAGTGTTACAGATCTACAATGGAAATGTACATAATTGCATTAAACCTTGGCCCATATAACTACTCTACAAGATTTACATTCTAGGATATTTACATAGTATTCTGATTAAACTAGTGGTCTGATAAAATTAGATATTCTCTCCATTTAGACATCGAGTCCCACTTTTCATTATGCTGCCGGCTGAGTGGGTACTTTTAAGAACTGAAGTGTATACAACGCTCTCACTTTGTAACCTGTGGCATATAAATTTGACAAAGCATGTTAAAATAAGGGATTTTCATGTGCATCCAAGTATAGCAATACAAATCCAAAAACAGTCAATACATATATTAATTTGGGGGTGAAACATGTTACCTACCTTGAGATAGTTTTGAAAAACCTGCACAGTTCACACGCTATATAATTTTCGCCAAAACTCCCCCACCACCCAAATCATACAAGTTTACTGAATACAGAAGTCGATTTGTACTACTCCATATCAGGACAAAAGAATACAGAAAAACATTGTGATTTTCCTGTTTGGGATTTGCATTTAGATATGGACAAGAAACTACACAAAACAGCAGGTTTTTCAGAACTCAGTAACAAAACAGGTACATCAAAACTGCCAATATAAACACAGACTGAAAGGAAAAATAGAGAGGGCAGCACAATGAAGCTGAACAGCTCCACAAGAGTTGTTTTCTGTTGACTAAAGCTGCACAAAACAATACAGTGTACCCCCTGCTGATGTACGAACGTCAGTACAGAGTGGGTATTACAAAAATAAAATACAGAAAAATATTAAAATGCCATGAATACAAAACTATAGAGCTCTGTGCAGCTTTACATGAAATGAACAAGCATACTTACTGAAACCCTCCTACTATTACTGGAGTGTAAGGGGTGTGATAACATTGAAGTGGCGCCCAAACAAATCAATTATAACCCAATGAGTGTCATGGGTCTGAAAACCCAGATACCCCTAATAGTGCTGCTCTGAAAGGTAAAAAACAGAACCATTAATATTGCAGTAACCATTAAACATCCATTATGCACTTTCACCAATAGGACTCTTCAGAACAGCACACTGGGGCCATCACTGTCAACATTCACTTCATCAGCAATTCCAGAACGTTAACAGATGCAAATCACGGACTGAATGTACAACCATGAACGCCATGCCTGCTCCTTAAAAAGCATTTTTTGTTAATATATAAAATAAAAAAACCTGACTGCAGGTTACAAGTTTTAGCATCCTCACCCCATCTATGTGTGCAACCACAAGAGAGGTCAGTCAACTCCAATACGAGCTAAATTCTTGGAGAAAACCCAGCAGTCGAATCACCAATAGTTAGAGATGGCTAGTAAAGCCATATATACCATTACCGCATTCTGTTTTGAGTTGATACTAAAGAAGAGAAGATCAATTTGTGGGACTGAGGTCAGTAGCTGGCCGCTAGGCTGGAGGCATGCAGATCTTTTACCTTCTGATGTAAGTTTTGATTAACCAGAGCAACAGCATCTCTGCAATGTGATGCACAGATGACATTGTGTGAGCCCTGGCTAATCAAATGTCATGTAGAGAACACTGGAAAGAAAGATTTGTGGGCCGCTCTACTAGCGGCCAGATACCACTGACCTGGACTATAGTTCCGTGAAACGATTCGCTCATCTAAAGTTGATACCTTAAGAAAATATCCTCTGCAGAGGAAAGAATTAAATGTTAATTAAATAGATTGCAGATATCCTCTTACCCCATGCCTCCACGGCCTCCCCTACCACCACGGCTCATGCCACCTCTGTCAAACATGCCCCGACCTCTGCCACGAGAATCAGAACCCCCAGAATTGCGCCCTTCAGAACCAGAGAAACCTTGGCGAGACTCCTGACCATATGGTCCTTTGCTGCTTGAGTGATCTTGACGGTAACTGCCTACAAAGATAAAAAAAAAATAATACATGTGAAGTAGACTTAAAAATTTAATACTTTAAGGTTTGAGTTTTTTGTTTTTTTTTTGCCATTAGTAAAGCACGTAAATGTCTTTTCAAATGCATAAATATAGAGCAGACATGTCGAGGAGGTCTTCCCCTACAAAAATAAGCGTTCACAGGAGATCATGATTTTTTTGCTACAGATAGCAGTGCTGAAGCAACAAAACAAGAGTTGAGATCACCCCCATTTTACTGCAATGAAAATAAAACAAAAAAAAAAAATACACATTTGGTATCACTGCATTCATAAATGTCCAATCTACCAAAATATAAAGTAAATCAGATCAATTAATGGCGCAACATTGCAATAAAATGCATTAACAGGCAATCAAAACATATCTACCCCAAAAATGGTATAAAAAAAATGGCCAGGAAGGAAAAAAAAAAAAAAGGGATTTGTATTCTCATGAAAACCTTTTCTCAGAGCCACTCATTGGGGTACACCGGACCATGCGTGTATGCCGCTGCCACTAGGAGGCTGAAAATAAGTGAAGAGAAAAAAAAGTTAGCTCCTCTTCCTCTGCAGTATACACCTACCACTGGTTCCAGCTGAACCAGTTGAGTGACAAAGCAGTAGGAGAACCATAACGACATAACAGATCAACCTCACGTACCCACTGTGTAGAGATGCGCTACCGCCGCTTGCACGATCCGTCTACTCAGACCCAAATCCGGGGAGCCCAAGTGTGAATGTTGTAGTGCTTTGAGAATTTACGCAGACTGGACCAGGCCGCAGCCTTGCAAACCTGTTCAGCTGACGCCTGGTGCCGAATAGCCCAAGAAGCACCCATTGACCGAGTGGAGTGTGCCTTAATCCCATCAGGGATAGGCTGGCTCCTGAAGCGGTAAGACTCGAATAGCTGAGTATCCATGTGGCTATTGTAGACTTTGAAGCAACAAGTCTCTTCCTGTGACCCTCAGGAAGAAAGAAGAAGGTGTCAGTCTTCCGTAAGGACACCGTCCATGCGAGGTACCGTCTAAAAGCTCTCACCATATACGGAGATGGAAGAGCCCGGTCAACACGATGTACTGTTGCCGGGCAAAATGAGGGCAGGACAATGTCCTTGTTAAGGTGAAAGGAGGAAACCATCTTGGGCAAGAAGGACAGGGATGGCCCGAGAACCACCTTATCCTGGTGGAAAACCAGGAAGGAGCTCGACAGGGCTGCTAGCTCCGAAATGCACCTGATTGACGTTACCGCGACAAGAAAGGTCAAGAGAAACATCCTGCAGCAGCTTGAAGGGAGCCTCTTGTAGAACACTGAGGACCAAGTTACGGTCCCAGGCTGCCAACGGCAATTTATAACAGTACCACATGGGAGAACCCCTTGAATGACTGTCCTCAGCTGCAGCTTGAAAGAGATCCTGCGCAGGAACAAAGCAGATAAAGCAGCGACCTGGGCTTGAAATTCTAAGTGCAAGGTCTGATTCCAAGCCGATCTGAAGGGAATCTAAGATGGAGAAGACGAGAGGACGACGGCCAGGGTGCCTGCACCAAGCGAAGGTTTTCCAGGTGCAGTGATAGCTGCACACCAATACAGGCTTCCGAGCGTTAAAAATGGTGGAAAAAACCTCCTGGGAGAACCCAGATTGTGTTAAAACCCAGGATCTAGCAGTCAGGCTGTTAAACACAGGGCACCTGAGTCCTGGTGGCCAATAGGAGAGCAAATCTGGTCGATCCGATCGTGGCTGGGGAACTTTGACGATGAGCAGCATAAGCTCTGCGTACCATGCCGAGCGCGGCCAGTTCGGGGCAACTAGGATCACTGGAATTCCTTCCGCCTTGATCTTCCTGATGACCCTTGGGAGTAACGGGAGTGGGGAAACATACACGGAAGCCGAAACTGATGCCACGGAAGGACTCGTGCTTCCGCCCCAATGGCTTCTGGATCCCGGAAAAAGGCTATGAACTCGGGCTCCAAGGCGTTTAATCTTGATGCCATCAGATCCACATACGAAGACCTCCGAAAAGAGAAACCACTCTCCCAAGGCAAGACCCTGTTGGCTGAGGAAGTCTACCACCCAGTTTTCCACCACCGGAAAGTGCACTGCTGAGATGACAGTGGTTCCTCTCAGCTCAGGGGAGGATGTGTTCCACTTAGCACATTGCCGTCCTGCTACGGTTGCCCCCTTGGAGACTGATATATGCCACAGCCGTGGTGTTGTCCAATTGTATTCGAATGGGGCGACCTGTCAAAGTGATGGAACTGCCGCAAGGACAACTGAATCGCCCGAATGTTGATCGGAAGGTGCGACTCCCGAGGTGACCAGTGCCCCTTGGCAGTGGGACAACGAAAGACCGCTCCACAGCCGAGAAGATTGGTGTCGGTGTAGACCACCAGCCATTGAATCTGGGAAAGGATTTCCTTTGGGTTAGGGAAAGACCATAAACGCCCACCACCTGAGCGTCTGCTTGACCCGCGGAAGGCAAGCAACACAGCCGGTCGAGGGAGAATTGGTTCCTGTTCTAGGGTGCCAGAAACGCATGCTGCAGGGGACAGAGGTGTAGCTGGGCAAAGGGAACAGCTTCAATCGCTGCCACCATCATGTCAAGTACTCCTGTGCCGAATCAGATGGAATGAGGCTATGGGGGACAAGGTGCCCAGGCTCCCTGTTGCAGGGCTAAAACCTTATCCTGAGGGAAAATCACCAACCCTCAGGAGGTGTCCAGAAAAATTTTCTGGACAAAAATTTATGAGCCAGTCTAGATGAGAAAGTGGGTCCAAAGTGATACAGACACGATTAAAATGTCTTCTAATTATGGCAAAACGGCCATGCCCCAAGTGCGCTGAATGGACAGGACAGCTGCCATGACTTTTATAAACACTTTGGGGGTGGCAGCGAGTCCGAAGCTGTGCCAGAGGGTGGAAAGAAAATTGTATTTTATATCCGAAGGACACCAGGTCCCTGGCCCGTTCGTCGAAAACAGAGCCAGGCCTGACAAAAACGGAGTAGGCGGTCGCCTGCTCTGTTGGTGCCGACAGGATAATACCATGAGTCACTGAGATGAAAATCTATGGAACCTGGATCCCTTAGATCTGGATTCTTTGGGCTTATATGAAACCTAGGGACCCCTGTCCCTACGCGAAGAGCACCCCGATCAGGCGGAGGTGGACTGACTGGGATTGTTGCGAAAGGACTGAAAAACGAGATTATAGCTGATGGCGAAGAGGTCGCCTGGTCCTTTGCTGGGGAAGGAATTTACTATTCCCTCCTGTGGCGTCAGATATAAGCTGATCCAGCTTTTCCCCAAATAGACAACCGCTCTGGAAAGGCAGAGAGGTTAGGGACTTCAGGGCGCAGAGTCAGAACACCATTCTCTGAGCCATAGTGCCCGTCTAATGGCGATAGGCTACAAGTGTGGCGCAGTTAGCCGTATCCAGGGAGGAGTGCACCAAAGTCTCCCACTAGGGAAATCAGATTAGCCAAATCCGCTGCTTCTTCGCGAAGATTACTATCCTGAATCGTTTTGGTCAGGGTATCCGCCAAGGAAACCATAGCTTCAGCAACCTATGCCGCGGCAAAAGAGGGAGTGTGGTGTCTTCCATCCGGTAAGGATCGTAGGGTTCTGGAAACCAGGCGAAATACGGGTGGATCGACTGGAGGGATTCAGCCCATTTCATCCGCAGTTCCAGTGAGAAAAAAAAAAAAAAAAAAAAAAAAGTCTCTCGACAAGAGACTTCTGAAGCATTTGTCCAGCTGCTCCCCATGCTGCCAAAATATGTGCTGAAAATCGGGGTGGATGTCGAACACTGAGGACATGTGGACCTCTTGAAGGACACTGTGATCCGGGGCAGGAATAGAGTCCTCGTCCACCTTCAAAGTTCTGGTTCAACGAGAGTATCTACCATCACCGGATACTCCGATGAATCTAGGTCGAGAGAACCGTAAGACTCGTACTCAAGAGTTCTGCTCGCTGCGAACCCCTGGTAATGGGGAGTGAAAAACGGAACACGAATGCGGACGCACAAGATGGCCCGGGAGACTAGCTATGGGTCAGTTTCCTAGATGCCTGTGAAGATTTGGGCTGAGGGCAGCCCCTACTGGCTGACTGTTCCCATGAGGCAGAAGAACCCTCTATACAGGCAGACGAACGCCCCCTGAACTGTGGAGGGATGTTGTAGGGGCTCAATCACTTTAGCTAATGAAGCCATGGACTGACAGTGACGAAGCCCACTCGGGGGGGGGGGGGGGGCTAGGTACACTGGGTTCGGTAGCAGCGGAGGGCTCCCAAGAACATTTGGGATCATAGGTTTGCAGAATGGCGTATTCTGTATGTGGCCTGTTGGGCTTCTCTGATTCCTTAGAGAGTGACATCACTCATGACAAATGCATGATCTCACCCTGCCATACTAAAAACTCCACTCTAGAGACAGAAGCCAGCAGCCTTACCATTGTAAAGGCAGGGGAGGCAGTGTAGAGCCTCGTATGCATTTGTCTTAAGTTCTTAGCGATATTGCCCATGGATCCTGGGACCACACAAGACCAATGGCACAAACAGCAAATAGGTACTCTGTCCCGGTGTGTAGATTAGATATTACTCAGGTCCTGTTCCCCCTGGTCTTCTGAGCAATTGCTCAGTCAGAATAAGCTAATATGCCAGCATGCCGTCCAGATTGCCCGCCGGGAACAGAGAGCAGAATGCAGCCCCAGGAAGTAACAAGTAGGAAGGCGGCCGGTATTAAAAATGGCTGCCGGGAATCTCAGAAGGTGGTCTCACCCCATGCGAGAAGCGCCAAGAGAGTGGGCAGAGCCGCCTGCGTGACGCGAGTGAGAGAACGGGGCTTCCGGCCTAGCATAGGCAGAAGCGGACGGCTAAATTTTTGGTGCTGGCGAAATGCACCCGGAGGGGAGAGGATGAAGAAAAAACATGATGCAGCACCAAGAAACACGCGCTCAGGAGCTCCCTCCCGCTGAACCAGACCCGGTCACTTACCGCCATGATCCAAAAAGCCTGTTGAGAAGTGCAGAGCTCGACTGCTCTGCCTACAGGTCAGGTGCTGCAGCATGGACGACTGCATCAGTGGTGATGCAGTGGGGGCCGCATGGATGCCATCAGTGCCTCTGGACATCCTAGAGGTTCATTCCCCCAGGATGGGACAGGGCTATTGTCCAGCTGTAAGTCTGGCTGCAGAAGGGGGTACATGGAGGCGACACTCCACGATCCCACCTGTTGTTGCTTTGAGGAGATCTGAGCACTGAAGGGACCAGTCGCCCCTAAAATCAGCTCAAACATGGCTTTCTACGGTGCAGGAGGGAGTATTTGGAAGAGACACTCAACATTCCCACCTGTTGGTTTGGGGAGATCCCTGAAGGGATCTGTCACCCCCTGTAATCCGTTAAAAAGATTGAAAAAGAAAATAAAGGAAAAAAAAATTGGGGTCTGAAGACCATACCCATGTGCGTCCTACAGACACTAAGCATGAACTGGTTCGGCTTAAGCCAGTGGTAGGTGTATACTGCAGAAGAGGAGCCAACTTTTTCTTCTATTGACTTAGTGTCAGCCTCCTAGTGGCAGCAGCATACACCCATGTCCTGTGTCCCCCAATGAGGTGAAGGAGAAATAAGCCCTTACCAAGCCCCAGATCATGAAAAGTGGAGATGCTACGTACGGGTCTCAGACAGGAATTCTTACAGATTGTGGAATTTTTTTTCACCACTTGGTAGAAAAACAAAAAAACAAACCTAAACATATTTGGTATCTGTGTACTCAGACTGACCTGGGGATCATTGTCAGGTCAGTTTTAGCATTTAGTGAACATGGTAAATAAAAAGCCCCCAAAAAACCCACAGTGGAATTACACTTTTTTTGCAATTTCACCGCCATTACAAAAACCCTGCTATAATTAAATAAGCAAAAAGCAAAAGTGCATCTAAATAACAGTTCTTAGTAATACTGTTTTTGATCAAAAATACCATAAAAGCCATCCCACCGTGAACAAGGTGACTGATAGGGACGGTCCTACACTGTCTAATATTAAAAACCTTACCATGTGTCAAAGTTGACCTAGTACACTATATTGTAAATGGTGTTATTCAAAATTACAACTCGTCCCGCAAAAAACAAGCCTTCACATGGCGCATATTGTCAAAAATAAAAAAAGTTATAGCTCTGAAAAGGAGAGCAAAAAAACAGAAGCACAAAAATGGAACCCAACAAGGTGATTGAAGGGGGTTAATTCTAGCGCCATCTATTGGATGCATATCTGCAAATAGAAAGAACAGGGCAACCAAACAAGGAATACGCAAGTAAGCTGTTGATAATGCAAGACTGTTGGATTGTGATTTTGCAGTACAAATATTAGCTCCAGGTCAGAAAATGACAGGTAGGGGTAAGTTAAGCAGCTGTCTAATTGACTTTGTATTGCTACATTCAGTAGGTGGCACTAGAGTTCCAGTTCTTTTCCTCTTTGAAAATGTTATTTGCATAACTGCTTTATAACAAAGAAAAAAATCAATATGCTGGAGAGAACAGACTAGGATCTCATGAGTTAACTCCTCAGCCTGGAATGTAGCTACTGTACTCACCCTCAGGCTCTGGTGATTTCCTTGGCAACAAGCAGTATACTTCGCATTAAAAATTTCTTAACTTCACACCGTTGTCCACTACAACGTGCTGTGGGAAGATTGATTTATCCCCTTTGCAACATGCACCGTACTAGTACAGCACTGCGGTAGGTGCCTTCATGCAAAGACCAGTACTGGTATGGTGCTGCGATCGTAACGCCTCACACTGAGCGCCGCAGCGATCGCATGCAGCTGACACCTTGAGGTGTTACCAGATAAAGAACCAGCCGATATGATCAGAGGACATGCAAGGCAGCAAAATGTCCATTTGGAGATAAATTGTCATGTGCAGCCTGGGGGACAGGTGCCCCACGCTTATCAACACTATAATGTGTCTTCCTCAGGAGTGAAGCTGTGTCTGCAGCCAGTATCCACTCTTGGTACCCAAAAGATGATGTAAATAATTGTTACCAGCTGTGAGGAAGCAGACAGAGCATGTCAATCCATGTGCTGTAGGTAATGAAACCAGGGTACAGTGTTCATTGGTGTGCTTGTGCGCAAGCGCACAATAGCCAAATCATGCCAAACATATGTCGGTAATGTAAACGTCTCAGGGTGCATGCACCGATTATGCCAGTGCCACAATAAGGCCATAGGAACAAGCAGCGATATAGGCGTATAACACATGCCATCTCTAATATTCTCTACCTACCTTGATTAATATGTTCTCACCCTATAGAGGCAGTTTTTCTTAACAGGGCTGGCAGCACACCATCTATTCTTTGGAGTCTTGCACGGTGCTTCAGCACATACCTATGTATGCATTTTTTACTGTTTTGTATATCACTGTACTAACATTGTGAAATGCTATTGATTATTGCATATCACCTTGTCACGTGCCATGTGAGCCTGGTCTTGGAGAGGACCTCATTTGGTCAGGTTACTCTTTTCAGCCATTGTGGCATTTTAAATGGTTTTATATTGTGGTGTATTTCTGCTTTTTGTAGTAGTACTCAAATAAAATTTGTTAAGGTGATCCCTGCTTATATGCATATTCTTTGCTTGTCATGCTTTTTTTCCCCCATGTATGCTTCTGCATGCATAAGGTTGATCTCTGTCTGGTACTATTTCCATCTAGCTTCTTTTTTGGAGCCCACAAATTCTTTTTATACATCTGACACCCTACAGTAACAATGGTTGGTACTTAACCCCTCTGATGCCACTGTCAGTAGTGACAACAGCATAGTGAAGCATCGCACAGCAAGAGGGCTCCCTGCACGCTTCCATTAGAACAACAGATGCGATTGCATTGTTCTGATGGTCTCCATGGAGACCACCAACTCCAAGACGGCTGCGGAGTCCTTCCGGGTCCTGCAGGGAAGGTGGCTTGTAAGCTCCTGCAGAGAGCAGGCACTTACCTACCTGTCAGATCCTGATCTGATACTCTGCAGTGCAGAGTCAGATCAGCGATCTGCTGTAAAATAGTAATGTCCCACACTGGGACAATGTATTCAAGTTAAAAAAATTTTTAATATATATATATATATATATATATATATATATATATATATATATATATATATATATATATATATAGTAAAAAAAATTTTTTAAAAAATCTCCAAAGAAAAAAATAATTTACCAATACATTTATGTAAATAAAAAAAATAATAAAAGTATACATTTGGTATCGCTGCCACCATAACGGCCCACTCTAAAAAACTGTCACTAGTTAACCCCTTCAGTGAACACCGTGAAAAAAAAAAAAAAAAAAAAAAAAAAAAAAAAAAAAAAAAAAAAAAAGGCAAAACAATGCTTTATCATACCACTGAACAAAAAGTGAAAAAACACGATAAGACTGAAGTAAATAAAAATGGTACCGCAAAAAATAAGCCACCCTACAGCGACAGAAAAAAAAAAAAAAAAGTTATAGCTCAGAATAAAGCGATGCAAAATTTTTTTCATAAAATAGTTCTTATTGTGTAAAAATGACAAAAAAAAAAAATGATAAAATGAGGTATCTCTGTAATCATACTGACCCGAAGAGTAACTAAAGCTGCGTTATCAATTTTACCACACGCGGAACGGTATAAAAAACACACAAAAAAACCAAACAGCATTCTCTAATTTGCTGGTTTTTGTTCATTCTGTCTTCCAAAAATCAGAAAAGAAAGTGATCAAAAAATGTCATGTACCCGAAAATGGCACCGATAAAAACATCAGCTCGTCCCGCAAAACACAAGCTTACATGAACGCTGGCCGAAATATGAAAAAATTATAGCTCTCATAATATGGTGACGCAAAAACTAGTTTTCACAATAAAAAGCGAATTTTTAGTGTTTGACAGCTGCCAAACAAAAACCCGATACAAATCTGGTATCGCTGTAATCACACCGACCCGAAGAACAAAGTCACCTAATCACTTATACCGCATGAGGAACGGAATAAAAAATAAAACCAATTCTTCACATGTTGATTTTTTCATTCTGCCTCCCAAAGATCGCAGTAAGGCTCGGCGCACATTTATCCTGTGCTCTGTGCTAAGCGTTTACACCGGGGTTTCTGTGTAAATCTCTGAAATACGTGATTCAGACAGAACCTTTGGCTGAAGATTCCCTATTATGAGGCAGATGGAGGCACTGGATGCCATAGGACCTGTGATCCGATGTCTGTCTTTTTATGCAGGATTGCATAAAACTGCCGTCGGCCATAGTTTTGTGCACTTCTGTAAAGGACACTGCGGAACAGAAGTCCAGAGTAACTCTGCTGCCTCACTGTAGTGAATGGATACATCGAGGGTTTCATCTGAATCACGTCAGATTTTTATGGAAACCCCAAAGTAAAGCGCCGGATAACTGATCCCAAACGTTATGTAAAGTGTTCCCAATAAAAGCTTCCACTCAATCCACAAAAAAAGAAAGACCCCGCTCAGGTCTGTCATCTGTTAAAGGAAATATAGGGGGCTTCCAAGTTACTGGTAGCACAAAGGCTCTGAAAATTAGCCTGGTCATGAAGGTGAAAACAGGCTCCAGGGCAAAGGGGTTAAACCTTGGAAATAATGCTTTGTTTAAATACCTTGCATTTCCAGAAATGCCTGCGAGCACCATCTGCTCATCCCCATCAAGCGATCCCTGAATGCAGCTTCCGTTGATATCATGTCAACTTCCGGAATTGGAAGCAGACCCGGCATCACCGAGGCGGGACCGTGTCACTGAGTGACTTGGCTGTGGGCGGAGCTTCACCGCACATCACAGCCCAGCATCACTGCTTTCATTAACAGAGTAAAGCAAGCCCGCAAGATGCTGGGCAGCTCACATCAGCAATTTTCCCATGCAGATTCAACATGCTAAAACAATCACAGCATGCTGCGAATGGAGATGAAAGCCGGATCGCATGCACCCATACAAGTCTATGGGTGTGTGTGTGTGTGTGTGAAACATCACACTGCACTCGGATGTTACACGAGTGTACAAAGATTCTTGAGGACGCTGGCATTGGAGAAATTAATTTTTCAGTATCCTCCACACCAGTGCTGCGATCCTTTCATGCCAGAGGTTCGGAGCAGAACACTGACACTCGGTTCACGCTTGCAGCAGTTTTGAGTCGAGTGGCATTAGCATCTTGCATCGGATGCCTTACACTGAAAGTAAGGATGCGAGATCCCCCTTATGGCTGGGCCCAACAGGCCTCCGTAGCTGGTAGACTACAGGGCTACCATCACGGGTTGACAGAGAAAGAGGTAGGCTCCCCTCAAATAATATGGACATCGGCATCAATATGCTTAACAGCGGCATTTGAAGGGCTAAACAGCAAGGTGTCAGCTTTGATTCACCGCTGCGGACATCTGTTGAGGCTTTTGCCAGCTCAGCTTCAGAGGTATCAAAATAACAGTGCCCCACATGTAACAGCTTTGCTGGACTGCAATACTTGCTGCGCCATACATTACAGTGGATGTTGGAAAGGGATTATTGACATCAGAATGACCTTTCAATACATTTTGTGTTAAGCAATTTGGTTTCAAATATTTCTAACCATATGAAGTATATTTTGAAGTCATTTTTACTCACTCTGCTGTCCATAACCACTACTCTGCTGGCCATACTGACTTGGGGGCTGGCTTCCATAGGAAGAAGTTGGAGGTGGGTAGCTTGTGGGTGGCGGCTGCTGCTGCTGCTGTTGTTGCTGTTGATAGCTGCTTTGCTGACCATAGCCACTCTGTTGACCATAGCTTCCTGCTTGGCCATAGCTACTCTGCGGAGTGTAGGAGCTCGGCTGTCCATAGCTACTTTGTTGAGTATAGGAGCTGGGTTGACTGTATGAGCTGGGTTGACTGTATGAACTCTGGTCATAGCTTGAAGGCTGAGATGTCGAATAGCTAAAAAAAAAAAATATTTCAGAATTACTACAAAACCTGAAACAGTTTTAATTATTTTCCTTGGCTACCACATATATTTTTTTGGACCAAATAATTAAAAAACAAAATCGCATTTTTTTTTAACCATGTCTAAAGAGTATAGTTGACTGACAAGTTTGTAGGCTGCTGACAAGGGAAATAAAGACTACATATTTCTAAGAGTTAATGTCTACAATTTAACATCTAGTAAGGTCGTACAGTCACTTTCAGAAGACCATAAGGAAGCATGTGACCAGAATATTTTATGCAACAGGGCAAGTCAGTAGGGAAATCTTTCATTACACGCAACAATCATTTTTAACGGCACCTGTCTGCAGGATTGTGCACAGTAACCTACAGACAGTGTCAGGTCAGCGCCGTTATACTGATTACAATGATACCTTGGTTTATGAAATCCATCTTGTAGTTTAACGACTCTCAGTTTTGAGTTAATGATATGCTTGTGCTCCGGGGCGGCCTGTGGGGGATGGGGGTCTTCACATGGTGCTCTGATAAGCTATTCATACTGATGGCTTATGACAGGTTACTGATCTCAGTGACCTGACCCCTATTTTACATACTGGATATTATATATAGTTGAGATAGGGGAATCATTATCAGCAGGCTGCAGCATGATCGCATTTATAATGTGCATTTAATTATTTTATTAGCTGGTATAAATAAATTCAGAAGAAAAAAACATTTGTCTCAAAATGGCGCCGGCCACATCTGCGCAGTAGCATCGATTGGCAATCCAATAGATGCTACTGTGTAGGCGGCGTCATCATGGTGGAGACCATATAATTTTTTTTCTAGCACGATGGCGCCTCCGGCGCAGTAGCATCAATCGGATTTCCTATAGATGTTACTATGCAATTTGAGAGTTTTTTTTCTCTGAATTTATACTAGCAAAAAAAATTATTAACTTATTGTTCGGACTATAAGGCTGGGTGCACACGCTGCGGATTCATCCGCGCGGATTTTGTAAAATCCGCAGGTGAAACCTGCGGTTTTACCTGCGGATTGCTCTGCGGTTTTTCATCTCCTCAATGGAGGAGATGGCAAACCGCAGGAGAATCCACAGAAAGAATTGACATGTCAATTTTCTGCGGATTGAAAACCGCGGAAAATTCCGCACCGTCTGCATTGCGGTTTGATTCCCATAGGGAATCATGGTACTGTACACCGCAGCAGAAACTGCTGCGGGTCCGCAGCGGCCAAACCCGCTGCGGAACCGCAGCAAAATCCGCAGCGTGTGCACACAGCCTAAGACGCACCGGACCATATGATACACCTAGGTTTTAGAGGTGGAAATAAGGGAAAAGAATTGAAGCAAAAAAAAAAAAAAAACCATTACACTTGCCTCCCTCCGCTCCCTGCTTAATGCTTGTAAGCAGCGCAAGGACATAATGCGCTGCTCACAAGCAGAGCACAGCTGCCGGAATACTCATCGCAGTGAGTATTCATTGCTGCTACCGGCGGTCACGTGTGCCAATAATTGAGAAATGAATATTAATTTCTTTAAAAATCGGCACACGTGACCGCCAGCAGAAGCAGGAAGGCTACAGCTGACACTGCTACTGAAGAGCAATGAATACTCACTGCGATGAACAGTCCCGCAAACACCAGGCTCTAATACTTTGAATAGAGCAGTGCTCATACTGTTATGCTCAATGAGCCAGATTTAGCAATCTTGGCTAATATTTGCTTCAGGTTAACATAAGTTTACACTGTCTAAACATATCAGTGACTCTCACTAGATGATAAATTGCAAGTTTAAGTGCAAAATCTGAAGAATGCAATACAAAACACCAGGCTTAATGAACTGGCCCCAGTCTGAACCGGGAGTCTGCTGCTCCTAATTCATATAGACTTGGGCACCTATTAATACATTTGGTGCACGTTTCAGCTGCTGTTTACCTACATACAACACACACTACAGTCATTGGACTGCCAGAACAATGACAGAGACACCACCCCCCCCCCCCCCCCCCCCCCGAGACCGACAGAGACACCCCCCCCCCCCCGAGACCGACAGAGACCCCCCCCCCCCCCCCCGAGACCGACAGAGACACCCCCCCCCCCCCCCCCCGAGACCGACAGAGACCCCCCCCCCCCCCCCGAGACCGACAGAGACCCCCCCCCAACCCCGAGACCGACAGAGACCCCCCCCCCCCCCCCCCCCCCCGAGACCGACAGAGACAGACACATACCACAGCTCAAGTATACAGACAGCATGGGATAGCAGCTAGAGTTGAGCGAAACAGGTCGGTCAGATTCAAAAGTCACCGACTTTCACCAAAGTCGGGTTTCATGAAACGAAACCCGACCAGTGTGAAGTTGGCCATGCGGTCGGCGACCCAAGCGGCCAAGTCGGGTTTCGCCAAATGCTTGCATGTGACTTTTTTCAGCCAATGAGAGAAGCGGAGCGTAGCTGGAGTGGGATTTTGCCGCCTCTGGGGTTAAAATTCATGCCAGGTGTTTACAGTCCTCCACTCACTGCCGACTTTTCTCCCCATTGACTTGTATTGGGTTTCACGACTTTTCCCTCTAGTCGGCCGATTTCGTTTGACTCGACTTTTGAGAAAGTCTGGTTTCATGAAACGCGACTCGACCCTAAAAAAGGCAAAGTCGCTCATCTCTAATAGCAGCTGATTCTTCTTGTGAGGCAAAACATTTTGCTGTCCATTTTAAGCTATGTTTTACCTAAAAAAAAGAATCTGCTGTAATCCCGTGCTGTCCTGTCTGTATACTCTTGCTTTTGCCCCTGCTCAGGAGCTGTGGTATGATCACACCAAGTCCCTGTATGGCAAGACACAGTTGCTATTACACAGCACATAGCAGGGGCACAAACTCTGACAGCAGCATATAACAAGCGCTTCCGGAAATCGCGCCGGAAATACGCCCACCCACGTCAAGTGATCGCAGGTGGTTTGGCATGACAACCGTAGGTCTCCTGGGGACCTCTATGGTTGTCACTGCCGGCTTGCTGTGAGTGCCGCCCAGTGGTCGGCTACGCCATTTAGCAATCAGGTTAATCCTTGATTTTATTTTGTTTTTTTTTTTTTTAATTGGACGATTCTGAACGTAGCGATACCAAATATGTTTGATTTTTATTTTTTCATGGTTTTATTTTGTATGAGGGCGAAAGGCGGGGTGACGAGTTGAACTTTTTAAAAACATTTTTTGCTTTTGGCATGCTTCAATAGTCTCCATAGGAGACTAGAAGTTGCCATAACCCAATAGGCTCTGCTACATACAGGCGATCAGATCGCCTGTATGTAGCAGAATTACTCACTTGCTATGAGCCACCTTCAGCAGTACTAAGGCTGCATTCTGTGAAGGTGGCTCTAACGTTTCTGACCCCCAGTAACCAGGGCTGTGGAGTCGGAGTCGTGGAGTCGGAGTCGGTGCTCATTTTGGTGGAGTCGGAGTTGGAGTCGGTATAAAATGGACCGACTCCTAAAATATATAATAAATTGGGTACAGTAATTCAATGCAGGATGTGCTGAATATTTTTTCATAGGAATTTGGGAAAGTTATGAAATGTCCTATAAATGGCTATTCTATTCCTGATCTAAGGCTACATTCACACACAGCGTTTTTCCTGTGTTTTTTGAGGATACGTTTTTCAGCTGCAAAAGCTGATCATCTTTTTAAAAAACCGCATCACCTGAAAGGTTTTTGAGCTCATAGATAATGTTTTCAATAGCAAAAGCAGATTAGAAATCTGCTCTATTCATTTATCCATATCTGTCTATCCATATCGTATCTGTACCAAAAAGAATGAAAACCGGGTAGTACACCAATATATATTCTGTTCTAAATATCTTGATTATGGGATCATAAAAATGATTAAATGTCTGAGGTTCACATTGTACTACAATAAATTTTTCACTTAAATATAAGCAATATGTGTGGGAGTCGGAGTCGTGGAGTCGGAGTTGGAGTCGGAGTAAGAGAAATTGAGGAGTCGGAGTCAGAGTCGGAGTTGCAGGTTTGGCTTACCGACTCCACAGCCCTGCCAGTAACGCCGAAATATTAACTTTTATAAATAGGTCCTCATACATGTATTCAGTCCCATAAGTATGGTCTGTAGCAGCCGACCTCCCCGCCATCAATCAGGTCTCTGTAGTGTCTGGGCCCCGCCTCCCATAGCAGGCCATCATGCCCCTGCGTTGCCGTCTGGGCCCCGCCTCCCATAGCAGGCCATCATGCCCCTGTGCTGCCGTCTGGGCCTGGCCTCCTGTCTCCTATGCCGGCGACTGCTCGGTGCTAACAGTTCTCGGGCATGCGCAGTGTGCGCTGCCCGTGAACTGACATCAGGCGGTCACACCTGCGTTTTGTGGAGGCCCCAGATCCTGCCCCGCAGTGTGAATACATCATAACACACACAGCGGGGCAGGATCTGGGGCCTCCACAACACAGGCGTGATCGCCTGATGTCAGTTCACACTGCGCATGCCCGAGAACTGTTTTCACAGAGCAGGCACAGACATAGGAGACAGGAGGCGGGGCCCAGACGGCAGCACAGGGGAATGATTGACGACTATGGGAGGCGGGGCCCAGACGGCAGCACAGGGGCATGATTGACGACTATGGGAGGCGGGGCCCAGACGGCAGCACAGGGGCATGATGGACGACTATGGGAGGCGGGGCCCAGACGCTGCAGAGACCTGATTGATGGCGGGGGGGGCGGCTGCTTCAGGGGGACAAGCCATACCTATGGGACTGAATGTAGGTATGAGGACCAATTAATAAAAGTTAATATTTCGGTGTTACTGGGGGTCAGAAACGGAAGAGTCACCCTCACAGAGCAGAGCGCAGCCTTAAAGCCGCTGAAGGTGGCTCTTTTAGTTAAAACTGCCGGGGGGGGTTCCCTTTAACACAAAACTGAAGAAACAGCCACAAGACGGATTTCATCAACCAAGGTATCATTTTACAGTATAACGGCGCCAACTTGACACTGTGTAGGTTACTGTGCACAATCCTGCTGACAGGTTCCCTTTAAAGAACTTCCATTAATTGTGGTGCAGTTGTGAGGTTCTATATTTTCCCAGCATCACAACCTCTAAACTTGCTAAGAAGTGAAGCTACCCAACATGTTTTGGTTACATGGTGTCATCAGGGAAATAGTCTTGATATTAACAAGAGTGATTGGGAACAAAACAATACCTTGTAGGTGGGTAAGATGGAGGAGCAGTCACTTGTTGCATAGGGTAGCTTGATGGTACTTGGGGATAACTATAGCTACTTTGACTGTAGCCCATGCCGGTCTGAGCATAGGAGACTGTACTTTGAGGAGGCTGACTAGTGTCTGCTGGTTTGCTTACATCTTGAGGCCTAGTGGGGAGGAAAAGGGAAAAAAAAAAAAATTTTAGTTCTAGCTTCCACTATAGTATATAGCAAAAGCATGAAACAATCACTGACATTGACATATTTATGAAGATTTGTTCCCTGTACAGTATGCATATTATGTTATTAGTTTGAGTTTGATGTAATGACTTCCACACGAAAGTGTCACACAGGACCCATGAAGTGTCAAATATTTATTGACCCCTTCTCGAGAAAGGCCCATCTTCCAACTGGCTCAGGAAAATGAACATACTGACACTTTCAGTAATCTGGAGGCCACAAAAGCTGTGCCCAGCAATGGTCACATGTTGCTTTTTTAATGCAAATTAAACTGTGCTTTACCATACCAGCAAAAGCTACGAGATTTCAGAAGTCTTATGCACACTTTTTTTTCTTTTTAACCTTACTGAATTGTCACTTAGTGTTCTTTAACACCTTAATGTCAATACGTCTTTTAACTGACCTGAGATATAAGAGAATAGCATCCCCATACAGGTGACAATCCAGCAGCTGTCGGCTGTATACTATAGCTGACAACTTGCTGTATCACAAACGATCAGTGTTGTCACCGTCCATATCTGTTTAACCCCTTAGATGCTGCTGTCAATAGTGACTATATCAAAAATAAATATTTAAGTGGTTTCTCCCTCTTTATCCCCATCTGCACCCTGAGATAATGATTGTGCGGTCCTGATGTTTGACATGGCAATTCATGAGCAAATAGCGGCCTTAGAGTCTGCCGGCTACACTGACCTGTTCAAAAGTCAGCGACGTTTAGATGGTAAAAATCAACTTTTTCATTCCTATCATGCCAATTTGTCTTAAGTCCTGAAAATCACCTGAAGGGTTAATAAACTACCTGATAGCAGGGGCGGGGTTTAAAATAGTATCACTTTTGGGGGTTTTCCAATACATAGAACCTCAAGTCACTTCAAACCTGGATAGGTCCCTAAAAAAATAATTTATAAAATTTCTTTGAAAAAGTAATAAAATTGCTGCTACATTTTTAAACCTCCTAAAATGCTAACAAAATAAAATAGCATTTTACAAATGGTGCTGATGTAAAGCAGACATGTGGGAAATATTATTTATTAATGTTTTGCTATGGTATGACCATTTGAATTAAAGGGATAATCATTGAAAGTTTGAAAATTAAAAAATGTATAGTTTAGAACTTGCGCTATGAATGTACACTAAAATAAAATACTATCAGCTACATACGGTAATAAAAAAAAAACTTAATAAAGCGCTTATTTTTTATTACTAATTGCCAATAAAAAGTTACCTTGGTATGAGTTCTGAAACTGAATAGATGAGTAGTAGCCTGTAGAGGAAAGTCCTCTAGGTAAAGCTGGATGATCCTCTTTTCAGTCCAAGCACCACGCACAAAAACAAGCCGGCAAGGTGCAGAGTTGCTGCAGGACCTTGCGTGACGTCATGGTCACATGATACAATCACGTGACTGGCTAGAGAAGGCACAGGGGGCCAGAAAAGTTGTCCTACGCGTAACGGAATGCACCGATTCCTTCGTCAGGGATCACTGACGCGGGCGTCTGTCACCGGCCGGGACAGCGTCCTATTTGCATCTCCTGCAGCACTTCACCAACTGGAGAGTTTCAACTGTGAACGGAGGTATTGAGCTTTTTTCATATGAAGCAAGATCCAGCTTTTCTCACAGGACCTTCCTAAAAAAGCAACCCCTTTTCCTTTTAGCTCTGAAAAAAGGACTATCCAGCTTTCCCAATAGGACCTTCCTTTAAAGGCTACCACTCATCTATTCAGTCTCAGAACTCACATTAAGGTAACCCTTTATTGGCAGGATCACCCAGCTTTTCCTACAGGACTTTCCTTAAAAGGTACCCACTTTTTTTTTTTAGCTCTGAAAAGAGGATCATCCAGCTTTCCCTAGAGGACTTTCCTCTACAGGCTACTACTCATCTATCCAGTTTCAGAACTCATACCAAGTTAACTTTTTATTGGCACTTATTTTTATTACTAAGCTTTTTATTATCAAGTTTTTTTTTTGTTTTTTTTATTAGATAGCTGGCAGTATTCATTTATTATTTTATTTTAGGGTACATTCATAGCACAAGTTCTAAACTATACATTTTTTTATCAAATAGATTTTTATTAATCAGAATTCAAAATGCAGAATATACAGTAAATCTTCCACAAACAATAGATTTACAAATTGAACATCCCTGTTCCCAACCCTCCCCCCCCACGTAGACAGCTTATATAACTCTTTTCTCCATAAGATTTCTCTTACACCGTAATTTACCATTAGTCATCCTTTTTACCCATATTGTCAATCAAGCCATACAAAACAGAAATGTTCCTATGTCCGGGTATTAATGGTTTATCCACAACACCAGCATTGTAAAATATAGCACATTCCCATCAGTTAACTGTACCGTATTGTAACCAGGGATTCCACAACCTCTCATAGGTTTTAGAATTGCCTCTTTTAGCATATATCCTTTCCTCCAGCTGGATGATACAAGACACCTGTTTCACAAACTCTCTCCCAGAAGGTGGTTCTTTCCTGATCCAGTTCCTCGCAATCAGCTTCCTTGCTACATATAGTAGTCTGGCTATAGCAAGCTTTGCACTATTAACTATGTCAATTTCCTCCACATATCCCAGTATGCAGACCAGTGGGTTTTTGGGTATAACACTTCCGTAAGCCCCTTCTATTCTGTTAATGACATTAAACCAGAACGCAGATAGCCTGGGACAAGTCCACATCATATGAAGGATATCGGCATCAGACCCCCAACATCTTGGACAGTCAGTTGTCCCTCAGCCCTATTTTAAACATCAGAAGGGGGGTACAGTACACACGATGGATCACAAAGATGGGACAACCTAGCTGGTTCACTCAGTGAGTTTGGGGACATATTCTAGGACGCTGTCCCATACCTCGTCAGTCATCACCCCAATCTCTCCCTCCCATTTGGATCTTGCTTTAAGTGGGAACCCCATTAAATGTGTATGCAATATATCTTTGTAGGTGTTAGAAATTACCCCTTTTGTAAGTCCATCACCACCACATATATAGTCCAACACTATGTCAGATTGTATCTGCAGGTTTCTGGAAAGTTTTTGAGCCGTAATGGCATGCCGTACCTGACAGTGATACCATTCAGAATTCGGCAACTGAAACTCACTCTGTAATTGCACAAACGGTCTCAGCTCCCCGTTATCCATAATTTGAGACATTAATGTCAGCCCCCTACGTTTCCAGCCTTCCAGTCTCCCAAGTTTCCGAATCTCTGGGAGGTTACTATTATCCCATATAACTGTGAATCTAGTCAACCCGGTCACCCCTCTCACCCTCTTTAGTCTGTTCCACAGGTCTTTTAAGAGTCGCAGAGTGGGACACCCGTCTCCCATTACACCCATCTTCCCATCCTCTAGGCCAAGTATCAACGGGCTTCTATTTAGTACGTATTCCAGCACTCCTCTGATTCCTGCCTTCTCTTGATTAGACCACCCTCTGAGATGTTGACTTTGGGCAGCTAAAAAATACAGTTCCGGATTTGGCAGTGCCAGTCCCCCCTCATCCTTTGGTCTTTGCAAGGTTTCAAGCCTTATTCTAGGTTGTTTCTTACCCCATACCAAGGCCCTAAACAGTGAATTCACGACTCCGAACCTTTTCTGCGGTATCCAGATTGGGGAGTTGTGTAATATATATATAAAAGCTTGGGCATTAAAACCATTTTAAGTAGATTAATCCTTCCCACCACCGACAAGTGTAATTTGTTCCAAGTATCCACCTTAGTTCTTAGAATTGCCATTAGGGGTACTAGATTAGTATTAAGGTACTCAGTCACCGGTAGGGAAACCTGAAACCTGTATCCCCAAACATTTAAACATTCCACACATTGTAGTTTGTTGGCCCCTATGTCTTCCTGAGTCCATACCACCTCCTTGTCCACTTTAAATAGGCTTGATTTAGACCAATTTATGGTCAGTCCTGAGATCTCACCGAACCCATCAATGGTCTGCACAGCATGATCCAATGAAGCCGAGGGGTCCCCTAGGAATAACAAAAAGGTCATCCGCATACAGGGCCACCGTTTCCTCCAAATCGCCATATTGAAACCCCTTTATTGCCTTGTTGCGTCTAATAGCAGCCGCCAATGGCTCTATCGCTATAGCGAACAGGAGCGGCGACAGTGGACAGCCTTGCCTCGTTCCTCTATGCAGCTGTATTCCCGCGGACATTACCCCATTAATCTTAACTCTAGCTGTGGGTTGAGTATACAATAGCTGAATCCACGCTGTAAATTGAGGACCAAAGCCCATACTATGCAGCACTCTCCACAGGTATGACCATTCTACAGAGTCAAAGGCTTTATGGGCATCAAGTGAGGCTATCACCCTCCCACCTGGGTTATCGAATGGCAACTGCAGATTGAGATATATAGTCTCCGTATATTGGCTGCTGTTGATCTGTTGGGCATAAACCCCGACTGATCCATATGGATCAATGTATCAACACCAGTTAGTCGGCTCGCCAGCACTTTAGCCAGTATTTTCACATCAGCTGTCAGCAAGGATATTGGCCTGTATGAATCTGGAATTCCTGGATTCTTACCGTCCTTAGGAATCACCACCATCACCGCCTCCCGCATAGACGCAGTCAAAATCCCTTCTTTCATAGCCTCCTTAAACACTATTAATAGCCTGGGTAGCAGAATTTCTTCTAGGTGTTTGTATATTTCCGCAGGAAGACCGTCTGCTCCCGGGGCCCTCATTAGTCATGCCATGCAGAGCCATCTCCAACTCCTCTACTGTGATAGGAGACTCCAACTTATCCCTATCTTCCATAGAATCCATAGATAGTGTCGGAAGTAGTCCCGCTCCTAGAAATGCCTCCGCCCCCCCTTCCCCTCCCATTCTACTCGATGAATAGAGGTTCTGGTAAAAACCTGCGAAGACCTCCAGAATTTCGGGCGTCTCAGTAACCCTTGTCCCCTTTGCAGTATCCATACTATGTATAAGTGAGCTGCCTCTCTGGGCTGCAGCTATAATCGACAATAGATGACCAACTTTTTCCCCCTTCTTCATAGAATCTAATCTTCTGAAAAGCCTGCTTCTTAGTTGCTTTATCTAGTAGTAACCTATTGACCCTTTCATGTGCCTGCCTAAGTGTCAGTTGAGTGTCGGGTGTAGCATGCTGTGCCATTTCTATTTCCGCCCTAGTTAGGGCTTCCAGACTATCCACCTCATCTCGCTTAGGCTAGTTTCACACTAGCGCTTTTGAGCGCAGCGACGGCCTGCGCACGGCCGCCGCAAAGCCCCGCCCCCGCCGGTAGCTCCGCCTACCGGCGCATGACGCTGCATGCGTCCCCTATCTTTATCACTGCGCCAAACGCAACCTGCTGCAGTTTGGTTGCGCTCGGCTCACCGTCAAAAAGGCGCATGCGCCGCCAAACGCATACTGCGCACGTCCTGCGCCCCCAGTGACAAAGATAGGGGAAGCATGCAGCGTCATGCACTGGTAGGCGGAGCTACCGGCGGAGGCGCGACAGGGCTTAGCGGCGGCCGTGCGCAGGCAGTCGCTGCGCTCAAAAGCGCTAGTGTGAAACTAGCCTTAGTTTGTGTCTTTCTCCTACATATATCCCTGTATAGAATTCCCCAGAGATATGCCTTCATGGCGTCCCATACCACCAGAGGATGAGCACTATCATTATGGACAAAGAATTCCCCAATCTCCCGCATGATGCCCTGCATATTTATATGTTGTATCCAGGCCGGATGTAACTTCCACTCTCCCCTTATCCCCCCTCTCAAACGCTCCCGTTTAATGGACACAAGGATGGGACTGTGGTCCAAGATCACTCTCGGTAAGTATTGCACATCCCCCACCACTGCATTCATCAACTCATTAGCTAATGCCATGTCGATGCGGGATAGGGTATTATAAGAAGCTGAATAGCAGGAGAAGCACTGTTTCCCGTCATTTCTTACCCTCCAAATGTCCATCAAACCCATTTCCCGAACTAAATTGCCAAATGGGGTTATAGTATCACTCAATACTCCCAACGGCCTCCTATTCCTGTCCCAATAAGAGTATTACATTATTATAGTCACCCACTATCAAAAGAGGCAATACTCCCCCTCTTCCTGAGAATTCCCAAGTCTACCTCAGCTTAGTACTCGAGTAGGGGGGTTGAATATAAATAGCGGCAATGCACATAAGGTGGCCAAATAATTTACATTTGATGACTACACACTGCCCATCCGGGTCAATATGCACCTCTATTTCCTCATTGTATTGAAGTATGAATCAGCACAGATACCCCCCCTTGCGTAGCTAGAAAAAGTAGAGTGATAGGCCCTCTGTATCCATCGCCTATTCAAGTGTCTCGTTGTGTCCGGTAAAAGATGAGTCTCCAGGAGGCATACCACCGATGGGCCCTGGTCTTGTATATATTTGAATATAGCTGCCCTCTTAGTTGTCAGATAAACCCCTAACATTCCAACTTAGTACCTTAATTTTCCCCCCCTCCATAGTGTCGATAACTAGAATTATTAATCGGTGTAGTTTTCCCCCTTGCTGTCTGAACCCATCCCTCCTCCCTGACCCTCCCCTTCACCCATCCCCCTCCTCCTCTTCTCCCCCTCCTTCCTAGTGTATATACACTCTCAAAGAGAGCTGGGTAATCTGGTCCCTGGCCCCCCTCCCCTCCCACTATGCTTCTAAATTCATCTAATTGCATACGTTGAGCAACTATCTTCCCAGCTTCCCCCCCAGTCCTGTTGTGTAGGATAGAAGATCCCATTGTATAACATCAATAATATTATAAAACATATACAATTCAAATTTTGGAAACTATAACAATAAACACCCCCGCTGTGCCCAACATTGGACAACCACCAAATCTCAATCATCTCACCTCACCAAAGCCTCAATCTCAACCATATGCCAGTGGATCTAAAGATGATCATATTCAGGAGATCAAGAGGCGTATAATAAAAGGGCCAAAGAACGGATGGCAAAAAAAACCAAAAAAAAAAACAAAAAAACACACAGACAGGAAAACCAGGAATAAGGCCGAAGCCTACCAAAAATCAGTTCTTCGACAGGAAAAAAAACGGTTAAGAATTCCTTGCGAGACACTGAAAGATGTAATATGTCCTCAGCCGACCATCTCAGGCATAGCCCTCTTGACTAATCAATCAATTCCAGATCATGTCTTCCCCCGGAGTTTATGCGCATTAATGTCAATCCATTGGTTAGCTTCTATCGGATCGATGAAAAATTGTACTTTATCAAGCGCCACCACCCTTAGTTTAGCCGGGAAAATCATGGAGTACTGCACTCCCAGCTCTCTAAGACGCTTCTTCACTCCTCCAAATTGCATACGCTGTTTTTGGACTGCAATAGAAAAGTCTGGGTAGATAGCTACTTTTTCACCATTCATGGCAAGATCCCCCATCTCTCTCGCCCTCCTTAGAATTATGTCTCTATCCCTATAATGGAGACGCTTAGCAAGCATAGTGCGTGGTCCCCTACCCGGTGGTTGTGGCTGCATGGGAACTCTGCACGCTCCACAGCAAAAAACTTGGTCAGAGTATCTGTGCCAAATTTCTCCCTGAGCCACTCTTCCATAAATTCTGTGGGGTTTCTCCCTTCGGATTTTTCTGGGAGGCCAACAATCCTTATATTATTAAGTCTAGAGCGATTCTCTAGATCATCATTTTTGCCCACTATTTCAGAGATTTGCTGAGCGAACCTTTTTTTCTGCTATCTGGAGGTTAGTGATGTGGTCCTCTGATTGCCCCACTCGCTTTTCTACCTCTTTTATCAGCTTTTTTTCATATTTTTTTTAAATCAGATTGAATTCCCAGAACCTGCTGTGTCAGCGTGGTTAAGGCATTCTTACAGAAGGAGACCGCAGCAAATATGTCCTTCAGTGTGGGATTCTCATGATCTTCCCCTGCCTTATGGGTCTCACCTGCCCCCACCACAGCTCCTCCATTTCGCGGCTGCTCCTCTTCCTCCCCCATCTCTCCGAGGGAATCCTCTGAATCATTCTCCTCCTCCTCCCCTTGTTTACCTCCAGATCGCAGGGAATCCTCCTCAGTTCTAGCAAACTTCTTCAGCTTAGCTGCATCCTCCATATGTCTGACATTCAGTGTTGGCTCTCTCCGCCTCCTTCCTGGCCTCAGCTCCATCTTGTGAGCTGAGTACATCTCCCCTTCCTGCATCTTTCTGTCTCCTGCGGGACATGGCTCCTCACCAGGGCTTCAGAATGCAGCTGCAGGTAGTCTCCCCCCTTGTCTATATGATCGTCTGGCTGAGGATATCAGTGGTGTCAGCGGGGCTGCGAATTACTCCAGGCACCAGAGGGAGAAACAGACCCTGCATCCTTTCACATTGCCTGCCAGGCCACACCCCCAAACTATACATTTTTTTAATTGTTTTTATTGGACAAACTAGGTGGTTTTGTCTTGTAACCTGCAGCTTTGTACCTTTAATTGCGCTTAGCTCCCTTGACTATTTTAAAGTTTGAAAATTGCTTATTTTTACATTTGTCATATTTCTGATATTCTTTATAGACAAAACATATCGACCTAAATTTACTATTATCATAAAGTATAATGTGTCACGAAAAAAAACAATCTCAAAATCACTAGAATTTGTCGAAGTGTTCCAGAGTTATTACCAATAAAGTGACACTGGTCAGATTTTTAAAATTTGGCTCCGTCACTAAGGGGTTAAGGCTATGTGCACAAGATGAGTTTTCGTGGAGTTTTTTCCATGCGGAAATGGTCCAAAACCGCAATGGAAACCAATGAAAACCCTGAAGAGTTGTGCACATGATCAGTATATTTCAGTGTGCAGTTTGTGGGGTTTTTTGCAGCATGTCAATTGTTTTCTCCACCCATTAACTTCATGAGTCAGTCAAATCTGCAGCAAAAATGCAGGTATAGAAAGTTTTGCGGACTTGCTGAGTTTTTGCTTTGCGTTTTACCGGCTTCCTATGGTATTTCTCACACACCTGTGTAACAGTGTGGGAAACACTCTGAAAATTGAGCGCACTATATCACATACAAATAAAGGGAGGTGCAAAACCAGAAGTAATGGATACAATGAGCAAAAAAGAGAAAGCACTACTGTAAGCATGCACACTACACCATTGTATATGAAAATTGAGCGCACTATAGCACATACAAATAAAGGGAGGTGCAAAACCAGTAGTAATGGACCTCAGGGTTTCTTTGATGGATGGCACCATCTCCACCACTCTCTTTAGTAAGCCTACGGCCACAAATAGCCTCCTGGACTACCCGGAGCTTCCATCCGCTCCATACAAGAAGAGGTGTGCCCACTGGACAGTTTTTAAAGATCAGAAGGAACTGTATGAATGATGATTTTCGTTGCGAGGCCTCTAAATTAACTTATCGTTTTTAAAATGGGAATTATCCACGCAAAACTATTTCTACAGCCTACCAACGTGTTAGGACCGAAACCCAGGACTCCTTATTGGTTGCTCGTGATAAGTCAATGGATCACAAGCCATGGATCATTACCAGATTCAATATTCCCTGGACACAGGTGAGAGGGATTTTACAGAAACACTGGGGTATTTTGACCACAGATCTTCAGACTTCCAGTATTCGTGATCAGCCCCTCCTGACGCCAGAAGAGCACCCAATCTTAAAGATCTACTTACTAGGAGCCATTATACTAAACAGACAGTCTTAAATAGTGGAGTTATTCTGAGAGGGTCCTTTGCATGTTGCAACTGCAATATTTGTCCTCATATGTGTCCAACTAGTGGGGTATTTGTTAATCCCCTGAACGCAACAAAACACAAACTAAAAGCTTATATTAATTGTAAAACGAGCTGCGTTATTTACGCTTTGATCTGTCCTTGCCCACAGGTTTATATGTGGGTCAAACATCCCAAGAGTTGCGGCGTAGAATCCAGAAGAACTTTTCCACTATCAATTTGGCCTCGTCTGATTTATCAAAAGGAAAGACTAACTTCTGTGGCATCCCATTTCCTTACTTCTCATTCTGGTAAGACTGCTAACATTCAGGTGGTGGGATTGGAAAAAAATTATAGTTTCAAACAGGGGTGGTTGACCCAAGAAATTATTACTGCAATCTGAGTCTCGCTGGATTTTTAATCTGGGTTCTACTACAACAGGTCTTAATGAAGAATTGCTGTTTACAGGGTTTCTGGGCCAACGGTGGAATTGCCCTAGCTGCATCCTTCGTCTGCGAGTATGGAGTTTTCTGCACTTCCAATTGGCACCTACCTATACCTACTTTGGAACTGGATTCAATCCAACTAAGAGGCAGCCTTTCATTTGGGGTCTTCATTGGTTTTAAGTCTTTTATCCTATGTGGGTACAGTCATCATTGGAAAATCCCTCTTTGAATCATGGACAGTATTTGGTCATGCCATTATGGTTAAAACTTGTTTGATATACTGTTGGGAGAGAATTAACATGTGCGCTCACTAGGATATTGGCTTTTTGCCTAAACAATTTGGATCTGTACACATTTTTACCATACCGTCCCATGTTCTCATTTTATATCTTTAGGCTCTTTTACATCTTTGGGACTTAAATTTGCATGAACATCCCTATTTTGGGGCCACGTTTATTCTTATCCCATAGCTTCTTTGGGCTGGGCATACATGTCCTTTTTTTCTCATCACTTTTTTCATTCTATTCTTGTATATATTCTTTAAAAAATAAGGCTATTTAATATTCCACATTATATTTGTCATAGATACTATTGTATATCTTGACATCGATATAAAAAAATTTATAATATATACACACACACACACACACACACACACACACACACACACACACAGTACAGACCAAAAGTTTGGACACACCTTCTCATTTAAAGAGTTTTCTTTATTTTCATGACTATGAAAATTGTAGATTCACTCTGAAGGCATCAAGACTATGAATTAACACATGTGGAATTATATAATTAACAAAAAAGTGTGAAACTACTGAAAATATGTCTTATATTCTAGGTTCTTCAAAGTAGCCACCTTTTGCTTTGATTACTGCTTTGCACACTCTTGGCATTCTCTTGATGAGCTTCAAGAGGTAGTCACCGGAAATGGTTTTCACTTCACAGGTGTGCCCTGTCAGGTTTAATGAGTGGGATTTCTTGCCTTATAAATATGGTTGGGACCATCAGTTGTGTAGAAGTCTGGTGGATACACAGGTGATAGTCCTACTGAATAGACTGTTAGAATTTGTATTATGGCAAGAAAAAGGCAGTTAAGTAAAGGAAAACGATTGGCCATCATTACTTTAAGAAATTAAGGTCAGTCTGAAAAACTGGGAAAACTTTGAAAGTGTCCCCAAGTGCAGTGGCAAAAACCATCAAGCACTACAAAGAAACTGGCTCACATGAGGACCGCCCCAGGAAAGGAAGACCAAGAGTCACCTCTGCTGCGGAGGATAAGTTCATCCTAGTCACCAGCCTTAGAAATCGCAGGTTAACAGCAGCTCAGAATAGAGACCAGGTCAATGCCACACAGAGTTCTAGCAGCAGACACATCTCTACAACAACTGTTAAGGGGAGACTTTGTGCAGCAGGCCTTCATGGTAAAATAGCTGCTAGGAAACCACTGCCAAGGACAGGCAACAAGCAGAAGAGACTTGTTTGGGCTAAAGAACACAACCAATTCACCTCCCCCAACTGTTACAATTGTAATTGTGTATTTTTTTGTTAAGTTTTTTTTGTTCAGAAGTTATTTTGTGTCTGAAAAAAAATAGTCTTTCAACTAAATTTCATAAAATTGCTTTTTTTTCCCCAAAAAAAATTGTTTTATGGTTTCACATGTCTTGCGTTGCTGACCTAACACCTAGCATTGTTCATACTTCTGCGGTGGAAGCAAAGCTGAACTTTGGGATCCTGGAAAAAAAAAAAAAAAAAAAAAAAAAAAAAAAAAAGCGCGTTTTGTAAGCAGCTTCTTTACTGCCAAGAGAGCAGTTTTTGCCTGCAGGGAAAAAAAACCCTCCGCAACAATGACTTAAATATCAAAAGTTTAGTGGCATTTTTTCTTCAAAATGTATCAAATCTCAAATATTTTTAAAAGCATACAACTTAAAATATTCCACTTAAAGTACAGGTGTCATGAGAAAATAAAAAATCAAATGTGTTATGCAGATACAATCCAGAGTTACCACCACAAAATGACAAAGTGACAAGTCAGATTTGAAAAGTTCTGCCTGGTCAGTAAGGTGAAAACTTACTACCATGAGAAGATATTAAAGTTAAGATTCAGACAGGTTGAGACAATAGGGTTTTGTCACACATTTCAACAATACTGCCAGAACAAAATAGCTGTGAAAATAAACAAGCTTTAGGCTAGGTCCACATTGCGTTAGGGGCATCAGTTTAACGCATCCGTTAAATGGATGCGCCAACGCTGATGTCAATTTTGAAATCTTGTGCCCTAGCACTAATGGTATGCGCTAATGCATGGTAGCATTTCGCTACCATGCGTTAGCCATACAGGTCTATGCACAGCGAACGCGTTTGAGGGTGCGTCGTAAAGTAACGCATTATCGGCATGCGTTAGGATGCGTTATTATTGCGGCCAATGGGGGCGTTACACATCCGTTACATAGCGTTAGTGCCGCTGTGTAACGGATGTGTTAAACGCAGGCCCCTAATGCAATGTGGACCTAGCCTTAGTCCTGTTCTTACCTTGCTGGAGCTGTGGTAGCAGGTTGTTGCCCGTAGGAAGGGTATGTAGGCTGGGAAGTGTAAGCAGATGGAGCTGCATATGCAGCTTGGGTAGTTGAAGTGGTTGCAGTGCTGCTGTCATAAGCTGCTGTTCCATAACCCTGTATTGGCTGAGTATAAGCCTGAGGTGCAGCTGGAGCAGTATAACCTAGGGGCAGATGGTAGAAAATACATTATAAAACACATCCTATGGAAATTTCTTCTCACTGCATAAAATGAAAGCTTTTTTTAGTGGGACTAGTTATCCATTTTAGGTAATTTGGCAAGATCTACACAATTTCCTTAATGGGTTGTTCACTCTGCCCACAGAGACCGTACTCCTCACTCAAGAGCCACAGAACTCAGTAATTTGCTTCCATACTCTCAAAATGTCAGTGTGGAAGCAGATAGGATGATGTGTCGGGGACACTTTCTGAAAGGGTGAAACCCCTTAAAGTAATGTTTTTATAGTTTTACACAGTAAAAGTTTTTTTTCCTGCTCAGTGAACTTGATTGTGGCTTTGTAATGCAAAGCTGAAGTTTAAATATGCAATTTTAATCCATAAAACAATTATACATAAAATGTGGAAAAGACGACTAAAAAATATGAACAACAAGACACCTGACCCAACAAAAACCTATGGGATAGTTTCATAAGGGACTGGTCCTGTCCAACTAATCTGATCAGCTTCTATGAAGGAGAGGATTGGAACAGGGTAAAACCGTGGATGTCCTCTCCATCTGGCTATCTGGACAAAAGGTGTGTGATGAAGTGCCATATAAGATTGGTTAAAAAAAAAAAAAAGTAGTCATTAATGGAACATTCAGATCGAGTCAGTTAGCAGTGCGGCATCACAGGGGTTAGTATTGGGCCTTCTTATGAATAACCTGGCAGACAGCATAAAAATAAGCAATTCAATATTTGCAGAGGATACTAAACCCTGCAAGGTAACATAGTAACATAGTTTTGAAGGCTGAAGGAAGACCTTATGTCCATCTAGTTCAGCCTATTTTTAGTGCAGCTGTTCTGCATTGTTGATCCTGGGGAAGGCAAAAAACCCAGAGTAGAAGCCAATTTTCTCCATAGGGAAAAAAATTCCTTCCCCTAAGCTGGGTAAATCATCTACCTATAATATTCTGTTAATCGTAACCTTCTATACTGATACAAGAAAAGCATCCATTCCTTTCTTAAATTCATTCAGTGAGTTGGCCATCACCACTTCCTCAGGAAGAGAATTCCAGAGCCTCACTGCTCTTACCGTGAAGAACCCTCTTCTATGCTGGTGCAGAAACTGTCTTTCCTCCAAACGAAGAGAATGCCCCCTTGTTCTTGTCACAGTCCTTGGTACAAACCGTTCATTGGACAGATCTCTGTATTGCCCTCTGATATACTTGTACATATATATATTAGGTCTCCCCTAAGTCTTCTCTTTTCTAGAGTAAATAGACCTAATCTTGATAACCTTTCTGGGTATTGTAGTGAACCAACTCCATCATTTTAGTAGCCCGCCTTTGAACCCTTTCAAGTTCAGTAATGTCTTTCTTGAGCACCGACGTCCAAAATTGCACACAATACTCCAAGTGTGGTCTGACGAGTGATTTGTACAGAGGGAGAATTATGTTTTCATCTCGTATCCCCAGACCTCTTCGAATGCATCCCATGATCCTATTTGCTTTGGTGGCAGCTGCCTGACACTGGACACTCCAATTTAGCTTCTTATTGACTAAGATGCCTAAGTCTTTTTCCATGTCTGATTTCCCCAGCAGTTTCCCATTTAGTAAGTAATTGTAGCATCTGTTTCTCCTTCCCATGTGCATAACCTTACACTTATCTGTGTTAAACCTCATTTGCCATTTTTCAGCCCAATTCTCCAATTTACTCAAATCTGTCTGTAGTTGCAAACTGTCCTCCTTTGTGTTAACTACCTTACATAGTTTTGTATCATCTGCAAATACTGATATTTTACTGTGTAAGCCATCCACTAGATCATTAATAAATATATTAAATAGTAGGGGGCCCAATACAGAACCCTGTGGTACCCCACTAGTAACCCTGGCCCAATCTGAGTATGCCAGGTAACTAGTAAGGTAACTGACAGGAGCATAATTTATGGTAATATTGGAGGGATTTATTTAAGGTGGAGGCTTGGTTGAGAAATGGCAAATTAAATTTAATGTAGACAAATGTAATCTCATGTAATTGGGCTGAGGAAGTCATACAATTTATGCACTAAATGGTAAAGCACTGGGTAAAAGTGTGACAGATTTGGAAGTGTAGGTTGACAGCAAATAAAGCTTTAGTGACCAGTGCCAGGCAACTGCTGTCAAAGTAAGTAAATCATGATATGCAATAGCAGGCATAGTTGCTCAGGATACACTCACTGTTTTAGAATACGGTGTAAAATTTTGGGTTAGTGAGGTTAATAAGGGAATGGGTGACATGCAGTATCAAGACAGGCTATCAAACTTTGGGTTATCCATTTTAGAAAAAAGGTTTAGCAGGAATTTTATTACGTTGTACAAATACATGAGATCTTTCAAATGATGTTTCTATATCTGCAACAAGGTCTAATGATAGCGATTCTTTACTGCAAGAGCAGCAAGACTATGGTTCTGCCACATGTTTTAATTCTCTAAGAAAATTCAAGGAGGTCCTGTATGCTTTTCTTGAATATATAATCACAGATTATAGGGTGCTGTATTCTGTGATGGAACATTGATCCTATTGCTTTATGTGAAGTCAGGATTTTTTCTCCCCTAAATTTAAGGCAATTAGCATCTTTTTTTTTTTTTTTCTCCTTTCCTGTGGATCAATAGGTAAGGCTATAAGTTGAAGTTTATGGACTTGTGTCTACCTACAACCTTAACCCTTGAGGGTGGTTTGCACGTTAATCACAGGCCAATTTTTACAATTCTAACAACTATGCATCCCGGTGATTCTGCCATTGTTTTCTCGTGACCTATTGCAATTCATGACAGGGATAACATTTCTTTGATAAACACAAGTCCTATCTGTGAAAAAACAGAAATTTGTCGAAAACCTTGAAAATTTCTCAATTCTCCAACTTTGAATTTCCATGCCTTTAAGGGTATGTGCACACACTGCAGATTCACCTGCGGGTTTTTTCCCGCAGAACCGCAGGTAAAGTGACCTGCGGTTCTGCCCTGCGGTTTGACACCTGGACAATGGAATAGGTGGCAAACTGCAGCAGAATCCGCAGAAACAATTGACATACTGCGGAAAAAAAACACGCAGCTTTTCTGCAGGTAAAAAACCGCAGCGTGAGCACTGCGGTTTTGAAAACCCATAGGCTAACATGGTAAAGTACCATGTCAGCGGAACTGCTGCAGTTCTGCAGGGCCAAAACCGCAGCGCTTGCACATACCCTAAGGCTGTGAGCACGTTGCAGATTTGCTTATGGAAATTTCTGCCTCTCTTGGCAGAAAACGCAGTTAAAATTCCGCACGTTTTTGATGCGGATTTTCATGCGTTTTTGTAAGCTAAATAAAGATATATTTAAAAAAAAAAAAATAGTGATGTAATTTCCTTGTTCAACCTCTTTCATTCTGCATTGAAGACCATAATATCATTACATACCATGTTCAAATTTATAATGTTTACACACACAAAACAAATAGGTGAAATATACAGAGTGGGCCATGTATATGGATACACCTAAATAAAATGGGAATGGTTAGTGATATCAACTTCCTGTTTGTGGCACATAAGTATATGGGAAGGGGGGAAACTTTTCAAGCTGGGTGGTGACCATGGCAGCCATTTTGGATTTAACTTTATTTTTTCCAATGGGAAGAGGGTCATGTGACACAAACTTATTGAGAATTTCACAAGAAAAAGAATGGTGTGCTTGGTTTTAACTTAACTTTATTCTTCCATGAGTTATTGACAAGTTTCTCTGTTTACAGCCATTGACATGTCGCAGAGGATAACATGTGAGGAGCAGATAGAAATTGTGTTGATGTCTGGTGAATGCAGTACTCGGGTCATTGCAGCAGATTTCAATGCAAGACACCCTACGCAAGAAAACTGTCGCCATTCCCATTTTATTTAGGTGTATCCGTATAAATGGCCCACCCAAAAAAGTGTGCCTCATCACTGAACAATGTTCTGTGTAAACTGGGGAGGTCCTGTTCCAATTTTTGTTTTGCCCATTCTGCAAATTCAGTGCGTCGATCTGGCATCAGTCGAACATCCCTTCGGTGGATATTAGCTACTCACAAATGGCACCCTTACTAAATCGAGCTCCTGCAGCATCTCAATGAGGATGACCCAGATCAGCAAGCTGAATGGGCATGTTGGGCTCTCCATGCATGTATAGTGACTGTCACACAGTCGTGACGCATGCAGCTGTGGCACCGAACTGATCGGGGGCACTCCAGGTATCCGGGTTCCCGATGCAGCTATTCGGTAAGCCCTATAGCTACTTGGATAAGGAGTTATCCGAAGCCATTTGCTCATCCCTAGTAAACACAAAAGACCTCTCAATCAACTGGCAAAGAGCAGCAAGAAACAGCAAGGGACAAGTGAATTCTCTCCGTATAGACCACATCCTGTTTCTACAAGTATGAAAAGCCTCAGCCAGGCGGATTCATGCTGGCTGTGTCTCAGGCAACATGAATCTATTGACAGGTTTCCTTTAAAGGGGTTGTCTGGTACAAATTGATAAGCCTGCAGTCACTCTGTGTGACTGCAGACTTAAGAGTCCCCCCAGCATACACACTGTACAATGCAAGGATTCGCCAGTTTCTGAGCCGGAACCGGAGTGTATGTACGAGTTATACATACTCCAGGGCCGGAGCCCGTCCGGGCATAGCCTGGCTAAATGCAAGTATAGAGCAAGGATGTTCCTTATCTTGTACTGAGTGCACACTCATCTCCTTCCCACTTATTTTAATCTTTCCCACCCCAATTATTCCCTTTCCCCAGTCTTGATTACATCATGTCTGTTGCGACTTTAATTGTTTAACAAAGTGACAATTATTCTACAATTCTATTATTTGCCTAATTTTGGGATATTATTCTCACTTATCTAGATTACTGCAATAAACGTATGTCGTCATAAGCAATGAGAATATAATACAAGAGATATCTGTTTAAGTTAAAGAATGCACCTTGTACATATTGGGACTAGAAGCTATGAAAGGAAGGTTATAGAGGTAAAATCTCAAGAAACAATGGTGCATCATCTTCTTAAAATTCAGTGGTTCACCATTCCATTGTTACCCAATTTAAAGAGAATCTGTCAATAGGATCAACCCAACCTAAAGCCCCCTTCACACATTAGCAATATCGCTAAAGCGTCACAGATTTTGTGACGCAACATTGATATTGGTAGCGATCTCGCTACATGTGACACTTATCTCCGACCCGGCTCCCCGCTGGATATCGCTGATCGCAAGAGAACGGGATGGTCCATTTCTCCTCGTTGGCTTCCTGCTGGCGCCGACGAGCGACTCCATGGACGCGGGCAGAAGACGTCACACTCGCTGCGTGTGACAGGTAAGTATCGACCGCTGCTGCATCGCTAGTGAGAGCTGCCTGTTTGGCAGCTCACTAGCGACCATTTAGCGATGCACCAGCAATCCTGACCGGGTCGTATCGTTGTCGGGATCGCTGGTGTATCGCTAAATGTAACGGGACCTAACGCCATCTACACAGGCATATAGGTCATAGAAAGCTGAATAAGATGACACCTTGATATCAGTAATCAGTTGTCTTATTCCAGAGAGAGCCATGTTTTTCTTATATGTAAAGCTGGAGTCACATAGCAACTCACCAGCGATCCTGACAACGATATCAATGTGTCAGGATCGCTGGTGAATCACTATGTGATCGCTGGTGAGCTGTCAAACAGACAGCTTCACCAGCAATCAGCACAGCGCCGCCCGGCGTCGCAGTGCACGTTAGTAACCAGCGCACTGATGCAGGAAGCTGGTAACTAACGTACACAGCGGGTATCCAAGGGACGTGCGTCCCTAGATACCCGATATTATCGGTATTATAGTAAATGATAGCGGGAGTTACCAGTGTGAGACACGTACCAGAACAGGAGAACAGAAATATCTCTTCAACACATTTTTTGCTTCTCTCTCAGTTCTGTATTGCCACAATATTGCAGCCCTGTCTGCCTGTGAGATGGAAGCTGAGAGGAACCTGCAGATGTGTCAGTTATAAAACCACAGTTCTGCACTGAGATCAGAGAGCGGTCATTATAAGTCACTAGTTACTCTGCCCTTCATGCAAAATCTCTGCAGGCAGATTCTCATGCAGATCAGTCTCATTTTATTCAACTTCCTATGACCTACATGTTCATACAGACTACTTAGAAGGGTTGATCCTACTGACATTCCCTTTAACCCCTTCATGATATTTGATGAACCTATACGTCATGGTGGGGCAGGGGTTGCCGACCAATGACGTATAGGTATGTCATGGCGACCGTGAGTGACAGGAGCTGGGCCAGTACGATCACTGCCGGAAGCCATCACGCGATAGCTGAGCCCCGGCTGTTTGAACCTCTAAATGCTGCAACATTTAGGAGGCTCCATAACCAATCTGCACCCCCCACAACATCATCATGGCAACCACAGTTCTTCATAACCTCCGGGTCTACCAGCGATGCCAGCCAGCTTAGTCCATGTCAGGAACATGGTCTAAGAGGTTTCTGTCAGTGTAATACTGATATGTATAATGTATTATGCCAGTTATCAGAGTAATAAAAGTTCCACAGAGGGATGTAAAAAAAATAAAAAAACTTTACACCCATAAATAAGCATCTTTATGGAAAAAAAAACAAAGGGTGGGGGAGGCATCAGAAAAAAACAAAAAAAAAAGCCAAACTACATAAATATGGTATCGCTGTAATCTCACCGACCCGAAAAATAAAGTCGTTTAATCACTTACATTGCACGAGGAAAGGCATAAAAAAAAAACAAAAAAAAAAACAAAACAAAAAAAAAAACACAATTCTTCACCTGCTGCTGATTTGTTCATTCTGCCTCCCAAAGATCACAGTAAGGCTCTGCTCAAATGTAACCTACGCTCTACGATCGCTTACTTTGGGGTTTCCGTGTAAATCTCTGAAAGGGGTGATTCAGATGGAGGCACTGTGGATGCCGTCTGGCATATGATCCAGCAGTGTCAGTCTTTTTAAGAATGCATAAAAGTGCCGTCAGCAATCTTTGTGCTCTTCTGAAAAGGAAATTGCTGAAAAGAGGCCAGACGGAGGCCATAGTAAAAATGATATATGTCCACTTAGAAGACTTAGGCACCAAATATATCAGTTGATGACTGTACTTTCACTTCAAGTGATACCTCACTTATAGTATTAAACACCTCTGCTTACACAGTAATGATATACTGCACAGACCAGAAGAAAAGAAATCTAGCACTCACCCAGTCTTTCTTGTTGAATTCCTTTAATCCATATTAGATGATATCAACATCTCAAAGTGCATGTAGAATCGCAGCATCAGTGCAAAATGGTCGTCGTCCGTCAGGCTTGGTCACTCCCCCTGTCTCCTACACACCGCACCATGCACTTTAAGATGTTGATATCATCTAATGTAGATTAAAGGAATTTAACAAGACCGGGTGAGTGCTCCATTTTTTCTTCTTGAGGAGTCCAGAGTAACTCTGCTGCCTCATAGTGAATGGATCCTTTGGGGGTTTCATATGAATCACGTCACTGGGAGATTTAAATGGAAACCCCAATGTATGTGCTCAGCATAGAGCGCAGGATAAATGTGATCCAAAATGTTATATCAAAAGTTCACAATAAAAGCTTCAACTGAAGCTACAAAAAAATAGCAAGACCCCACTCAGATCAGTTAACAGAAATATAGGGGGCTTCCACATTACTGGTAGTAGAAAAGCTCTGGAAAACAGGGCTTTGTGTGTTCTCACCGTAAAATCCTTTTCTCCAAGCAAATCATTGGGGGACACAGGACCATGGGTGTTATGCTGCTGCCACTAGGAACTAGGAGGACACTAAGTAAACATAGAAAATTTTTTAGCTCCTCCTCCGCAGTATACACCCTCCTGCTGGCTCAGATTGAACCAGTTTGGTGCCAAGACAGTGGGAGCTCATAACTATCAAACAAAAATACAATATGTCAAACTTAAGAACAAACAAGCCGTCAGGCTAACAGGTTGGGTGCTGTGGCCCCCAATGATTGGCTTGGAGAAAAGGATTTTACGGTGAGTACACAAAATCCCTGTTTCTCCTTCGCCTCATTGGGGGGGGGGGGGGGGTTTACACGACACAGGACCATGGGACGTCCCAAAGCAGTCCCCGGGTGGGGAGCACACAGCTGAGTCCTCGTGTACCATCAAACTACAGATGTGATACTGCTGACTGCAGAAATCGTCTGCCAAGGGCCGCATCTGAAGAAGCCTTAGAGGGAATATTGTAGTGCTTTGCAGAAAGGTGAGCAAGCTGGACCACGTTGCAGCTTTGCAGACCTGTTCTGTCGACGCCTGGTGCCAAATGGCCCAAGAAGCGAACACCGACTGAGTGGAGTGTGCCTTAATCCTTGCTGGGATAGGCTTGCCTCTGACACGGTAGGACTCCTGGAACACTGAGCGAATCCACCTAGCTATTGTAGCCTTTGAGACTGCTAGACCCCACGAGACGTACCTTCTAAGAGCTCTTACCACATCTAGTGTGGAGAGCCTTCTCGATACGATGGACTGGCACTGGTCAAAATGAAGGCTAAACAATGTTCTCGTTCAGATGAAAGGAAGAGACAACTTTAGGCAGAAAAGACGGGGACGTTCTTAAAACTACCTTGTCCTGGTGGAAAATCAGGAAGGGGGCTCAGCAAGACAGGGCCGCCAACTCAGAGACTCGTCTGATTGACATTATCGCCACCAGAAAGGCTACTTTCCAAGAGAGAAAAAAGTCAGTGAAACGTCCTGTAGGAGGTCAAAAGGATCATCATGTAGGACACCCAAGACCAGATTAAAGGTCCCATGACTCCAACAGCCTTTTTATAGGGAGGCAGCACATGGGAAACCCCCTGAATGAAGGTCTTCACCTGTAATCTGGTAGCCATCCTGTGTTGGAACAAGACACATAAGGCAGAAATCTGGCACTTAAGGGAACTAAGCGCAAGACCAGACTCCAGACCAGCCTGGAGAAATTCCAAGATGGAAAGAATGGAAAAAGAGGGGAGAAGGTCCACTGTCTCTACACCATGAGAAAAACCTTCCAGATCCAATGATAGATGCACATCGACGCGGGCTTCCGAGCACTAAATCATGGTGGAAACCACCTGTTGGGAGAACCCGGCTTATGTTAGAACCCAGAATTCAACTGCCAGGCCATTAAACACAGGGCCCCCGAGTTCTGGTGGCAAATCAGACCCTGGGAAAGCAGATCTGGACAATCCAGCAACTGCCAGGGAATGTCGGCGATGAGTTGTACCAGCTCGGCGTGGCCAATCTGGAGCGATCAGGATCACTGGAATTCCTTCTGCTCTGATTTTCCTGATGACAGACGGAAGTAGCGGGAGACGAAACTGATGCCACGGGAGGACCAGTGCATCCAGCCCAATGGCCACTGGGTCGCGATAGCAAGCTATGAACTCTGGAACTTTGGCATTTTCCCTTGAGGCCATCAGATCCACATCCGGCATCCCCCAGCACTGACAAATCAGCTGAAAAACTTCAGGATAAAGAGACCATTCTCCCAAGGCAAGACCCTGACAGCTGAGAAAATCCACCATCCAATTCTCTACTCCCGGGATGTGAACAGCTAAAATGACCGCATGGTTCCTCTAGGCCCTTTTGAGAATGTGAGCTTCTTCGCGCATGGCCCTCCTGCTGCGGGTGCCCCCCTGACAACTGATGTACGCCACCTCCGTGGTGTTGTCTGACTGAATTCGGATGGAACAAGCCGAGAGAAGAGGAAACCGCAGAAGAGCCAATCTGACTGCTCGCATCTCCAGGATGTTGATAAGAAGACACGACTCCAGAGCAGACCAGCATCCCTGGGCCATGTGGTGACTGAAGACGACCCCCCAGCCATGAAGGTTCACGTCGGTGGTTACCACTAGCCAACAAACCGGAAGGATTTCCCCTGATCCAGTGAAGCTCTCAACGTCCACCACCTGAGTGTCTGTCCGACCCACCGGGACAGACGGAATCGACGGTCGAGGGAAAACTGGTTCCTGTCCCAGGCCTTCAGATGCGCATGTTACAGAGGACAGAGGTGTAGTTGGGCGAATGGAACCGCCTCCATCGCTGTTACCATCTTGCCCAGAATCCCCATGCTGAATCTTATGGAGTGAGCAAAGGGGCGGGAGAGGATCTGAGACCTTGTCTGGGGGAGAATCACCAATCCTTGAGAAGTGTCCAGGATCATCCCTAAAAAGAATATCTGCTGAGCTGGTATCAGAAACAACTTGCTTAAGTTTATCCTCCAGCCCAGGCGAGGAAGTATCCACGGTGATACGCATTCTGCGCAGGCCTGAAAGGACGGTCCCTTGATTAGCAGGTCGTCCAAGTATGGTAAAACCACTATGCCCCGAGAGTGTAGAATGGACATGACGGCGACCATGACCTTGGTGAACACTCTGGGGGCGGTGGTGTGGCCAAAGGGCAAGGCAGTTAATTGGAAGTGTTCTTTTCGAAAGGCAAAGTATGGGAAACTTTATTGTGGAGGAATGATCGTGATATGAAGGTAAGCATCCCGGATGTCAATGGATGCTATGAACAACTTCCCTTTCTCCATCGAGGTGACGGACAAACGGACAAACTCGTTTAACAGTTTTAGATCCAGTATGGGCCATAATGTTCAGTCCTTCTTTGGAACTATTGATAGGTTCAAGGGGTACTACTCGAACCTTTCATCTTGCGGAACCAGAACGACTCAGTCCTCATGGAGTGCATCAATGGCTTGGAAAAAGGACGTTGCCCGTGCCCGTTTTGGGAGGGCAGGACTGGAAAAAAGCGTCGGAGGGCGAGAAAAACTATTTTGTATCTGTAAAACACCAGATCTTTGACCCACTTGTCGTGAATGACCAAGAGCCAGGCTTGACAGAACAAAAGCAGGCGGCCGCCTACTTTGTTGGTGTCCACCGGATACCCTAACGAGTCACTTCACAGAGAATCTATGGGATGCGGATCCTTTGGATTTAGAGATTGTTTTGGCCTGCTCTTTCAGGAATGGTTGGGTCTATAGGAGACCTGGGAGCCTCTGTCCCTACGCGAAGGAAGTCCCGATCCAAAAGAGGTGGCCGTGGAGGACCAGCTAGTGTTGCGGCAAAAAGGCCGGAACCAACCTTGTTGTTGACTCAGAAAAGGCCGACTAGGCCTTTGCTGGGGAAGAAATGTACTTTTCCCTCCAGTAGCATCAGAGGTAAGTTGATCCAGTTTCTCTCCAAATAAGCGACCGCTCTCATAAAGCAGAGAAGTTAAGGACTTTTTTGAAGCAGAATCCGCTCGCCACTCCGAGCCATCATGCCCTCCTGATGGCGATGGCGTTTGTGGCTGCCAGCGCAGCACAGTTTGCTACATCAAGAAAGGCATGAACCACAGTCCCCGGCCTGAGCAATCTGGTTACAAGACTTGCTGTCTCAGGAGTAAGGTTACTGTCCTGAATGGCTTTAGTCAAAGCCTCTGCCCAATGTGGCTTTACGTGGCTGGCTTTAGCCACCCAGGTCGCCGCGAAGGATGGGGTGAGTGCAGAGCCAGAGGCTTCAAAGACTGACCAAGTGAGGCCTTCAATCTGACGGTCATTGGGATTCTTGATTGAGGAGCCATCAGACAAGAATTGGAGAGTTTTGGATGTGAGGCGTGACACGGGAGGATGCACTAAAGGCGACCATCCAATCTTTACTTAGATCAGGGACAGAGGGGTATCTTGTTTCAAGGGGCTTTTGCCCTGTGAAACATTTGTCCGGTCATTCCCTGTGTCTTTGAACAATGTCCTTAAATTCGGGGTGATCGACGAACACCCTATGAGAACGTTTGGTCCTTTTAAAAGGCACCGCGTGCTCTGGGATAGACGTCGAGTCCTCTTCCACCCTCAGAGTCTTTATGACTGCATCTATGAGGGTGTTTACGGTCTCCTGATACTCCTGCGAGTTCAGGCCAATGGACACTTCAGACTCAAAATCTGAATTGTGTTTGCTGCGAACCCCTGGAGAGGGGGAGCAAGAAACAGAACTGAAGGATGCCGAAGCACGAGTGTGCTCGGGGGACGTGGTATGGGTCTGTTTTTTGATAAGAACGACCCCTGCTGGTTGACTGTTCCTACACAGCAGAGGGGCTCTTCACATAAGGCAGACGAATGCCCTAACTCGAGGAGGGGTCCTGGAGAGACTATCGCCTTGGCGATAGAAGCCATAGACCGTGACAGATACGTGGCCCACTCAGGGGGGCTAGGTCCACTAAGGTCGGCCGCGAAAGAGGGCTCCTGAACGCATGCAGGGTCACAAACCGTGCAGAATGGAGTATTGTGGCCCCAGGCAAAGGAGTATGGAAGGTGGTACATGAGGCGAAAAACATTTTGTCAGCTTTCTTGGATGCCTTAGATTGTGACATAGTGTACACTTGTAGAACCCTGCAATCAGGAAATATAGGCCAGTACTGCAGAGAAGGGGTTAAGCTAGGGCTTTTTGCAGCTTACCCTGTGTCCCAAGGATGGTGTCCCCTGTCTGCGCTCCTTACAGCATTAATGTCAGCGCTGCTGAAAAATGCCCTGCGGCTGCCGCTGACTGGGGTCCCACACGTGCGTGGTGGAAATGCCGGAAAGATAGCCGCCAAAAGTAGAAGAAGCGCTTCTCGTTCAGAACGAGAAGCGCCTGAAGTGTGGGCGGAGTCGTGCCGTTGGGCGGAGCCATCAGAACATGCAGCCTAGTCCGCCCAGAAGCCGGGGACCAAATTTACAGCGCCGGCCAGGCGCGAGCTGAGGGAGTCCTAAAGCGGTGAAAAAGAATTCCGCCGGATGCAGGGATACCCCTCTCCCCTAGGGACCACCTTACCGACAATGTGCATGCCAGTCCAGAGACCACCGCAGCTCAGGACCTCTGCTTCTTCAGGTCAGCTGAAATATGGACGGTGCAGGGAGCAATCCACCATCCCTTTGATGAGGTGGAGAGGGACCATCGGCCCTCCATTCGTCGCTGCTGTTCAATCAGTAGCGAACCAGTGACGGCTGCATGGATGCCATGAGGGTCTCTGTACATCCAAGGGGGTTCAATCCCCTACGGTGGGACAGGGCTGTTGTCCGGCTGTAGCCTGGCTTCAGAAGGGGGTACGTGGAGGCGACACTCCATGTTCCCATCTGTTGCTGGTGCGGGGAGAGCGGTGCCCTGAAGGGACCCGTCTCTCCTAGAAGGCAGCTCAGGCATGGTTTACACGTTGCAGGAGAGGATACGTGGAGGCGACACTCCACGTGCTCGCCTGTTATTGGTTTGGAGAGACTGGGCCCTTGAAAGGATTGGTCACCCCTGCAATCCATAGTAAAAATGGTGAAAATAGAAAAAAAAAAAAAAAAAAATTGTCTGACCAGACCCATGTGCCTCCTACAGACACTAAGAACTGGTTCAATCTGAGCCAGCAGGAGGCTGTATACTGCAGAGGAGGAACCAATTTTTTATACGTTTACTTAGTGTCCTCCTAGTGGCAGCAGCATAACACCCATGGTCCTGAGTCTCTGAATGAGGCGAAGGAGAAAGCACTATTTGCTGCATTGTTTATTTTTTATGGTGTTCACAAAAGGGGTTAACTAGTGGGACACTTTTATAGATGGGTACACAAATATTTATAGATATATCTGGATTTTTTTATTTTTAAATTTTTATTTTTTACTTTGTTCCACTGTGGGATCATCATTTTTTGCAGGTTGATCGCTTGTATATTATGGGGATGCAAAAGGTCAGATCTGCACTGACTGGGAAAGTTGCTGACCATGCAATGCGCATGATAAAGCAACTTTCCTAGCTCTGGTTACCCGGATGTTGTCATGACGATATCAGGTCACCATGACAACGATCGGGACCCCATGTCACACCACGGGGTCTCCGATCCAAAGGCAGATGGGGCTGTCAGCCCTCTGCCGAAATGCTGCAATCGCAGCATTCGGGGGGTTAAAGCGCTGGGAGCGGTGCATGACAGCTTCTGGCACTTGGTGCCGGGTGTCAGCTGTCAGTATTAGCTGGCATCTGGTGGCAATCATTCGCATGCTACCCAATGTCCGCGGGCGATCGCGATGACGTAATAATCTGCCTCTGATCAAATAGGTTAATGATCATGCAAGGCGTTTAAAGGAAACCTGTCACCCATTTTGGCCGCTATAAGATGTGACCACTCTCTTTCAGGGCTTATCTACAGCATTCTATAATGCTGTAGATAAGCCCCCGGTTCGACCTGAAAGACAAGAAAAATAAGTTTTATTATACTCAACAGGGGGGTCCAGTCCGATGGGTGTCACAGGGCCGGGTCCGGAGCCTCCCATCTTATGATCGCCGACCTCCTGTTGCTGCATCGGTCCCAGCATAGCCCTGTTGAGGGTAGAGTAAAGCACTCTGCCCTCAACAAGGCAGATAAGTACACCTGCGCAGGAGCACAATGCCGGGGAGCGATGCCAGGAAGCAAGCAGAAGGGCGGAGTCGCAAGAAGATGGGACGCGCTGGACCCAGACCTGCGACACCCAATCGGACCCGACCTCAACACCCCCCCACCCTGGGCGGCTAAAACTGCTGACAGTTCCTTTAAATCTCATACGGGGCTGCCAGACCTGGCATGTCACTCTCCACAAAGGGAAATCTTACCCCCTCACCAAGCCAAATCAGATCTCATACTTTTGTACTGACGAGGTGAAACTGTCAACAAATTGAGATTCTGATTTGGCCTTTATATTAAGTCGTATATAACCAGGCTCAATAACCACTTTCAGGCATCAGACGTACTATTCCGTCCATATGCGCTGGGCCAATTTGACCACGGACGGAATAGTACGTCACAGCAATCGGCTATGCACACAGGTGGTGTGCGGCCAATCGTGGCCGGGTGTAAGCGGATTCTCACAGCTGACACCTGCCACTAAGTGCCAGGAGCAGTCATGGACCACTCCCACCACTTTAACCCCCGAAATGCTGTGATCGAACATGATCGCAGAATTCCGGGAGCAGCCAGAGGGCTGACAGCCCCTCTGCCTTTGAGTCGGAGACCCTGCGGCATGACACAGGGTCCCGATCGCTGCCATGGTAACCCGATGTCATGTAGACAACCGGGTTACAAGACCTAGGAAGTTCCTGTCATACGCAGTGCATGATCAGGAAGTCCATCAGTGTCAGTGCACCAAGTGCAGCGCTGACAGCTTCTATAGCATGCAGATGCTGCTTCATCTGCATACTATAGAAGCGATCATCCTGCAAAAAAGGATTGTCCCATAGTGGGGCAAAGTGTAAAAGTTAGACTAAAGTAAGAATTTTTTTTTTACAATAATTGTAATAAGAACAAAAAAAAAAAAAAAAAAAAAAAAATCAATATTTATTATATCACTAAATAAATTTGAAGAAAAAAAAAATCTAAATAATAAAAGTACATATTTGGTATCCCTGCTTCCGTAATGACCCAGACTTATAAAACTATCACACTAGTTAACCCCTTTAGTGAACACCATAAAAAAAAAAAAAAGGCAACATAAGATGCTTTATCATACCGCCGAACAAAAAGTGGAATAACACGCGATCAAAAACAGATATAAACAAACATGGTACCGCTGAAAACATCATCTTGTCCAGCAAAAAACAAGCCCCCATACAGCTCCATCACCGGAAAAATAAAAAAAGTTATAGCTCTCAGAATAAAGCTATGCAAAATTCATGTTTATATATAAAATAGTTTTTATTGTATAAAAGCACCAAAACTTAAAAAAAAAAATGAGGTATTGCTGTAATCGTACTGACCCGAAGAATAAAACTGCTTTATCAATTTTACCATACGGGGAACGGTATAAACGCCCCCAAGAGAAATTTATGAGTTGCTGATTTTTGTTCATTCTGCTTCCCAAAAATCGGAATAAAAAGCGATCAAAAAATGTCACGTGCCCGAAAATGGTACCAATAAACACGTCCCGCAAAAAAGACCTCAAGACTGTGGGCCAAAATATGAAAAAATTATAGCTATAAAAACAATTTTTTTACAATAAAAAGCATCTTAGCGTGTGACAGCAGCCAAACAGAAAAACCCACTGTAAGGCTGAGTTCACACGTGGCTTTTTTTGCGTTTCCGCGGTGGTTTTAACCGCGCGATTTCACCGCGAAAACTAAGCATCCCATGCACTCCTATGGGATTCCGCAATGCTGTGCTAATGCTGCGGTTTTTACCACGGCGGAATCGCTTTGCTGTAAAAAACGCAGCATGCTCATTAATTTGCGGAATCGCAGCGATCCCGCACCCATAGGAATGCATTGTTCCGCTTACTTCCCGCATGTGGCTGTGCACACCATGCGGAAAGTAAGCAGAACAATTGCGGATGGTACCCACGGTCCGGAGGAGAGGAGACCATCCTCCCGGCTTTGGGGACCATATCCCTGTAAAAAATAGAATTTAAAATAAAAAATATTGTTATTCTCACCTTCCTGCGTCCCGCGCAGCATTCCTGCCTCTCTCCACGCTCCCGGTCCCAGTAATCCTTTGCGAAAATGCCCGCGATGACGTCCAGTCTCGCGGGATCGCGAAGTCTCGACGTCATCGCGAATTACCGCGAGAACGGACGTCATCGCGGGCATTTTCGCAAAGGATTACTGGGAACGGATGCGTGGGACGTCGGAAGGTGAGAACAACACTTTTTTTTTTTTTACTACTGATGCCGCATAGGCGGCCTCAATAGTAAAAAGTTGGTCACACTTGTCAAACACTGTTTGACGAGTGTGACCAACCTGTCAATCAGTTCTCCAAGCGATGCTACAGATCGCTTGGAAAACGCTAGCATTTTTGCAAGCTAAATACGCTTGCAAAATGCTAGTTTTTCCACGGGAAAATCGCGGGAATTTAAAATGCGATTTTCCCGCGGAATGGAATTCCGGAACTCTCACGGTAATTTCCGCGAGAGTTCCGGTACGTGTGCACTTAGCTTACCACCTCTTTTCACACATCCTTATATTTCCGGTACTGGATAGGTCAGTGTCCGTGTGTGTAACACTTACAGTGTGCGTCTGACGCATCAGTACAAGGACAGGAGCCAGAGAAGCAGCGTTACAGTAAGCGCTGTTCCCCGGCACCCAACACTGCTCTCATCGTTCCCCCCTGCTCTGCCAGCGATTGGCACAAGCAGGGGAGAATGATGAGAGCCGTGTTCAGCACCCGGTGCCGGGGAACAGTGCTTACTGTAACACTTCTTCCCCAGTGCCGATGCACGTCACATGGATGACATCCATGCGTGTTATGTGTATGCACGTGTGCTGGATGCTTTGTGGCCTGTGCCGACATTAAAAAAATGGACATGTCAACGTGTTTTGCCCACAGACACATGGTCTGTGGAAACACACTGACATGTTCACAGACCCATTCACTTGAATAGGCAAATAGCGCTCCGTTCCTCCCGAGTCTCTCCGCATGGCTAAGTAGCACTGTACAGCCACATATGGGGTATTTCCACGTTTAGTAGATATTGTGGGACAAATTTTGTTGCCATTTTTACCCACTTGTGTGAAAATGTATAATTTTTGACAAACATAATTTTGGTTGTAAAAATGTAGTTATTTTGTCCTCATTGCCCAATGGAATAAAATTCTGTGACACACCCATGGTGTCGATATGATCACTGTACCCCTAGATTAATTCATAGAGAGGTGTAGTTCGTAAAATTGGGTCACTTATGGGGGGGGGGGGGGGGGTTGCGCGGTTCTGCTGTTTTGGCACTTCATAGGCTCTCCCAGTGGGTCATTGCACCTGCAAACCATAACAGCAGTGTCTGGCGCTCCTACCATTCGGAGTTCTGCCATGTGCCCAAACAGTGGTTTACTCCCACATATGGGGTATTAGCGTACTCAGGACAAATTGTACAACAACTCTAGGGGTCCAATCTCTCAAGTTACCCTTGGTAAAGTATAAAAATTGTATCTGAACTAAAAAAAAAAAAATTGTGAATAAAAAAAAAAAAAAAAGGACATAACTTTAACATCCCAAAAATTCCGGTGAAGCACTTGAAGGGTTAATAAACTTATTGAATGTGGTTTTGAGCACCTTCAGGGGTGAAGTTATTAGAATGGTGTCACTTAGAAAATATCTAAAAGAGAAAATATCTATCATATAGACCCCTCAAAGTGACTTCAAATGTGATCCATAAAAAAAAAAAAAAATGGTGTTGTGAAAATGAGAAATCGCTGTTTAACCTTTAACACAATTTTTTTTTTTTTTTTTTTCACAAATAAAATGAAGTGATATCAAAGAAATTTTACCACTACCATGAAGTACAATATGTCACGAGAAACCACTGTCAATCACAGGGATTCATTGAAGCATTCCAGACTTATTTCCTCAAAGGGACAGTGGTCAGAATTGTAAAAATTGGCCCGGTCATTAACGTGCAAAACCACCCTTGGGGGGTAAAGGGTCAATATTGACTTGTAAGACTGCTACTTCCAATAGTTGGTACTAGAGTTATAGTCCTCTTCCTCTCTGTAAAGACAATTTTCATATTCAACTCTGAGGCTCTGAGGTAAAATCTGTAGTCCGTGAGATGGCGGCTGTTATAGGAACATCTCTATGTAGACAGGAGGGAGGTGCTAGAGGCAGAGCTCTGATGGAATCTCATCCGTAGCAGCCGCCATCTCCTATCTCAGTAATAGGAAAGTCTGTCCATTATGTACAGATTTTACCTCAGAATTGAGAATTTTGATAATGACCAATCCTGGCAGAGAAAGAAGCAGATTTCTCTGATAAGATATATTAAAAAGTTGATTTTCATGTTAACTATTGATTTATGAATTAAAATGGTACCGTACTTACTGTCTTTTTGAGTTGCTCCTCTTTGCCACACGGAGGATATGCCTATGAGGTCCTACCAGTAGTGGCACATGTCCTGGACTAAATTATACTCAACGGTCACCAGCTACGCATAGTGCATACACCTAATATCGCACCTCACACATGGAGCATATAGTCAGTAAATGGAGCGTACAGACTATAGCAGCACTCTCCTGCAGGGCAGATACCAATCTTCTATAGGGTCCTGTTCAGCATCATCTGGCATATCACAATCTGGTACGTGATGCATGCTTTTCATGCTTGCCCTGTCTTTCTACTGCTTGGTTACTTTTACACCCTTATCTTTCTGCGCCTTCAGTCACACAGTGGCTGCAGTTTCCTATAATCTACATTATATTGCTCAGCAATATAGTACAACTACACATACGTTAGAGATCATTAGCTCTGAAGAGAACTTAATGGATTTTATGAACAAGTTGATTTGCATGACGAGAATCTGTCAGCGGATTTTTGCTACCTCATCTGAGAGCAGAGTGATGTGGGAAAAAAGAAACTGAATCCAACAACGTATCACTTAGGCCTGTTTCACATTTCTGTTTGACAGTCAAAATCCACCAGTTTCAGACAAAAACGGATCCGCCCCTTTTTTGGTAGATCTTTTTTTTCGCCCATAGACTTGCATTAGCAGCAGATTTTGACTGATGGTCGTCCGTTGTATCCGTTTTTTGACAGATCCGCCTGAATTGTAGCGTCTCCCGGGCAGAGGAGACGGACTGTGAAACTTTTTGTAGCGGCGGACGGTCATTTTTAAGTGCGCATGCCCGATAGATTTCTCTCTTTAAATTTCATCCACTTCCCGCCTGCAGGAAACGGGTCCGGTGCCACCTGTTGGGGCCACAATGGAAACAGATCCGTTTTTTCACATTCTGGCAGATTTTAACTGACCACAAATGACGGAGATGTGAAACAGGCCTTAGTTTACTGGCTGGGTGCAGAGGTTCTGACACAAAGGTTTTAGCTTTAGCAGGAGGCAGAGCTGAGAAAGCTTACCCTGCCTAACCAGGCTCTGAATATCTCAATGTACAGTGTCTACAATCAGTGAACTGCTTATCAGAGAGGGCGGAGTCAGGCTTGGAAGCTGGCAGCTAATCACAGCAATGCTGATCACCAATTGATAAAACCTTCAGCCTAATTAAACAGCTTGATATGTGACATCCTTGAATTCTGCATTTTAACTGCTGCCTCATGTCATCAGATTACATGGAAAAACCAGTGGACAGATTCCCTTTATAGCAAACCTTGGCTTTGTGGACAGCGCATTCTGAATGCAATGTGCTTAGCTGGTTTAACATTGTAATATACTATACCTAAAAAAAAAAAAAAAATCTATGGTTTGTTCACTGTATTCTTTTCGCTTATCTTCATATTCTTGTCTGAATACAGACTGAAATATCACTGTGGATTGTTGTAATAGAATCATATGCATCTTTAATGTCACTGAGAGCGCCGAGCATCTTGTTGCCCTAAAAACTGGGATGGATATGGAGTCCTTACCAGCAGGAGGCTGCCCATAAGCGGTAGCATAAGCTGCCTGGGCATACGTAGCAGTGGTTTGCGCCTGTGTGTAAGTGGAATCACTTGGTTGTCCATAGGTGCCGTAACTCTGCTGGCCATAGGTAGCCTGTGGAAAATACAAAATCAATTACTACAGCTAAAGTGAGCATAAAGCCTCATCACAAGACTTTACTGCTTTTACAAATTACCATAATATTTTAATTTTGCCTTCTAATTTCAGGATTGAACAAGTTATGCTTTAAGGCTACTGAGATTAAAGGAGTTTTAACATGATTGTAAATGCATTCTGTGAAAAAGATCTTCAAAAGAAAAACAATTCATTTTTAACATTGCCTTATTTTCCTCCTTCAGACTACTAATGATCTAGCTCATCCAATAGCAGGGTGTGCTGCTCTGGTTGAGCATGCGCAGATGCTTTTTTCAGTAGAGAATGGGTTATGTGTGCAGAGCTCAGGGAGAGCACACAAAACCTGAACTCCGCTCTGGCGCTCATAATACCGAAGAGTGGACAGTGGAGTGTCCACGTGAGGGAGACATGCTGCAACATTCTATGCAGTTGCCTGCCTGCACTATCACTGAGAACCAATAAGTGCTTCTTCTGTAACTGCTGGGTTGCAGCTGTAGACAGAAAGCTATATAGAACACCACTGACTAGGGCATGCACAGTTAAAAGTCAGCAGTCACAGATGGCGCACTATTACTTCCCTAGAAAGCACAGGCAGACAGATGTATAGAACAACATGGTCTGTCTCCCGTCACATACATGCTCCCATTTCCTTTCTGCAGTATTAGTGTGCGCTACTCACAGTGGGTTGTGCACCCCACACACAATTCATTTTCTACAGAAAATTACATGTACATAAGTACAGGTATGCATGTGTGCTATGAAGAAAATGCTCAAGAAAACGTTTAAACATTTAGAAACTGCATAAATTAGATTTTAGACCTGATGAAGCTGCTGTATTTACTTTGGAAATCCATGGCTAAATTACTGTATACATTTGGGGACGTTTTATATTTATATTAAAGAGCATTTTAATATCAGGATTATACAGCAATTCAGACATGGATTGTCAAATACAAAAAAAAAAAAAAATAATAATTTTATTTTGTGAAATTTGGCGACCGAACCAAATGGGCTGTCCAGGATTATTCAATTGGTTACTTTCACTCAAGTCTTATTTTGCTGCCACAAACATAATGGAAATGTAGCTGTAAGGCTAGTTTCACACTAGCGTTCTTCGGCGCAGCGCAGGGCTGCCGTGCCCCCTCCGGTCAGTTCCTCCTTTGATCGCATGCGATCAGCGTATCCTATATTTAGCGCTGGATACGCTGATCGTGCACTGACCGTGCGCTGGTCTGATTCTGCTGGCGCTGGCTGCGCCCAGCGCACAAAAATGCAGCCTCATGCGATCAGAGGGGGAACTGACCGGAGGGGGTGCGGCCAGGGGCGGGGCTTAGCAGCAGTCCTGCGCCCAAGAACGCTAGTGTGAAACTAGCCTTACACACAAAACTTACAATAACTTTAATTAGGGTTGCCAACTTAAGTTGTCCAGAAAAAGAAAAATTATCCAAAAATCATAGCCAATTTAAAAAAAAACCAAAAAAAAAAAAAAAACCCCACAAAATTGGAAAATCATAATAAATCATCAAGGCAGTGTGATCTAATTCGATAACCCATAACACTTCTATGAACACATTGACAGCATTATCTGTAAAATAATGATAGTCACAAGCACCTCCTGCTTCTTAAAAAAAAAAAAAAAATAAATAAAAAATATATATATATATATATATATATATATATATATATATATATATATATATATATATATATATATATCTTCAAACACCAGAAAAAAAAACAAGACAAAGCTTTAATTTTGTGCAGGCTGTCCAGGAATTTCTGGATGGTTAGCAACCCTGGCTTCAATGCTTTTGAATGACATATATAGAGCTGTGATCAATGAAGGTTAATTTTCACTGAAATTAATTAGTCCAGTGAACCCGATACCTGAGCAGTCTGTGTGTATCCTTGAGTTGGCTGGGCAGTATAAGCAGCATAGCTAAATGGGGACAAAATAAGAAAATCAATATATAAGTTTGATTATACCATTCTCATATGGAAATGTAAAAAAAAAAAAAAAAAAAAAAAAAAAAAGCTTACCTCTGCTGAGCACCAGCTTGGCTATAGGTGCTATAATCTACGAGAAAAAAAAAGCAACTATTAGAAAAAGACACCAGTCTATCCGGATATTGTGAATATTACAAGAAAAATATATATATTTGGGATAAGCAGTGCAGTGACTACCTAGTCTTGTACCATAGATTTTTTTTATCACAGTTAAAAAGTTCAGCTACATAAGCAGGGCTGTGAAGTCTGAAAGCCAATTTCCTCAATTTCCCTAACTCCCGACTCCAAAGCCCTGTACACAAGAGAAATTGCAGCATCTTCACAAATAACTCCCCTGGATCCATTATACTTATTGCACAGATTACCAATAATGTAGCTGGAGTAAATTATCCCTATGTGTACTCTTCCCATATCCTCCTAGTCAACCCTGCAATGTACTTGTGATTATGCCATCTTTACAAAAGTCAAAAGAGACTTAAAGGGCACCGGTCACTAGGTTTCTCCCATACGAGGTAAGGCCAGTACTGGGACACTCCCATATACAGCATTCTAATATGCTCTATAAAAGGCCCCCAATGTGGCCTGCAAGACAAGTAAAATGACCTTTTATAACAATCATCTATGCAGCGGTCCAATCCAATAGGCGTCACTGGACTAGATCTTCTACTCTGCCCTCAACACGGCATAGAGAGTAATGCAGCGCGCATGAGCAGGAAAAGGCCGCTGCAGGTGCACAATGCCGGGAACATAGGATGCATCATCCACACGAAGCACAGAAGGAGAACGGCAACGCAAGAAGAGAGGAGGCACCAGATCAAGACCAGCAACACTTATCAGACCACTCAACGGGTGAGTATAATAAGCAGACTTTTTGTCTTCCAAGCCAGATTGGAGGCATATTAGAATGCTGTATATTAGGGTGCCAAGGAAATGCATGGTAAAAATTAAGTAGCAAGTTTTTGAAAGTCTTACCTCCTAATTTTGTTCCTTTTTGGTCATAGATATTTTATAATTTTCTTTTTTAAGATTAGTTATTTACTGGTTGCTCAATGACACATATTGCAGTTTTAAATGTTTGTTTAGTATTTATCGTCATGCATATCCCACGTTATGTATGGTATGTTACACCGTTTATCGATAAGATTAATTGATTATATTTTGATAAATCGGGCGTTTCTGAACGCGGTGATACCGAGTGTGTGTATTATAATTATTTTGTAATTTTCAAACTTAACTCTGATTTAATGGCATAAAAAATGTCACACTATAGTTAATAAATAACGTTTCCCACAAGTCTACTTTACATAGGAATAATTTTTTAAACTTTTTTTTTTTGTTTTTCAACAAAATTTACAAAACCATTCTTCTTAGGGACCACATTTGAATTGACATTGCGGGCCCTACACGACAGAAAATACCCAAAGTGACACCATTCTAAAACATGCACCCATCAAGGTGCTCAAAACCACATTCAATAAGTTTATTAATTCTTCAGGTGCTTCACAGGAATGGAAGCAATGTGGCAGGAAAAAATAAAACGTTTAACTTTTCACAAAAAATTTACGTTACACCCAATTTTTATTATTTTCGCAAGGGTAACGAGAAAATGGACCCCAAAATTTGTTGAGCAATTGCTCCTGAGCACACCGATACCTCATATTTGGGGAAAATCTACTGTTTGGGCGCACAGAAGAACTCGAAAGGGAAGGAGCACCATTTGCCTTTTTGAACGCAAAATTTGCCGAAATTCAGAGCAGACGCCATGTAGCGTTTGGAGAGCTCTTGATGTGCCTAAACAGTGGAAACCCCCACAAGTGACAATTCTGTAAAGCACAGGATTTTATCCAAGGGTATATTGAGCATTTTTAACCCACAGATACGACACAATTTGATAACATTAGCTTGTCATATTGAATATGTAGTCATTACTGTTTGATTGTAAGTGCCCACTACTCCAGTTTATATCGGGTGCTCTAGTGACATGCTAAAGCCCCCGCCCGATTCGCAGCTGACAGGCATGATGGACGGATGGCAGGCGGCTGATACAGGGGGACACACCATACCTATGGGACACATTACAGGTATGAGGAGCTATTTATAAAAGTCGATATTTCAGCGTTACTAGGGTTCAGAAAATGAAGAGCCACCTTCACAGAATGCAGCCTTAGTGCTGCCGAACGCCCGGGGGGGGGGGGACAGGTTCCCTTTAAATCTGTCTTGTGGTTTTTGTTTAATCTTTATTTTACGTTTTGAGGCAGTGAGAATCTGGAATTCCCTGCCTGAGGTGGTGGTGATGGCGAACTCAGTCGAGGGGTTCAAAAAAGGCCTGGATGTCTTCCTGGAGCGTAACAGTATTGTATCTTTCATTTATTAGGTTCTTTAGAAGGACGTAGATCTGGGGATTTATTCTGACAGAATTTAGGCTGAACTGGATGGCCTAATGTCTTTATTCAGGTACGATCTGCCACACAGGGCTCGACTCCTCTAGAAGCCCACATATAAAGCCTTTGTAGATCATGACAGGCAGTGCTGACATGCTAAATAGAGAGTACAACTGCCAGTCGCTACAGCATTGTATGGCCACCACAGTATTTAGCTGGGTCCCAGTTGAAAAAAAAAAAAAAAAAAGTGTCAGTAATAAATGGCTGAGGTCCTGCAAACAGACATACTTCTAAATGCAACTAGCCAAACTTTTAGTTTGAATTTTACAACTTTAGCCCATAGTGTCGTAATACTAATTTTTGGCGCAAATCCAAAAGTGAATCCAGCAAGAAGACAGCCATGTCCTGCCTTCGTATTTCCAGTTCCCATTGAATCTTTTTTGGCTCAATTTGGCGGATGGGCGAATTCATTATGGCATTACAATACTTGGACAAAAAAATGTAACAAACGTTTATAAACTGGAGATATAAGATTTTGGTACATGGATAGCTGAAGGTGGTGGGCCCTTCTTAAAGGGGCCGGCATCATAACTTTAATAAACATGTAAGGGACAGGATTTTGCTGCACTTCATGTAATAAGCAAAACAGATTCTGCCCACAAATTATTCCTAGAAAAACTAGCATTTGTAAACAAAATGTATTGGGGTGGAGGAGTCTATACAGGTTTGAGTTTGGAAGCAGGGCTAAGGAGTCAGTAAGTCAAACCTCCAACTCCTCAATGTCCATGACACCGACTGACTCCGACTCCACAGCCCTGTTTGGAAGTTCACTGCCATATTGGAAAGTTTCCCCATTCTGCCCTTGGGAATACAGAACAAAGTTAAAGCCGATCTCCATAATACAACCCCAACCCGGGACTTAGAAAGGTAATTACTAGAAGATCCATCAACCATATATACTCGAGTATAAGACACCTAATTTTGCCAAGAAAAACTGGCTAAGCTTATTGGCTCGAGTATAAGCTGGGTATGCATTGTCCCCTCGCCCCCCTCTACCCTTGTCTGCGTGGCTCCTCGCCCCCCCTCTACCCTTGTCTGCGCGGCTCCTCATGCCCTCCACCATTGTATGCATATTAAAAAAACAAAAAAAAAAAACATACACATCCTGCTCACCTTCTTGCAAGCCCTCACTGCATTCCGTTCCAGCGCCAGCAGCTCTTCCTGCCGAGCAATCATGTGGCCCCGCTCATTAAGGTAATGAATATGGAAGTGGAGAATCGAGCATATTCATTACTTTAATGAGGAGGGAAACGTGATCGCTCAGCCGCATATGCTGCTGCCGCCAGAACCAAAGAGATGCAGCGAGGGCACGCAGGAAGGTGAGTAGGAGGTCTTCTGGAAGCCGGCGGCTGCGGGTGTCACTGTGTGCGCTATAAGAAAAATGAATATTCATTTCTCTTTAGCAGCGGGCAGTTAAGGCCCTTTTACATTTAGCGATGCACCAGCGATCCAACCAGCGATCCGACCCGGTCAGGATCGCTGGTGCATCGCTAAATGATCGCTAGTGAGCTTTCATACAGAAAGATCTCACAGCGATGCAGCAGCGACGCAGCGCACGATACTTACCATTCACACACAGCGATCCTGCGTCCTCCCGCCCGCCTCCACACGTCGCTGGACGTCACAGCAGGAAGTCTCAGCAGGAAGCGCCCGACGAGAAATGGAGCCGGACATTCTCGCGCGATCAGCGATGGACAGCGGGGGAGCCGGTCGCTGGTAAGTATCACACATAGCGATATCGCTAGCAATATCGCTATAACGTCACAAAACCAGTGACGTTTTAGCGATATTGCTAGCGATATCGCTTAGTGTAAAACCCCCTTTACAGCAGAGAGCTCTTGCCTCCTGTGACCACTGACTTGCGTATAGCTGAGGGGGGTGTTTTCAGCATAAAAAATGTGCTGAAAAACTCTGCTTATACACGAGTATATACGGTATTTAACTATTATCAAGCATCTTAAAAAACTGGAGCATGAGGTGACCTATGGACCACCCACTTTTATTGTTTTTGAAATGTGCCAAGTTTCATTTTGTCAGGAGGATATCGAACTCTGGTAGACTTAAATGGATTAGAAGTTCTCCTCCTGCACTTGTTAGTACAGCCTTCCTCACAACAGGGGCGGATGGTGGAGCTTGTGACCTGTGGATCAGACTCCTCCATTTGGAGGCCGCTGCACACAGGAAGCAGTTTTTTAATCTTAAGAGGCTGATGGACAGGTCTGGTCACAGGGTTTACCATTTTCAAAATTCTCAATTACCAAGTAAACGCTGTACTCACTGAAGACAGATTGTAAAATGGGAGATGGTAGTGGCTTCTGATAATATTGTAAAATTACTGAGAATCTTGCCTTCACGGAAAACAGATTGTACCTGTGAATTGAGAATGAAGTATCAAGCTTGCAGAAGAAAAAAAAAAAGCAGATTTTTCTGATACAATATATTACAAAGTTGCTTATTTTCTTGTGAAGTACTGATTTATGAAATAAGTGATCATTATTCTTTAGGTGCAACCAGGGCTGTGGAGTCTGAGCCTATTTTGGTGGAGTCTATCCTGGAAATTGAGTCGTCGGAAGTTTGGCTTACCAACTCCACAGCCATTAGAGCAACAAAATCACGTACACAACACTTGTTTTGGATAGAGTCCCATTCAAAGCTTTTACACCAGAACTCTGGTGTAAAAAGCAATGAAACGTCACAATTTTAGCAAAACTCGAGGCTGCGCTAAAATTGTGACTGTTCTCACGCCATTTTCATCCAGCTCCGACAACGTGGCACAGCAAGCAGCGACATCAGTTATGTCACTAATCTTACTCCAGCAGGGACTGGAGTAGGAGTTGTACGCCATACTGCCGACACAATCAGAAGAGTCTGACTCCATCACACATACAAATAAAAACCAGCATGAACAATTGCAGTTTTGTTGAATCGGGGCCAAAGTGGCCAAACAAATTAAATGTGGAGGTGGGGTGGCCCCCATTAAAATTAGCCTATACACCGGGGAACAAAAAATCATGCTAATGCAATAAGCTAATACGGGGATAAATAACAGAACAGCTACGAAAATAGTGGTGGCATATCATCAGGTTAGGCCACCAAGCTGTAAGATGGGAAATGCCTTCACAAGAGGTTTCCGGTGGTTGAAAAGAAGTCATGCTAGTCTATGGTCATCTGATAGCCACAAAGAAACTGGACCTGCACCCCTTCAAACTGGGGGGCGCAGTGGACAGACCCCCACGATCCTGAGAGCACATGCCAATGTACACCAGGGAACACTAGTAGAGGGCAGCCTCCCCATCCATAGGCACCATGTGGGCACATGCCCACCAGAGGGGCTGCACTTCTGGCCTGCAGACCCCAGCAATACCTGCTGTACAGTCGGGGGTCTCAGGCCTGATCTGCACATACCGAACCCAGATTCAGATAAACAAAGATACTTGGAAAAAAAACCCCCCCATAAAATAATGTCCCTATAATTGCCTCTAACAGGCTGCGCCCCAGCTGGGAGTTGTAGTCCCTAACCTCCTGTTGCACTGCAGTATACATAGCTCTCTTACAGTATGCAGACATCAGAGGGCGGCGAGGAATAGAGCAGATACTGCAGCGCTATGGCGCCGTCACTGGACACATCACACAACGGCCGCAGGTCGCGTCCCCACCGCGTGGATCGGCGACGCGAGCAACGACTGAGGCCTAGGAGGAAACCAGCGGCCGCATGTCGCCGCCTCCCGGCCGCAGCCACTCCAGCGTTACAATAGGAGCCAGAAGACACGCTGGCCGCTGCTACACTCAGGCCGGGCCAGCCTCGCCCACACAGCGGCCGCACTGGAAGCTCGCAGTCCGTTACTCACCGGTGGAAGCCATTTTGTGTACTCTAACCACCTCAGCGTCCGTGTGTGGGGAGAGCGAGGCGCGCATGCGCAGTACTGAACGACCTGGACTGTACCATTCATTGCCGGGATAAAAGAAGATCCGGGAACCTGTGGCTGTGCGTCATGTTTTGGTGACAGTGTGCCACTTAAGTCTTATAATAGTCGGAAATGAAAGGATAACAGGTAGTTGAAGTGGAACGTTCCATGTAGCACCCAGAAGGTAAGCTTCTCTTATTAGGAAGCCCCCCTAGATTTAGGTAGTGGTGTGATCCTTTAGTCCCGGGTAGAGAGGAGGACTAGAGAGATGGAGCCAGAAAGTCGTGTGAGGCGGGAGCTGTCTCCTCCTCCGCCGTCCATTGTGGCTGCTACTATGTGTTGATGAGAAGTGAAATGGCGCAAACAGTCAGTGCGGGCACCACACAGTCAGGGGCCGCGTGTGGCTCTGCAGGGCACGGTGGGTACAGACACCTCTGCAGGGTACGGTGGGCACTGACACCTCTGCAGGGTACGGTGGGTACAGACACCTCTGCAGGGTACAGACACCTCTGCAGGGTACGGTGGGCACTGACACCTCTGCAGGGTACGGTGGGCACTGACACCTCTGCAGGGTACAGTGGGCACTGACACCTCTGCAGGGCACTGACACCTCTGCAGGGTACGGTGGGCACTGACACCTCTGCAGGGTACGGTGGGCACTGACACCTCTGCAGGGTACGGTGGGCACTGACACCTCTGCAGGGTACAGTGGGCACTGACACCTCTGCAGGGCACTGACACCTCTGCAGGGTACGGTGGGCACTGACACCTCTGCAGGGTACGGTGGGCACTGACACCTCTGCAGGGTACGGTGGGCACTGACACCTCTGCAGGGTACGGTGGGCACTGACACCTCTGCAGGGCACTGACACCTCTGCAGGGTACGGTGGGCACTGACACCTCTGCAGGGTACGGTGGGCACTGACACCTCTGCAGGGTACTGTGGACACTGACACCTCTGCAGGGTACTGACACCTCTGCGGGGTACGGTGTGCACTGACACCTCTGCAGGGTACGGTGGGCACTGACACCTCTGCAGGGTACGGTGGGCACTGACACCTCTGCAGGGTACGGTGGGCACTGACACCTCTGCAGGGTACTGTGGACACTGACACCTCTGCAGGGTACTGACACCTCTGCGGGGTACGGTGTGCACTGACACCTCTGCAGGGTACGGCGGCCACTGACACCTCTGCATGGTACGGTGGGCACTGACACCTCTGCAGGGTACGGTGGGCACTGACACCTCTGCGGGGTACGGTGGGCACTGACACCTCTGCGGGGTACGGTGGGCACTGACACCTCTGCAGGGTACGGTGGGCACTGACACCTCTGCAGGGTACAGACACCTCTGCAGGGTACGGTGGGCACAGACACCTCTGCAGGGTACGGTGGGCACTGACACCTCTGCAGGGTACTGTGGGCACTGACACCTCTGCGGGGTACGGTGGCCACTGACACCTCTGCGGGGTACGGTGGCCACTGACACCTCTGCGGGGTACGGTGGCCACTGACACCTCTGCAGGGTACGGTGGCCACTGACACCTCTGCGGGGTACGGCGGCCACTGACACCTCTGCAGGGTACGGCGGCCACTGACACCTCTGCAGGGTACGGCGGCCACTGACACCTCTGCGGGGTACGGCGGCCACTGACACCTCTGCGGGGTACGGCGGCCACTGACACCTCTGCAGGGTACGGCGGCCACTGACACCTCTGCAGGGTACGGCGGCCACTGACACCTCTGCAGGGTACGGCGGCCACTGACACCTCTGCAGGGTACGGCGGCCACTGACACCTCTGCAGGGTATGGCGGCCACTGACATTTATGCAGACGAATGGCGGTCATTGATATTTCTGTAGTCAGATGGCGATCACTTGGATTTCTGCAGAAGAATGAGGGTCACAGAGATTTCTGCACACGAATGGGGGTCACTAACATTTCTGCAGACGAACAGTGGGCACTTAGATTTCTGAAGAGAACGATGGGCATTGGCATTTCTGCACATGAATGGGGGTTTCTAGATCTAATAGATGTGCCTTTCTGGACCGCTGCGGGCAGCTATTTTTAGGCTGGGGGGCTTATATCAATGGCCCCTTACCTTGCCTGAGAATACCAGCCCACAGCTGTCAGCTTTAGCAAGGCTGGTTGTCAAAAAATGAGGGGTACACCACCGGTTTTTAAATTATTTATTTAAATAATTTAAAAAAAACAGCGTGGGAACCCCACTATTCTTGATAACTAGTGTTGCTGAAAGCTGAGGGTTGTAGCCCCTAGTAGTCCGTTTTGCCTGGCTAGTTATAGAAAATAGAGGGGAACCCACTCCGGATTTTAAAAAAAAATTATTTATACATTGCACTGTTTTTTCGGCCGAGGGAATGAGACCCCATCTCTTCTGCCCCTGGTGAACCCTCAGCATCGTGGAGGGGAAAATGCGTCGGGCTGGGCTTCCTATCTACCAATGGCTGATAAGTATTGATGGTTTATATTCTATATTTTTTTTGGCAACATGCACACTGGTTCTATTGGGGCATTATGATACCCCTGACTGTAGGGGGTAATTTATGCTGCTTTTTGTGCTCTTGTCTGGACTATTATGTCCAGCATGGATTATTGCTCAGCACTTCTATGCCATTGGTATCTTTTCCACCTGGTGGATTATTTTGATTTGTGATTAATTTTGAGTGCATTAACTGTGCGATATCTATTATTGTCCATGGGATCAGTGTTTCAATTTTTTTTTCCCCCTTTATTCTGTGTAGATGTTTTTCATTTGAGCTTTTTTGTGAAAATATTTTTTCATGGTCTGTCATTGCTTGCAGCATAAGCTCTTTTTACTCCGAGATAAGATATTTAAGCTGCATTATTAAGAATTTTTTACTCCGAGATAAGTCTACCTCATTGTCTATATTGTGGGTTGTGTGCCCACTTTTGTTACAACGAGATAAGTTTACAGCATTTTTGCACTTTTAAAGAGACTTTACCTAGTCTCTCCACTACGGGTTTTTCGGGTATATATGTATGTGTGTGTTTTTTTTCTGTGTATCCTCTTTTTTTGATTAGGGAATATTAGGGTGTTCTAGGGCTACCGACATTGAGCGGGGGCGCCATATCGTCAACAACTAGGGTGCCAACCTCCGCAGTCAGGAAGGGACCTATTAGGGCAAGCGTAGCTGCCCCTGGTATCTTTATTTTTTGGTGATATATTGCCCTGTACCCTATGAGCTGGGATTGTCTAAAGCAGTGGTTCTCAACCTTTCTAATGCCGTGACCCCGCAATAGAGTTCCTAATGTTGCGGTGACCCCAAACCAAAAAATAATTTTGGTGGCTACTTTAAAACTGTAATTTTGCTACAGTTATGAATCGGAATGTAAATACCTGATATGCCTTATGTATTCTCATTGCTACACACCTGTTACTCTTACCAGGGGGCCGTATTCACATGCTTAACTAATGGATCTGTTTTTTTCCAGATTAGTGGCAAGTTTTCTATATAGAACAGTGTGAACTACGTCATCGGATACACTGCAGTTTCTGCACAGCATCTCGCAGGCTCTCTTGGCTCTCCGCCTCTTACCTCTCCGCCTCCTAGGCTTCTGTCCTCCGGTGCTTGCTGCGTCCGCCCACTGATGGCGTCAGCAAGCGCCAGACACACGTAATGCGCTGCTATGGACTGTGGAGCGTTCCCCCCGCTTCCCTCGCCCCTTTAGGCCCCGGACGGATGATGCAATCATGTCTGCGCATGTGCGCAGGCATTCAGTTTGGAACACGCATCCATTACGACATGTGTTCTAGCTGAATAGCGCTGCTGCAGACGGTATCACACTTCTCAGCGGCTAAAGCTATCGGAAATATGTATTTTCCGATGGCTTTAGGCGACCCCTGTGTTTTGGTCGTTCGACCCCCAGGTTGAGAACCGCTGGTCTAAAGTTTTTAATTATTCAATTAAAAGTTAATTTTTAGGGGTCAATTTTGTTGCTTTCTTGTTTTTTTTTCTCCTGTGTTGCGCCAATCCTCTGGAATTCTCTACCCCAAGAAATTAGGACTATCCAAAATTTGCACAGTTTTAGGCGCTTCCTCAAAACACATTTGTTCAGAGCGGCCTATCACGTTCCCTAATCAAAGTAATTTTATGTGTAAGTGTGCGGGTGTAGCCCATTCACTATCTCCATCTATCCCTCACTCCCTCAAGATAGCTGGACCATCATTGTAAATACATCATTGTAAATACACACTTCTACTTTGTATCTCCCCCACCTCATTGTAGATTGTAAGTTCTCACAAGCGTCTTATTTTGCTTTAATTATTGTATTATAGTTAACGTTGTTACTTATGACTAGTGTTGAGCATTCCGATACCGCAAGTATCGGGTATCGGCCGATACTTGCTGTATCGGAATTCCGATACCGACTTCCGATATTTTTTCAATATCGGAATTCGGCATCGGAATCGGAAGTTCAGTTGATTGACGGCCTGACGTCATCATGATGCGCGGTGTGTGCGCATCATGATGCGCCGTCATTTCGGGCCTTCCGGGGGTCTCTGCCGGCCTGCCGGGGGGCTGTGCCGGCCTGCCGGGGGGCTGTGTGGACTGCCCGGGGTCTGTACCGGCCTGCCGGGGGGCTGTGCCGGCCTGCCGGTGGTCTGTGCACCCTGTGGGGGTCTGTACCGGCCTGCCGGGGGGCTGTGCCGGCCTGCCGGGGGGCTGTGCTGATGTCCGGGGGTCTGTGCAAGCATCGTCCGATGGGACTACAAGTCCCATCGGGCGATGCCTGCTACCATGACAGTGATTGACACATTAGCCAATGATGGGACAGTAGTAGTCCCATCATCCGGCTAATGTGTTAAATGTTAAAAAAAAAAAAAAAAAATACTACATACATACTACATGCATGCTACATACATGCTACATGCATGCTACATACATACTACATACATACTACATACATGCTACATACATACTGCATGCTACATACATACTACATACATACTACATGCATGCTACATACATACTACATGCATGCTACATACATACTACATACATACTGCATACTACATACATACTACATGCATGCTACATACATACTACATATATACTACATGCATGCTACATACATACTACATGCTACATACATACTACATATATACTACATACATGCTACATACATACTACATGCATGCTACATACATACTACATATATACTACATGCATGCTACATACATACTACATGCTACATACATACTACATATATACTACATACATACTACATACATGCTACATACATACTGCATGCTACATACATTCTACATATATACTACATACATACTACATACATGCTACATACATACTGCATGCTACATACATACTACATACATACTACATACATACTACATGCATGCTACATACATACTACATGCATGCTACATACATACTACATGCATGCTACATACATACTACATGCTACATACATACCACATATATACTACATACATACAATACATTCATACAATACATACATAGACATACAGTACATATAACATAGAGTAACATACTTACCAATACTTGTCACATTGTTCCCCGAAGCCATTGTCGTCTACGGAATAAATATTAACATAACAAACCACAAAAATACTCACCCACGATCCGAAGCAGTCCACGAGTGTGTCCCACGACGATCTTGGGTAGAGAACTGCAGCATCAGATGATGCTGCCGTTCTCTACGGGCTGCAGGAATCCAATGACGGAAGGTAGGTATCCTTCCGCACTGTATTCCTCCGCCACTTAAAAAAAAAAAGTCCCTAGTCTCACTTTATGCCATTGCTGTGTGGGAAATTCCCACACAGCAATGGCATAAAGTGAGACTAGGGACTTTTTTTTTTTAAGTGGCGGAGGAATACAGTGCGGAAGGATACCTACCTTCCGTCATTGGATTCCTGCAGCCCGTAGAGAACGGCAGCATCATCTGATGCTGCCGTTCTCTACCCAAGATCGTCGTGGGACACACTCGTGGACTGCTTCGGATCGTGGGTGAGTATTTTTGTGGTTTGTTATGTTAATATTTATCCCGGAAAAGACAATGGCTTCGGGGAACAATGTGACAAGTATTGGTAAGTATGTTACTCTATGTTATATGTACTGTATGTCTATGTATGTATTGTATGAATGTATTGTATGTATGTAGTATATATGTGGTATGTATGTAGCATGTAGTATGTATGTAGCATGCATGTAGCATGCATGTAGTATGTATGTAGCATGCATGTAGTATGTATGTAGCATGCATGTAGTATGTATGTAGTATGTATGTAGTATGTATGTAGCATGCAGTATGTATGTAGCATGTATGTAGTATGTATGTAGTATATATGTAGTATGTATGTAGCATGCAGTATGTATGTAGCATGTATGTAGTATGTATGTAGTATATATGTAGTATGTATGTAGCATGTAGTATGTATGTAGCATGCATGTAGTATATATGTAGTATGTATGTAGCATGCATGTAGTATGTATGTAGTATGTATGTAGCATGCAGTATGTATGTAGTATGTATGTAGTATGTATGTAGCATGCATGTAGTATGTATGTAGTATATATGTGTTATGTATGTAGCATGTAGCATGCATGTAGCATGCATGTAGTATATATGTAGTATATATGTGGTATGTATGTAGCATGCAGTATGTATGTAGCATGCATGTAGTATATATGTAGTATGAATGTAGCATGTATGTAGTATGTAGTATGAATGTAGCATGTATGTAGTATGCATGTTGTATGTATGTAGCATGTAATTTTTTTTTTTTATTTTTTTTTTTACATTTAACACATTAGCCGGATGATGGGACTACTACTGTCCCATCATTGGCTAATGTGTCAATCACTGTCATGGTAGCAGGCATCGCCCGATGGGACTTGTAGTCCCATCGGACGATGCCTGCACAGACCCCCGGAGCCTGCACAGCCCCCCGGCAGGCCGGCACAGCCCCCCGGCAGGCCGGCACAGCCCCCCGGAGCCTGCACAGCCCCCCGGCAGGCCGGCACAGCCCCCCGGCAGGCCGGCACAGCCCCCCGGAGCCTGCACAGCCCCCCGGCTGGCCGGCACAGCCCCCCGGAGCCTGCACAGACCACCGGCAGGCCGGCACAGACCACCGGAGCCTGCTCAGACCCCCTGGCAGGCCGGCACAGCCCCCCGAAAGGCCCGTACAGACCCCAGAGAGGCTGTACAAGGGCAGGAAAGGGTTTTTCTTATTCCGATACCGGAAGTCCCATAGACTTGAATGGGACTTCCGGTATCGGAATCGGCGATACCGATACTTTTTTTTAAAGATCGGCCGATACCATCCGATACGATACTTTGAAGTATCGGACGGTATCGCTCAACTCTACTTATGACTGTTGTGTTTGGAACTGTTAAACTGTAAAACGCTGCTGAATATGTTGGCGCTATATGAATAATGATCATTATTTCGTGTGTGGGCCGTTTTGCGGCCCTTGCTGACGGTAAAAATCGGACATGTCAGCTTGTTTTGCCCATGGGCACACGGTCAGTGGAAACACACTGAGATGTGCACAGAGGGTCTAAGTGTGTCAGTGTCTCCAGTATGTGTGAAAACTGTCACCACACGTACTGGAGACATGGATGCAAGAAAGAGCCCTAAGATGTATATTTTAGTCACAATTTAGTAAGGAATGTATGAAACAGTTTCAGGAGCTGAGCCTGCTTCATACCAGACAGACACCAGCTGTTTTACATAGCCGACAGCATCCAGATCTGGTTCTGATCGCTTAACCCCTTCCTGACATGAGACGTACTATCCCGTCCATGGGACCCGGGCCCCTATGCCCATGGACGGGATAGTACGTCTAGCGCGATCAGCGGCGCCCACGTGGTGAGCGCCGCTGATCGCGGCCGGGTGTCAGCTGATTATCACAGACCGCCCCCGACACGTTAACCCCTTGCACACCGCGATCAAACATGATCGCGGTGTACCGGGGGTTAAAGGGAAGCATCGGCAGGGAGGGGGCTCCCTCCGTGCTTCCCTGAGCCCCCCACGGCAGCGCAATGTGCAGCGCTGCTGCGGGGGACTCCTTTCCTCCAGGCCCCCGGATCCAAGATGGCGACGGGGGCCTGAGGAAGCTGGCTTCCTCAGTGCCTGCAAAGCGCAGACATGAGGAAGCCTTCTGCAGTGCCTGTGTCAGATCGCTGATCTGTCACAGTGATCTGTGATGTGACAGATCAGCGATCTGGCACAGGACAGTGATGTCCCACCTGGGACTATTTAATAAAGTAAAAAAAAAATAAAAAAAAGTGTTAAAATAATTTAAAAAAAATCGCCAAATAAATTAGAAAAAAAAAAAAAAATATTCCCCCAATAAATCCATTTTTTGGAAATAATAAAAAAAAAAAACAATAAAAGTACACATATTAGGTATCGCCGCGTCCGTAATGACCCGCCCTATAAAACTGTCCCATTAGTTAACCCCTTTAGCGAACCCCTTAAAAAATAAAAATAAAAAACGAAGCAAAAAATAATGATTTATTATCATACCGCCAAACAAAAAGTGTAATAACGCGCGATCAAAAAGACGCATATAAATATCCATGGTACCGCTGAAAACGTCATCTTGTCCCGCAAAAAACGAGCTGCCACACAGCATCATCAGCAAAAAAATAAAAAAGTTATAGCTCACAGAATAAACCGATGCAAAAATAATTATTTTTTATATAAAATAGTTTTCATTGCATAAAACCGACAAAAACATAAAAAAATGACATAATTCAGGTATCGCTGTATCCGTACTGACCCGAAGAATAAAACCGCTTTATCAATTTTACCGCACGCGGAACGGTGTAAACGCACCCCCCAAAAGAAATTCATGAAACGCTGGTTTTTGTTCATTCTGTGTCCCAAAAATAGGAATAAAAAGCGATCAAAAAATGTCACGTGCCCGAAAATGGTACCAATAAAAACGTCAACTCGTCCTGCAAAAAATAAGACCTCACATGACTCGGTGGGTCAAAATACGGAAAAATTATAGCTCTCAATATGTGGTGATGCAAAAACTATTTTTACAATAAAAAGCGTCTTTTAGCGTGCGACAGCTGCCAAATATAAAAACCGCCATAAATAGTAAATCAAACCCCCGTTATCACCCCCTTAGTTAGGGAAAAATAATAAAATGTAAAAAAAAAAGTATTTATCTCCATTTTCCCGTTAGGGCTAGGGTTAGGGCTAGGGTTAGGGTTAGGGCTAGGGTTAGGGCTAGGGTTAGGGCTCAGATTAGGGTTAGGGGTGTGTTGGGGTTAGGGTTGGAGTTATAATTGGGGGGTTTCCACTGTTTGGGCACATCAGGGGCTCTCCAAATGCAACATGGCGTCTGATCTCAATTCCAGCCAATTCTGAGTTGAAAAAGTCAAATGTTGCTCCTTCCCTTCCAAGCTCTGCCATGCGCCCAAACAGTGTTTTACCCCACATGTAGGGTATCAACCTACTCAGGACAAATTGCAAAACAATTTTTGGGGTCCAATTTCTCCTGTTACCCTTAGGAAAATAAAAAATTGGGGGCAAAAATATCATTTTTGTGGAAAAAAATGATTTTTTTTATTTTCACGTCCAAGTGTTATAAACTTCTGTGAAGCACTTGGGGGTTCAAAGTGCTCACCACACATCTAGATAAGTTCCGTGGTGGGTCTAGTGTCCAAAATGGGGTCACTTGTGGGGAGTTTCAATAGTTTAGTTACATCAGGGGCTCTCCAAACGCACATGACACCCGCAGACCATTCCATCAAAGTCTGCATTCCAAAACGTCACTGCTTCCCTTTCGAGCCCCGACGTGTGTCCATACAGTAGTTTTCTCCCACATATGGGGTGTCAGCGTACTCAGGACAAATTGGACAACAACTTTTGGGGGTCCAATTTCTCCTGTTACCCTTGGGAAAATGAAAAAATTGGGGACTAATTGATCATGTTTCTGGAAAAAATATGATTTTTTTATTTTCATGCCCTGGCATTATAAAGTTCTGTGAACCTCTTGGGGGTTCAAAGTGCTCACCTCACATCTAGATAAGTTCCTTATTGGGTCTAGTTTTCAAAATGGGGTCATTTGTGGGGGGTTTCCACTGTTTAGGTACATTAGGGGCTCTCCAAAGGCAACATGACACCCGCAGACCATTCCATCAAAGTCTGCATTCCAAAACGTCACTACTTCCCTTCCGAGCCCCGACGTGTGCCCATACAGTAGTTTTCTCCCACATATGGGGTATCAGCATACTCAGGACAAATTGGACAACAACTTTTGGGGTCCAATTTCTCCTGGTACCCTTGGGAAAATAAAAAAATGGTGACTAAAAGATCATGTTTGTGGAAAAAATACGAATTTTTTATTTTCACGCCCGGGCGTTATAAACTTCTGTGAAGCACTGGGGGGTTCAAAGTGCTCACCACACATCTAGATAAGTTCCTTGGGGGGTCTAGTTTACAAAATGGTGTCATTTGTGGGGGATTTCCACTGTTTAGGTACATTAGGGGCTCTCCAAAGGCAACATGACACCCGCAGACCATTCCATCAAAGTCTGCATTCCAAAACGTCACTACTTCCCTTCCGAGCCCCGACGTGTGCCCATACAGTAGTTTTCTCCCACATATGGGGTATCAGCATGCTCAGGACAAATTGGACAACAACTTTTGGGGTCCAATTTCTCCTGGTACCCTTGGGAAAATAAAAAAATGGTGACTAAAAGATCATGTTTGTGGAAAAAATACGAATTTTTTATTTTCACGCCCGGGCATTATAAACTTCTGTGAAGCACTGGGGGGGTCAAAGTGCTCACCACACATCTAGATAAGTTCCGTAGGGGGTCTAATTTCCAAAATGGTGTCATTTGTGGGGGGTTTCCACTGTTTTGGTACATCAGGGGTTTTCCAAACGCGACATGGTGTCCGATCTCAATTCCAGCCAAAAACGTCAAATGGCGCTGCTTCCCTTCCGAGCTCTGCCATGCGCCCAAATAGTGGTTTACCCCCACATGTGGAGTATCAGCGTACTCAGGACAAATTGCACAATAACTTTTAGGGTCCTGTTACCCTTGGGAAAATAAAAATTGGGGTGAAAAGATCATTTTTGTGGAAAAAATATGATTTTTTAATTGTACCGCTGTACGTTATAAACTTCTGTAAAGCCCTTGTGGGTTCAAAGTTCTCACCACATATCTAGATAAGTTCCTTGGGGGGTCTAGTTTCCAAAATGGGGTCACTTGTAGGGGGTTTCCACTGGTTAGGTACATCAGGGACTCTCCAAACGTGACATGGCGTCCAATCTGAATTCCAGCCAATTTTGCATTGAAAAAGTCAAACGGCGCTCCTTCCATTCTGAGCTCTGCCATGCACCGAAACAGTGGCTCCCCCCCACATATCAGGTATCTGCGTACTCAGGACAAATTGCACAATAACTTTTGCAGTCCAATTTCTCCTGTTACCCTTGGTAAAATAAAAAAAATTGAACCTGAAGTATTTTTTTTATGAAAAAAAGTTAGATGTTCATTTTTTTTTAAATATTCAAAAAAATTCCTGTGACGCACCTAAAGGGTTAATAAACTTCTTGAATGTGGTTTTGAGCACTTTAAGGGGTGCAGTTTTTAGAATGGTGTCACTTTTGGGTATTTTCTATCATATAGACCCCTCAAAGTGGCTTCAAATGTGATGTGGTCCTAAAAATAAAATGGTGTTGTAAAAATGAGAAATCGCTGGTCAAATTTTAACCCTTATAACTTCCTAACAAAAAAAAATTTTGGTTCCAAAATTGTGCTGATGTAAAGTAAACATGTGGGAAATGTTAGTTATCAAGTTTTTTGTGTGCCGTATCTCTGTGATTTAAGGGCATAAAAATTCAAAGTTGGAAAATTGCGAAATTTTCAAAATTTTCGCCAAATTTCCGTTTTTCTCACAAATAAACACAAGTTATTTGAATGAAATTTTACCACTAACATGAAGTACAATATGTCACGAGAAAACAATGTCAGAATCACCGGGATCCATGGAAGCGTTCCAGAGTTATGACCTCATAAAGGTACAGTGGTCAGAATTGTAAAAATTGGCCCGGTCATGAACGTGCAAACCACCCTTGGGGGTGAAGGGGTTAAAGGAGTTTCCCATGAACAAAACTTCATTTTAATCAATAGATCTTAGAATAATAATAAGTTCCAGAATTGGATGTGTTTAAATAAAATATTTTCTGTGCTGAGAAAATCTAATAATACCACAGCTCCTGGGCAGGAGAGGAAGCAAAAGAGAGTATACAGACATTACAGCATTGGATTGCAGCAGATTCTTTTTGTGAGGCCGGGGTCACATTGCGAGTGTGATGGGAGAAACTCGGGAATCAAAACCTGGCACTGTCGCCGGCACTCAGAATCGGAGTGTGCGGCTGCATAGAAATGGAAATCAAGGTCCCAGAGTCTGGAGAAAGAGTGCAGAGGCACACAATCCAAGCTTCTTGAGGTATAGTGTGAAGTTTTAACAATCAGTGATGGTTTGGGGAGTCATATCATCTTCTGGTGTAGGTCCACTGTGTTTTTTCAAGACCAAAGTCAGCTCAGCCAAATACCAGGAGGTTTTAGAGCGCTTCATGCTTCTCTCTGCCGACAAGCTTATTGGAGATGGAAATGTCATTCTCCAGCAGGACTTGGCACCTGTCCACACTGCCAAAAGTACCAATACCTGGTTTAAAAACAACAGTATCACTGTGCTTGATTGGCCAGCAAACTCACCTGACCTTAACCCCATAGAGAACCTATGGGGTATTGTCAAGAGGAAGATGAGACACCAGACCCAACAATGCAGATGAGCTGAAGGCTGCTATCAAAGCAACCTGGGCTTCCATAACACCTCAGCAGTACCACAGGCTGATCGACTCCATATCATGCCGCATTGATGGAGTAATTGATGCCAAAAGAGCCCCGACCAAGTATTGAGTGCATTTACTGAACATACATTTCAGTAGGCCAACATTTCGGATTTTAAAATCGTTTTTTCAAGCTGGTGTTATAAAGTATTCTAATTTACTGAGATAATGACTTTTGGGTTTTCATTGGCTGTAAGCCATAATCATCAACATTAACAGAAATAAACCCATGAAATAGATCACTGTTTGTAATGACTATATAATATATGAGTTTCACTTTTTGCATTGAAGAGCTAAAATAAATTTACTTTTGGATGATATTCTAATTTTGTGAGATGCACCTGTAGCAGCAATCGAAATGGCGAGAAAAAAATAAAATCTTAAATGTAAGATAAAAAGTGTAAAAATACATAAAAGCACACAAAAAAATCCCAATAAAAATGTTTTATTGTGTAAAAAAAAAAAAAATAGAAATCCAGGTACATATAAATAATTGGTGTCACTGCATCTTTAACGACTCGTACTATCAGTATAAAGGGATCAGGTTATTTAACCCACACAATAAATACTGTAATAAAATAAAACCAATGCCAAGATGGTGTTTTTTTTTTTTCTTTATCTCGCCTCCAAAAAAAAGCAGAAAAATCGTGATAATGAAGTTATATGTTCCCTAATACTGTACCAATATAAGTCAACTCGGCCAGGAAGTAACAATCTAACCATGGCGGTGCTAACATAACAAAAGACACTTACTGAACCTCTGCCAGTCTCCTGGCTTCCTCCTCAGCTAGGGTGCTTAAAGTGATCACTGCACCCAATCAATAGTCACTGACTGGCTGCAGTGGTCATCTAATGTCACATGCGAAAAGAGAAAGCCAGGAGGATGTTGAGGGACTCTGGCAGCAGTGCGGCAGGAGCTGGGGAATCCAGTAGTTGAGTGTCTGATTTTTTTTCTTTTCTATTAGGACCCCTTTAACACGATATTTATAAATCTGTCACTTTATGTGGTAATAACTGCATGGCTTCTACATATCCCCGAGGTTCTGACGCTGTTTTTATGTGAATGTTGTGCTTTATGATAGTAATAGGTCGATAGGATTTGCATTTATGAAAATGTGAAATTTGATGAGAATTGAGAAAAACTTGCAATTTTCTAAATTTGAATTTTTATGCCCTTAAGGCTCGCTCATATGGCCGTCGATTCTGTCATGCGAGAGAATTGCGCCAATTATACAAATGACACCCAGCTCATACTTTGTCAGAGAGTCTGTGCTTCCATCCTCTCGCAAGAAAGAATGGCAGCGGAGGAGACAGAGAAAGTAATTTCTCTGTCCATTGCCAGCATCCGCAGTAATCGGACTGCACATGGATGACAGCATGTTGAGTTTTTTATTTTTTTTTTATTTTTTATGGTGTTCGCTGTAGGAGTTAAATAGTGTGACATTTTATAGCTCAAGTCTTTCCAGAGATGGTAATACCAAATATACGATGAGTACTGAGGTTGTTCAGAGCAGTCACAAACTGCTCCTATCAGAGATTCTGCGCCTTCCGCTGACATCACATTGACAGAGCAGCTGCTTCTCATCCGGATAATTTGTTTACGGGGTGTAAAGATCGATGTCATGCTGATAGATAGCCAGCTCCTTGCTGATATCGGCAGTTGTGCCCCATCGACAGATCAGTTCCTAAGAGCGACTTTTGTTGTGAAGCAGCAGAATCGCCGGCTGGAGTGGTCTGTGATCGCTCTGAGCCAGCACTGGGCAGAACAGGCAGGTAGTGAGCAAGTATAAGTTTACTGCCCTGTAATACTTAAGTATTGCAATGTTTTAGACCTGTCTGTTACGTTGACAAGAGGCCTGCTTGCTTAATAGCCCATCTTACCCAGCAAACCTGGAGGTTATTCTTTGGCCACCTGTTGTCTTGACAACCAACGGCACCCCGAGATCGTTTTGTGGGGTGGCCATTGGGGTGAGTGAGGGATACCCTTCACTCTCACAGCCTTCTAAATGGAGAAAAACCTGATGAGCTTAGAATGCAGTGATGTACACATTAAAAGCAACATTTTGCCCTCATATCCTACATGTTTATTGTCATGTGCTAGAATAACTCTTCTGTTTTGCAGGTATTTAGGAGATTCACACCTTCTACACAGATGCTGAGACTGATGATTAGAAAGAGACCACCACTAGGATGCCTCTTGCTGATGCTTTTTTTGGTACTGGGGAATATCATTCTCTCGTGCAGTGACTTGCTTTTGCATCTGGAAACGTTACAAGTATTTTCGGACGGTGAGAAAAATCATTACATAAATTGTGCAAAACAACTGTAATAATAGTATGTTAAAGGGAACTTTCCATCTGATTCATGCTACCCATTATGTATCAGGCACTGGCTGTACGATCTCAGCCAGGTATGCTTTACTGTGAAACGTTTCAGAAACAGACATACTCTTAATATCCGTCTAGGACCAAGCTGCCTGGGTGGCTATTCATACAGGCAGGTCCCTGGCGGCTTGTGAGGAAGCTGAGAAAGTGGGTCATCTGTTGAGAGTGAGCAATATTCAGTCACTTTTTTTTTTTTTTTTGCAGTGAATCTGCTCGAAAATGTTCCTTAACCCCTTTACGACCTTGGGATTTTGCGTTTTTGTTTTTTGCTCTCCTTCTTCCCAGAGCCATAACTTTTTTTTATTTTTCAGCCAATATGGCCATGTAAGGCAATGTTTTTTGCGGAATGAGTTGTACTTTTGAACTACACAATTGATTTTACCATATAGTGTACAAGAAAACAGGAAAAATATGCCAAGTATGGTGAAATTGCAAAAAAAGTGCAATATCACAATTGTGTTTTTGGGGTTTTGTTTACCATGTTCACTAAATGCTAAAACTGACCTGCCATTATGATTCTCCAGGTCATTACGAGTTTGCACATACCAAACATTTATCAGTTATTTTTTTTATTTAAGAGGTAAAAAAAAAAAAGTTTGTAAAAAAAAAAAAAAATTGGCGCCATTTTCCGAGACCCATAGCGTATCCATTTTTCAGGACTTTGGATGAGGGCTTATTTTTGGCGCACCGAACTGATGTGTGTATTATGATGTTCTGCAGCAGCTGAGGTGTGTATTATGAGGTTCTGCAACAGCTGAAGTGAGAATTATGAGGTTCTGCAGCAGGATATAAAATAGGAAAATGGAAAGAGGAGATAGAGCTCAGATTCTCAGTGCAGCAACTAGATTCAAATGTATGTTAAACAAGTGCTATTTGCACTTACCTTTTTGATGTCTTTTTGGACTTGTCTATAATTCCACTGGGTGAATTAGTTGTTGTTCCCCTGTTCCGGATTTGCAGCACAATCCTGGTCACTTGTGAAGACACTCAAGATGTTTCAATAGGAAGCCGCGTTTGTAGTTTAGTTATTCTCAAGGTGTTGTGCGCTACTTGATCACAGTAGGTATCATACGATGATATATTCCAAAACCAAGTTTTATTAATACAGCATACAACGCGTTTCAACTCTTATGAGTATTCTTCAGGTATTACATATAAACTATTACTGCTTTGTGTAGTATAGCGCTATCACCACTGTGGATATGATGTAAGTATGTGTAAAGCTCTATCACCACTGTGGATGTGAAGTGGAAAAGTGACGCTCAATCACCACTGTGGATTTGATGTGAGTATGTGTGAAGCTCTATCACCACTGTGAATGTGATGTGGCTATATGTGAAGCTCTATCACTACTGTGGATGGGATGTGGAGATATGTGAAGCTCCATCACTACTGTGGATGGGATGGGGGGATATGTGAAGCTCCATCACTACTGTGGATGGGATGTGGGGACATGTGACGCTCTATCACCACTGTGAATGTGATGTAGGGACATGTGACGCTCTATCACCACTGTGGATATGATGAAAGTATGTGTAAAGCTCTTTCACCACTGTGGATGTGAAGTGGAGACGTGATGCTCAATCACCACTGTGGATTTGATGTCAGTATGTGTGTAGTTCTATCACCAATGTGGATGTGGTGTGGGGACATATGAAGCTCAATCACCATTGTGGATGTTATGTTTGTGAGGACATATGAAGCTCAATCACCATTGTGGATGTTATGTTTGTGAGGACATGTGACGCTCTATCACCACTGTGGATGTGATTTGGGGACATGTGACGCTCTGTCACCACTGTGGATGTGATGTGGGGACATGTGACCCTCTGTCACCACTCTTGATGTGCTGTGTAGTGTAGTGAACAGGATGATACCAGGAGGCAGTGCTGCAGTTACTCACTAGTTTTTTGCATCGCTACCCCCTCTGAAGATGTCCTGGATCCTGGCTGATCCTCGTGAGTGAAGCCCCCGTTACACATAGCGATATCGCTAACAATATCGCTGTAACGTCACCGATTTTGTGACGTAGCAGCGATATTGCTAGTGATATCGCTACATGTGATGCTTACCTCCGACCGGCTCCCCCGCTGTCTGTCGCTGACCGCGCGAGAACGTCCTGGATCATTTCTCGTCGTCAGCTTCCTGCTGGGCTTCCTGTGGCGCCGACGAGCGACGCGTGGACGCGGGCGGGAGGATGTCAGGATCGCCGCGTCTGACAGGTAAGTAACGACCCCCGACCCCTGCTATGTCGCTGGTGAGATCTGCCTGTGTGGCAGCTCACTAGCGACCACTTAACGATGCACCAGCGATCCATATCGTTGTCGGGATCGCTGGTGCATCGCTAAGTGTAACGGTACCCTAACTGAAGCGCTGCCCCCTGGTGATGTCCTGTTCCAGGAGTGACGATGTGCGCTGCAGGGAGTGAGTGCAGCTCCAGCCTCCTGTGATGTCCCAAATGGATACTAATTGCATATGCCTTCACCTGAAGGTGATCACATATTTATGATAAAATCCCTATAATCAAACCTTCACCCAGCAGCCAGCTAATGACAGAGTATTTTTAAGGCTTGGTAATCGGGATTACAGTTGCTCTGGATGCTGAACACTTCAATTTTGCCTCCAGTGAGAGCCATTCAGAAACTGCAAGCAAATCTCACTCAGGTGCCGGCTCCAATTATTCACAAAGAGACGACTCTTTTTACTATATTGTTTATAAACATCCCAACACTAAATTCTGCACAGTTGCTGGTTTGGTGTAGCTGTCAGTATGCGGCAACCTGCCTTTACAAAACCAGAAACTCCATTTTGAATGCAGTCCTTCATTATTAGTGTGTTTATCACTGCATTTTGAGATTAGAAGAACTTTTGGTGACAAAAAACAACATTATGCACAACTTTGGAACTTATTTCCAAAATAATAGTTCCTGAAGATGTTAATACTGTTTTTTCTTTAACATCAATTCAGACAGATATAGATGAGATTTTCCTTTTGTAGCTTTTATAGGTGTCAATAGGCAACTTCTTTGTGCTATAGAAAATAAGATGTACAAAACATGGCAATCCACAATAGTGAATATCCACTGAACCAGAAAAAGAGTGCAAGTTTTATTTCTACTTACAAAATGTCATAGATAAAACAGCATATCCTAAATAACTAAGCAGCCCATCAAGTGATCTCAGCAGCCCAGCTCAAGTTTCACTTTTTGCTTCCTCCGGGGCATAGTAAACAAATTACATTCAACTAAAATTTATGCTAACCATTCTCTCTCCCATTTTAAGATAAGATTAACAATATATTCATATTAAATATGAAAAGACCTTAAAGAATAAAGAAAACACAACAAAACACATAGGGTGGTGGGAAAAAATGCATTATAAACTTCTCATTACATTATAAAATTCACATTACATCCAATAATGGATACCTTTACAAACTGGTAACACAACAATGGAATATCTGTAAAAACCTTCAACAAAGAGCCATAGCCCAAGAGCCCCCAAGAAATAGAGGTACTTACATGAATACATCATTAGAAACATTGTCACCATCAGTACAGTACATGGATACAACACAAGAAACACCATTAATATAGGAATGCATAATCAGAACCACTGTCAGTACAATACATCACTAAAACATCATCAATACATGAATAGCTCACCAAAACCAACATTAGTACAAGATTACACGCCAGAACCATGATCAGTACATGAATACAGCACCAGAACCACTAATAGATTAGAGGGGAGTGGAGAGCCACTCAGACACGACCACAGATCCGGTATAAAAATATATAATATATCTTTATTGGGACATACAAACAGAACCTAGACAAACAATGCTAAAGTGCACAGGATAAATCCACGCATTATGGAAAACACAGCGGATCTCCCTAGATCATACAGATAGTATAGTCCAACTAGGACAAAAAATTCTCCTCACCAAGATATACCATAAAGACACTATACTCCCTATCATTAGTCCTAATCACATAGTATACACATACTAATACAAGGTCAATGGATAAACATAGACAGATATATATGTACATAGACACTGGAGCAGGGCAATGATACTACATAAACATATTGTCAAAAAGGTCACTATAATAGCGGCTAAAGGATGTCACCATCAGCATATAACACCCAATGGTGGTGTGGCATCCTCATTATAACCATTACATATGTAATATATTGCAACCAGGCCTTATAAGGGAGATGAAAAATATTTGAGGGAAGAACTCTCTAACCCTCACCCTCCATGACCAACAGGAGTGACGATGCTACCATGCACAAAATGACAGGCAGCAAAAAAACGGTAATATTACCAAAATGTACAATGGTGGGTGAGGAGTCACAGGGGAGACCGCACGTGTGCCCCGACGCGCGTTTCGGAGGCTCGTCCTTCGTCAGGGGGCGTCACAAACAGCAGAGCCAGGCAGCTAAAAAAGGCCGTGACCGGAAATGGGGAGGTGTCGACCGGAAGTGACGCATCCGCCGTTATGGCAACCAGGGACGCGGAGCGGCGCCGACGTCACCAGTACGCAGCCCGCGTCAAAGACGCCATGGCAACATACCGGAAGAGACGCCAGAAGCCGCGTCGCGGCCCCGGGCCACAACGCGCATGCGTGCAGGTCAACCATTCTCCTCATCTGGCCACACATAGATTGAGTGCAAACAGAGAGATAAAATATTCGCATACCATGGCCGCAATTAATAGCATCAAACATGGAGAACACCATTAAATATTCATAGTCGATATGAAATAACGAGCAAGTTATCCAATAACATCGTGGGAAAATATATAGAGATTTGGGCACAGATATCTCACAAATTATACCATAAGTGTGACCTTCCACATTATAAAAGATGGAGTAAAGCTGACAATCACACAACCAATACATAGATTATCATATAATATATATACCTCAAGACTCATTGGTGCATAACACATATAGATGGCACATAAAACAAATTATTCCATAGATTATAGATGATACACAGTAAATAATGCAGAGTAAATAGCCGTGTCCCACAGATAAACGGCTTGAAATCCAATTGTTCACCAATATGGCTCCACGATGTAAAGTCCTGATATGATGGTATGCAGTATCCCATGACTGTATTGGACCAATGCCCCAAACTTCAAATACAACTAAAGATGTTCTCCAGTAATTGACCCAATGCTGTGATAAATACTAAATACGTGGCCTAAAGTGAAAATATAAGAAAAATTAATAAATAAAACATCGATAAAAACAAAATAAAAACAAAAACAACCACGTACACGTAGAAAAATTCGATGCACTAGACAGTACAGACAGGAGGTGATCATAGAAACGATGCAAAATTTAAAGATTCATTAAGCCCATTAGGCTGGACCGTATTTAGGGTCCATATCCATCTACTCTCAATTTGAGCCAAACGTTGTGATACTCTACCACCCCTAATACCAGGATCTAATAGATCAATCCCTCTAACTCTGAGGGTCCTGCCATCACACTGGTGATATAATTTAAAGTGCTTAGGTATAGTCTTGAGCACTGATATATCATTTTCACTTGCCGCAGCCTGTATACCTAAAACATGCTCCCTGACCCTAACCTTTAACTGACGTGTAGTCAAACCTACATAGATCAGGGAGCACGGACAGGTGGCATAATATATCACACATTTTGATTGGCAGGTAATCCTCTTTTTAATTTTATACACTTTGGAGCCAGATGAGTCCGTAAAGCTCTCACTTCGATCAATGTTAACACAAGCCACACATTGACCACAAGAGAAGCACCCATTACGTTGGGCACCACCCCGTAAAAATGTCAATGGTGGATCAGTCTCATAATGACTCTTAATTAAGTGCCCTCGTAAGTTCTTTGCCCTTCGATACGCTATTCTGGGTTTATTTGATAATATCTTGGCTATTATGGGATCAGTTAGCAAAATCGGCCATGACTTCTCCAAAATCTTACTTACTCTATCAGATTGAGAGTGAAAGGTTGTTACAAATCTTAATTGATCTAATTTAGATACAGTGTCCTCATTCTTATACAATAAGGCATTACGCGTACTATGTTTTGCACGATTATACGCTTTTTTAATAGATCTATGACTATAACCCCTTTCTCTAAAACGCTGTATTAAATTATCAGCCTGTTGTTCAAAATTAGCATCAGTCGAACAGATACGCCTTAAACGAAGGAATTGTCCTATTGGCACTGCATTAATCATATGATTAGGGTGAGAGGAGGAGGCATGCAACAAAGAGTTCGTGGAAGTGGGCTTTCTAAAAATGTTAGTCTGGATCATATCTCGGCCATCCCTCTTCAAAATAACATCCAAAAATTCAATCTTGTTCACATCGTGAACAGTAGTGAACCTAATATTCAGTATATTATCATTTAACTGTTGAAAAAAATTCTCTAATGAACATTCGGAACCCTGCCAGATCAAAAACACGTCATCTATGTACCGCGTCCACAAAAGGACGCGGTCCACAGATGCGTGCAGATCTGACTGGAAGAGGTCCCTTTCCCACAGACCCAGGAACAGATTAGCATAAGAAGGCGCATAGGCCGCTCCCATGGCTGTCCCCTGGGTCTGTAGGAAAAAGGACCCCTTAAATGTGAAAAAATTATGCGTCAATGCAAATTCCAAAATCTCTAACGTAAACCGTTTAAGACCCATCGGCAAACTAGAAGTACCTAGAAAAAATTCCACTGCTCTCAAACCATCGGCATGCCGAATGCTAGTATACAGTGACTCTACGTCAGCCGTCACCAGTATCGCATCTCTATCAAGAGAGAGCCCATCAACCTTCCTCAATAACTGGTTGGTATCTTTAAGAAAAGATGGCAAAACCTCCACTAACGGTTGTATTATTGAGTCAATCCATCGGCCCAGCACCAGAACCACTAATAGTTCACTAATAGTTCTGGTGTGTGTGTGCATTCACTATTAGTGGTTCTGGTGCTATATTGATGTACTATCATCAGTACATGAATACATCACCAGAACCACCATCAGTACATAAATATATCACTATAACCATCATAAGAAGATGAATGCAACACCAAGACTAGTAGCGTAATCAATTGCAATGTCAGATCAGCCCCCACAATATACGCTTGTATCAAATGAAACTGCAGTTCCCTGTATGTCTTTAACAATGGTAAAAAAAAAATTCTAAGAAGTTATTGTTACCAGCCACCATCAGACTCCTCACAGTACAGGGACCACAGCATTGAATAGACACAGTCAGTAACAAAAATAAACATTTACATCCAGGTACCTTAAAGGTGATGACTGTCCACAATTTGAGAAAATAGATATCCGGCACCCTTTTGTGGAAAAATGTGTGCACATATATTTTTCACATTAATAAAAAACACCTTAATCCCACTTGGAACGGGTGCTCAATCCTATATTGAAAAAACAACATTTCGTTGTGGAGAAAGAGAAAAAGCAGGATGGCACTCACCGTTCAGGACCTGTTGAAGCGTATTGAGCGCGAAACGGCTGTTGTCCGTCTTCCAGCACATTGCTCTCGTGCCTATGCCGATGCCTTGTGTATGTGAAATAAAGTGATTTGATTCACATGAACGGTGAGTGTCATCCTGCTTTTTCTCTTTCTCCACAACCTTAAAGGTGATGTCTTCTCTGATTTAAGTACTTGCATCCCATTTGTCTTCATCTACAACAGATGCCATGATGAGATTTCACTGCCATAACATGTCTGATTTTCTACGGCCTATGGCATGTAGCACATCCCAATAAAGTACCCTTAAAAATAAAAGTGTCGTTATAAGGCCTCATGACTAATAATATCTCCCATGTGGAGCTTCTGAATAAATAAGTTCCACTTACCGTGTTTCCTGCACAAAAATATGACACCCATACTTTTCCTCTTTTTATACATTGCCTTCACCTAAATTTTAACCACCATTCTGTCTTCCATGATGAACCATAACCACGATGTCCTTTCTTACAAAATATGACCTCCACATTGTCTTTCCTTACTCTGTTATCATTTTTAATGTCTCCCACACTGCCATTTCTCCATATTGTGCCCTATTTGCTCCCACCTCACTATATTATTCTCCTTCCCGCGCACTCTCCCACCTTTCATACTCTCCCCCCATACTATCCCTGTCCATACTGTCCCTCCATGCTGCCACATCTCCATTCTGGCCTCTGGTTCTCCCACATCTCCAACAGGTCCCCCAAAACTGCATTTTTCCATAATATCCCCTCATACTGCCCCTCTCCATACTGATCTCTCACACTGACCCCTCTCCATACTTTCTCCACTATCTTTGGTATCTCTTCAGCACAGCAGTTGCATAATGAACTCCTCACACCTTTACACATTTGGGCGGACAGCTTATGAACGCTCCTCTGTCTCAGACTAAGCACTGCTAGGTTGAAATGTATTCACATCTAAAAGATGCAAATACAATTAACTACTGAAAGGAGGGAACCGGCCTTCTCTCCATGCCATGGGATGCCAGAAATACTTTGGCAGGCTGCATGTGGCCTGTTGGCAGTTTGTTGTGCAGACCTGCCCTAAATCAATGCATTGAGGGTTATTTTGAAAATGGTGTTACTTCTTAGAGAGTTCTAATTTTTTGCAACTTAAAACTTCTGGAAACATGAAATAGTATATGAAAATCTAGCAATGTTGTGTCCCACGATTGGGAACAACCTGTAATGTATATTTCTCTGTGTTTAGTTCTTCCTCCAATCAGCAAATTTCCCTGTTGTTGCTAGGTAGAATTAGACTGTGAAAATTGTCCCTTTGTCCCTCCTGTAGTTGAGCTCTGTATTAGGTTGCTCCTCCCTTCTTCTTCAGTTTAGCCTACAGCAGCCATTACTCAAGACTCATGTGTACTCCCCTGTACAAATTACTCCTTTTTATCTACTGTTCATTGTAAAGTAATACAAGATTTTGGAAGAAAACAGCATCGTTTCTCCTGGTCTTTCTACAGTTGCATTGCCAGTGGAGTTAATACTGACGATGCCTGGTTTTGTGAGTACGAGTTATACAATTATCTAAGAAGCTGATATAACGCTTGGGACTCGCAATCATCAGTAAGAGTCAGAATATTAAAAAGGGGTAGCTGTGACCAGGAACAGTATACAGCTGTAATCCAAGAAGAGGACTGTTTTATAAAGGCTGATGTAAAGCCACAACAGCAGCAGCTTACATGGCTGCAGACATTCTGTGCTCTTCACCTCAGAAAACTGTACAGTGAAATATTTAACCTGTTACTAAGAACAGTTCACAGCCTGTAATCCAGAGAAAGGATCCATCTATAAACTATTGAGAAGCTGCAGTTTACATAACGTGTATCATTCTGTGTTCTCCAGCCCAGCTTGTTGCAACTTTGTATTGGTCTCCTTGACAACCAGGAGCAGAACAGCCCCCACCTTTACTCTCCTGCCACTATGTCCCAGACCAAAAGAACCCTTTCACTGCCAGTCCTGCAGCAGCAAGAAATGGAAACAGAACTTCACAGTTTGCAGTGAAATATCCAAAAGATCAATCAATCCTACATGGAAAGTAAAAAAGGGAACCTAGAATCCACCAAAAGTGAATTGCTCCACCACACAACTTCCCTATGGAAAAGAGTACTAGACCAAGCTACTGTCTTGACTGTGCCCAGCTCCCACGAATTACCACCAGAGGGAGCCCTTGAACAATTGTACTCTGCATGCCAGTCTTATAAAGACACTAGTAAAAAAAATACATCTCCACGCTGCTGAAATTAAATTCACAAGATTCAATAAAGGAATGTCAGGACTTCCAACAGCTCAATGCCGAACGAGATAGCACCGTGCGTGACATCGTGAACAAGACAGAAGCAAAAATCCCGCAGATGTAAGAAGTGACATCGCACAGATCCAGGTCTGCTAGGAGCTCAAAGCACTCAGTCAAGTCAAGCTCATCAAGGTACTCAACCCTCAGTGAGCAGCTCATAAGAGTGTGTGCCGAAGCAGAATCTACGAAAGTGCAAGCCATTTTCGCCCAAAAGAAAGCAGAGATGGAAGCTGAATCTGCTCGCAAGAAAGCAGAGATGGAAGCCGAATCTGCACGCGAGAAGGCGGAAATAGAAGTGTTGCAGAAGGAATACGAACATGCAGCAGCCATGGCAAAGCTAAAGGTCTTCGAGCAGGCTCTAGGTGGGAGCCAAGGAGGCAGCCTCAATTCGTACAAACTCGACACGGAAGACCCACTTAAGCGTACAAGACATTACGTGCTGAGCCAAACCAACGAACCCCTGAACATCAACAACCTTCCCGTCAGCACCGACCTCTCTCTAGAGCATCAGGACGTTGATCCGCCTGCAGCTTCCAGCTTTCAAGGTCAGTACAAAGGACCACAAACATTCAAACCCGAACCTCCTTCATGTGTCAATACACGGCCTGACCCTACACCTCAGCAAACACCATTCGCTAACGTCTACATGCAACCTAACATGCAGCCAAGGCACTACGCTCCCGACAACTGTGTGGTTCCAGCCCCGCATACAACAGAGATCATATGCCACAAACCGGTTGCTGGTCTAAATGCCTACGCCACTCGTATCTTCCCATGTTCTTGAACCAAGAAGCTACGACCCACGCTAATAGCATCACTCAGCGAGCAAATGCTCCTCCAAAGTCAGAAAGAACAGACATGGCCGATCTTGTGAGGTACATGATACGCCGAGAACTCGCCAACAGCGGTCTCACAAGGTTCGATGACCAGCCTGAGAATTACAGAGGTTGGAATTGTACCTTTAAAGCCGCAATTAGTGACCTTGGCATCACTGCTGCTGAAGAGCTGGATCTGCTCATCAGGTGGCTCGGACCTCAATCCACGGAGCGGGTCAAGAGGCTCAGATCCGTCCACATCAGTAATTCAGCCGCTGGTCTCAAGGCTACATGGGAAAGACTAAAACGTAGCTTCGGCAGTCCTGAAGCCATAGAGAATGCACTGTTTAAGTGTCTACAGGATTTCCCCAAAATATCTGGCAAGGACAGTTCAAAGTTCCTAGGGCTCAGTGACCTACTCCTAGAGCTCCAGTTAGCCAAGGCAGACACGCACCTACCTGGTCTCAGCTACCTGGATACCGCTCGGGGTGTTAATGCAATAGTTCCTAAGCTGCCATGCAATATACAAGAGAAGTGGGCCACTATTGGGTCAAAGTACAAAAGCTCTGTATTAGGTTGCTCCTCCCTTCTTCTTCAGTTTAGCCTACAGCAGCCATTACTCAAGACTCATGTGTACTCCCCTGTACAAATTACCCCTTTTTTATCTACTGTTTATTGTTACTAATACAAGATTTTGGAAGAAAACAGCATCGTTTCTCCTGGTCTTTCTACAGTTGCATTGCCAGTGGAGTTAATACTACTGAGGACGCCTGGTTTTGTGAGTACAAGTTATACAATTATCTAAGAAGCTGATAGTTAGAACGCTTGGGACTCGCAGTCATCAGGAAGAGTCAGAATAAGCACCGTGCCATGACAACCACATGCCACTTTTTCCTCAAACTGAACTCCCCTAGATAGCAATTTTGGCATCTTTCTGAGAAAAAAAAATCCCATATTTTTTCCTATACCACCCTATTGTATATAAACTAATGCCAATTACTGTACTTATGCTGACAAAATGACCAATATACCTCTAAATAAAAACTTTAATTGTCATTATAAAAATGAGGTCAAGCAAAAGTGATGTCATAATTTCAAGAAAATATTATTTTTTTATTTTGCATAATAAACTGCATATTTCCATTGATTCATTTATCAAAATGAATCAGTCACACATTTAACCCCTACCTGGAATGGCATTTTTCTTTTTTTGCTCTTTTGTTTTTCTTCCTTTCTCCAAGAGCCATATCTTTTTTATTTTCACATTGATATACTTGTATGAGTGTTGTTTTTTTGTTGCAGTTTTGAATGACACCATTCACTTACCATCCAATGTACTAGAAAATGGGACAAAAAAATCCAAGTTTGCAAAAACAGCAATTGTTTTCTAAGTTTTGTTTCTACAGTGTACATTGACAATTGACAGAGAAGCTGGTCAGAGTTGTTGGAAAGATGGACAAAGCTAAATACATGGCAATCCTGGTAGAAAACCTGTTAGAGGCCGCAAAAGACTTGAGACTGGGACATAGGCTCACCCAGCAGGACAGTGACCATAAACATACCTTAAACTGCCAGGCTACAATGGAATGATTTAGATCAAAGCGTATTCATATGTTTGAATGGCCTAGTCAAAGTCCATACCTAAATCCCATTGATAGTCTTTGGCAACACTTGAAAATTGCTGTTCAGATGCTCATCATCCAATTTCACTGAGCTACAGATAGTTTGTGAAGAAGAGTGGGCAAAATTTTCAGCCTCGGTCTGCAAGGCTGGTAGAGACATACCCCAAAAAACTTGCAGTAGTAATTGAACAAAAAAGGTAGCCCTGCAAAGTATTGACACAGGGGGGCCGAATACAAATACATGTTACTATTTGGTTGTAATGTAAAAAAAAAAAAATGTGGAAGCGTTCACAGGGTACGAATACTTTATCAAGAGCATTGTGTGTGTGTGTGTGTGTATGTATATGTGTATATATATATGTATATGTGTATATATAATATATATAATATATTAGCTGAAGAGCCCGGCGCTGCCCGGGCATAGTAACTAACTATGGTTAGTTATAACAAATTATAATGAATATATATATATATATATATATATATATATATATATATATATATATATATATATATATATATATATATAGTGTAGAGCTCCCCATAGCCACATTCACTATAATATCCCACATCATCCCGTCAACCAGAGCTACCGGACTACTACCCCTAATATCCCACATCATCTTGTCAGCCAGAGCCACCGGACTACTACCCCCTAATATCCCAGATCATCCCGTCAGCCAGAACCACCGGACTACTACCCCTAATATCCCACATCATCCCATCAGCCAGAGCCACCGGACTACTACCCCTAATATCCCACATCAGCCACAGCCACCGGACTACTACCACTAATATCCCACATCATCCCGTCACAGCCGCCGGACTACTACCCCTAATATCCCACATCATCCCGTCAGCCAAAGCCACCGGACTACTACCCCTAATATCCCACATCATCCCATCAGCCTGGGATCAGAACCAGAGCACTGAGGGGATTTGCCCTGACTTCCATACCAATGATCCCTTTAATAGAAGCCTGGGGTGAGAATCGGAGCGCTGAGGGATTTACCCTAACTTCCATACCGGAGATCCCTTTAAGAGAGGCCTGGGGTCAGTACCAAAGTGCAGAGTGGATTTGCCCTTACTTCCATACCAGGGATCTCTTTAAGAGGGGCCTTGGGTCAGAACCAGAGCGCTGGGTGGATTTGCTCTAACTTCCATACAGGGGATCCTTTTAAGAGAGCCTGGGGTCAGAACCAAAGCGCTGAGTGGAACGGTCCTAACTTCCATACCGGGGATCCCTTTAAGAGAGGCCTGGCGTCAGAACCAGAGCGCTGAGTGGATTTGCCCTGACTTGCATACCAATGATCCCTTTAATAGAACCCTGGGGTCAGAATCCGAGCGCTGAGGGATTTGCCCTAACTTCCATACAGGAGATCCCTTTTAGAGATTCTGGGGTCATTACCAGAGCATTTGAAGGCAATTGCCCTGACTTCCATACTGGGGATCACTTTAAGAAAGGCCTGGGGGTCAGTACCAAAGCATCGAGTGGATTTGCCCTAACTTCCATACCAATGATCCCTTTAAGAGACCCTGAGGTCAGAACCATAGCGCTGGATGGATTTGCTCTGACTTCCATACCAATGATACCTTTAAGAGGGAAGATGTGCCTATTGGATGGAGGATGTGTGATGGGTATATGGGAATGGGAGGGGGGATTCATTTCTGTCATGTGCTCTCTGCTCCTTTTTGGAGGGCAGGCACTGGCTGGAAGCTTATGCTCCCAGGGATGCTAGATTTCTCCCACCATGTCAGTGTCTGCTGAGGTGTTGTCAAGTGGGAAAACTAGCTCATGGCAACCAATCACAGCTCAGCTTCTTTTAACCAGCTCTGGTGAAATGAGAGATGCTTAGTGATTGGTTGCAAGGAAAACTGTTGCTTATAGCAACCGATCACAGCTCAGCTTCTTTTGAACAGCTCTGGTGAAATGAAAGATGCTTCGTGATTGGTTGGTGATACACACACATACATACATTCAGTTATATATAATCATCTCTATTAGTCCAATCCTTATGGTCTTTGGCAAACTTCAGCCTGGCTCTCCTTTGCTTCTCATTGATGAAAGGCTTTTCTTCTAGCTTTACACGACTTGAGCCCTGCCTCTAGGAGCCTGTTATGAACTGTTCTTGCCATGCACTTCACCCCAGCTGCCATTTGCCATTCCTTTTGTAGGTCACTTGGTGTCATCCTGCGGTTGCTGAGTGACATTTGATTAAGATGACGGCCTCCCGGTCAGTGCAGAGTCGTTTTCGCCCTCTGTTGGTCTGTAGCTTTGTTGTACCCAATTTCTGCTGCTTGACCTTGTTGTAATGGACTGCAGTCTTAGAAATTTTAAGGATGGAGGCAACATGACGCTCACAGTATCCCTCTGCTAGATCTCGTTGCCGAGATTTGAATCTCGCCCCCCGAGATCTCGGCACGAGATCTGAAGCTGCGCATGCGCCGTCCCCGGACCGGCGGCCATCTTACCGGCGTCCATACTCCCGGAGGCCACCGCAACATGGCGGCGCCCAGCAAGGGGTGTGCGGGGGGCCTCCAGGCTGCGAAGAAACGCCGGCGGAGCCGCCGCCCCTGCACCGGAGCACAGCCCGCTGCCACCACCGCAGAGCCTACCTGCCCCTGCCACAGCTGCCCCTGCCACAGCTGCCCCTGCCACAGCACAGCTGCCCCTGCCACAGCTGCCCCTGCCCACCTGCCCCAGCACAGCTGCCCCTGCCACACCTGCCACAGCTGCCCCTGCCACAGCACAGCAGCCCCTGCCACAGATGCCCCTGCACAGCCCACCTGCCCCAGTGCAGCTGCCCCAGCACAGAGCTGCCGCCACCGCAGGAGCCTGGACCACTGAATGACCCCTGTGACTACTTCTCCACCTGTGCCGGATCCCTTCCCAGGTAAGCTGAATTCGGACTGTAAGACGGACCCCCATTTGACACATTATTATTTTTTTCCCTATTTTCCTTCTGAAAATAGGGGTACGTTTTATGGTCCGGTGCGTCTTATAGTCCGAAAAATACGGTATATACAATGCACAATAGCACTTCTCCTTTTCTGTTTATTGGGTGTAATTCTCAGTATCTGTTGTTCTGTGTGTATACACAGCTTCAATAGGTTGGGGGTGTTTAGTATGAGGGCTGCTGGGAATTTTGTGCCAAGGTTGCTTTTTAATCCTATTCCGGCCCTGTTGTATACATATGTATGTGTCACACTGCCGATTTTGCAAGTTTTCCCATCTACAAAGAATGGAGAGGTCTGTAATTTTTATCGTAGGTACACTTCACCTGTGAGAGACCGAATCTAAAAATAAAATGAATATCTGAAAATTGCATTGTATGATTTTTAAATAATTGAATTGTATTTTGTTGCATGAAATAAGTATTTGATTATCTACCAACCAGCAAGAATTCTTTCTCTCACAAACCTGTTAGTTTTTCTTTAAGAAGCCCACCTACTCTGCACTGATAACTTGTATTAATTGCACCTGTTTGAACTCGTTATCTGTATAAAAGACACCTATCCACACACAATCCCACTCCAACTTCTTCACTATGGCCAAGACCAAGGAGCAGTAGACATGCACAAGGCTGGGAAGGGCTACAGGACAATAGGCAAGCAGCTTGGTGAGAAGGCAACAACTGTTGGCACAATTATTAGAAAATGTAAGAAACCAAGATGACTGTCAATCTTCCTCAGTCTGAAGCTCCATGCAAGATCTCGCCTCGTGAGGTACGGATGACTCTGAGAAAAGTCAGGAATCAGTCCAGACCTACACGGGATAACCTGGTCAATGACCTGAAGAGAGCTGGAACCACAGTCTCAAACATTACCGTTAGTAACACACTACGCCATGTAGCCGACTGGCTGGTGGAACCACCGTGCCGTGATCCGAGGAGAGCCTGGAGGAGCATGACTAGGTACCTAGCAAGCAGGGCTGTAGAGTTGGAGTCAATGTCCATTTTGGTGGAATTGGAGTCATTATAAAATGGACCAACTCCAAAAATCTATATTAAATTGGGTTCAGTAGTTCAGTGCAGGATATGCTGGAAATGTTTTCATAATGATTTGGGAAAGTTATAAAATGTCCTATAAATGTCTGTTTTATTGCTCATCTAAGGATCTAGGCTCTTAGTTGCTACGAATCAGTGCTGCACTTTATGTACATGCTCAGTAGTGACCAGCGCAGTGGAGTCAGAAGTCAGGGAAATTGAGAGGTCGAAATCAGTGATTCGGCTTACAGCTCTATTACCAAGCAGAGATGAGGGAGACGGAACCAGGTGCTACATTAGGACTGACTTCAGGTGGATGGCCCAGAATGATGGACAAGCAGGCGAGCACGGCTGATGGACAAGCTGGCTGGCACGGCTGATAGGCAGGTGGGAACGGCTGATGGGCAGGCGGGCACGGCTTATAGGCAGACAAGTATACAGGAATACGAGCCCTGGGACTTGACAACTAGCAAGTGTGTTGGACACAGTATATAACGTTACACAGGCACCTCCCACCTGGTGGAGGTGCCTTAAATAGTGTCTCCTAGCCATTGGCTGGTTACATTTTAGGACAGCATGCGCTGTACCTCGAAGAGGCTGGGACTGCACATGCCCTTTAAGCACAGTGCTCGAGGATCTGTGAGCCATGCACAGACCCCGAGCAGCAAGAGGATGATGAGAGAGAAGTGCGAGGCCGTGGTGGTAAGTGTGTCAGCGTTTCTGCTGGGGAGGAAGGCAGAGTTCAGAGACACTGGAATGACAGCAGCAGCAGGAGACGTGTGGGACCACGGCGATTAGAGAGCCCGTGTCTGTGCAGGGGAAAGGAGTGTGGACATGCCTGCTTTACATTACCTCCCCCCTTACGCCCCTCTTTTTCAAGCTTGCAAGAAATCTCTCCAGGAGGAAAGGGGCATGGATGTTCTCCCCGGGCTCTCCTGAAATCTCAGAACCAAACCCCTTCCAATCCACAAGAAGAAAGGTTTTTCCTCTTACCTTCTTGGTGGCAAGAATGTTCTCTATCTCAAAAACATTTTCAGCGCTGACTGGAGCAGGAGTGGTGCCAGGATCTTTAAAAAAAAAAAATTACTGAGGGCCACAGGGTTGAGGAGAGAAACATGAAAGGAATTGGGAATCTGTAAAGAGGCCGGAAGTTAGAGATTGTAGGCCAAAGGATTAATCGGTCTAAGAATGTCGAATGGACCGATGACGCAAGAAACCAGTTTATAGGAGGGTACCTTGAGACAGTCATACTTAGACAATAGCCAGACCTTGTCCCCTGACGTCTCTTATTTGTGTGTCTTTTCATCTGTTCCGAGGACTTCAATAAAGTGGACTTGGTGTCCTTCCAGATGCTAGAGAAACCCTTAACAAGGAACCTTGGAGGTAGTGGAAACAAGAAACGGCATCAGCGTAGGGCTGGAGCACCTTGGGCCCACCAGAGAAAATCATTCTTGGGGCCCACTATGTAGCTACATAGAAATAAATACAAGACCACCAATTGTGCGGTAAAACACGCAAATATCAGGGTATAATATAAGGTAGTACACGTCTTAATTATGTAGCAGGGGTTGGGATAGAATCATAGAGTGGTAGCCCCCTCATAGAATATAATGTAGCCCCCTCATACAATATAATGTAGCCTCCCTCATAGAATATAATGTAGCCCCCTCTCATAGAATATAATGCAGCAAACCAAAAAATATAATGCAACCCCCTCATAAGGTATAATGCAGTCCCCACCATAGAATATAATGTATCCCCCTCATAGGGCATAATGCTGCCCCCCTCATATAGTATGATGTAGTCCCCTGAGAGAATAATGCAGCCCCACCACAGAATATAATGCAGCCCCCCATAGAATATTCTGTAGCCCCCTCATATAGTATGATGTAGCCCCCCAGAATATAATGTAGTCAACTGAGAATAATGCAGTCCCCCACAGAATATAATGTAGCCCCCTCATAAAGTATAATGCAGCCCCTCTCCACCCCCATCATTGTCCTCATCACCACCTCAATCATTGCCTCCTCACCCACCACCATCATTGTCCATTTCATCACCTCCATCATTGCCTCCCCCACCATCATCATTGCCTCCCCCCACCAACATTGCCTATCACCTCCATCATTGTCTCCTACCACCACCATCATTGCCCATCACCTCCATCATTGCCTCCCCCACCCCTCTCTCTCAGACACACACAAAGCACTGCACCACATACAGACACAGCACATCCCGGCAGCCTCTTCCTCGCAGGCAGCTTTCTGTCTGAGACAGCGCGCTGGATGATGATGTCATCCAGCTGGGCTGTCTCAGACAGGAAGCAGGACACTGGGATGTGCTGTGCTGTGTGTCTGTGTGCCTGCGTGTGTGTATGTGTTGCGGTGCTTTGTGTGTGTGGGGGGGGGGGTGTGGTGCGGTGGTGGGGCTTTACATGCGGGCAGTGTTAGCTGCAGCCTGCGGCTAATGCTGTCCACTATTAAAGAGAAATGGTATTCACGCCTCTCCACGCCCATAGGTGAATATTCATTTCGCTTTAGCAACGGGGACAGGATTCTCCAGCTGCTGCTACGTTGGCACAGGATGAGCCTCCTTGACTCAGGGGCCCCATAGCCACTGGCTGGGGGCCCTTGGAGCAGTGGGGGCCCTAGTCAGCTGCTGGCCAGTATGCCAGCAGGTGTCAGTGCCTGGGCCCACAGGAGAATCCTCCGGTTCTCCGGTGGGCCAGTCCGAGTCTGAACGGCATATTGGGGTGTTGACCGTATACTAAAAAAAACGGAGATTTAGCATAAAATTATCTCGTGATTGTTATAGGAGAATTTGGCCCATGGCAGGAGTTCGGATCAGACACTAGGGTATACATTGACGAAGTGCTGTAGGAAATTAGTCAGGATCTGATTGACCCACTTTACCTGGCCATTCCATTGAGAGTGAAAGGCTGAAGAGAAATCCAGAGAGACATTAAATCATTTTCAGGTGGCCATCCAGAAGCAAGAAGTAAGCTGGAAGCCTCTATCCGAAACCATATGGAGCAAGAAACCATGGAGGCGGAAAATAAGTAGAATGAACTTCTCTGCAAGCACTGGAGCAGATGGGAGACTAGACATTGGAGTGAGCCATCTTGGAGCTTGTACCAGGCAATGGTACACCCTGCCGATAGTGGGAGATCCGTCTAACTGTTCAGGTTTAAGTCCCCGAACACTGGGTGTTTGTCACGCTGTCATGTGCATGATAGCACAGCAAACACTGATTCTGATCAGCTGTAAAATCATTACCACCGATCAGACAGCCACGGTTCCCACGCTGTCAGCTGACGCGTGAGCCCGCAGCTGTGATCAGAGGTATAAAGTTTACCTCCAGTCACTGGTGTAGGCTGATGGAACTACTGCTCCCATCAGCCTATGCTTATTAAGGCTAATAACAGCGAGAGCAGGAGCGGCTGATGGGAGTTTTCATCAGCCTGCACGTGCTCTAAATAAATAATTTAAAAAAAACGGCATGGGTTCCCTTGCATAACCAGCCAGGCAAAGCTCACAGCTAGAGGCTGCAAGAAAGGTTATCAAGAATAGAGGGGTGCCCACGCTTTTTTTTTTTTTTTTTTCAATTATTTAAATAAATAATTTTAAAAAAAAAGGCATGGTGTCCCCTCAAATTTTGACAACCAGCCTTGCTAAAGCATACAGCTGAGGGCTGGTATTCTCAGGCTAGTAATGAGCCATGGAAGTTGGCCACCCATCAACCTAAAAATAGCAGCCTGCAGCAGCCCTGAAAAGTTGCATCTATTAGATGTGCCAATTATGGCGCTTTGTTCGGCTCTTCCCACTTGCCCTGTGGCAGTGGCAAGTAAGGTTCATATTTGTGGGCTTGATATCACCTTTGTATTGATCAAGGACTACAGGAAACATCAGACTTCTGAAACTGCAAAAAAAGGTTTCTGTACCAAATATTAAGTTCTGTTTTTCTATTGTATCAATTACTTATTTAATGCAATAAAATGCAAATTAATTATGTAAAAATCGTACAATGTGATTTTCTGGATTTTTTTTTTCTTAACTGCTTCCAGACCGCCAACGGTAGATATACGTTGGCGCTTACTGGGCTTTGTGCAGCGCGGACGTTTATCTACTGTCGGCGGTTTGTGCCCGCCGGGACCCCCATGTACCTTATAATGCCGGGATCCCGGCATACAATGCTTGCTGCGACCCCTGACCTCATCGAAACCTGATTGGTTCAGGTCCTGATGACGTCCGCGTCACAGCAGCCAATGAGAGAGCTCGCTGGGAAAGCTTGTTGTTTCCCGGCGATCTGACTCGTAGTAACGCCACTTCTCCTCTGATCTCGCACTAACAGGAGATCAGAGGAGAAACAGCGTTACTTTGTGACAAGATCGCTGCCTGAGTCAGATCACAGGGATCAGAGGAGAAACTGTGACAAGCACTCCTGGCAACAGCTGTGCCAGGCAGCGATCTTGTCAGAGTAACGCTGCTTCTCCTGTGATCTGTCAGTGCCAGATCAGAGGAGAAACAGTGTGACAAGCGTTGCTGGCAACAGCTGTGCCAGGCAGCGATCTTGTCACACAAAAAAAGTAAACAAAAAAAAAAAAGCGGGTTAGGGCTAGAGTAAGGTAGTTAACACAAAGGAGGACAGTTTGCAACTACAGACAGATTTGAGTAAATTGGAGAATTGGGCTGAAAAATGGCAAATGAGGTTTAACACAGATAAGTGTAAGGTTATGCACATGGGAAGGAGAAACAGATGCTATAATTACTTACTAAATGAGAAACTGCTGGGGAAATCAGACATGGAAAAAGACTTAGGCATCTTAGTCAATAATTATTATTATTATTATTATTTATTGTTATAGCGCCATTTATTCCATGGCGCTTTACATGTGAGGAGGGGTATACATAAAAACAAGTACAATAATCTTAAACAATACAAGTCATAACTGGTACAGGAGGAGAGAGGACCCTGCCCGCGAGGGCTCACAATCTTCAAGGGATGGGTGATAATACAGTAGGCGAGGGTAGAGCTGGTCGTGCAGCGGTTTGGTCGATCGGTGGTTACTGCAGGTTATAGGCTTGTCGGAAGAGGTGGGTCTTCAGGCTCTTTTCGAAGGTTTCGATGGTAGGTGAGAGTCTGATATGTTGTGGTAGAGAGTTCCAGAGTAGGGGTGATGCGCGAGAGAAATCTTGTATGCGATTGTGGGAAGAGGAGATAAGAGGGGAGTAAAGAAGGAGATCTTGTGAGGATCGGAGGTTGCGTGCAGGAAAGTACCGGGAGACGAGGTCACAGATGTATGGAGGAGACAGGTTGTGGATTGCTTTGTATGTCATGGTTAGGGTTTTGTAATGGAGTCTCTGGGCAATTGGGAGCCAGTGAAGGGATTGACAGAGGGGAGAATAAGAAGCTAAATTGGAGTGCCCAGTGTCAGGCAGCTGCCACCAAAGCAAATAGGGTCATGAAATGCATTAGAAGAGGTCTGGGGACATGAGATGAAAACATAATTCTCTCTCTGTACTCTCTGTGCAAATCACTCGTCAGACCACACTTGGAGTATTGTGTGCAATTTTGGACGCCGCTGCTCAAGAAAGACATTACTGAACTTGAAAGGGTTCAAAGGCGGGCTACTAAAATGATAAATGGAGTTGGTTCACTACAATATCCAGAAAGGTTATCAAAAGTAGGTCTAATTACTCTAGAAAAGAGAAGACTTAGGGGAGACTTAATATATGTACAAGTACTGTATATCAGAGGGCAATACAGAGATCTCTCCAATGAACTGTTTGTACCAAGGACTGTGACAAGAACAAGGGGGCATTCTCTTCCTTTGGAGGAAAGACAATTTCTGCACCAGCATAGCAGAGGGTTCTTCACGGTAAGAGCACTGAGGCTCTGGAATTCTCTTCCTGAGGAAGTGGTGATGGCCAACTCACTGAATGAAATTAAGAAAGGAATAGATGCTTTTCTTGTGAGTAACAGTATAGAAGGTTACGAATAACAGAATATTATAGGTAGATGGTTGACCCAGCTTAGGGGAAGGAATTTTTTTCCCTATGGAGAAAATTGGCTTCTACTCTGTGGGTTTTTTGCCTTCCCCAGGATCAACAATGCAGAACAGCTGCACTAAAAATAGACTGAACTAGATGGACATAAGGTCTTCCTTCAGCCTTCAAAACTATGTTACTATGTTATGGCTAGGGTTAGTGCTATAGTTAGGGTTAGTGCTATTGTTAGGGTTAGGGTTAGTGCTAGAGTTAGGGTTAGTGCTATTGTTAGGCTTAGTGCTTTTGTTAGGGTTAGTGCTATAGTTAGGGTTACTGTTATGGTTAGTGCTATAGTTAGGGTTACGGTTAGGGTTAGGCTAAAGTTATGGTTACTGTTAGGCTAACGTTAGGGTTACTGATAGGGTTAGTTTTACTGTTAGGGTTACTGTTAGGTTAAAGTTAGGTTTATTGTTAGGCTAAAGTTAGGGTTATTGTTAGGCTAAAGTTGGGGTTAGGCTAAAGTTAGGGTTATGCTAAAGATTGGGCTAGGATTGAGGCTAAAATTAGGGTTAGAGTTGGGGTTAGAGTTGGGATTAGGGTTAAGGGTGTGTTAGTGTTAGGTTTGTGGTTAGGGTTATGGTTAGGGTTGAGATTAGGGTTAGAGGTATGTTGGGGTTAGGGTTGGAATTAGAATTGGGGGTTTCCACTGTTTAGCACATTAGGGGCTCTGCAACATGACACCCGCAGACCATTCCATCAAAGTCTGCATTCCAGAACGTCACTACTTTCCTTCCGAGCCCCACCGTGTTTCCAAACAGTAGTTTTCTCCCACATATGGGGTACCAGCGTACTCAGGACAAATTGGACAACAACTTTTGTGGTCCAATTTCTCCTGTTACCCTTGTGAAAATAAAAAATTGGGTGCTAAAAGATAATTTTTGTGGAAAAAAAAATTTTTTTTTTACTTTCATGGCTCTACATTATAAACTTTAGTGAAACACTTGGGGGTTCAAAGTGCTCACCACACATCTAGATAAGTTCCTTCCTTGGGGGGTCTAGTTTCCAAAATGGGGTCACTTGTGGGGGGTTTCTACTGTTTAGACACATCAGGGGCTCTGCAAACGCAACATGACGCCCGCAGGCCATTCCATCAAAGGCTGCATTCCAGAACGTCACTACTTTCCTTCCGAGCCCCACCGTGTGCCTAAACAGTAGTTTTCTCCCACATATGGGGTACCAGCGTAATCAGGACAAATTGGACAACAACTTTTGGGGTCCAATTTCTCCTGTTACCCTTGTGAAAATAAAAAATTGTGGGCTAAAAGATCATTTCTGTGGAAAAAAATTATTTTTTATTTTCATGGCTCTACGTTATAAACTTCTGTGAAGCATTTGGGGGTTGAAAGTGCTCACCACACATCTAGATAAGTTCCTTAAGGGGTCTAGTTTCCAAAATGGGGTCATTTGTGGGGGGTTTCCACTGTTTAGGTACATCAGAGGCTCTCCAAATGCAACATGGCGTCCGATCTCAATTCCAGCTTATTCTGCATTGAAAAAGTCAAGCGGCATGCCTTCCTTTCTGGGCTCTGCCGTGTGCCCAAACATTAGTTTACCCCCACGTATGGGGTATAGGCGTACTCCGGACAAATTGCACAATAACTTTGGTGGTCTAAGTTCACCCAATAACCTAGGGAAAAAAAAAATTTTGGGGCGAAAAGATCATTTTTGTGGAAAAAATTATTTTTTATTTTCATGGCTCTACGTTATAAGCTTCTGTGAAGCACTTGGGGGTTCAAAGTGCTCACCACACATCTAGATA